>NW_024062700.1:0-674039 GCF_006381635.1 Hibiscus syriacus
AAAGTCAGTATCGCGTTGCAATTTTGTATTATCGCTTGCGATAGTCAGTATCGCATTGCGATTTTCCAAATTCGCATTGCGATTTACTTATTCGCATTGCGAATTGGGAAAATCGCAACGCGAAATTGGAAATCGCATTGCGATAGTCAATCGCGTTGCGAATCATGAAACTGATTTACGATAATGGAGATCGCGTTGCGAATTAGCGATCGCATTGCGATTGTTTGGTCATTTTGGCAAATCCGAAAAAAGTTGGTTAAAATCGTATATTATATGGGATTTTTGGTCACTGAGGTTATTTTCTCTTCTCGAAATTCAGTTGAAGTTATAATCCGGTTCAAAGAATTGTATTAAGAATAGAAACCCTTATTCCCAATGTAATAATCAAAACAGGGAAAAAAGACACCTATAAAAACAAAAAGATATAGTGTAAGGCTAAACGGAAAGAGCTTGACGCTCGGGGTCAGAAAGTCGAGTTCTGAATCGGTCGATGAAGGCCGAGCTCTGCAGTCGATGCCCCGTTCGGCGGTCCAGCGTCGCCCGTCTTCGTCGCTGCGCCATGTCCTCCTAACGTAAATGCCGTCCTCGCTCATGTCGTCGGCTCCGTTCGAACAGCACGATGCGAAAATGCTGAATATGGAGAAGGATGAAGAAGATTTCCTCTGCTTGGTGTAACTGGCTGAACCCATTGGAGTGTCGAGTCTTGAAAATATCTCACGCAGGCAGCAGCTTCGCTTGTTGTTTTTTTTTGCTATGCTTGTGGCTTGAGAATGAGAGATTGTGTGTAGTATTTATAATGACAAACCACTTGAACGGCTCTCTCACACACACGGTTTTTGGGTGTTAAAGAGTCTAAATTTTGGTTTCAGTCCATTTATTATACTCAAATTTGAGATTTAATCCCTAAATTTAATTTGATCTAACTTAGTCCCTCATCATCAGTTAGTCCAAGTAGTTAATAACCATAACTCTATTCCCATACAAAACATACATGTCAACATGATGAGTTAGAAGAGGTCGAAAAAGGGCCATTTTTTAATAGTCCCTTACTATACAAAAGTTGTAGATTTTAGTCCTTTTTTTCCAAATTTTATTCCGTCACACACAATAGCTGAGAAATTGGTTGTCAGATTCTACTATTTCTTCTTATATTGTGTAAGTTGTAGATTTAACTCATGTTCTCAACTTAAAAATTTTTAGAGAGTGATTAAGTCGAGTAACTCTTTCAGACCATCTTGGATAATTAGCGGTCGCCGGAGATCCACCGATCTGACAATGACATAAACATAAACATAGATATAGACATGTAGACATAGACAAAGATATTAAGAATGAGTATGCATGGCTGTAAAATTTGAGGAAAGAAAAAGAGCATAGCCGCATAGGGACTTTTGCTGAAGAAACGTCGTTCAAATTTGGCTCCCGTGGCGTTAATCGAAAGGTTGACGGTAATCTCCGTAGACATAGTACAGTTAAGGATGGACCAAGTGAGGGCTGACGGGACACTCTCTCTGAAAATTTCAAATTTTCATATAACTTAAGTAATTTTTTTTTTTGTATTTTCTATTGATAATTTATTTTTTTCTTTTAAAATTTTAGAAGTTCGTCCTTAACATAAAATCTTGTATCTGTCCATGAGTGCATTCGTGTTGAGATTAGCTGCATATTATCACTTTGATTTCATCTATTATCAATGTGATCCCTCCAACATAAGAGTAACAAACACTGATGTCTTAAGCAGCAAATGCATGATTTATATGTATAAAGAACCTATGTATCATGAGATATTTATAATATTTTATCCAAAAGATATTGTTGGAGCATATTCTAAAGATATTTCCAAACAAAATGTGAAGATATTGCTAAGATATCATAGAGATAATCAATAATCATAGGTGGAACACCCAAACTTTGGAAAAATTATTATTATATTATTTTTTTAAAAAAATTAAAAATTATTTAATTCTCTTAAAATATTTAATTGTTGATCGAAGTGACAATATCACTAGATTATTTTAGTTTCTTACTATGTATCATGAAATTATTATTAGATTATTTTTTAAAAAATTAAAAATTATTTAATTATCTTAAAATAACTCAACATAAAAGTATATATATTTTGAATTGAATCTAATTTTGTTCATCCCGATTACATTTTCTCTTAGTCATCTTTCCAAAATAGCCTTGGTTCCGCTCTTTCTTAATTAGCATTAACATTCTATTACCACCTTAAGATTAAACCCTGTTCTTGTCACGTGCATAGCCAGTTTTTTTTAATTAATTACTGATATCTAATTTATTGATCGACTAATTCAGATCGAGTTTTGTAAAGGTCTATTATTGGGGGTGATCCTCCCAACTCACTTTGCTTCATTTACAATTGTCAGGATCCGAACCACTGAACTTAAAGAATCTAATGCTTCATCTCACTAAATCAATTGATCATTGGTATGTGTATAGTGTTATAATATAACAATCCGAGAAGAAAGAAAAAAAATTAAATTTTATTAATAAGACAGAGATGCAATTTAGAATAAAAAACTCAAATACAGACTTACGATCTAGAAAAAAATAATTGAGGAGTGTAGCTATACAGTTTCTTCAAGACAGATTTTCGGTCACTCTTTGATGTTCGAAATCATTGGTCGTTTGTCTCCCAAGATGAAATACCATACTGATATTTGAATTAAACGGAAATCATATAATAATATCATTTTAATCACAGTGGGTATACTATCCACATGCCCTCAGAGGGCCTGACCAATCCGAATATTCACGTTGCCCACACGTTATATAGGTGCACCTTTAACCTCGATGTTTTACGGGCTTGGATTTACACCTCTTGTGCTTGCACGCGAGGGGTAATTTCAAACAAAGTTATTCATTAACTAGCTAGTTGATGATGTAATAATCAATCACATGGTTGTTATCCCAGCAATGTGAGATATGAGTTTCTCATTTTCCTTACGTAATACAATTCACATGTACCCTACTTTGAGCATTAATTTCTTATTCATCACTCAATCGTTTGAGCATGAGATACCGTTGTAAACATCTCATGGAATAGAATATGAATCAGTATATTCGTTATTCAAATCTCCATCTTTACCCTTAGAAAATATGCGTCAAACTTTCTAATTTTATCATAATTTTCCAACATATAGCCAGTTTAATATGAAAGAAACTATCTCATTTTGTTGTCCCCCTTCTATAAAATTTAATGAGGGATGCTCATGTATGGACCGAAATGGACTGTCAGGGACATTCGGCTTAAATTTTTTTAAATTTTTATATATTCTAAATATTTTTTTTGTATTTTATTTATAATTGTTTACGCCCTTTTAAAATTTTATGAGTTTGTTTCTTCTAAATTTTATGATTTTAAAACGTGTGCTAAATTAATTACTATTAACAATTCAATCTTAAAGAATCAAATCTGAAAGGAACTCTAATCTAAAAAAACTCCATAATTTAATTGCATAATGCACCATAAAGTTACAGGTTGGAGACCTTACTCAAAACTCTATATTTTTAACGCCTCGATCTCCGGTTTAGAAATTTCGGGCTAACCCGAGACATAATTAAATAAACCCAATAAGCTTGTGAGAAAATCCTCATCCAATTATGGAATGGTTTGGGCTTAGGTTGAGCCCATTATAGAGCAAAAAGGGGCATTGTTGATTTAGGGATAAAAGGAGGAATAAGTTGCAAATTACCCCAAAAGTTTTAGAAATGCTCAAATTCTTTAAAGAATGGCTTATGTAACTGTGGGAATCACCCCCATCCATTCTAGGGATCGGCAATTAAACCCGACTCGACGGGTTCTAACCCGACCCGATCGGGTCAGATTTTTCTAAAAAAATTTGGGTTTGGGTCGAGTCGGGTCGGGTTTTTTATGTGGTGTTCGGGTCGGGATCAGGTTTAGGGTGAAAAAATCTGAACCGACCCGAAAATATATAATTTTACCCTATATTTAGGAATAATTACAATAATACCCCTATATGTATAAATATTTCCAATTAAGTCACTGTTTTTATTGAATAAAAATAATTTTTTTATTATTTCAGATCGGGTCGGGTCGGGTGAAACCTTGTTTTGGTTGGGTCGGTCGGGTCTCGGATGGAGGCTCTCTTATTCTCGGGTCGGGTCGGGTGGACCAAAAACCCGACCCAACCTGACCCATGCCCATCCCTGATTCATTCTTGTCTTATTCCTTCTTTTAAACACTCCTTTTTCCACTTTTGTAAGTTCCAAAGGTGAGAGCTTTACCCTCAATTCTTCCTAGACAATATTTATGAAGGTAAGTTTTGTAACCTCCACTCCTAGATCATTCTTTGAGCCATCCTTCTCCTAGATCAAAATGGTCATTTTGGCCTCTTTTGGAGCATTACTCGTTTGTTAACTAATGATTTTCATCTACGAAGGGGTCTTTTTGTCCCAAAATAAAATGTTGGGGGACAAATAGCTCAAAACAAATGAGCTAAAATGATCATTTTAATAAACATTAGAGGCTAATTTTGACAT
Organism: Hibiscus syriacus; assembly: GCF_006381635.1. Classification (NCBI taxonomy): domain Eukaryota; kingdom Viridiplantae; phylum Streptophyta; class Magnoliopsida; order Malvales; family Malvaceae; genus Hibiscus; species Hibiscus syriacus. The sequence continues at coordinate 4,525 of NW_024062700.1, forward strand.
TATACCTGTTGTTTATCAGCATTGCGGTTCATTTTTTTGTTCATGTTATATCTTATCTGATATCAAAATGAGAGTTATATTTGTCATTCTAAATCACCATGTCTTCATGAACAAGAACCACTCCCCAAAATTCAAACTCTAAAATAGAATGATTGAATGAGTGGCTGAAATTGAAGCAAACAAATAGAAATGAAAAGGGATGGATTGAATCACACAAACATATAAATATAGTAATCAAATACAGAAAATGTCCCAAAAAAGAAAAGAAAAGAAAAACACAAACTTTGGACCTTCGTTCTCCATTTTCATGCATGCAACCACGTCGTTTGACGTCGGGTGATCACCAATGAATAAAAAATAAATACTCAAACATTCTTCGTCACAAATCCAAAAGACAATTAAAGAGATCCAATCCGAAGATAATTTGTTGGCCATGACCACGAAACTAGTAGGAGGAACTCGCACGGTTTTGCCATACGAGACCCCGAGACTAAGGGACCATTACATGCTGGGGACGAAGCTCGGGAAAGGTCAATTTGGCACGACGTACCGATGCATCCACAAATCCACCGGCGCCATCTACGCCTGTAAGTCAATCCCGAAGCGCAAACTCGTGTGTCGCGAGGATTACGACGACGTCTGGAGGGAGATTCAGATCATGCACCAGTTGTCGGACCACCCGAGCGTGGTGCAGATCAAGGGGACATTTGAGGACTCGGTGTTTGTTCATTTGGTCATGGAGATTTGTGAGGGTGGTGAACTTTTCGATAGGATCGTGGCTAAAGGGCATTATAGTGAAAGAGAGGCGGCTAAGCTTATCAAAACGATTGTTGGGGTTGTTGAGGCTTGTCATTCGCTTGGGGTCATGCATAGAGATCTTAAGCCTGAGAATTTCTTGTTTGATTCCCCTGGTGATGATGCTGTTCTCAAGGCCACGGATTTTGGCTTGTCTATTTTCTATAAGCCAGGTTGGTTTCTGGGTTTTTGTCTTTTTATCGGTAGACTAATAAGTCGTGATTCGACCTTGATCTTGCTTTAAGGATCTAGTATCCCGTGTCACTAGACTTGCATTGATCCTTCAAATATATAGAAAAGCTTAGAGAAATCTAATCATATCCGTGTTTAATACTTACGCCCGAGTCTGAGTAACATAGCCGTGGAATGTTGGTTCTGGTTTGCTTGGTTTGAACAATGTTCTGTTATACAGTCCAATTGTTGTTTATTATACATTTTCCCCACAATTGATGTCCTAAATAGTGGAATACAATGTATATAAACCCTCTTCAACATTCACTGGGATGCCAGTGACCAGAAATTGCTCGGAAAACTCCATGCTGATGTCGAGATCGGCATCGTCTCGATACCAGGTTGTCTCTCTGGTACCAAACTCTGCTTGCTGCTATGATACATTAGCTTGTAAACTTCACACCTATCTCACTTGCTAGAGATTTCCCTTGTGTTATTCGTCACGTTTCCTCTTGTCATTAATGGCGGTTGCTTTTGCAGGACAACGTTATTCCGATGTCGTCGGGAGTCCCTTTTATGTCGCACCAGAGGTTTTGTGCAAGCATTATGGACCAGAAATAGACATATGGAGCGCTGGTGTTATCCTTTATATCTTGTTGAGTGGTGTTCCACCATTTTGGGCAGGTAACAATCATATGCGCTGCAACATTTGGTCTCATTCTCATGTCTCTCAAATCCTAGAGTGGTCTTTTACTTCTCTTCTCTGCTCGTAGAAACCGAATCCGGGATATTCAAACAGATTTTACATGGAAAACTCAACTTCGCATCCGAGCCATGGCCTAATATCTCCGAAAGTGCAAAAGATCTAATACAAAAGATGCTCGAGAGGCATCCAAGGCAGAGAATTACAGCTTATCAAGTCCTATGTAAGTCGAGTCATCCAAATGCCATTTCCCTGCCTTTCCTTTTATGTTGTAGAAGTCACTGCAGTGGGGTGATTTATGCATCAGGTCACCCATGGATCGTCGATGATAGAGTTGCTCCGGACAAACCTCTGGATTCTGCCGTGCTGTCACGCCTGAAGCAGTTCTCGGCTATGAACAAACTTAAAAAGTTGGCTCTGCGCGTATGTGATTTTCCTGTTTAGTCTTCCGATTTTATGGAAATCCAATTTCAAGGCTATTATCAAGTTATCTTCTACACCGAAAAAAGCAGATCTCGAATTATGCATGTTGACATAATAAGTAGTCCTTTATATGTATGTTTCACATCCATTCTGTTCCAATGGAAACTGAAAAAACTTGCAGGTCATTGCAGAAAGACTCTCCGAGGAAGAAATCGGTGGCCTGAAAGAGTTGTTCAAAATGATCGACACGGACAACAGTGGGACGATAACATTTCAGGAACTCAAAGATGGGTTAAAGAGAGTGGGATCTGAACTAATGGAATCAGAAATCAAAGCTTTAATGGAAGCTGTAACTATGCTTTCTTCCTCAAGTTGTTATTGATACAACAACATGATTGAGTGACTGATGACAATCACAAATGTTGCCATGGCAGGCTGATATCGACAACAACGGAACGATCGACTATGGCGAATTCATCGCCGCGACACTGCACATGAACAAGATGGAGAGAGAGGAAAACATACTTGCTGCATTTACCTATTTCGACAAAGACGGTAGCGGCTATATCACCATAGATGAACTCCAACAAGCTTGCAAAGAGTACGGCCTAGGGGACGTTCCACTCGAGGACATGATCAGAGAAATTGACCAAGATAACGTAAGTGCATAACTGTTTCAACATTATGATTAAGATTGTTGTTGCTGATATGATCAAAAAAATGGTAGGATGGGAGAATAGATTATGGGGAATTTGCAGCAATGATGAGAAAGGGAGATGGGTTGGGAAGAAGCAAAAGCATGAGAAACAACATCAACGTGAACATAGCTGATGCCTTTGGAAAGGGAGTGAAAGACCTAACGTCACTGCCCCCTACCACTACTACTGCATCTTGTCCTTCTTCTAGTTAGCTACTTTTCTACATTTACTTTTTACGTTTACAAATTACCATACTCAAATCCAAAGGTCAACCTACAGTAATGTTTTCTTTGGTTGAGTTTGACTTTGTATAGACACTATGACACTATGATTGTATTTATTTATTTTTCAAGCTGATTGTTTAGCAATGGACCAGATGATGTTCTTTGCTTTGTGCCAATAAAGACACTTTTACCTATTGTATTTACTTTTTTTATTTATACAAAGAATGCAATTTCATTTCCAAAACCGAAATTCAATCGGATCCACCTCCGATCTACACATAAGGCAGGTATTGTCGTTACTGTGATAGGAGCTGCAATCCAAAATACTGTGATTGAGATTTGGTCTCTACCACCGCCTGGTTTCATCAAGGTAAATGTGGATGAGCTACGAAGAACTCTTGGGAAGGAGGGGTATTGGTGGTTATAGGATCAGAGCAGGCATTGTCTAGCTACGTTCTCTAAGGCTGTGGAAGTTAGCCATCAAACAAGGCATCTTGACGTTCTTAGACATGGAAGTTAGCAAGAGGAACATGTTAATTGTGGAGAGCGACAGCAGGATAGCAGTAGGGTGGATAAAAGATCCTATATGTCTGCTACCCTTTATGGAATTGGCTAGAGGCATTGCAAAAATTGTTAAGGAAAGGGCAGTCGTACTTCATTGTGTTAGGAGTGTTAACGTGAAAGCCGACGAACTAGCAAAAAAAGGAATAGGGTAGAAGAGTATGTTCTTTATGGATTTTTGTATTATTGGTAGGTCTTTTTTGAATTCTGTTTGAATGTGGTCCTGTTCTTATTAGGAGAGTTTAAAGGATGATATTGTACTTCAACTTCTTGTTTGGATTTAAGATGGTAATAAAATCCGAGGTACTCTTTTTCTCCTTCCGCTACTTTTCGGATACTTCACAGTATTCTGAAAAGCACAAAGGGGGTTTTAATGAGACCTTCAACTTTTATCCCAAAAAAAAAACAGTTACATGCCAGGTGTCTCAACAGTCAACATTGAAACTTGACTCTAGATTACTTCAACACTGGCAACATGCTATCATTGAATCTGATTGTAAAGTGATAACTAACGTTACAAAACCCAGTTTTCATAACATGTTATCATTGACTCTGAATGTAAAGTGATAACTAATGTTACGAAAACTGGGTTTTGCAGCCCGAGGGAGTTGCAAGACCTTTTCGTAACTTTATCTGCTTATAGTGAATGTTGAACCCAGAAAAAGAACGGCACAGGTCAGCTATATCTAAAATGACAAACTATTATTACTTAATACACTACATATGAGTACAGTTTTTACATATTCTACAGCAACATTATCATGTAGTGCTGTCTGTAAAAGTAAAACTGGAGACGATGGCGTACAAAGCATTTCTAGTAAAAAGAAAAGTTTGGCTCCCAAATGTTCTAAATAATCTAATTGGGAGATGACTTTAACATAACATTGAAAATAAGAATAAAAGTTACCTGCCCTGTGCTTTTCATATTTTGTGACAATGCCTAGATCTTTTTGATATTCAGCTGCAGAAATGAGGATCTTCAATTATGCGCTATTGTTTCTCAGATCCTAATTTGGAGATTGTAAAATTTTGTATTCTTGATCCCCCATTGTCAGTCAGGAGGATGCCACAAGCTTCACCAACATAGCCTTATTCATATATCTTCTTTTTCTTCAGAAGGGTAGGAAATATGGAGACCATCCCGATAAGGAAAAGCACGGAAAAGGTCTTGAAATCATAGAGGTCCTTAACAGACCTGAGATCCCCAAGTGCGAGGCCAGCCTGAAAGAAGATACAATGGTGGTCTTAAATCAGATAAGTTATCTGAATATATATGGCTGCCATCTTTTTCTATCATTTGACTTGCATACAACACCAACGGATTGAAATGAATTAAGTCTCAACACAAAGTTAGAGACTCGATTCCATTACAACGAATGATCCATTAGATGTTGACAAATAAATATACCCAAATGACATCCATTGAACCCAACCTGACATTAGGAAAATGTATCCAGGGAAATTCAGTAATATATGAAGTAAGAACCCTATTACAATAAGAACCGGTTCTTTATCAACAAGCACCTACTTCAAACTTTTTTTTATAGAAATCTCCCTAGTTGGTCTCTATGGTTGAACAACTCAATATTTGGCTAAAAGTAGAAAACTGATGTAGATGGATATGTATAGTGATCTTGTAGAAACTTTTCTTATTCCAAATTGTTAAGAATACACATCAATTAATATAAAACCTTCACAAACAAGGCATAGCAATAAATTGGATATGACACAAGCATCTGTTTTCTTTCAACGGACATTTTCAGGCGACAATACCAACAGTAACAGAAAAGAAAAATGAAAAATCAATTAATAAGAATGCATGCAATTAACTGAGGTACATGGCAAGACACTTACTTTGACAGTTATATAGGAGGCTGGTATTATGCCGATAAAAGTTGCTAAAAAGAACACATGAAATGGTATGTCAACTATTGGTGATGCCAAATTGATAAATAGGTTGGGTAAAGTTGGAGTAATTCTCAGAAAGAGCATGTAATTCAGCAACTTGTCCCTTCGCTTAGCAATCTGATTCCACAGAGAGAAAAAAGCGATCAAATTCAAGAACGAAAAGAAGATAGGGTAAAACAAGTGAAAGATGCTAAATTAAGAGGGAAAACACGAACGAACGAATAGTTCCAAAGACAGTAACAAGAGGAAAAATGAAGGTACCTCAGCTTGAAAAAACCTTAATTTATCAGGCCACAAACAACTGACCAAAGGTCTGCCAATCAGCTTTGATAGAAAAAAGCAGGAGCATGCTCCAGCTGTGGCATTGAAGACAACCAAGAAAAGGCCTTTAACACCAAAGAGAGCTCCAGCTAGCAAAGACATGAAAATCGTTCCAGGAATCATAAAAGTTTGCATGAAGATATAAGTTGAGCAGTAACCCAAAATGAATTGTGTTGGGTAATCCTTTGCATATGTTGCAATATTATCTCTGAAAAAGAACAGAAAAACAAGGACTTCAGTAAAATAAGTTGCAGCTAAAACATCACAGAAAGAAGTTTCACGACAAAGTAGAAGCACCCGGCAACAAGAAAGTAGTAAATAAACAAGTAAACTAAAGTACATGATATAAATAAATTAGGAATGGTAATTTCAGCAACAATGCATTGTTAATACATAGTGAGCGAAAATAATGAAACTTAATGATGGAATTTTGCATAAGAAAACACCAAATCAGAACTCGGCAACCAAAACAGCCAAATCAAATGTTGATGCTGTTATTTAACATAAAAAAGGGAAATTATACGCTAATTGTCATCTCTCAAAATATGACCACTCGGTCTTAACGGATCTCTCTATAGGAGAAATATGTAGTACATAGCTGGATATACTATGTATGCAATATTCTCCCTACAATTTGCATTATTCGATGCCCTCACATGATCCACATATGAACTAAACTCATCATTAGTCATAGATTGCTTTTAAACTCCCTAGTGCTACACATTAAGGACAAAACAAATCAAAGGATTCATTCTGGGCAGAATATAAATGATAAGAGTTCTCATCCACAACTATCTTCACCTACAATATAACACAAAAAAGGAGGCATATTTCAATAAAAAAAAAAATTAACTACAATTATAAGCTAAAATATTCCCAATAGTTCTCTCTAGCTCAAAATCCTATATAAACCACAAGAAATCTAAAATGGGCATTTCCAAAATCTACAGCAATGGTCAAATCCAAGGATTTGGCACACAAATTAAGCTTATTTCTTCATCAATTGAGAGAGAGAACACCAGTTTTTATTATAAAGGGGGGGGGGATCCTACTTGAGCAATCGCAGATCAGAGATGGAACGAGGGATCTTGAGTTTCCCGTACTCGGTAGCGGGCATGGTCAGGTAGATGCAGAACAAGCCGGTAGAAAAAATCAAGAAAACCCCGAAAAAGGCAGCCAATTCCCACCTTGAAATTGGGAGCCTCTCCGATTTTAACCTCTTCCCCGACGGAGAATCGTCATCTTCCTTGCTGCTGATGCTCAACAACGCCGCCGCAGCACTCTCCTCGTCCCTCAACACATTCCTCGGAGCCGCCATTTTAGAACATCGACAAGATGAAAGTGCACAGAAACAAAGCTGTTGGGGGAACTTAGGATCCCAAAAGAATATAATGACGTTAATAAATGGAAACAAAAGGTTGCTGAAGAATTAAAGAATCGTTTATATGGGAATAGAATGGGGTGTTATGATGAACCCTATTTGAAGAGAAATTTTTTTGAATTGGATGTGCGAGACCCCAGAGACCTTTAAAGCAATGCTTTCTTTTCTATGCGTTATACATATATATATATATTGAATGAAATGGAAGAAACAGTGAAACAGAATACTTTTCAAAGACAAAGTTGTTCTTTTTATAACTTATTAAGAAAAACAGATTACTTATCATTACAACGTGAATATGAAGATTGTTTAATTAGGTATTTTATTTATTTAATTAATTAAATATATTACATTTTATCTTTATTTTTAATTTTTTAGCTGTTTGAGGTCTTCCACGGAAGCTACTCTCAACCGGGGACAACCTACTACCCTACTCCCCTTATCTCATTGTATATGAAAATAGGGTTTTGTTGATGTTGTAAGAAAAACGGATGAAAATGTAAAACAAAAACATTAAATTAGCAATTTCTAAAGCATTAAATACTTTAATTTAATTTCTAAAAGCATTAAATTAATATATTCATCTTAACTTGAAACCAATTTAATTTATTTTTATCAAATTAAAATGATTATAAAATAATATATATTTAAAAAAATTTAAATTATTTAATAATAAAAATTCAATAACCTCATACATTGGTGCTCGAGTTAAATACAATCAAATCGAATAATTTTTTTTTGTTTTGGTTAACCTCAAACTCAATATTTACGTCACATGAACTTAAATTATTATAACATCCTGAAAATTAATTGGTAATTTTGGGAAGGGGATTACATTTTGAAAAATAAATCAATTTTTAAATTTTTTTAGAATATCTAAAAATATTTTTAAAAGTAAATTTCAAAAATTATGATAATTTAGAGTTTAAATTTATATATAAAATATGATTAATTGATAAACTTATTAACAAAATTAAGCTATTATTTTTTTATTAAAACAAATTAAATTATTGATTAACTTTAAGGAGGACCAAAATTCAAAACTCCCAAGACGTTTAATCATTTAGATTTTAAAGTAATAATTTCTTCTATCTTCAAAATGAGTTGAACACCCTAGTCCACTTAGACCCGAAGATCCATGGATTACAATATTACATGGGACAACTAAAATAGTGACAAAAAAATTTCTTTTAAAACTGCTTTTAAATCTCTGAAATTTAGACATCTATAATGTAATATAAAAAATATAGCAATAAATTGAGTTTACAAATAATAGGGATCTCCCAAAATACATCCACAAAAAAATACAAAAGACTAAGTTCCAAAAAAGAGTTACGACTGAAAACATAATACGGGTCCATAACAATACATGCCCTCTAAAGATAATTCAAGATATACTCTGAAAGGCCTCTGGGAATCTGATATGTTGCACTAGAATGTCTGATGAGGATAGTTCCCCATGATCTACTCCCTACAAACCTGTGCACGAAAACACATTTCAAATTCTGAGACTATATTACATGCATTCACTAAATGAAATGGCAAGTGGCACATGTCTGAGTATACAACTACTGGGTTGTTAATATGTGGTTGGCTTCATGGTGCGACTGAGGGATTCTGCATCTCAAAGCTCACGCACCCCTCTAGTACTGCCAAAGCACCATCGGATACTCCTGGGTGAGATCCGGAATTCTGCATTGGAAACGTGCACCTGCGAACTTTCTCTGTCGAGTCTTGGGGCATCTGGCGTCCAGTCAGCTGTTGTAGTGCTATGGCACTGACTTGGATCCACTGACTGTTGTATTTCTGCTAAAAGGAACTCGGGTGTCCTGATTGTTTCTCGAGCATCAAACAAAGCTAGTTTTATGTAAACCTAGCTATTTATGTTTTTACTGTTCCAATATTAATTATTGTTCTCGCTTGAAGTCTTATTTGAGGATATACTGAAGTGTTGGGGTACCTCGAGTCAAATTCCCTTAAAAACTGACATTTTTGTCCAAAACAAACTAAAAGTATCGATACTAGCCCAAGAGTATCGATACTCCTACAAAAGTTTCGATACTTTATACAAGTATTGATACTTTAAATTAGTCTATAATGTCTAGTTTCGATACTTTATGAGAGTTTCGAAACTATGACCTAAATATCGATACTCTTGAAACCTAAAGTATCGATACTCTTGAAAGAGTATTGATACTCTTTTCCATAAACTCATGATTTTTCCCAAGAAGAAGAACAAGTTTTGATATTATCCCTCTAGTATCAAAACTCAACCTGCAGAGAGCATAAAATAGGTGAAAAACTTCTATTCTACTATCCCAAAGACCTTAGTGAGGTCCTCAAACATTAAATGTTTTAGGAAGATATAAAGGAGCATAAATAGGGTTTTAAACATGTTTATGACTCTAAAACATGAAATCTACCATGTGAATGCTTCAAGCTTATGCAACCTACTACATTTCATCTAAATGACTTACATATGGTATATTTGAGTCAAAAGTGAGTTATCTTAGATGCTAAACTGCTTCAAACACCCAATGCTTAACTAAGAGTGAAATTTTCCTTCCCTTTTGTTTTGGATTTCTCTCAAACTTCCCTCGCTACAAGAGAATCAAATGCATTGATTATTAACTGATTTTAGGGGTTAAGGAAGGTTTAAAAACACTTCCTAAGACTATAAATATCTAAAAAATGGGTTGGCACCATCTAGTTTCTTAAACCCTTCTAAAACCCGTTCTTGAAAACTATGGTGAAATAGGTGGTTTGAGAGCTTAAACCGAAGCTTGAAATGAAGGGTTATGATTCTTACCTTTAGAACACTGATTAGGACTGAAAAATGATAAAGTTCACACCTTTACCTTGCAAGAAAGGAGAAATATGGAAAGAAGAAGATATGAAGAAGACAAGAAATGAAGAAAAGGAATAAAGCTTCTTTGGTCCCTCCAATTATTGTAGATTAAAAACACCCTTTTTATTCACTATTGCGTTAAATCCAAGCCCAATTTCTCTTGTTTCTGCTCAAAGCTTCCTACAAGCTAGAGATTTAATCCAAGTCCTATCTCAGGTTAGCCCAAAACTCCTAACCCGGGATCCGAGGCGTTACATGTGTATTAGTTGATCCACGCCTTAATTGGATAAATGTTTATCTTAAAATATGAATATGACTCTATTTACTATGAGTGTTTATTTTATTGATTGTATTTATCTTAATATTTTATTTTTGTTTATCCATATATAAAAGTTTAGGTAAAGTACATAAATGGTCATTGGACTATAGGATACTATTTTATTATACATAAATGGTCCTTTGACTATATGATATTATTTTATTAAGTCCTTTGACTATTAAAAGTTACAAAATAGTTATTCAATTATAGAGTGTTAGTTTGTTGAGTTCCTCAACTATTAAAAGTTACAAAATGATCACTCAATTATTCATTATGTTTCAAACCCGTCATTTTCTGTTAAAAAATAACGGTATTATGAGTTGAACATTAAACAACTGACTATGATATGACAAAAGTTGATCCTAGAATCTCAAATGACTATCATATCTCAATCACCATATTAACATTCAACTAAGACAACCGCTAATTTTTTATCGAAAAAGGACGAGTTTGGAACATAAGGAATAGATGAGATGAGTGACTATTTTGTAACTTTTAATAATTGATGGACTCAACAAAGCAATACTCTATAGTTAGAGGACAGTTTTGTAATTTTTAATAGTCAAGGGAGCACGATCCAAGTAATCTTTGTGGCAAAGGAATTGTTGTTATTCCTTAAGGTCCTAGGTTCAAGCACCAAGAATGTCAGGATGTGAGTGTTCAATGTCAAATGGTTGAGAGTTGTCTTTGAACTGATATTACCTTATACTTGTCCCAGATTAATAAAAAGTAATTGATAAACTTAATAAAATAGTATCCATTTGTGTATTTTACTCAAAATTAACATCCTAAATAGGGGTGTATTCGGTTCGGTTCAGTTCGTTTTTTTACTAAAAATTGAATCGAATCGAAATAAACTGTTTTTTAAAATTTAAAACGAAACCAAAACCAAAATCGAATGATTAAAAAACCGAATTATGTGAAACATATTTTTTGATTTTCTCACTTTCGTTGATCAGCCCTAATCCCAACCCAACACAACCAACTGTCTGTGATCAATGCATATTTTTCGATTTTCTCACTTTCGTTGTTCAGCCCTAATCCCAACCCAACACAACCAGCTGTCCGTGGTCTGTGCTTTGCGCGTTGAGTTCCATGAATTTGGATGCAATAATAACATACAACAAAGGGTATCTGTACTGCAATATTATTAGTTGACATTTCCAAATATAAATACAATGAAGTTAATCCATATCCAAATATTTGTCATTTAATTATATGACCTAACTTGTATTGTTCATAATAATCCATCTTTTATACGCGCTCGTTATTAATATCTAAGAAATATTATAAATAAATGTTATCTTATAATCACTCAATATTATTAAAAAAATAATCGGAAAAAAGCTGACTCATATCAATCCCCATCCCTAGCCCCCAAAACTTTTTTAAAAAGCCAGTTTTCCCCATCTCCAAACCAACACTCTCTTGGCTTCATCACATATAATCTCCATTAACAAAGTAGCAGAAGATGGCAAGCACCACCAAGGCATCATCATCACTATTCCTTGCATCACTTGTTTTCCTTCTGCTACTCTCAGAGGTACGCCATTGACCCTTCACTCATAATTATCCCTATATGCACATGTATCGTATCCAGCTGTCGTTAATTTTCGAGATGAAATCGATTTCCAGTTGGGGATTCTGATGGCTCAAGCAGCACCGGCACCCGCACCCGCACCAGCACCAGCACCAGGCACCCTAGGTAAAACAAATGAAGTACTGAAGCACTTGTTCGTTAATTAGTACTTCTTTTTGTTGTGTTTTTGTGCTGAAATGAATCATGCATCCATGCATGTATGTATGTATGTATGCAATTGCAGATGAATGCCCCAAAAAGTGTGCATATAGATGCAGCAAATCATGGAGGCAAAAGATGTGTAACAAAACATGTGTGGCTTGCTGCCGTAGGTGTACCGATCATTGTGTGCCTGATGGTCCTACAGCTTCTCGAGATACATGTTATTGCTACTCCCAGATCAGAACCCATCATGAAAAGTACAAGTGCCCTTAGATTCTTACAGTTTAGACCCTCTTTTTGCTTATTTTTCTCTTTGTTTTTGTCTGTGGGAGAGCTCAGGGAATGGAATAAAGGAATAACAAAGAGATTTCTTTTATTCATTACTCAGCTATTTGTACGAGCTACTTCGATCTAATGTGATGAGACATTAAATTTTTTTAAGTAAATATTTTTAAACCAATGAATCGTCGACTATTATTAATAATTAAAAAAAATTACATGCCGATCATTCTTCTTCTCTACACAACTCCAAAAGATTACTTGAAATGCTTAGTGTAGAAAATCTTGTAAAAGAAAAGCATAGAACTTTCATTATTGGATACTCTCTTGAGAAACCGTCTAAGGTGTGTCAGTACACCGCGAGTCAACCTCCACTTGTGCTTCGATTTACTGAGGAACTGTCTCCACTCAGAATTGATCTTCTTCAGATAGGTCTTACATCGTTGCCAGCTAATGCGCTGCTTTGTTGTTCGACCTTGGAGAGAATCAGAATCTACATGCGTGCAAGTTCTGTGTTAGTTGTTTCCCTTCATAAATCACAGCACTAATTTTGGATGCATCTTCCTCAACAGAAGACAGTTTGGTGATTACCGCTCTTGAATCTCCCTCAACTACTATACTGTTAAATCCCAGATCAAGAGCCAGATCCATCACATGGATAGCCGTCGTAGCCTCCGCTGCAAACGTCGAGGTAACTCTCCGTATTACTCTCCTGCTCGCTCCCATTACCTGACCTCCGTTATTCCAAATGATTACCCCTGACCACCCACTCTCTAGATTTTGTGCAAAACTAGCATCAAAGTTCACTTTGACCGAAGAGGGTGGAGGAGGATTCCAACATTCATCACCATTTGAGGGAAGCGGGTGATGTCTCTTGTTTGCTTCCTCAAATTCTTGATAGTGGACCCGAACGAAGGTAACTAATTCCATAGCACTTGTATTTCCACCTTCATGATACTTTACATTACGTGCATACCATAAATACCAAATACAAACCATGATTGTAGGACCACAATTAGCCTGATTGTTTACCAGTAACCAATGTAACCAAGGCGTGAATTCTAATTGAGCCACATGAATAGGCTAACTAAAACCCAACCCCGCACATATTCCATCTAGAAATTGGAATTGCTAGAATCCTCAAACGATCTTCTTCATTGAAGATGGGGATTATTAGATCTTCCAACCATCGCATTGTTTCTGCCTCGATTAAATCATCTACTGTAACTATCATATCATTGCGAGGAGAGGTAATTACAGATGGAATCTTTCTCGGAAGCCATCAATCATTCCATATAGAAATCGACTTCCTCGATCCCACTTTCCAACGGATTCCTTTTTCAAGTAAAGGGTTTGAATCTTCATTAAATTTGCTTAAGTAAGCTTGCTGAGAGGTGAGATCCATGCATCTTAAATTCATATACCAGTTCTTGTACACCATTAAAGGCCTTCTTAAAGAAAAAGAAAAAGATAAGAAAGAAAGAAGGGCCTCATGAAATTTATAGATCTATGTTTTCTCCTCGTTTCTTTATCTGCTGAAACTGTGTATTCTTTTATTTGTCTCTTCTTCTTGAATAACATTTTACTTTAAATTCTTAGGCTCTTGTGAAATTAAAAAATTAAACAAACCTTGTGGAGCCTGCAGAAAGTCGAAAGTTTGCTCGATTTTCCTTACAGCATACACAAATGGAGAAGCCTGAAGGAGAACAATGGAAACCAAAATTTGTGGGGCATCAGAGTTTACAAGAACGCGAGGAATCATTTTTGGCACGTGATAAAAAGATAAATTGTGGGTTTGTTAAAGGTCCACAAGGATATCCGAGCACTGGCTTTGATCTGGCAGAAGATGATGTGAATTATATCAGCAGGTGCCACATTGCTGTCATATCTTGCATATTTGGAAATTCAGATCGCCTGAGGACACCTGCTGGCAAAATGGTACGGGGATAATCTTTCTTCCTGGAAACTTGGCATCAGTGTCCTTTGTGGTTGTTTTTGAATTATAGACCATGTGCATGCATGTTTTAGGTTATCTCTTTGTCGTTCTCCTTTCTTTATTCATGCAAAGCATTACTTTGGTACTTCCATTCCTCCTCCCTCCCTGTTATCTCTTCTTTAGACTGTCTTCACTCATAACCCATCCTCTTCATTTGGGTGTACTGATTATTATTGTTCATATGATATGTTGATCTTTGCATTAGATTTGTGATTTTATTTTAGAATTAGCAAATTTTGTGTTTTCCTTTTTGTATGGCACTTTCTAGGTTTCCTGAACGCAAAAACAATGGCATAGCTTGAAAAACAAAATGCTTGCTCCCATTAGGTTGAATGGCACAAAATCTAACTGGGAGGAAGGGCATGCCACTTCTTTTGGTCATTATTTGAATCTATCAGACTATGTTCTGCATGGATTCATTCATACACGTATTATCGCACTGTTCATTCTTTAATGGTTATAATGCACAACCATTTTGTTTATCAATGAATTACTTGAGCAAAACGTGATATGGATTATAACGATGGCACAATCATAGTTTTCTCCTGATAGGTTACTCGTCCATCAAGGAAAAATGTCTGTTTCGTTATGTTTGTGGATGAAGTTACGATGCAAACACTTTATTCAGAAGGTCAAACACTGGATCGTGGTTTTATTGGCTTATGGAAGATAGTGGTTGTAAAGAATCTTCCTTGTGATGATATGCGCAGAGTGGGAAAAAATACCAAAAACCACGTTTTCCGGTCTCAAGAATGAAGTTTTCTTTTAGCAGTAGTAAGTTGTATATTACGATTATCTGCTTTGTGGATGTATTATTTACACAGGCTTGACATTTGCTTCGAGCTTTTCCGGTCTCAGGTACTCAATCTGGCTAGACAGCAAACTACGTTTACAGCATGACCCCTTACAACTCCTGGACTACTTCTGGTGGATAAAATGTCACGGAATGCCGTTTCTAATCACTACGACCGCCATTGTGTCTGGGAGGAGGTCGCACAAAATAAGAAGCTGAACAAGTATAATCATTCAGTCATCGACGAGCAATTTGAATTCTATCAGGCTGATGGACTGAAAAAATTCAACGCTATTGGATCCTAGCAAGCTTCTTCCTAGCAGTAACAACTTTTACACTCGAGCATCAGGATTTGTGCTTTTATTTTGTTGTTTGAAGTGTTCGGTATTGTGTATGCAGATGTGCCCGAAGGTTCTTTCATTGTTAGAGCACACACCCCAATGTCGAATCTGTTCTCGTGTCTTTGGTTCAACGAGGTTGAGCGGTTTACTCCCCGCGATCAGCTAAGTTTCGCGTATACATACAGGAAATTGAGAAATATGAATCCCGACAAACCCTTTTATCTAAACATGTTCAAGGTGAAGAACTCCGACAGAAATGGTTTGGATTTTAAAATCGAACAACTTATTCATCTCTGGTTTCTTCAATTGCAGGATCGTGAAAGGAGATCCGTAACAAAGTTGTTTCGACATAGATCGGATGAGAAGCGGAACGTTCAACAACGGGCGACTGTGTAAAACACACGTATTATCAAACCTTTTCCGTTGAATATGAAAAAGAAAAGAATTTTGCACACTTTCCTTGGCCATGCCGGTTCAATTGCTCATAAAGTAACAAGTTGCAGCTGTGCTGGTTATCGTCGACAGTGTACGACGGATTCCAAGGAAATGAGAGAAGCAGATATGAAGTTTCTCGAGCTCGGTATGTCGAGCATGGCTCCGTCTGCTTCATTGTTCATCTTTTTGTTCTTGTGTTCACATTGATTGCTTCGTCCGTGGGTAATGAAACACCCATACTAATGACCTTCTCACACTTGAAATTTGTTGTATTATTGCTACTATCATCAATTTTGTGAACCTCTTTTCTTATGTTAATATCAGTTTTAGGACACCTGGAATAAGGACATATCCGAAACAAATGGTCTCTGGTCTCAAGTTCTTCATTACACAATCAACATTTGGGTTCAACTTGAACACCCCATTACAGCAACCTAGCCTCATCCACAAGTAGGGAAAATTTAAATTTGACCTGAAAATTAATAAATCTCTTTGCATGTATCCGAAATGATCTGGGTTTAAGAGAGTCTCATCTGACTCGAAATCTGATTTGATATTTTAAGTCAAATTTGTATTTGATCTTATCTAAATATAAATATTAAAAAATTATTTTTATTAGGTAAAATAAGGACGCAAATTGAAAAAAAAAATATAAAGATGTATTGTTATAATTATATCTATATATTTAAGAATATCTATAATATTATGTCGGATTAGATCTGATCGGATTATTTTACCATAAACACGATTTGATCAGTCTCTACCCTTAAAAACTCGATTCAATCAAGCATTGATTTTCAAAATAAAAAAAATGACTCGATTGGGCTGGATCGAGTCAAAAACCTGTCAGGTCCGGGTGAAATCATCCCTAGCCACAAGCCTATCAACCGCAGCAAGCCAAGCTATGTATGAATTACCAAGCTATTGTCAAGCTTCTCCAAACTATGTCCTTTTTCCTCAACTTCTCCCTTATTTTGTTGGGCTTGAAAATCAGTGTGAGAACCACCCTCAATAGGCAGAAGGGCTCTAAGCTTCAGCATCTTCTTCCATAACCAACTCTGATTTAGTCCAGACAGAACACAAGCTTTGTTCCATGATAATATGTCTTATGCCAAGTCTTCATTCATTCTTTGGTGAACACAATCTCTCCCCTAAAATTTTATAAGTTCGCTCCTAGTGACTTATTGCCGGTCATGGAAAACAAAGCAGCATTCACCTCCTCTTTAGTCACTTCCTAGTTAGATTTTCTTAGAACACATCAAAAACCAAGTGTTTCAGTTCATGGTACTTTCAACATCTATCTTTCATAATTTTAAAAAAGAACATAGCTTTGTAAGTTGTTTCTGGTCGATTGGTGGTTGTCTTGTGATCTAATGTGCTGCTCTGAATCTGTTCTTTGAATGGATCGGATCGTGATTGGGGTGTGACATGTTTTACTCTTAGATACGACATTGTTAAACAAGATAATCACAAACTCCGAACATAAAACGTAAAACATATATTAGAAAAAGAAATTTCTTATCAATGCAGCTGGTTACTGAACTAGCTGTTTCAAAATTATATGAGAGCTATGATAACTTCATATATAAACCCCCACACAAATCTATAAGGCTGCAAAATGTCAATTTCTGTATATTCCAGTTAACTTTGATCCAATCTCTACAAGTTTCATCCTCATACTGGAGATGAAGATGATGACTCCTTTGCATTAACCTTCTGCATCTCGAATACCAATGGAGACTCCTCCTTGGGACCAACTTGTTTAGACTCATTGGATGACCTTTTGAAACCGATGCCCTTATTCTTTTTCTTCGCCTTCTTCGCCCAACCGACCAGCCCTTCGCGAATATGTTCCTCGAATATTGCCTTCTTATACGAACTTCCCATCTGTGAATTAATCCCAAGATTTGCATCAGTTCACAGAAGAAAACAGCTTCTCCTGTTCTGGTTATTGTAGTTCATAAAGAATGCTTACCTGCGTGACAAATGCATATAGGGGCAGGGTACTATAACCGCTCACGAACTGAACGAATACCCTAATAACGACCGAATAAGATCATGTTAATAGTGCTTGAACGTTGAATGTATTATCTGAAACAAGGAGAAGAATCGAGTTGAAACCGAGTTTCTTTTGTTATGTTCATACCCTATGATTAGTCTGGGGATAATGAAACGAACTTGACCCATCATGCATGAGTGGAAACCATATTGGACCTGAATGGAAGAAGAAAAGGTTGTTATTTACTGAATATATGGAGAACGAGTGAATGACATGTTGGTAATGTTGCAAGGACATTGTGTATTTTACCCATATCCAGGCAAAAAAGGCCATTTCGAAAGAATTTTGGAAGAGGATGATGTGAATGAGGCGGAGAACGAGTCGTGGCCGGTTGAACCAGAAATGGTTATCCGAGGGTTGAACCACCAGCTCCCCTTCCACCACTATGTGTTTCTCGGCTACCTCTTGAGCTAGTTGTGTGATTATATGCTCCAACTTGGTGCCAACAGCAAGCAAAAGCTGCCAAAGGGGAAAACCATTGTCAAATACTCTAATACACCTGCATAGCTGATTCAACATGGTACAATAAGTGTTTATTTGAATCACTCACAATGAAGGGAATGAATGCTATCCAAAAATACGTATGCCAACCTGCGAAAGGAACCGAAATTCGCTTTCTAGTCAAAATTAACAGTCTTCACTGGCTGATTCAAACATGAAACCAGTAACTAGCACCATAGTTCTTGCCTCATCAAGTGACAAGTGCATATATCTAAGAACAAGACTTGCGGCGAAAATTTGAATAAGTTCGGTAACTTACCGACGAAATTCAGCAACAGGAAGATGACAACAAATGCCCAAAGATACCAACTGCAGGTAAGTGATTGATGAAATGAAAGTTTAGCATCTGATATATGTTGATGAATAGAAACATAGAGAAAGCATCAATCTTCACCATAGGTGAGCAATGACATAAATGCTTACGAGGCTAAGCATATATTGAACTATTTGATTGAAGTGTAGGAGCCAAGAAAACTGCAGTTAGCGTCTTTTATCATAAACTGACCTTATCCCGACGACTTTCTTGAAATCGGCTTCAAGAGCACGCATCATGTAGTTGTGAAAATTAAACTTTGGATTTCCCCTGCAATGAGTCTAATCGAAGAAATATTGTAGGAGTTGAGGGAAGAGAATTGATGCATTAAAAATGAATAAAAAAAGGAACAGAATAAGGTTAATTCGATTAACTTACCATGATGAAACCTAGTCTTAGTGTTATATAATCTGATTTCGTCACAGATCCATAGAACTGCTTGAAAAAAGAATACTGAAAGAAAATCAAAGTCATAAAAATTGTTACTGTGTTATTATACCAAAGAGTTAGATGATCACGACAAGAAGATCTTGACTTACCACCCATCCTTGTAGCTCTGAATTCTTTCCGATGCCGAGGAACCGATTCCGTATAAAATCATGTTCTTGGACCTGGGTGATCTTTGTTTTCACAACTGCAAAGTGACATTTTCATCACAAAAAAGCTATAGAAGTTAAAAGTTTTGAAGAATCTCAGTGCTGCATTGTTGATAAAAGATAAGCATATCATACAAGTATATCCGAATGGCCATTGATTCAGATATATAAAAGTTTAGGTGTTAGCAATAGAATATTCAGTACCTCCGGTCGGATCGTATTCCATATCCTTAGCAATTTCCTCCCAACGTTTCCATTGATGGATCTTGAATCATACATAAAAGTACATGTCAGTAGGAAACAGAAAGCAGTAGCGTTATACATGGCATCAGAATCAGAGTAACTTAATGGGGGAAACATACCTTTGTGCTTCCGAAAACAATGGTTAGAGCACAGAAAGTCACATGTACGACCGCCAGCACAAAGATGAGTATATGTAGATGGTGCAATGCCGTGGTCGATAACAATGGAACTTTCCCCTATATTGAAATTGGACACATTTGCTGTTAATAAAGCACACGGTTCCATTCAAGTTCCAGAATTGCTAGCAGTAAAAAAGGGGTACCTTAGCAGCACAGTAGGCAACAGCGGGATCGGAAGCTTCGGCGAGAAGACGACGTCCGATACCTCCGGGAAAAAAGGAGGAAAAAAGGGTCTGGAAGTGTTCTTTGGTTACTTCTTTCTTCTCCCGACAAGGCAGCCATCGATCAGCCAAATCACTTGACATACAGATTTTGTTAATCCTATCTTGGAATACTGTCAGCAACAGTGATATGAATCCCAGCAACATCAACTCTGCAATCCACAAGCACACAAAAACATTTATCATGTATGCATATATGATATCGACAACCGATACGACACGAAACCCAAAATCCGACTCCATTTTTTTAGAGTGTTACAACTTCACATACCTTCTTTGATCTTCTGCAAGGCCTCAAAGAGAGGCTTCTGATTTCTCTTCTTCAAGTACTGAAAACCAAATGGTCATTGAGACAATTCATCAAGCACACACACAGACAAATGCAGAAATGGAAACATACCTTGCCGAGGAAATGGAGGAGTCTTTCAACAGCAAGGGAAATGAAGACAATGACGAAGCAGACGACAGCCACCACCCATGTCGGAGTGTATTCCAAGGTTGTTCCTCCTTCAGACATAATTCCCAACACTGTTTTCTTCTTCTTCTTCTTCCTCTTGTGTTGGTTTTGTATGTAAATGGAACGTGAACGAGTAACAGCTGAAAAAGAGGACAATGGAGATTCTGATGAGTTGTTAATTAGCAATATAATTAATATATATTGTGCATTATTGTTCGTTTCCAAAATGGTTTCTCATTAGTGCAATTCACGTTCAAATTAACGCGTTTCACGCGTATGCTTATAAAGATGTTTACAAAGACTCAAGGCTTTGTAAGGAGCCGGCCTCGTCTCCAATAACCTATTAATGTTATCTCAATAATTCATAGATTAATTCAATAAAAAAATTAAATATAAATTATACAAAATGAACTCATCGAGTAATTGCGTTTGCTAGATATACATAGGGATTGTCATAGGTATGGTTGGGTTAGGTTTTTGGTCCACCCAACCCTAGAACAAGAGAGCCTCCACTCGAGACCCGACCCGACAAAAAAGATTTCAACCGACCGACCGAATATATGACCTAGAAATCCGATCCGACCCGATCCGAAATAATAAAAAAATTATTTTTATTCAATAAAAACAACGACTTAATTGAAAAAAAGTATATAGAGAGAGGTATTATTGTAATTATTCCTAAATATATAAGGTAAAATTATATTTTTTTGGGTTGGGTCGGGTATTTTTCATCCTAAACTCGAACCCGACACGACCCGAATATCACACTTAAAAAACCCGACCTGACCTGAACCCGATTTTTTAAAAAAAAAATCCGACCCGATCGGGTCGGAACCCGTCGGATTCAGGTTGAGTGTCCATCCCTAGATATACACGTTACCAATTCTGAATATACTATCTTATAATCAAAACCACGTGATCATATATCGATTTTATGTTTTACTATTGTTGTTCAAAATCTAGAGATGAATACGTTTCATAATTTTTTCTATAGTTTGGGACAATTATTGACAACGCACACGCATATATAAACACGATTGTTTGAACTTGTAACCTTCAAAAAGAATATTCCTCTTTACATTTCATGATTATTATCGTATGAATCTAAATGCTATTATAAATACTGATTGGAGATTAAATTAGGATTAAGTAACAAGAGTGGTTAAATTATTTAATTTTAAAATTAAGATTAATTCAAAAAAATTAATCTAAAATTTGAAAGGAATAAAACTTAAATTAATAAGAACTAAAAATATTATTAGACAAAATAATTAAGAATATAAGTTTCGATTAACAGCTTTATCTCTGGTGTCAAATGATTAATTAAATGTTCGATTTAGGTCAGCCGAATATTAATAATTGTAACAAAATAATTAATTAGCTGTTAAAATAAATTTTATACTTTTGTCTATGAATTAAAATAATAATAATTTTATGCAATATAAATTTAATTTTGAGTTGATTTACAAATAAATGCAAAAGATCCAAAGAATTAATTAGTTGAGATACGAGGATATCCAAATCAAGAATTTAATTTTTGACCCATCACCATATATTGTGTGAAATTAAATTGGCTAAAGGTTTAAATAAGTGTCTATTTTTTTGGAAATTTTCCATACAAGGGTTTAATCTTTTAAAAAACAATCAATTAGGGGTTAACATTTTCGAGTCTATTTATAAAAGATCTAATATTTCGAGTTAATTGCATCACACGTACTCAAAGTATGACCCTTATATTCAAATTGGTTCGTAATCTTTTAAGTATAGCACTTTTATCCCTAAATTATGGCTATCATTTTAATTTCATCAAACTTTTGAACATTTCAATTTCATCCCTAAACTATAGTTGCATTCTAAATTGGCACCCAAACTTTTGAACATTCCAATTTCATCCCAAACTATACGTATATACTAATCACATCCCTTGTCAATAAAATCGTTAGACAAAGCTGTACTATTATATGTTTTAAAAAATAAATTTTGGTTAAACTATGGTAGAAACTAATTACATATTTGGATTAATTCGGGGATGAAATTAGGATATTCAAAAGTTTGGGGACCGATTTATAAAGATGGTCATGGTTTAGGGATGAAATTAGAATATTCAAAAGTTTAAGGACTAATTTAGAATGAGATTCGTAGTTTCGTGATGAAATTGGAATATTCAAAAGTTTAAGGACTAATTTAAAATAAAGGTTATAGTTTAGGGACATATAATGCAATTAACTCTAATTTTTTTAATATACTCATATGAAGACCCTTGTTTAAAACATTTTCAAAAGTTGAAGCCTTTTTTTAAGTAGATTTAAAAATGTTAAACTCTTATTGGATTCTTTTGAAAAGTCGGATTATTATTTGAGTAGATATGAAAACATCAAACCTTTATTTAATTATTTTAAATTTTAAGCCTTATTTGAATACTTTCTAAAACGTTAGAACCTTAAGTAAGGGTTTAGCAAATTGGATTAGAGTGGGTTGAAGGCAGCCTTTAGTTTACACCGACGTGGGGTAGGACAATCACGGCGGTGATGATGCCGCCATCACCGCTCATTTTAACTACTTCAACTCAAGCCAATAATTATATGTGTCGACTATAATGTTGATATTAGGGATGATTATGAGTTGCGTTGAATCGGATTTTTGGTCAATTAATTTGATCTCACCGGAAAAGTAGGTCTCCTCCGTTCCAATCCAACTTGAATTGAGTTTAGGGTGATTACACCCAACTTGAAATAAATGATTTTATAAAAATTATTAATTGTATTCAATAAGATAATGATCTAATTGAAAAAATAATATAAAGAAGGGTATTATTGCTATTATCCTTAAATATATAAGATAAAATTATATTATTTTCGAGTTGAATATTTGTCACCATAAACCTGAATCTGACTCGACTCGACTCGAACTTCTATTATAAAAAACCGACCTGAAACTAATTTTTTTTAAAATAATTGACCCAATAATTATAAGAAGCTATTTTGAATATAGTGCATAATTAAGCAAATCGTGTCATAAGGCAAGCCAAAACCCTTTATGGTTTTTTAGAAACTTCCAATCCACGTTATCATAAGTCTTTTGAAGATTTATCTTCAGTATAATGGCACCCTTTCGGCCTTGCATCTTCATAATAGTGTGAACCACTTCTTGCACGATGAGAATGTTGTCAGCTGTACGACGACCTGCCAAGAAGCTATTTTGGAAAGAACCTATAATCCTTTGTGAAATAGGTCTCAATCTGTTAACCATGATTTTTGACAGAAATTTATAAGAAGTGTTAAAGAGGCTAATAGGTCGAAAAAGAGTGATCCCATAGCATTTTATCATCCAGGGTTTATCAATTGTATTAGAATAACTACTCAGATCCTCCCAACATTCTGTCTTTTTCCTTGGGTATGGTTGGATGTAGACGACACTCAACAGCTAGATTTTATCGTCCTCATTAATTTCACAATGAATAGCTTGGTCAGTATTGTAACATATAATAATGTCCATAGGACTAGATTTCCATGTTAAAATAAGACCACCTCTGAAACCATCAACAGGTACTTCGAAACACTTTTCAATTTTTTTTTTTTTTTTGTAAATTTTGCTACCCATACTAACATCGGATTTCATTTCAAGGAGACACAACATATCTGAGTCTTCTTCTTTCATTAAATCTAAACAATTCCTCGTAAAATTTGGGTTTCCCTCCCCTCTACAGTTCCAAGATCACTTTCATAAAGAATAATCTGTTCTAATGTCGTTACCTTTTTCCATAGAGTTGTAATCCTCTAAATTCTCCCTGTCTCCAATTATTACCTGATATGTTCTATTCATTCCGATCACATCAGAGACATGGTGTAACACCCTCAACCCGTACCCGACCTGGATTCGAGTCCGATGTGTCACATTGACTTTTCAAAACATTTACTTGTATAAAATAGTGAGTAATTTAAAAACTTTGATAACATTTAACTTATTCAAAACCTTTACAAAATATATCAGAATTCATACAATTTATATCCTTAGATTACATGCCAACTACACTCTATAACCAGTACATATATTTTCTGATCTGACATTTGGTAAGGAGAACTGACCTGTCTTGCTCCGCATTACTCTTTACTCTTCCCGAAACCTACGTGTGAAACAATCACACGCTAAGTCGAAGACTTAGTGAGGCATAACAACTTATAATGCACTTTATAACATATATCAATACATGCATGTTCTGTTCTATCATGTTATACCAATTCCATGCATTCTTCGTATCATATAAAATCATATCAGATTAATTACAGTAAATATATACATACACATAATTCATCATTAACAGTTTATCATGTAATCACATACTTTAACCTTTTCAATCAAACACTATACACACACAACATCATATCATTTCTATAACATTTATCATACCACTAACATATATTTGTTCATATCTCTGGATTAGCCCATGTACATATGTAAGAACTATCGATATGTGAGTCTATAGAGGTTGTGCACTAATGCTGTCACCACAGCTCGTATAATTGCATCGAAGTGCCGTGTAGAATTGCACCGTAGTGCCATATAATAATGTTCATAAGGACCACATATTATTCCTTAAGAATCATATACATATACTAGGGATCAAGTATGTGTCTTTCAAGACTTCACACATGTTCCACAGAATATATATATATCCCGAAGGACCGCGTAGAATTGCACCGTAGTGCCATATAATAATGTCCATAAGGACCACATATTATTCCTTAAGAATCATATACATATACTAGGGATCAAGTATGTGTCTTTCAAGACTTCACACATGTTCCACATAATATACATATATCCCGAAGGACCGCGTAGACCCTCGACTCTTGGCA
The DNA here is from genome assembly GCF_006381635.1 of Hibiscus syriacus. NCBI lineage: Eukaryota > Viridiplantae > Streptophyta > Magnoliopsida > Malvales > Malvaceae > Hibiscus > Hibiscus syriacus. The sequence continues at coordinate 29,887 of NW_024062700.1, forward strand.
TGCCAACTATACCCCTAGCTCTCATGACACATAACATGGGCGTTATCATTTATTTCATTTCAAATATTCACATAAACTTGTAATTCACTTTCACATATCACGTATCACATAGCTTCTTTTCATATTATCACATAGTTCACTTACACGTAGATCATTTCCATATAATTCACATGTCACATATATCATGTTTTCATATAATGTCTATCATTTCTCACCCAATCACATTTATTCATGTAAACATACTTATCATATCTTGTTCACATAAGATCATATACTTCATATAACATATAGAAACACCTAGAACACTTTCACGTAGCTTATATCAATTTTCAGAGTCCTTTCATATTATCTGATGACATATATCATAGATATATAATAACTGATATCATATTATCTACCTTATGCTCCATTTCTTTGTATTCCCTTTTTCATATCAGCATACATTTAAATATTCTTATATGTCCTATCAATATCCTATAAACTTACTCATATTCTCATATATCATATTTTAATATGATTTGTATAGTAATAATCTATAATTGTATCATATAATGATTTTACCCAAGTACTCCTTTATAAAGTTTATATTACATGTTCAATTAGTCTCATACTATCTTATAAATAATTTCCATTTATTTTATATCATTTTCCTTTTCCACTCATATAAACCATCTATTTATTTAGTTCAATTTCTCATGACTTCCCCAATACTCTTTAATAAACTTTGTAGCTCTTCACTATAATACATAAACCATAGTTTCCTTTAATTTATCAATCTTCCCTATATTACTTATGTATCCTTATTTATGCCCTCGAATTCATACTATTCTCTTAGAGTCTCCTAACATTTCTCGTATAATTACTTATACCATATCATATACTTATACTTGATTATCTTATTCTCATATTCATTTCATTTCTTATGACTCTATCATATAACTTATTTCATGTTCTTTCATTATTACATATTAAAGTCTTACATACATCATATAGCATATACTAAGCATATCCTTATCTTTAGTCATGCATACATACATCAATGTAATACAGATAATCACATATAATTATAACCACACATAATCATGTCCATGACTTCATGCATATTACTCTAGGAAATAGACTCATCGCAAGTATTATTTCCATTAAACACTACATATCACTAGTATGCACTCACCTGGGCCTCGTTGTTTGAATCAATCCTAATCCTTAGTTTGTTCCGGAACAAGCTTTCATTCTATATCTACATAATAATACATTAATACTTATCAGTATACTGATTGATATATTCGAAACTATCACTCCTTAGTCTCAAAGAAAGCCAATTTCATCTTTTAATGAAGGTATGCATCGATGCACTACACCATGCATCGATGCATAAATCCTATTCGATGTTTGTATTTAATGGGGATGCATCGATGCACTCCTTATGCATCGATGCATAAATCCTATTCGATGTTTTCTATTTAAATTCATGCATCGATGCACTGCATGTGCATCGATGCACCTTAAACAATTTCTGGTATTTATCATCGATGCATCGGTGCACAATGAATGTGCATCGATGCACATTGCCCAGAACTGACATTTTAGCACGTAAATCATCAACTCTTCCCTTAATTCTTCTATTTTAAGCCCCTATTTTGACATTAAACTCAATTACCATTACTTGAACCAACTTATATCCATGTAAATCATCTTTAACCTCAAAATCCTATCTTCTTTATGAGATTCAAGAATCATACCAAATTTTCTATATGTTCTAAATCCAATTCTATCACTCCAAATCTCTTAATTTAACCATTGACAAGTCAAATTCATCCTTAGAATTTCAAAACCTTTCTATATCAAAAGTTCATTTCTAATCTTTTAATAGAAATTCCTTTCTAATTCTCTCTTCTTGATGTTTTAAGTTTATACAAGGTTTCCTTAAGCTTATATAACCCCCAAAGATTCAAAACCAACTTATAAATTCCAGAAATTAACAGTTAAAAATCAAACTTACCTTTAAGCTGGAGCTACGAGAAGAAGAAGAGAGTAAGAAGAAGGCTTCCAGAAATCTCCCAAAACTCACGTGTACAACTCTTATTTAAAGGAAACACAAATATCCTTTAAGCTGAAAAGACTAAATTGCCCCTTTAATTATCCATCCATGCTATTTAATCCATCATCAAAATTCTTTACTTAAATCCCAAAACTTTTAACTTATTTCAAAATTGAGCACAAAGTTTCCAAATTTACATTTTAGTCACTGACCCGGCTTTTGGGATGTTACAAATCTCCCCTCCTTATAAGAAAATTCGCCCTCGAATTTTCACTGAACATCTTAGTAAGAACATATCTTCTAATGTTCTTATGTGCTTCCCTGACTTATTCTTTCTTGTCATCATCAGAAACTTACTTTTTCAATCCTTAAGTTTTCCAACTATCTTTTTCGTTTATACATTCCTCTTCTGTTGCTTATCATATAAACATAATCAGTAATACTAATCCTTGTTGTCTTTTCCTCATTCGACTATGCATTTTTCCTTTGACCTTTCTAAAATTTCATATATGTCACTAATCACATAGACGGTAACATCAATTTTCATCACTTAACATCATAAATTCATCTTTAAATACTTATAATAACCAATTCATTTTCCATCATCATTAACCAAGAATACGACCTTAAATCTTCTTAAATACGATTCAACCTACACTTTAAAGAATCTTTTTCACATCACCTTGCACACTTATTATTTCTATATCAAAATTGTCATATGTACTTCCATATTTATCGTATCTGATCCTTTAAATCAATCCCTTTCATTTCTATTCCTTCTTTATACATAATCATATATTTTCCTTTCATATTCGCATACTCTTGTCTTATCACTTATAATCTTTATGTACCAATCTTATTGCATCCTCATTACTCTAAAACCCATTTCTTATACATAACTTCATTCTTTATCATTTTCTTATACTTGTATTTTCTTCCTGAAGGTTCCATGCAAACTTTATCTTATTTCTACATCATAGCTATCTGCTCAGAATATACAACCATATTCAAATTCACATCCTAATCAATTAACTCCACTTTATCTTTCCTCCAATCTTATACTTTAGCACCTTTACTCTGACAGCTAGATAATAACTTTTGTTCATCTAGGGCACAAGCCCTATTATACCAATCATATACATCCTTTCCAATCTAAATTATCTCAACATTCGCTTACTCAACTTATCAATTTCACATCTATTCTCATACATCCTGAAATTTCTTTTGCTCAAACTCAACATTCTGACTTCCTGTGTCCTATAATCTGATCATCAATATACACATTCTCAAACTCTTCTTATCCATCCTCAGCTTTACTTAAATATACAAATTCTTACTTCCTTTTCCTTTACTATACCACATTACTATGATCCAAATATGCAACTATATCCAGATCCATTGCAGATCTGGTTATCATATCCTGACAATATCTTATAATCTTATAATTCCCTTTTTATCACACTTTAGTTAGCCAATGCTAACTCTTTCCATCTTAACTGCAAACCCTTATCATAAACATACTCTTGTTTATGGGCAATACTATCACTTCGTTTCAAACTCATAAGCTCTGACTTTATACATCTTATACACTTGTCACTGATGCACTTATCCTTGAGTTCTTCTATACGTACTCATCACGTCATTAGATCTTTTTAACATTCTTATGGTGACACCTGTTCACCATATTCTATCTTATCCACATAATAACAAAACTACTCTATATCGTTTTTCCGATTCCAAACGATGAAAACTTTCTATCATTATTCAGATATGATTTCAGCTTTCTGAAATCAACTTTTGATCTTACTAGGCATTTCCTGAGGTGTCCGCTCTTCATCCTGCCTGGCCAGGGCAGATGAATAGCAATAACAATCAGGAATATCACCTTTCACTTACTTCAAAATTATCACGATCGGATTTCTACTGTAAACTATTCTTATTCATTAGCAAGACAACATATTCCTTACACTATCAAATCAGAAATTTTTCAATCTATGTTGGCATGTACACCTTTTATGACACTTTGGACTTCGGTTTATGCCGAGAATCGGCTAAACCATAGCTCTGATACCATTAAATGTAACACCCCAACCCGTACCCGACCTGGATTCGAGTCCGAGATGTCACATTGACTTTTCAAAACATTTACTTGTATAAAATAGTGAGTAATTTAAAAAAAACTTTGATAACATTTAACTTATTCAAAACGTTTACAAAATATATCAGAGTTCATACAATTTATATCCTTAGACTACATGCTAACTATACTCTATAACCAGTACATATTTTTCTGATCTGACATTTTAAGGAGAACTGACCTGTCTTGCTCCGCATTACTCTTTACTCTTCTCGAAACCTACGTGTGAAACAATCACACGTTAAGTCGAAGACTTAGTGAGGCATAACAACTTATAATGCACTTTATAACATATATCAATACATGCATGTTATGTTCTATCATGTTATACCAATTCCATGCATTCTTCGTATCATATAAAATCATATCAGATTAATTACAGTAAATACATACATACACACACATAATTCATCATTAACAGTTTATCATGTAATCACATACTTTAACCTTTTCAATCAAACACTATACACACATAACATCATATCATTTCTATAACATTTATCATACCACTAACATATATTTGTTCATATCTCTGGATTAGCCCATGTACATATGTGAGAACTATCGATATGTGAGTCTATAGAGGTTGTGCACTAATGCTGTCACCACAGCTAGTATAATTGCACCAAAGTGCGCGTAGAATTGCACCGTAGTGCCATATAATAATGTCCATAAGGACCACATATTATTCCTTAAGATATACATATACTACTAGGGATCAAGTATTTATCTTTCAAGACTTCACACATGTTCCACATAATATATATATATATATATCCCGAAGGACCGCGTAGAATTGCACCGTAGTGCCATATAATAATGTCCATAAGGACCACATATTATTCCTTAAGAATCATATACATATACTAGGGACCAAGTATGTATCTTTCAAGACTTCACACATGTTCCACAGAATATATATATATATCCCGAAGGACCGCGTAGAATTGCACCGTAGTGCCATATAATAATGTCCATAAGGACCACATATTATTCCTTAAGAATCATATACATATACTAGGATCAAGTATGTGTCTTTCAAGACTTCACACATGTTCCACAGAATATATATATATCCCGAAGGACCGCGTAGACCCTCGACTCTTGGCATGCCAACTATACCCCTAGCTCTCATGACACATAACATGGGCGTTATCATTTATTTCATTTCAAATATTCACATAAACTTGTAATTCACTTTCACATATCACGTATCACATAGCTTCTTTTCATATTATCACATAGTAACATAATTCACTTACACATAGATCATTTCCATATAATTCACATGTCACATATATCATGTTTTCATATAATGTCTATCATTTCTCACCCAATCACATTTATTCATGTAAACATACTTATCATATCTTGTTCACATAAGATCATATACTTCATATAACATATAGAAACACCTAGAACACTTTCACGTAGCTTATATCAATTTTTAGAGTCCTTTCATATTATCTGATGACATATCATATAGATATATAATAACTGATATCATATTATCTACCTTATGCTCCATTTCTATGTATTCCCTTTTTCATATCAGCATACATTTAAATATTCTTATATGTCCTATCAATATCCTATAAACTTACTCATATTCTCATATATCATATTTTAATATAATTGTATAGTAATAATCTATAATTGTATCATATAATGATTTTACCCAAGTACTCCTTTATAAAGTTTATATACATGTTCAATTAGTCTCACTATCTTATAATAATTTCCATTTATTTTATATCATTTTCCTTTTCCACTCACATAAACCATCTATTTATTTAGTTCAATTTCTCATGACTTCCCCAATACTCTTTAATAAAACTTTGTAGCTCTTCACTATAATACAAACCATAGTTTCCTTTAATTTATCAATCTTCCCTATATTACTTATGTATCCTTATTTATGCCCTCGAATTCATACTATTCTCTTAGAGTCTCCTAACATTTCTCGTATAATTACTTATACCATATCATATAACTTATACTTGATTATCTTATTCTCTCATATTCATTTCATTTCTTATGACTCTATCATATAACTTATTTCATGTTCTTTCATTATTACATATTAAAGTCTTACATACCATATAGCATATACTAAGCATATACTTATCTTTAGTCATGCATACATACAATCAATGTAATACAGATAATCACATATAATTATAACCACACATAATCATGTCCATGACTTCATGCATATTACTCTAGGAAATAGACTCATCGCAAGTCTTATTTCCATTAAACTACATATCACAAGTATGCACTCACCTGGGCCTCGTTGTTTGAATCAATCCTAATCCTTAGTTTGTTCCGGAACAAGCGTTCATTCTATATCTAATAATACATTAATACTTATCAGTATACTGATTGATATATTCGAAACTATCACTCCTTAGTCTCAAAGAAAAGCCAATTTCATCTTTAATGAAGGTATGCATCGATGCACTACACCATGCATCGATGCATAAATCCTATTCGATGTTTGTATTTAATGGGATGCATCGATGCACTCCTTATGCATCGATGCATAAATCCTATTCGATGTTTTCTATTTAAATTCATGCATCGATGCACTGCATGTGCATCGATGCACCTTAAACAATTTCTGGTATTTATCATCGATGCATCGGTGCACAATGAATGTGCATCGATGCACATTGCCCAGACTGACATTTTAGCACGTAAATCATCAACTCTTCCCTTAATTCTTCTATTTTAAGCCCCTATTTTGACATTAAACTCAATTACCATTACTTGAACCAACTTATATCCATGTAAATCATCTTTAACCTCAAAATCCTATCTTCTTTATGAGATTCAAGAATCATACCAAATTTTCTATATGTTCTAAATCCAATTCTATCACTCCAAATCTCTTAATTTAACCATTGACAAGTCAAATTCATCCTTAGAATTTCAAAAACCTTTCTATATCAAAAGTTCATTTCTAATCTTTTAATAGAAATTCCTTTCTAATTCTCTCTTCTTGATGTTTTAAGTTTATACAAGCTTTCCTTAAGCTTATATAACCCCCAAAGATTCAAAACCAACTTATAAATTCCAGAAATTAACAGTTAAAAATCAAACTTACCTTTAAGCTGGAGCTACGAGAAGAAGAAGAGAGTAAGAAGAAGGCTTCTAGAAATCTCCCAAAACCCACGTGTACAACTCTTATTTAAAGGAACACAAATATCCTTTAAGCTGAAAAGACTAAATTGCCCCTTTAATTATCCATCTATGATATTTAATCCATCATCAAAATTCTTTACTTAAATCCCAAAACTTTTAACTTATTTCAAAATTGAGCACAAAGTTTCCAAATTTACATTTTAGTCACTGACCCGGCTTTTGGGATGTTATAGATATCCAGTGATTTTTGTACTTGTTGCAAATAGTATTTCGATTGCTTTATATAGTGTAATTAAATCATGTCTCACGGGACACATGTACGTATATATGAGTAGTGTATATAGTGTGAGTAAATTTTAAAAGTAGATTACTTACATTTAAAGATCGTAAAAGGGTAATTTTTACTCATGTAATAGATTCAATTTTTAGAAAAGATCATGCACTGAAGGACTTACAGATGACCCGAAGACTTTGAAAACATCAAAAAACTCCCGAAGTCTTTTTGGAAACATCATGCACTGAAGGACTTAATGACCCGAAGACTTTGAAAACATCAAAAAGCCCCGAAGGCTTTTTGGAAACATCATGCACTGAAGGACTTACAGATGACCCTAAGGTTTTTGAAAACATCAAAAAGCTCCCGATGGCTTTTTGGAAACATCATGCACTGAAGGACTTAGATGACCCGAAGGCTTTGAAAACATCAAAAAGCCCCGAAGGCTTTTTGGAAACATCATGCACTGAAGGACTTACAGATGACCCTAAGGTTTTTGAAAACATCAAAAGCTCCCGAAGGCTTTTTGGAAACATCATGCACTGAAGGACTTACAGATGACCCGAAGGCTTTGAAAACATCAAAAAGCTCCCGAAGGCTTTTTGGAAACATCATGCACTGAAGGACTTACAGATGACCCGAAGGCTTTGAAAACATCAAAAAGCTCCCGAAGGCTTTTTGGAAACATCATGCACTGAAGGACTTACAGATGACCCTAAGGTTTTTGAAAACATCAAAAAGCTCCCGAAGGCTTTTTGGAAACATCATGCACTGCAAGACTTACAGATGTGGGAAATAGTTTACTAAGTAAGAAACTATGAAAATTATTTTCTTACTTTTCAACAATTTCATTTTTAGAAAAGATTGAATGAGAAACTATGGAAATCGTTTTCTCATTATTTTTCAAAATATCATGTTGATTGGGTAACATGCCCCAATCTCAAGATAATTTTCATTCTTGTGGATTGCATCTATCACTTCTTCAAATGTTTGCATGATTCCTGTATTTGCAGTTTTGAATACCTTCTTCTTGTAAGGTATTTCTTACCATGAATCTTCTTGTCCTTCTGAAGATCTGTAAAACTTCATGTTTGAATGCACTCAGATGTATCAATGTAATGCATTGTCTATTGTGTAAATGCTATTCTTATGAATGCATGAATGTTGATGCAATCTTCATTTGACTTCAAAGTGGTGAACTTGGTCTTCCTCTAGTTCATCATTTATTGCCAGGGTTACCTCTGGATATCATGTAGCAACTTATGCTATCAAGCTTGCATTTCTGTAGATCATCTGATCAACTTGTATCTTTGCTGTCTTCTTTGCTTCATGAAGGTCTCAGAAGAAATGTTTCATTTGTGGAACTCTTGCCGTAGTCAGAACTATGACCTTGATGTCCTATTTTGTCTTGGATAAAACCAATTTTCTTTGCTTGGACTTGTGTAGAAATTCCATAAAGCTTTCATCTTTGAAAAGAGAATTTGTCATCTTTTAAAAAGGGAATCTATCATCTTTGAAGAGTGTAGATATAGATATGCCTGACTCAGCAGGGATTAATTAAGAGAGTAGAGTCTGTTCTAACTTAACTCTTGAAACACATCATAAGGAAGATTTATTCAATTCCTTTCATGTCCCCACATTTAAATCAGATCTCGAATAAGGCAACTTGGACCATATCATGTCGAGATGCCTAACAACAACCTGTAATTCAACCTTAGTTGGTACCACTAGTTTCTTATTTAAAATTTCAGTTCTCCTTCTGTGGAAAGAAATCTTCATCTTGTATCAATAAATGGAAAACCATATGATTGCAACATTGATTCAGCACCATAATCAATGGTTCGTAAAACATTGACAATACATTCATCTTCTCATGTGGTTTCAGCTCAGATGTTCGTAAAGCATTTGACAACACATTTATCCCTTTTTATGGCTTCTGCCAAGATTTCTCAATCATTGAAGCTCTTTGCATGGTGTTCAAAGTTTTTGTATGATGTCATAAGACCACTTGAGAACAAAACTCAGTGGGGATTCAAGTGTAATGTTGGTATGACCAAAAAGTTGGTCAAATTCATAAGATATGCTGGTGTCGAATTGAATAGGAGACACTAACTGATCTTGATATCATCTCGGGCAAAGACAAATGTGATACTGATCACGTTTTCTTCTATAATGATCTTTGTAGGAAGTAGAAACACATCAACTGTAGGATCCATGTACAGAAAAAGGTTCATGAAATTCTTGCTGCTGGGGATGAAACGCACATGATAAACCCCAAAAATTCAGTTCAGCCTGGCTGGTAATGATAACCCCAGTAACATCGGGAAAGAGGATATACATGAGCTTCTCTCTTCAATATCATCAAGTAAACAAAGTTGATATGAAAAACAGCTTCGTAACCTCAACAGTATGGTTGAAACTAACTGGCAGAAATCTCAAAGAAATATTTTCAATTATCACCGACACACAAAAGGCCAAATCAGAGTTTGAGGTCTCGATGAACTGATCCTTGGATGGAATGGTCTACAAAGGGACCATTTTTATTCATGATGTAGTTTAACACACTGTCATGTGATACATGGTTTAAGAAGATTGGGTATTTAAAACCATACTTGCTGAGTAGATATTTGTTCAACAACATGATCATATGCAATTACCTGATGAATGAAGCAATTATGTGTAGTCAGCTCGACTGTCACTGTTTCATCATTTTCATTCTTCATATCTTTTTGTCTCATTGGAAATATCTGCTCAAGTCAATGATTTTTAACACATGATGATGTGGGCCTTCAGCTTGCCCCAGCATTTGCTAATACAGATGTTAAAAGTATGCTCAACATTACTTCTTGCTGAGGAGAGCCTCCAAGAATGCCCAAATATTAATATTGTTGTGAGCCTTCAAAATGCCCCAATATTCTATTTCTGGTTGAAAATGGGCCCTCAAGATGTCCCTCTAGATTTGCCTGATGAATCTTCTTGTCTGCTTGACTGAAATGTCATGATCCCCACGAGGTCCAATTTTGACAATGAACTGTTGTAGGTACTTGTGGCTTTATTCATGCCCCAAATCTATTTATCTTGAATACTCTCATTCTGGTGTCACTAAACAGTAGTATTGTCAAGTAACTGGAGAATATTCTTCATGTTGTCACAAACTTAAGAAGTACTCGGTCATTCTGACATAAACATCTGAGATATGTGTCTCTGAATGAGGTGACCATTTTCTGTATCTGGAGGGATTTATTCAGACAGAGCAGTAAAAAAATAGCTTGGTAATCCGTTCCAGGCTGACACAGTGGCTTATCATCTTTTAGTGAAATCCATCTCTGAAATATACTTTTCTGTGGGAGAGAAACCAATTTATGCAAACAGTAATCTGATGCAATAGCAAGACTACATATACAGTGGTACAGTCTTATCAAAATCCATACCCATGTAACATATTGATTCTGATAACAACTCATCTGATTATGAAACGATCTTTCAGGATGATTTCACAGATATTAGTTCTTCTGATATCGAGGAAATCATGAATTCTGATTCTGACGAGGAGAGTAAACTGTTATACTTGACAAAAATGAGATTCTCAAAGACTGAGGCTTCAATAACCATGGAGAGATGTGGTCCAGATTCATCAATTACAGAGTTGACAGATTTTATATGTGCTGCCCAAATGGCTAAGGCTGCTGATGCACTTCTTTCAGGAGAATATAGGAAGCCATTATGCAATGATCCTAATTACAAGCAGAGGCGAAACTTGGGCTATGATTTGTGGAAAAAGAAGAAGCATAGGAAGCTTGAAAAGAAACTTCTTAATGAAGACGATCATGCAGTTCATCTTTCAATTCCAATGATTGGTTCTGGGGTTCCTACCGAACCAGATCAGATAACTCAAAGAACACTTCCAAAAGATGCTATTGAGTCTTCTTATTTCTACTATGATCACATGGCACTTGCTCTAGTTAATGTTTGGACTGGAATATCACAGTACTTATTCGATGTAGAGCCAGAATTTGTAGATTCGAAACATTTTCATGCTGCTACACTGAAAAGGGCTATATTCATAATTCTGCCAATTGAGAATAAATTTTCTCTTATTCTGCTTCCTCCATGTGCTGATGCTTTTCCATTGACAAAGAAATGATGGCCTTCCTGGGATCCAAGAACAAAGTTGAACTGTTTATAAACATGTACAGGAAGTGCCAAATTGACAGAAAGGATCTGTAATGCTCTTGAAGCTTATGACGATGAGCCACATTCGAGTGTCCAGAAGTATGTTCTTGATGAGTGCTGAAAATGGAATCTGGTATGGGTTGGAAGGAATAAAATTACTCCACTTAAACCTGATGAGGTGGAAATGCTTCTAGGTTTCCCTAAAAACCATACATGAGGATCTGCTAGAGACAAGTTCCCCAATGATATCAATGTCCTGTCTCTTTTCTCTGGAATCAGTGATGCAGAGATTGTTTTCTACTGTCTTGGCATACCTTTGAAAACAGATGTGCAAGAATTGAATGATATTCGGTGGGAGCAATTGATGAGTAGATTTGTCGAATTTGACCTTGTTGTCGGTGACATTCCATATAGCAACCTTTTCTTGCAATGGCTGCTAAAGTGACTGTCTTTCAGTATCTCCCTTTAGAACAAGGTAATCATTCTTAATAAGTTGCTGATAATGTCACAGGAGAGCATCACAAGTTCAATTCTCCAGACTTTCTGGCTTCCTAGACCACTTGCCTTCAAAAATGTGAAGTGCTTCATTATTCTGGCCTCGTTCATTCTTTTTCTTCAACAGAGATAGACTAAGCAACAATTTGCTTCAAGGACCTTCTCTATTTGAGACTGTCCTGTTTAAAATGTTTTTTTTTCCTTTGTTTATTGAAGAATTTTACAAAGTATTGCCCCTTTCAGGTTCACAATATAATCAAATCATAAACAATAAGTTTAATGAATATCTAATAAATTAACTACACTTTTAAATCATTCAAAAATCATAGTCCTATAACAAGTGTCAAAATATTGACTGATTTAAGGTATAAGTTGGTTTTGGTAAAGTAGGTTCTCTCAAGTTGGTTCAGTATGTCGCTTCGGGCTTCCACTAACTTGAAGAAATGGTTGTTATGCTCATCTTGTAGAGATACTTCTTGATTCCAGAATCTCAGGAACGTCTTTGGGATGTGTGGTGCTTTATTTAAGAGCTTAAGATCATCTCTTATGTCGTTTGTTGCACCATTCAATATTCGAGCCGCCTTTCCAGGTTTTCAACTCGAATCCTCCTTTGGTTCTAAGATGTTATTTAAAAATTTACATCTTGAACCCCCCCTTTTATCATTTTTCATATCATGCATTAAAGATTTTAAAAACCAATTTTTGCAAATAAAAATCAATCTTGACAGGCGGAATGAATTCTGAAGATATTCTCTTTTACTTAGAAATCCATGTATGATTAAAATGGACTTTTCAGGTACGTAACGTAGGTCATGGCTTATGGTTACGAAAGAAAGGGATAAAAAGGCCCAATAAGTGTTTAAGGGTAATCAAACCAAGGATCAATTCATTCTGATGCCATCAATCTTGCCTTGCTTAACTTGGATCTGCTTTGTTGGGGATTTTTCCATCATTGGATCCCTCTAAACTGCCAAATTTTGGATTCATTTCCATTTTCTTATATCTTCAGCATTTCTTGCTTTTCTTGTTTGTACTTGATCAACCTTGTAACTTGAGGCTCAATAATTCACCCATCTTAATTCAATTTTTTTCTTTTAACAGAGTTTTTATTTTGTTTTGTTTTTTTTCCTTCTTTCTTTGTTGGATGAGTATAATACTTCAATTGCTTTGATCACCTCCTTTTCCTTTTGCATTTTGGAGGTTTTCCATTATTCTTGATTGGATTGATCTTCAAGCACTCTGTATTTAACATACTTTGTAGTTCAAAACTTTCTTGACTTCATGGAAACTTGTCTTCGTAAAAAATGTATTGACAATCTTTATTCTTGTGAGCCAATATCCTTTACCTTGCCCCCAATGTAGAGGGTGATCCTTGGTTAGGGTTGAATCAGAAGAAAAATCATTCAAGCTCAACTGGGGACAACAAATGATATATATATATATATATATTAAAGGATAAATGAAACAATGCCGTTCATCATCTCATACACAGAAACCTTTGTAAAAAGAGGTATCCACAAAGGGATGAATATTCAAGATTAACTTTATTTACATGAAAAACTGTAATTAATGCATGATATATTTATTTCAATCAATCACTTTCCCCTTCTTCTTTGAGTATGCCCTAATTACTCGAAATTATCATCAATGAGTTGGTCCATGATGCCTCATCTCGTCTCTTCTTGTAGTAAAATTCACGAATAATTGAAAGTTTGGTTCTTTGAGGTCTTTTGGTTTATGATGGTTTTGTGTTTGGAAGGATAAATGTGTGACTTTTAAAGTAATGTATATATGGTGGAAGGTAATATCATCAATCAACTCTATCCGATAAGGTAAACATCTAGAGTTGGTGTCTCAAAAACAGGTAGAGACATTTCTTCAGAGTCTCAGATAAATGCAGTGTCAGGATTTGGTTTTGGTAAAGGTCGAGTAATTGGTGTTGGATGGGATATGGAAGATATAATTTTATCACTTGTCAATAGATCTATAACTCTTGCAAATTTAAAAGGATATTTAATCTACTCGATACTCAATAATCTTAAGGTTAAGACTTGATTCCTTGCTCATAACCTTAATAAGCAACACACATTTATTTATTGCACAAAAAAAACGGAGAAAGGAACAAAAAACAAGTTCAAACAAGATGCTGAAAATAGAAAGGTACTACAGTGGTAGATAACACTTCCACTTGTTCATGCATCATCACTCATTTAATGTCGGTTGTGTAATAAGATCAGAGTCATTGTCTTCATTTGCCCCCCATTTCTTGATCATTTTTTGTGTCAAGACTCTTTTGTCAACAAGCATCTCTATTTCTTTTAACAGTTGCCTACAATTGCCCGTGGAATGCCCAAATACTCCCAAGTGAAAATCACAAACACTACTTTGATCATAGCTATGAGCAGAAGGGTTTGGTGACATTTTCATTGGTCTTGGTGTGATGTACTGACCTTTAACCAAATGATGGTATAAGTCTGAAATAGAAGTTTGGAACACTTCCAAAGTTTTTCTTAATCGCATGACTTTCTTTGGTCGATCCGAATAGTTACTTGCTCTTTTTCTTTTGCAGTTGCGGGGATTCTGGATGTGACATACATTCACATCATCAGCTTTCGCTTTTTGATCCGTTGGGCTCTTGGATGTGACTTTTGAGTTTTCTTCATTGATTACATTCTCAATTAAATCTCCATTTGTCACAAGATTCTCGAATTCCTTTGTCGGATTTGCCTGCATTAACTCGAAGAAAGGCACTGGAAGGGAATCACGAAACATACGTGATATCTCTTCTTCTAACATGGGAGGTTGAACTTGTGCTGCCACTCTTCTCCATCTTAAGGCATATTCTTGAAATCTTTCATTGGTTTTCTTTTTTACTCTTCGAAGATCCATACGTGTTGGAGCTAAGCCTTTAACATACCGATATTGTCCCAAAAATGCATCACTAAATCTACCCATTTTTTGATCTGTTCTTGGGTCAACTGATTGTACCAGACTACTGCTGGGTGAACAAGGCTATCATGGAAAGAGTGAATTAACAGGTTATCAGAATTTAAATATCCTCCCATTTTTCTACAAAACATTCTCAGGTGGATTAGGGGACAACTTGTGCCATCATATTTCTCAAAATCAGGCATTTTGAATTCATGGGGAATAATCAAATCTGGAACCAAACTGAGTTCTCTTGCTTCTAATTCTTTGTGGTAGGCACTAACATCTTTCATGTTTCTGATTGCTTTCTCTGTCCTCTTGACATTCTCCTCATATGTGAATAATTAATGAGGCTATTCTTTAGGTTCAAGTGGAATGCCCCAGGGTATATTATCTGTCTCGACTCTTCAATCTGATAGCACGATTTCTCTTTAGCAATTATCTTTTCTTTATCAGATTCCATTCTCTGAATAATTTGATCTGATCCATCTGATACTGAATCTGATGTTTCTTTCCTTATATCCTGAGGTAACCTTGTCAATTGTTCTAGCCACTGATCTTGTAGTCCCTCATAGGATTGCTCCATTGTTTTCATGATGATGGTACAGTAAGATGAATGAATGATCTTGGTTTTTACTTCGGTATTTTCTTTCATTAATTATTAACATGTTTTATAATTAAAGTACATGACAGTATAAAAATATGAAAAATGCATAAATGGAAAAATAAGAATGCAAAATGTGCAATTCAAAGATATAAAAAGTAAAAATACAAAATGAAAATGCACAGATACAAAATGTAAATGCATGTATTAAAAGGTGTTACTTAAGAGTGATCATCTTAGAACAGATTTTATTGAACACAAAAGCTTCAGTACATCAAACAAAACTTTTACATGTAGGGGACAACTTTCAGTCCTAACAAAACTTTACATATAGGGAATAACTTTCCCATTTTCTTCTATAAAACCAAGTTAGTTTATCAGCTTATGGGCCATATTGCTTGTATGGACTACAGCTTTTTCCATGACATTCTGGTGTTCTTTCATCTCCTATGTCAATTCTCAGAGTTGCTCATTTTCCCTTGTGAGAGAACATTTGTGTTCAAAAAGTTTTTGGACAAGATCTTCATGTATGTTGCAACTCTTTTTCAGTTTGGTGACCCCTGCTATCCACTCTTCTGGGGTGTTTCCTATACCAGCATTTTGAAAGGCTTGACTGACCTTCTGGAAGTCTTCATGTCTGGTTTCCATTTTGGTGCTCAATTTATCGTTTTCAATCTTCAAATGACGTATTTGAGCTTCAAACCTCAGCAAATCTTCTTCTCTCTGGGTGCCCCTACTGATATTCTTACCTTTGAAGACTTTTGGTATTAATCTATCAGGACCCTCGGTTACTAAACTAGGTCAATCATTTACCATAAATTGTAAGGTTCCATGATCTAAAAGACTTTGGACTCGGCGTTTGAAAGCAAGACAATTCTCGATGGTATGCCCTTGAGCTCCGGAATGATATTCACAATGAACGTTGATGTCATACCAATTTGGATACGGAGGTTGGAACGGTTTTATATAATATGGATCCACTTCTCGTGCTTCAAGTAGCTTCTCATACAACTCTTTATATGATATGGGGATATTATCAAGATGAGAACCACCTTTTGTCTTGGATTGAACCTGAGTTTTAGACATCGGGAGCAGACCAAACTTTGATGATTTTTTATTACATGATTTCTTCTCTTGTCTGGGAGCTTGTACAGTCGTCACCATTTCTTTGGTATCTCCAGACAATTTGTGAATACGAATAATGACTGTCTGTAATTTCTCAAATTGGTTAAGAATCGAAATCTCATGCGTATCTGAAACTGCAGAGTTAAGTTTATTGAGCTCTCTCTCTTTCTGTGCTGGAATCTCTTTTCCTTTGGCCAAAACAGATATTTTATCCATCATCTTGGTCATCTGCTCCCTTATTTCTCGTATCTCCTTTTGCTCTTCAATGGTCATACGATCTTTGGGTGCATAACTCGTTTCTATCCTCAGAGTTTCCTTAGGATGTCTTTCTTTGGCCGCATCATATTTTGTTTGATCATAAAACTTTTTGTCCATTTACAATTTCTTTCCAATATGATGAACAGTCTTTCAAGTAAACACCTTTTGGTTATGCTATGATCATGCAATGCAAACAAAAGAAATAAAAAAATAAAATAGTTAGTACCAACTAATGAAAAAATCTATCTATCAAGGTATAAATCTTAACCTCATGCTTTCTAGTTCCATACTTTGTTTGGAAAATTTAACCTAACCGCATGATTTTTAGTTCGCAGGCATTTATTCATAAAAAATAATAAAATAAAAGCTAAAGCTTATTTCTCCTTTGTGTACACCTAAGGACAGAGGTTCAGTACTGTCTTAGATTAGGAGGAGTTCTAAGTTTTATTACATGTAGGGTTTTAGTTCTAGGAGTAAGGTACTCGAATTGTCCTTGTTAGTGCCCCCTTGAGCTGTCAACCCTCAATCCTAGTCCATTACAGACTTAAACGGACCGAGTTCAATTCGAGGGGATACATTTCTCTATGACTAACACGGAGAATAAATTCTCACGAAGACATAGAGCATATGAACCCCGAAAGTTACTTGCTAGGTCTGACACGGAGAATAAATTCTCACGAAGACGTCGCTTTCACTCCCACTTAAAAGGGACAAGCTAAATTATAGAGCTTTATGTTATGCAATGCAAGTGTTGTGTGTGAGGAGAAATATTCAAACTCTAACAGATAAATAAAATAATTAATACCTGAATAAAAAAATATTAATATAAAAATAATAAATAATAAATTTGAAAGAAAAGAATTAAAAATTAAATAAATGAATTTTTAATTTCTAATTAATAGAGACAATTTATAATTGATTTTAAAGTTTGACAAATCCCCAGCGGAGTCGCTAAGCTGTTGTAACCGGTTTTCGTCCGGGCACAAATATTTATTTGGTGGGAAAATTGATGTGAATAAATGGTTTTGAAAATAATTTGGGAGTCGCCATCGGCCTTTTGGGTCAGGTAGGTCGAATACCTAAAAATTATTTTTTTAAAAGAGTTTTAAGAAAACATCAATTAAAAAAATGAACTGATCTGCATTTATAACCAAAAATTCATTCTTTTTAATAATAAAAGGGATTCGTGGTCGGTTACGTTTAGGGAAGGATTAGCACCCCTACAACGCCCAAAATTGGTACTTTTTAATTATAAATTGTCTCTTTTATTATTAATTTAAAAATTCAAAGATATATTTAATTCATAATTCTACTATTTAAAAATATCAGAAAATGGTTTCTAGGTGACTTTAAAACAGCTCTTTTCTTTGATAAAAATAAATATTAAAAATGTAATAAAACTAAATTATAATTTTTATAATATTTAGTTATTTAAAATACCAGAATAGGACATCCAGTTGTATTAAGACTGCCATTTTCTTTGATATTGAAAATAAATAAACATTATTAAATAAATAAATAATATATATATTTATAATATAGTAAAACAATAATTAAAGTAATAATTTAAAATATATTAAAAATAATAAAAAATAAATTAAGTTAAAATATAATTAAACAATGACTAAAATAAATAAAATAATAATAAATGTAAAATTATTTAAATTAATGAACATAATTCGAATCATCATAAAATAAAATTACTAATAGTGTAATTAACCCTTAATTAATTAATCAGTGATTAAAATAAAATTTATCAAAGTTTAAAGGCTCTATCTCGAATAAATAAAAATTCTAAGTGCTAAAAATGTAATTTAGCCTTATTTAATTAATCGGGTTAAAATAAATGTTAATAAAATTATAAGGTACTAAATCAGTTATTTACCCTAAATATATATATAAACTGATAATGACTAAAATGTAATAAAATAAAATTGAATGACATAATTAAAAGAATCAAAACTTGCTTTCAGTGACTAATTTGTAATGTTACAAACTCGGAGTGACTGCGGAAAGGGTTTAACCATACATGTAAATTACGCATATACCCCTTCCCAAAACGACGTCGTTCAGGAAGGGATATATATATCCTAAACGCCTGGCCCGAAGGGCCAAGCTTTCCCATTTCTTTCTTTTCTTTCTTTTTCTGAGAGAGAAAGCTCTCTCTGTTCTCTCTAAACTCTCTCCCCGGAGAGAGAGCTGATCACCGGCCGACAACCATTATCCGCCGCATGTTCCACCGCCGGCCACCGTCTCCGGTGGCCGGAAATTCCCAAATTTACCTAAAGTATAGATCTAAACGCCCTAAGACCGATTCCGGTCTTTGTTTTCCCAAATTTTCTGTTCTCCGACGATGTTTAGTGCTTCCGGCGATGGTCAAGGCTCCAAGGGTAAGTTTCTTTCTTCTTTCTTTGTTTTTTGTTTTGGTTTTCTGTTGGTTGTGGGTTCGTGGCTTGTCTTTGTTGCCCCCCTTTTCTTTTGCAGGTGCGATGGCTTTTATAGCCATGGAGGTACGCCCTTCAGACCGATTCCAGTGGGGACTTCTGGTGAGTCACCATAGCTATGGCGGTGACTCACCATAGGGCTCGATGTGGGTAGTTTCGTGGCGTTCTGGAGACTTCTTCATGGGAGTCGTGGTAGTAGGGGATCGTCGGCAGCATATGATTGGGTCACCTGGCAGTGGGAGTGTCGGCAGAGGCGGCGGCTGGCCTTCTGGAAGCATCAGAGGCGGCTGAGGCGTGAGATGAGAAACCCTAATTGGGTTTTAGGATTTGTAAAATGGGCCTCCGGATCCTTTGGGCTTGTAATAATTATTTAATAATAATACACTAATAATAATATTTAATAATAATAATAATAATAAATTTAATAAAAAAAAATTTAAATGAAAAAATGATATCTACAGTACAAATCTCAATAATTCAAATACCATATATCAAGAAAAAAAAAACATGAATTTTCCCAATCAACTAAGCAGAACAAAATCAGCATATACCATATCGGACAATTTCACTACGCTGAAAAAAAAAATGTAAAAACAACGACAAGGAACACGATTACAAAATGAATTTAAAAAAGAAGAATATGAAGAAAAACACCTGGTGACAAGTTTTTCCATTTTCAGTTTCAGAAGTTCGAATTCCACTTCCCTTAGTTTGATTCACTTCCTCGATTTTGGAAGGAGGAGTTGAAACAACGGCCATTTCTTCTTCTTTCTTCTTTTTCCCCCTCGGACTCTCAAGCCTCAGCCGATCGAACTCTTGTTGGGTTTTTTTATTGGAAGTTTTTCAAAATTGGAATTGGATTTGGGTTTCAGTCTCCCGCTTCCCTTGTTGTCTAGCGGGAAACAGATTTGAGAGATGAAAGCAGGAAATTTTTTTTACAGTAAATAGGGAGGAAATTCCCGGGAATCCAAATTTTCAATAGTGTTGGGCGCCAATTTGTAGTAATAATAGATATAACCGTGCCCTAATAAAGAAATCGAATTGGCCATTTGAGAGATTTAGTTGGGCTTGACCTCAAACCCGGCTCGTTAATTTTTCGGTCCGGCAGCGTGTTCCGGTCGGTTATTAATGTAGAAAATGGTAATACATACAACATTATAATTTTATATAAATCAATAAGTATTAGGTAGAATATTATCTTTATAAGAAATTATTCAAGTTTGAATTTAAAGATGATATTATTAACTAAGACAAACACAAATCTTGAATATAGACCATAAACCCTTTATCTAATATAGGTTTAAAGGTAACTTTTGCCCATATTATCACTTTTACGCCTATCGTATTTTCGAATCAATTAGTCCTCAAAATTATTTAATTGCATCATTCTATATCTTACTCCCAACTTAACATCTTAAATTATAAACCCTAAATCAAAATTTAAGGTTTGTGTGTTAGATGCTATGTGGTTATAGTATAGGGTTTAGAGTTTATAATTTAAGATTTTAGGTTAGGGATACAGTATAAAATGATACAATTGAACAACTTCGAAGATTAAATTGATACGAAAATACGATAGGGGTGAAGGTGATAAATTAAATCTACTACTAGGACTAAAGTTATCCTTTCTCCTAAAATATAAAACAAACTACATGTGTTGTTAACTTCATTGTAATCGGTGAATATCAATCTTAAATTCTACAAGATAATTATACTGTCGATTTTCAATCGCTCAATTCTAAATACGGGGACTAACTGGTTGGTCAGTTAATAAATACATCATCCCTGTATTTTCACCCTCTCCCCATCAATTCGAGCAGATTGGGGTAGCAATCCATCGACAGGTTTTATGTCGATATTTGGTCTGATTGGCGGTGTAATTCTGTGATAGCCAGCCTCTTCCACCACTTTGCTTGGACATATCATCAGCCTAGCTGCTTCAGCTTCTTTGGCCGTCATTTATTGGGCAGTTACTGCTCTTGCTTTTGGGTACCTCTACTACTATGATTCCTCTCATAATATTTTAAAGGTAATCGTTTTTTGCCATTTAGAGATGAAATAATTTTGTAAATCTCCAAAATAAGGATTACTGGGTCACAATTATAGAGTATAATTTCTTTTAATTTTACATTGATTTAAGATCAATTCCCATCATGCTTATTAAACATAATTATTAATTTTATAAAATATTCAAAATACTCTTTCCAGCATCCTAAGAAATAAAAGTCACCAAGCAAACGGTAGAAACATGGATAATAGCTTCCAACAGCAAGTAACTAAAATTCAAAGAAAAGGATGGATTGGCAAACCCACTAATTCAGCACTACCACATGAAAAACAAATCAAACCAAGTCAAATTCTTCTTGTTCAAAAATAAGGCACATAAATAATTCAGAGGAACATTATGACTCCAAGATGAATGCATTTAAAAAATAAAACCCGAACCTTCTGTGACAACCCACATTGCATCCATGTATTGTATACCTGCAGATAAGGCACAGAGCACAATTCTTATGAATTTATCTCATCACTGCTGTACCTCACCTGACTCTTTCGAAGCTTCCTTGATCTCATCTCCAGCCTCATCCTAAAACCAAGGAACAAAACACAATGATCACAAACAAGAAATCATCTGAATAGAGGACTTGAGAAAATCCATCAACTAGAAAAGGAACATCCGATATTAATCAACGAAACAATTAACAGGAGTCATGACATAACAATAACATCAGATCAGAATATTAGTTCTGAAATTAATGTGATAAGGTGAATTGTGTTTGCATGTATAATGTGGCAGAACATTCTTGTTTCTTACTACGGTTAAAGAAGCAAGGGATTATCTTGGAGATCAATTGAAACTTAGGGATATTAGTCCAGGCATTAATTTATAAAATGTAATGCCTAGAAATGTAGATAACTGTAGTCATGATGATGAAAGCAAAACGGTTTGCTTGAGAACATAGCTTTTGACATTTTTCAAGTCTATGTCGGTGCAAAAAATCATGGCAATTTAAAGAGAGATTTATTTGATGTCTAAAGACAGCAGAGCTGCATGAAATTTTCATGATTACACACAAAAGGGAGAGAGTGTGCTGTGAGATACCATGATGTCAGATGTCCAAAGCGTCAGATTGTCCCGGAGAAGTTGCATGATTAATGTACTATCCTTGTAAGATTCCTCGCCCAAAGTATCCAACTCAGAAATAGCCTCATCAAAAGCCTGCCAAGTAAAAAAAATCATTTTAGCTGACAAGCAACCTTTGGACAATCACTTCATGTCATTGAGAAGCCATTTGTGGTTCTTCACATAAGAACAATCTAATCCTCATAACTTGAATACACTAGATTAATAAATCCAAGTAAACGGATATCAATTTACAACATTAGCAGACTTCATATAGATAAAAGCAACCATAAACATTTCAGATCAGACTTGGTCTAAGCTAGAACACATAAAACTTAATTCAATGATGGCACAATAATTCTTTTAGGTGTTAACAGGTTGGCTCCTCAAACATTCAACTAACTTATATACAAGGAGCTGCTATCACAATTAAATCCAGTTCGGGTAGGATTAAATTAAAACAATTTACTATGCCATCCAAAACCAATGGACCACACCAAAACAGTTAAAAACTGCAGAGTTTAGTTTATTAGCTGTTCCAGATCAATGACTGAATTAAGTGAATAAAAATAATAAAAGAAGATATTAATAGCAAAGCAGTAGAGAATAAACACCTGTTTTGCAAGATTGCAGGCACGATCAGGTGAGTTGAGGATTTCATAGTAGAAAACAGAGAAGTTAAGAGCAAGTCCAAGCCTAATTGGATGAGTAGGAGCAAGCTCAGCAAGAGCAATATCCTGCCATCATAAACAAAAATAAAGAGAAGCTAAGAAATTCCATCTTAGCCTTTCAGTAGATGCTCAGGAACTATAGAGAAAATAACTAATATCGACAAAACAGCAGCACCAATTCACCCACCTGAGCAGACTTGTAAGCCAACAAAGTGCTCTCGGCAGCTTCCTTCCTCTCAGCACCAGTCTTAAACTCAGCAAGATACCTGTGATAATCACCCTTCATCTTAAGGTAAAACACCTTTGACTCAGCGGATGAGGCCGAAGGGATGAGGTGAGATTCAAGAAGGTTCAAAATCCCATCACAGATCTTGCTGAGCTCAGCTTCAATCTTGCCCCTATAATCCTTTATTTGTGCAACATGATCTTCATTTCCTCTGCTCTCTTCCTTCTGCTCAATGGAAGAGATGATCCTCCATGAAGCCCTCCTTGATCCAATCACATTTTTGTAAGCCACAGAGAGAAGGTTCCGCTCCTCAACCGTCAGCTCCTCAACATCCACCGTCTTTGCAACTTTCTCCATGAACTCCACCATTTCCTCATAACGTTCGGCCTGCTCAGCCAACTTGGCCATATAAACATTTTCCTCTCGTGATGATTCTGTTGGAGACATCTTTATAATATCAATCTAACACTTAATCCTGCAAAAACAGAAAGATTTACTCTTGTTATACAAACATTTCTAACCAAGTCCAGGGTCTAAACAATAGCACCCATATCTAGAACAATCATTCGATACATTCTCACCCTTCAACCCTAAAGCATCAAAACGGTATTCAATTTTAAGTTCTTTGTTTTTTCAAATTATCTAACTCACAGATCCGATCTAATTTGTTTCAAAAATACCAAAAGGT
The DNA here is from genome assembly GCF_006381635.1 of Hibiscus syriacus. Classification (NCBI taxonomy): domain Eukaryota; kingdom Viridiplantae; phylum Streptophyta; class Magnoliopsida; order Malvales; family Malvaceae; genus Hibiscus; species Hibiscus syriacus. Next base: position 54,222 of record NW_024062700.1, read on the forward strand.
ACGTCCTAAATTTAATTATATAATAATAATAAGATCTAAACAGCGAGGAAGACATGTCATTAGCACTAGCTCCTATCTTTTCCGTTCCAACAGTTTCACATTATCTAAACTGTTGTTTTTTTTTGTTAGAGAAACTTTTCCAGTTTCAATTTAGCCCAATTTCTAGGAACCGAACAGATCGCAACAAAAAGAAAGGAAAAGAAAACCCTAAGTAGTCAAATCAACCAATGAAAAGATCAAATACTAAACAGATTGAATCTAAACCACTAAGATTAACCCAGTAAAGAAAGCTGCAAAACCATTCATTGCATCAATAAAAAAGCCATTAACAAAATCAGAGAAATGAATGTAAAAAAACAAAAAACTTAAAACCCTATAGATCTCAAAGTAAAGTAATAAAATCCAAAATTATCAATAAGACGCTGATCCAGAATAACGTACCAATCGACGATATTTTCTTCCCTTTTTAATTTTCCTTCAGATTTGTTGGTGGAAATAAGAAGGCGGAGAAATTTATTTTAGGGAGTGAAGACTGAGGAGACCAATAGGGCTGATTTTTTTAGGCAAAAATACATCATAGGTCGCTTTACTTTTGAAAGAAACCAATATGACCCTCGTATTATCTTTTCTTTTAAGATAACCCTCCAACTTAGAAAATAAACTCAGTTTGACCCTTTGACCAACTTTTTTTCATCATTGACTATTACGGTGTTGATGTGACAATTCACTGTACTAACATGATAGTCCATGATACTAACATGACAATCTTTTAACTTAAATTTATTTTTTGAATTGCAGAACTATATTAAAAAAATAATATGAGTTCCACATTAATTTTTCTAAAAAAAATACAGGGATGTTTGATGCTTTTTGTCATTTTTATTATTATTATTTTGTTTTTCTAGGAAAACTGTAACAAATGGAGAATGAGAGAAAGATAGAGAGGTCCAATGATCATGCGACAGGTGGCAGATAGCAGAGATTCCCGTGGGCTTTGGTTTGGGCCTGTCACGCTGGGAATTGAGGCATAGTTTCATAAAATGTTTAAATAAATAATTAATGAGTAAAGTATACAAATGATCATCGATTATAAGATATTACTTTATTAAGTCCCTAATTATTAAAATTTGTAAAATGATCCTTTAACTATAGAGTATTGTTTTGTTGAATTTTGACTACTAAATGTTATAAAATGATCACCCGACTATTCATATATTTCAAACTTATCATTTTTAGTTAAAAAATTTGAGGTCGTTGAGTTGTGCATTAACTTGTTAACTAGAATATGATAAAATTTGATCCTGGAATTGTTTTAGTTGTATTTTATAGATCGAATCTCCATTTACATTATATCTTCACATCAATACTTGAAATATTATGTCGTCGATTTAGTGCTTGAAAGCAACGATGATGTACGTATACACCATTAAAATGTGATTTTATTATATCGCAATTATTAGGTTAACAAACAGGTCAGACAACAGATCAAATTTTTCACGAAAAATAAAGAGTTTGAAACATATTAATAGTCAGAGAACACAAAAAATAGCATCCTATAATTAGGGGATCATTTTATAATTTCTAATAGTCAGATGACTCAACAAAATAATGCTCTATAGTCAGAAGACCAATTGTATACTTTACCCATAATTAATCTATATTGCAATATATAAAACACTTCTAGTTAAATCGTTGTCAGGTAATTTGTTTAATACTCCATTGTTTTATACAATCTCAGGTTTATGAGTATGTGAGCAGAAAGTTGATGACATAAGAAACACTGCAATCAGGTAATTCAGTCCTTAGTTTGATTGCAAGGAAAGCTCATTGTTGAGGGTACAAGGGGATGATAATCTGATTCAGATATGGAAAGCTCATTGCAGATATATATATATATATATATATATATATATATATATATACTGGACATGGCTGGTGCAACAGCAACAGCTATGCATATGGAGGAGGAGTATTCTCAAAGCTAACAACAGATAACTAGCTTAGAAGTAGAAGAAGAGATGGATCAAGACACAACTCAAACAGACAAAGCATAGCCTTCAAAGAAGGTAGATCACAAGATGCAATTGTTGAATGATATCTACCCTATGAAAAATCTTACATCACAAAACCATTTAAGCCTGCCTTTGACGTCTACATTAACCGAATCACTACATAAAACACATATATGTAAAGCCATTAATCCAACAAAACAAACATTGATACTGGCGGACAGTCTTCCGTGACTGAAAATATATAAATCAATAGAATGATAGGGAAAATGCTACTTACATTAGATGGAACTTGAACCTATCGGATGTCGATACATATCCTAACTGAAAATATATATAACTTCCATAATTAGAACAATGTTTCGAGTTTTCCCTACGATAAGTTCAATTTCTCGACTCTAAAATCGTGTATAACCCTAAGCAATATAGAACTTATATTGCGACCGTTACGATCTAGTGCTTTTATTCCCATCTTGGCGTTGCTTTTTCTATCGACAATAAACTATCGAGACAGTTCATTGAACTAGTTGACACATTTACAAACTCCTTACACCAGCAACAAACACAATCTTTCTTAAAATCAAGAGCTCCACCAATATACAAGTGCAATGATATATATATATATATATATATGTATATGACAGTCGATAGTAATATTTCTGTAGAAATTCCATAGTGTTTCGTCAACTACCAGTCATCTTCATTAGTATTTTATCTTCACAAATCCTTTATGATTCTCCTATTAGAAAGACTAGCTCCATTCCAAGGCTAGACTATTGTTGATTCAGATTAATCAAAGGGTTTGAATACACCTGCTAGTTTACACACACACTTATATATATTGTTAGAATGCTCGAGTATGATTTTGCACAGTAACCTGGCAAAGGGAGATGTTAATCAGTCTGGACCACCAGTGATTTCAGTAAACCTAGCCATATACCTTCAAATTTTTTTTGAAAAGGATATGTTTCTCTTGCAATAGAACTACACATGTAATAAAATGTATTTATTCTACTAATCTTATTTGACCGAATCTGAAAAAAGGACAGAAATTAGAGTCTGATAGAGATGACAAAAAGAATAGAATTTGCACCAAGTAGAGCCTATAGGCCGTATTCAAGTTTCAAGTGACCTGTCTCAATCAGGTTCAGACATAACTCAGATTTGAACAGTACCAGTGACCTTCGAATGCAAACAAGTTCATATAGATTTTTCAAGTTCGTACCCCAAAAGAAAGGATTATTGAAATGAACTGCTAGAGTTTAGAAAAGAAAGCAGATATTTCAACTTCATACTATAAAACACCTGGTACATAAGCATATTAAAACAATTTTTTAGCAGTAATGGATTTGTACCTAAAGACAACACTCTAGACTCTGTAAGACACTGACAGCAAACAACAAACATCAAGTCAACAACAAGAACTACTCCAAAGGGTTTATTCAAACAGGTTTTCTTCTAAAGCTTTTCGGTTTCATCGTCATCCTTAAAGTTCCAGGAGCATCATCCCAAACTGGCTCGAAGTTGACGTCTCCAGAGGGTTCGCAAAACTCATTCCATGGTTCGCTACTGGAATGCCATCTCCAGCTGTTGGCAGTCCAGCAGAAGCTGCAGAAGCAAGTCATCAGCAGAAACAAATCTTCTCTTAGCCAGCTATAACCGACTGTAACTATACTATACACGTGGCATTAGCTAAATGGGTCAGTTGTTAGTTAGTTAGCAGTCTGTTAGCAAAACTGTTAGTGAATCAGTTAGCTATAGCTGCACACAATGTATAAATTGAATGTAATTCAGCAATGAAAAGCAAGTTTCCAGAAATGCTGTTTTCTTCGCATAGCACCATTCCAACATGGTATCTCTCGCCAAAGATCTTGGGATCTTCCTCCACGCTGCTTAAAGTTTTCTTTCAATGGAGTTTCCTGCCAATGCAAAGTCGTTCACTCACAAGAAAGTAAATATCATTCTTGATGAGATGAACTTTCTGCTTTGGAAACAACAGATTCTGCTTACAATTCGGAGCCATCGTTTAGAAAGATTCCTCACCGGTGCTGTGGCAACTCCACCTGAAACGACTGTCGATGATGATGGCATAACACGAGTCAATGAAGCCTATGAAGAGTTTATAGCACAGGATAGTGCTATCGCCTCCTGGTTACTATCAACGATTAGCAATAATCTTCTTCCTCAGTTTGTTGGAGCTGAAACTGCGACAGCCGTATGGAACACTGTTCTTCAGTTTTTCGCCAATCGCTCCACTACGGCAGTGATGAGTTTTCACTATAAACTTCAGTCCCTAATGAAAGGAGGTGACTCTATGCGTACATACCTTACTCGGGTGAAGGAGGTTTGTGATGCCTTAGCCTCTTGCGGCAGTGCAATACCTCAAGTCGAGCACATTGCAAGCATTCTCAAAGGCCTTCCACGGGAATACCAGCCCTTCATGGCTGTTATAACCACAATGAGAGAGTCTTTATCCTTGGATAACATCTACACCATGCTTCTTGATGCAGAAACACAACTCGCCAGTTTTGAAGATCAATTGGAAACCTTACAAATGAATATAAATGTTGCTCAAGGGGAAATTCGCAACTCAGTAAGTTCCAACTCAGGTTATGATTCAAGGTCTGGAGCTCAAACAGGTGGTAGAGGTCGTGGTAAATCAAAAATGCAATGTCAACTCTGTGGAAAAATAGGCCAGCTTGTAGACCGGTGTTGGCACAGATTTGATGAGGATTTTTCATGTGTAACTGCATCAACTCGTGGATCCAATCAGTCAGACCGTCGACCAACTTCTTCAACACATAATTCACCCTCTGATACTGGATGTGAATGTTGCGCCAAACGTAAGTCTGCCTCATCTTTAGCCGTTCAACCACAAGCAAATACCTCATCCATGTCCTCGGATCGCTGGGTGGTAGACACTGGTGCCACACACCATGTGACCGCAGACTCTAATAATGTCTCGACTGTGTTTGGACTTGCCTTGTTTTCACAAATTTCCTTTAATGATTTTAAGTATTTATTTAATCGGCAAGCAATTTTTATTAAAAAAATCAACCTAACAATTAGTAGTATACCTCATTAAAAAAAACCGTAATCTTAAATGGGGAAAAGAGTGCATACCCCAAAAACCGGACACAAAGCTATGAGCAAAACAACTAAACGAAGCAAGCAAGCAGCTAACAAGGACCCTGTTACAACCTAAGGCAAAAACCACCCATCTTCACAATCAGCCAAGCGCGAAATCACAGAGTTTACCACCACGTTATGAATAGTTCATGCCTTGACAAACAATCAGCTAATGAACTGCGTGAGGCCTTGCTAAAAGGTCTCCAGAAGCACGACCAACACAATTAAAATCACTGAGTATGAAACTCCATCCACGCCTGCAGATGTAGCATCTTCTACACCACAGTCTCGAGCAGGCCCTGATCGAGAAAATGACCTTAATTCACCACAATTCGAACATAAGAACACCACCACCTCCCTCCTCGGACATGCCAACAAACATAAGAGACCAAGCAGAAGCAGCAGGGGGCCTCCACACCTTCTCAATGCAACACAACCAAAAGCTCCAAACAGCTACCGAAAAAGAGGCCAGCCACACACTTCTCAGGTTAATGGCCAGAATTTGGGAGAAATAGAATTGAAAAAGCTCCTCAACACTTCTCATATCACCCCAAGACACGATCCACCACTATGCGAAAGCTCACCAAAAACAGCCGATAAAGCATATTACTTAAGAACCAGCAGATGCATAAACAAATGATTTTATCTCTAAAATATCCTAATGAAAGCCTTTGAGACGATTAAAAAATTCAGCAAAATCGAGTCCACGGCTCTCCATATATGGTGTAAAATACATTTCTGTATATTATTAAAGTGGTGAATAAGATCCAAGAAAATCCAAGCTATGCAAAAAAAAAACTGTATATTATTAAAGTGAAGGATTTCTAATCAAAGTTTTTTGTTTACCTGATACCACAAGTTGCTGGAGTTGTTGTAATCATCCGATAAAACTTGAGTACTGGAAGATGTAACCTAATTGAACAAAAGGCATTGATATTGTCATTCTCAGGAGAAAAAAAATTAATATAAAAATAAATACTTAAATTATATTCATTTTCTCATTTAGGTGTTTATAGGGGTAAAATTAAAAATTTATTATAGTAGGAGTTAAAATAATTTTTTATTTTTTATAAATACAATTTTTTTTAATTTAGAGTGCCTGATAATTTTTTTTTATTTTTTTAAAATATATATTTTTTTATATTAATTAATAATTAAAAATATAATTGACATGGCCAATGGTCTCTTTAACTACTACGGACGTTAAAAATTTTCGTTAAATAACACGTGTCATATTTTAGTAATTTTAAATATTTTATATTTTTAAAAAACTTAAAAATATATTAAAAATATTTTTTAAAAAAGAATCTCCACCAACACCCAACCCCGTACCTCACCCTTTCCACTCCCTCTCTCTCTTTCCCTCCTCACTTCCCATGACCCCCAAACCATTCTTTTTTTTTTAAGGAAAAGATCCTTATATTCCAATAGCATCATTAATTACATCTTGCTTAATACAACCAGGTTCATCAAGAAAGAACCAAACTGGATTGTTGTTTGATAAGGCCCATTGAGCAAGAACATGGGCGACACGATTAGCTTCCCTACATACATAGTGGACTTTAAACATAGGGAGGAAAGCGAGCATCCGTCTAGCCTCATTGAGCAGCAATCCAATTGTAGAAATATCATGTATCTTGCCCGACCCCTGATTTGACAGCCTATAAACTATCGACAAGGACCATTCCAAGTCAATGGTGGAAGCAGATTGAAGGGGCGCCAACTGTTATTATTATTGTTTACAAAATGGGTATTTGTAATTTTAGGAATTTATGGATTTGAGAATTTAGGGGTTTAAAAAGACAGCAAGAATGATGATCAGTCAGTGGTGGACGATGAAAGATGGGTGGTCGTTCAACGGTGGATGGGTGACCGGAGATGACAAACGGTAAGAGTCAAGGGATTAGAATTAAAGATTTAAAGAATTTGGGGTCTTTTTCTGAAATTTAAAAAAAGAATAGGTTTTTTAAATAATAATAATAATTTTAAGTTTTTTATTTTAAGTAAAATTTTCAAAATTATATAAATATGACATGTCACTTAACTGAAACTTTAAACGGTCGTTACGGCTGAGTCGCTTAAAATAATAATGTTTGTACCGTTAGACACCTAAAACGATTGAAAGAAAATTTAGGCACCTAAATGAGAAAAATGATATATTTGAGTATTTATTTTTATATTAAGCCAAAAATAAACATCTTTTAGTTGTAAAATAGCATTTCAATTGACCTAAAGTATCCGAAGAAACAATGCACACACAGTCGCACACATGTATTTATACACATGCATGTGAGCATATGTAAATATAATTTTCATGAAAATAGAAAGCTATTAGCTGAAATTTGATGTAACACCCTAATTTAGGGGTTAAATTTTAGGAATTTTAAAGTGGTGAATTTAATTTGTTATTTTTGAAGAACATTGAGGATTAAATTGTAAAATCGTAAAGTTGACATACCATTTTAAGAAGTACAGGAAGTTCAATGACTAAACGCATGGTTTACCCATTTTCTTTATGGGATGAATTATAACCCCTCATCCCGTGTGTTTTTCTGCAGAAATTTCTCAGTTTTTCTTCTCCAACAACACTCTTTTCAACTTCGATCTACTCGCCGTTCGACCTTCGATCGACGAACTGAAACCACCATCGTGTTCGTTGCCGACCGAGGAAGAAAATCCTTCAAACCTTTCGTCGTGAATCGTCGCCGTTCGTCGTTAATTTCAGTCGGATCGTCGGTAATAACTCGATTTTAGTTGATTTTTCGTCGATTCACGACGATCCGGTCATCCGTTTACGACACCTCCCGCACCATCGTGTTCCTTGTGTTGTTCTGAGTCTTTCGGTGTTCTCCTTGTCTCCGTCGACGACGACGCATGAGGAGGTGAAGCGGTCAAAGTTTCCGATCTTTCGGAATCGAGCTCTCCGCCGTTCAAAATTGTAAATCGATCTTGGTAAGTACCTCAAAATCGCTTAAAATTAATTTTTAGGAATTTTTCCAGAAATTTTCCGACACTGTGTTACTGTTCAAGCGCGCCACCCCCCGATAGTGGGCATTGTATGACTGTTAATTTTGTAATTAATTTCTGTTTGGGTACTATTTGTGTAAAATTTGGGTGTTAATTTAGTAAATATTTGTAGAATGGGGATAATTTAGCAATTAATTTATGCTAGGGTGATATTTGTGTAAAATGGTCGACTGTTGACCGACGTTGACCATAGTTGACCAGAACTTTGACCGGCTTTGACCGGGCATTAAACGACCTTTGATTTTGACCGAGTATACCTATCCTGACGTTTTTCGACGTTCTGAATCCGATTTCGCAGTCTATTTTTCGAAATCCGAACCCGAATGCCTTGAAATTGCTAGTCAAATCCATTGACTTTGATTTTGACCAAAAATTTCAAATTTTTGAAAAGTCATATTTTTTGTTTTCGACGTCCTAAATCCGAATCCGAAGTCTATTTCGCCAAATTTGAACCCGGTAAGCTATTTTTCACTGATTTAACATCCGATTTGATCCGTTTTTCAGAATTAAGCTCCGTTTTTTTATGTAATTTCTGTTGATATGGATCTGAGGAAATATTGGAAGATAATTTCAAGATCGAGGGCGTTCGAATGGAATTTAATGATCGATCAGTATGTCACGAAAATTGAGGTAATACTTTACTACCTCTTTATGCTTTATGAAACATATTAATATAAGAAATTGATGGATTGTTAGAATTATATTATGAGTTCTGTGATTAAGATAAATGAATTATCATGGATTTGTAACTTATAATATATGTCATTAAAGGTTAAATGTTAAAGGTATTTGGATGAGAAATTATGAAAATACTCTAGTTGGGTAAAATTACGATTCACTTATATTGTAAGATGACAAGAATTGTCACTAGAAGTTGGTTAATAACTCTGAAAAGACATATTGATCCGGTAATAACTATTGATGTGCAAAAGAAATGTTAGTTTTGCTTAGGAAATACGTATAACTGGTTTTTAACCCCAAAAGAGTTTGAGCAAAATGCTATAAGTCTGTTAAGGAATCATTTCAATATCAGAGAATGTTCGGGAAATCAATTAACCATATGATCTTTAAATTATAATTATTTTTGTTAAGAACTAATATCGAAATTATCTAGTTAAGAAATTACGAATATGCCCTTGAGAGATAAAATAATCCAAGTTGACCCTGAATGAGAAATTACTTTGAAGATTTGTACTTAACTCGATTAAGTACGAATTTGATTGTTAAGATCCTAACTTAGTGCAGAAAGATATTCCGTTGGTAAAAATCTGAGAAGGCACTTGACCCGAAAATATCCGAGTTACGAGTAAATACCTGAAGAACAATTTATCGGGTCCTCTTTTAACATAATTGTTTGAAGGAACTGAAATAAATGATAAATTGGAATTAAATAATAAGACAGGATGGAAGGAAATGATTGAAATACACTGAATCTGTAAAATGACCAAAATACCCCTATAATAGAAATGACCCAAGAATACCACCAAGCTCAGGAATAATTGGATATCTTCGAGCTCTTAAATGAATGAAATAAAACTGAACACCAAAATTACCAAAATACCCTTATGGCATATACTAAGTAAATGCATTGGATTAATTAAGGAATTTAAATAAGCATAGGTATTGGACTACCTTTAAAAGTTATGGAACACAACTTAAGTGAGCAGATCAATCTTAATGATATGTCAGTACATGAACGACATAGATATTATTTGAACGCGTGTTCGTCTTCTCAAGTTTGGTTCGATGATAATTTTGGAAATATTCAGCTCACCAACTCTAGATCGTATTTAGTACTAATAATTTTATATTTGTTCGACAAATCAATCATGAAGATCGAACTGAACTGAAAGTAAGTACAATATGTATCCAAAATTCAGAAATGTCCATAATTACTCTGGAAAATTCCGAAGTAGTTGGAATAGACTTGACTGCTAAATGAACTAGGTAACCTCAAGGACTGAGGATTAAGTAAGAGATTGGAATAAGTCTGAAAACTCGGATGAACTTATGTGATGTATCATCCCTATGGATTATGAACCACAAATCAAGTACGTCATCATTTCCTGATAAAGTTGAAACATGGAAATGAAATAAAGACCATTAGAATACCTGTTAGTCTCCTTAAGATCTGTTTAGTGATGACTCAGAAGGTGATCTATGGATAAGAATTTTTGGTATTAAAGAGTAAATACCCTGGAAGGTTAATGAATTTGACAAGTTGACAAGTATTAGTTCTGGGAGCTATTCCTCTAGAGTTGTTCGATAATTTGATCAATCGACATAGATTGTAAAGGTCCTGAATCTTCGTTATTCCTTATCAGCTCAAATCACTCTGGTCATGTATGAAAACATAAGTAAATCATATGTAAAGGATTTTGAATACCCTTCTGATTACGTAGAGCTTTCGATAAATGTCCGAATAAGATGATCATGATAAGAATATTATGAATAACTGATTATTTTGTCAGTTAACAAACTCTTCTAATAGTGATTCTAATTTCTGACATTCTATCGGTAAATTGAAGATTTGTATTTCTCTACCCGATAAGATTATCCTGTATCTCTAAATAATATCTGAAAATTCTATTGTGTTCCATACTTATATGAATATTTTATCTGATTTCTTATTTGAATTCTGTTTTGACATCTGATATGAAATATGTTCTGTTTCTTAACATGGATTCTGTTATGATAGCTGATCTGAATTATGTTTTGATTTCTGATATCTCCGTTTACCGACGGAGAAATGTTTTATCTGGGGGTTTATTGTTGGAGGAAGATTATATGCAGACTCCTCGGCTTTTTGCTCAGGGTCTAAATGACATGTGCGGTTGGGTGTATGGTTTTGGGGAACCTACACATTTATGATGTAAACGGATTGGGGTATATATATATATATATATATATTTTAAAACATATGTATCTTTTTATTGGTTTTACGGGAACACACTAGAAAACCTATTCTAATCTCCTGAACCTAGATATCCGAAATATTTTCATCTGAAATGAATACTATCCATTACTACCTGCGATATCAATGGACCTCAGCTCAGCCTAATAATCTGTAGATATCTGAACCAATAAGGAAATGTATGTTTATCTGTATCTGTACGTTCTTCAGCATCATCTGATAGTTCTGTATTACTGAGCTTTCCGAAGATCACTCTATTACTCAACATTGCATGTTAAAAGAATCGTACCAGTGCATCTATCGACTTCAATAAAGTAGTTATTCCGGTGTTGCTTGCAGAGAATGGTACACGTGATTAGGAGGCATGTAATTGTATTTTGTTTTAAATACGAGCCTGAAAATCTGTTTTATTTCTGCATACTGATAAATCATTTTATAAGTTACATGTTTTTAATAAAAGTTTTAAATTTTCCGCTATTTTTACAGTGGGTCGCTCCGGTGGCCCTAATGTGACACTCCAGATCAGATCGGGATACCCACATCGGTTTGAGGGGTTATATTTAATACAAGTATAGTAAAATTAAGCCTGATGAAGGCTACATCAAACCTTCAATTGCTAAAATTCATAGCTAAAGGTCAGCATGCAGTAGCTTAGGGGAAAATATTCATGTTAAACTATACTATTATAAATAAAAAACAGGGTTAAAATCTGATAAAAATGTAAAACATGGTGGCAATAGATCCATACCGTAAAACTGGAAATGAATCTGTAGCCCTTTTCTGGTACTCTACTTTGATACTAGACCATGAATAAACATGATTTCACTGTCTTCCCTACTTTCTACCCGTCAAGAACAGAAAGGGAAACACGCAAATGATATTTTGAGACAAATTTAGTTTGCAAACTCAAAAGTGGAAAGCATTAAATCTCCATATATAGAAGTTTCCCCGCAACAAAAATCTCATAAGTTTCTTGGTTAAACTAAACCAAGATGCAAATCGTTTCATGTTCTAAACCTCGATGGTTGCCACAGGTTGCTTTGGTACTTTTTAATCGTAAAACTAAAAGAAACAATCAATGAATAATAACATAAACTAGTACTTCAAGGAGTTCTGGATAATGTTGAATTCATATTCCATTTGGTGGTAAGAATAACAGTGAGACTGAAGTTGTTCACACATGGAAATGAACAAACCCTAGCAGCTAAAACCATTCAAAAACATGAGTGATACCTCTGCAAAAAGATAAGACTACTCCTACAATTTTCATTTGCGAATTAATTTATCCTTAAAAGAATTTAGCGAGAGTATTTGAATAAATTGTAGAACATGAAATTAGGGTATGCATAACCCTTGTTATTTTATCTTTCACTTTCTGAAACTGCAGTACATCAGTGAATTATGCGTACTTAGAAAGAATTCTTTTCTGTTTTCTAATTTGTGGGTATTTTGTCGAGGTGTTTAGATGCCTCAAGTTCCTGGTTCGCCTTTTTCTATGGCGGAAATATGATCCCTCTAAAATGAACCATTTAAAAAGAGAAAATAACCTCAGTGATCGAAAATTCCTTATAATATACGATTTTGACCAATTTTTTTTTGATTTGCCAAAATGACCAACAAAATCGCAATGCGATCTCTAAATCGCAACGCGATCTTCAGTATCGCAAATTAGTTTCCAGATTCGCAACGCGATAGTCAAAATCACGTTGCGAATCTGGAAACTGATTTGCGATACTGGAGATCGCGTTGCGATTTAGAGATCGCATTGCGATTTTGTTGGTTATTTTGACAAATCGAAAAAAAAAGTTGGTCAAAATCGTATATTATAAGGAATTTTCGGTCACTGAAGTTATTTTCTCTTTAAAAAAAAGACGAAGAAAAGAAATAATAAAGAAAAAGGAAAGGAAAGATGAATTTTAATCAGTTTCCAATCCTGCTTTCTGCAGTATTCTTCATCCTCTTGCCTCTTCATTTCCGTTTTCACAAGGCTTTCTCTAACAGCTATCAAAAGACTAATTTGGCTTGATCATGTTCCACAAAATAACCCGCCCATCCATTTCAAAGGGATTCCTACATTGTGCATTTCCTTTCTCTGCATCTGATTATTCTTACCATCAAACAAGCTTAAGATCTCTTAGTTGCATTAACACATTTGATGTTTTGCGTATCTCATCCTATTTGCTACTAAATGATATTTTACCAGATCAAGAAATATAGTTAAACATGATGGACAAGACTTGGGAAGCCAGATTAGGATAAAAGGAATAGATACTATTGGTGAAAACACTTAGCCTGCACAACAGCCTCACATAAGATAAATTAACACCTTTATGGTCTTCAGAGAAGTTCAACATCTAAAATATCCTTTCTACTGAAGCTTGTGGACATCAGAAATAACTACAATCAGATTTCTACTACAAAGATCAACATGTCCCTTCATCAAATCGTGCAACAATTAATTGGTGTGCGTTTTTAATCACTGTTGGCATAACTACCTATCCGAATGCTATTCCAACTGTCGAGAAAGCATCTGAAATTCAAAATATTAATCGACTTATGTCCACTATGTCATAGCATTAAATGTATGTCTTTATGTTAGTAACTCTGTTGATTACTCAGCCACTCTTACAATGATTCCGCACATGTAAAGGTAAATGTACGATGTACATGCAAGGAACCTTTATCTACATGAATTAATTACATGTAGAGTGAAGCAGTCCGAACGTAAAAAGTTTTACCCAATACCAGAAGAAATGATCTTTTTCCTTAAACAGAGATGTATCACATCAACACGAACTACATGATCCCTTGTCTCATAAACTGCTCATTGGGAATCCAAGATGTAATACATTTGTAGTATTCAATTCTTAGTTCATTGCAAACCTTGATGTTTTCATTTGCACTAGAGGATAATTCTTACAGTTTTACCGATCTTTTCTAGTATCTCCTAATCAAAGTTGGAAATATTGTCTTACTCTGTTACCAAACAAGTCATAGAAACACAACATTTATCAGATACAACGAGAAATAAATTTCTAACTAATATCATTCATGATCCTGGATATGTGCTATATCATTAAAATAGGACATCGACATTACTTAACAGCGGCATGTTATCTATAGACCCTGAAAATATTTAGATTACCTTAAAAAATGATCAGGCCCAAAACTACATCAGAAAACAGGTGCAGCCGCATGCCATACCTCAGATGAGATGCTGGAGGCATACTACAATCAAAAAGGAAAATTTTACTACATGAATTTGTTTCCAAGAACAATACAGCTTTAAAACCTAGAATGAATATCATTTCTGCATGCTATGCCTACAGCTAAAATTTAAATGATAGTTCCTCTAGATACGGTTAAGATTCCTAATTTCATAATATTTTTCCATGAAAAAGAGTGCAGAATACGTCTGCAAATGCCATATTACATTTGAGACTTCAAAACTAACAGCCATTAGCACTTCAACCTACATAAAATTTCGAACAATTTTATGAAGGAACAATCCGAAGTAGCAATGAATGGCGAAAATAGAAATGAAAACTGAAACAGCAAAGTTCAAAAACAAAGTGTATCGTGCATAATAAGGAAAAGAAGCAGGCAAGACACGACAGATGCTATCATGTTAAAGGCTAGAGACATCTCCTTACATGTTAATATTGATGGAAGCAAAAGAGAAATACTTTTTGATTGAAGTATAAAAAGAGCATAAGAGAAGACTAAAAATTTGCATAGTAATTTTGGTATTTAACAATATAAACTTGGTTCTGGATCAGAACAGACTTCTTGAAATATATGAACTGGGTTTATAACTTTTTTTACTTTTTGTCAGATTTTAGTACTAAAATTAGTAGCAGTCTAACATTCACTTGCTATCAAGGAAAGCATTCGTGTATTTTTCTTTGCAATATAATTATTTTAGGTTACCTAGGAAACTAGTTACTGAACCTTGAAATTTACTAAAATAGCAAACAATAAGGCGAAGAAAATGGTTGATGAATTTGAAAAGAACATGTCAAGAGAAAACACACTTTCACGGTGATACTAACCTCCCCTAACTGTTTACAATGAATCTTAAAGGAGTACCAGTAAAGCCAAATCATGAAGATAGGAAGACATCATGAAATGTGAACCAGTATTCACCACCGAACTGAGATATTTAAGAGGAAAGGAGAGATAAAAGGAGTTGGATCCTGAAGGTTGTAATTCTACATCCTATTCTATTTAGGTATACCATCATAATCAACACCGTATACATAGAGGGAAAGTTTTTATGTTGTTGCTTTCTCACAAAGGCTATATCCGGAGAGATGACATAATTTTGCGATAATAACCGAATTGTGTTTTTTGTGGATAACATGTGAGCTAAAATGTCAACAAGTATACGACTTGACAATCCAAGATTAACAACAGAAAATAGTGCTGAAGCTAAACTAAAATTGATGCAAGGAAAGTTTGATCCCTAATCTAATAAAGGTGGTAATCCACCGTATGGGGGAAAGAAAATATATAAGAAATTTGTCCAATGGATTTGAGAAACTTGCTCCTAAGCTCACAACTTTTGACGGATCCTAACGGCTCCTCGCGAGGTGGAAGTATCAAAGATGAAAGATGTCAAGCAAACAACCAAACTTTGTAATGAATGCAAAAAAATGAACAAACAAACAAAAGGAAACTGTAACTCTACTTCTATAAATAGAATGTTAATAACTTCACTACTTCAGGTAGTAGACAAATTTGAAGTTACAAAATCAGCTAATCATCTATAACGATTCCTCGGAGTAACGTAAGAGAGAGAGAGAGAGATAACCGATCATAATGCTACTTTCAGCCATTCTTTGCTAATTTGGCCTAACATCGAAATCCATGCAATAAAAAGAATGGGTGTAGCACCCCAACCCGTATCCGACCCGAATTCGAGTCCGAGATGTCGCATTGACTTTTAAAAACGATATTCTTACAAAATACATAATATACATTTCTTTTCTGATCTGATCTTTGGAAAGGAGAAACTGACCTGTCTTGTATAATTTTTACCAATCTTCCTCTTCTCGGAACCTACGCGTGAAACAATCACACGCTAAGTCGTTGACTTAGTGAGGCATATAGAACATAATTATATGCTAACTGTAAATTCTACAATGCATGAACATTTGATATTATCTTATCATACCAAAGTATATATATTCTTTTCTGTAACATATATACATACATGCACATATCATGTAACATAACATCATTAACATGCTTATCATTTCTCATTCTATCATCACTAATTTCTTTATATACCATATCAACATATAATGTAAATTCTAAATCACACTATTTCATAAACAATTACCAATCTCATATAACACATACGTTACACTTAGGAATACACATAGTATCACATATGAATCTTGTAAATACTTCTGATGTCTTTTATAGGCCCATGTATATTACTGAGAACTTAAGGTATGTGAGTACTGTGAGGTTGTGCACTATGCTGTCACCACAGCTCGTATAAATTTTCACCGTAGTGACACGTAGAATTTGCACCGAAGTGCCGCATAGAAATACACCGTAGTGCCATAGAAGATTGTCCATAAGGACCACATATAAATTCCTTAAGAATCATATACATATACCAAGGATCAAGTAGGAGTCTCAAAATACCTCTTACATGCTCCAAAGAATACATATACGTCCCGAAGGACCACGTAGAATTTGTCCCGAAGGACCGCGTAGACCCTTGACTCTTGGCATGCCAACTATACCTCTAGATCTCATGACACATAACATGGGCATTATCTTTCATATTTATTACATACTCATATCGACACATAGTTCACTTACACGTAGAACATTTTCATATTATTCACTTTCACATGGCACATGGCTTATACCTTGTTCTTATGTCTTCTCATAGACATATCATTTTCATACCTTTATCACATAGCTCATATAATTTTTCCTGCATATTCACGTCACATATTTCATATCATTTTACATGGAATTACGTAGATTGTTTCATATGGTTTATATCATTTTTCCTTTGTCCGTATACATATGTCATATATACATCACATAACACATAAGATAACATATCATGCGTATCACATATTTACTATCATCTTTTTCATATATCTTCATGTAGTTCAATATCACATATTGCATATAAGAACATATTACACATATACACATTTCATGTACTCATGCACACATAAAGATCACACAACATTTTAGAAATTACTTCTTACCATAATAACTCTGTCACTGGCTCATCGTAAGCCAATGTTTGATCAATAACATTAGTACAATTAAATTGCACTCACCTTAGCCTTGCTTTGATTCGATCCTAATTCTTTGATTGTTCCAGAATTTGTTTAGGCTCAATATCTACATAAACATAATTTCTGAGATAAATTTCAGAAGCCTAAACCTTATAATTCAATACTAATAACTTGAGCTAATTTAATGAACCTAAAAATTCAGTTTTCCTATAGGGGTGTATCGATGCACTGTGGGTGCATCGGTACACAGAATAGCTTCGAAATTCTTATGCATCGATGCACCCCTTAATGCATCGATGCACATTCAAAAATTGTCTTAGTGCATCGGTACACAATCATAGTGCATCGATGCACCTGCTCACTGTTCATGCACGAAAATTCACTATATTAACTTAAATTCTTCATGTTTTATTCCCTTTCATATTCTTAACTCAAATATACATACTTAAACTAATTTATATCCATTTATTTCATTTTAAACCTCAAAATTCTATTCTCCATATAGAAATCAATAATCATACCAAATTTTCCATGTTATCCAAACTTAATTCTAACACTTCTAACTTCTTATTCTCATAGATGACAAGTCAAATTCATCCTCCAAATTCATTTCAATCTTCCTATTCAAAATTTCACTTCAAACCCATTTTCTTTAATCTGTCATAACTCCTTTATCTTTTGATTTTAAGATAACTTAAGCTTTCCTTAAGCTTAGTTATCATATAATGATCAAAACCCACTCTTGAATTTTAAATATTAACCAGAAAAATCAAACTCACCTTGGCTTGGGTTTCACGTTGGAGAGGAAGAAGATGAAGAGAGAAGAGGCAAGAGCAATATGGAAACTTAATTTCCCAAATTATGATTCACATGGATTTATAAAATACCCACTATCATTATTTTATTCCTTTATTTGTTCAATGACCCTTTTGCCCTTTGATTCTTTCAATAATTACCAATAACCCTTTAGATATTATTTTAAAATAAATCATTGAACTTTTCAACTTTTCAACTTTTCAACTTTTCAACTTTTCAACTTTTCAACTTTTCAACTTTTCCACTTTAATCACCAAATTTTAAAATTTTATAATTTAATCTCTAACCCATAGTTTGGGATGTTACAATGGGTGTTCATAAATGGTGGACCAACTATAGTCTGGCGTATGCAAGAGGAAGACCAATTTTTTAACAGTTTTAGAAAGAAAAACATTTTAGAACTGAATAAATCCAGGAATAGTTAACCCTTTCCATTACATGAAAACGTATGGGGGAATTATTAATTTTAAGAGATAAGGCATATAATCTAACTCCGGAAACTATACAGCAAACACTCTATTACGTTTAATAAGGTAGATTGTAAAGAGGTTAAGATAGGGAAAACAAGTAAAAAAACTCGATTCAATTATGTATGATGATCAAATCCATTAATGATCTATTTTCTTCTCTCAAAAAGAGAATCAAACACACTATATAGTATGAATGTTTTTTTGGATAATTCAATCAATTTATTACCCAAAGAGCAAGAATTGCTACAAAAAACAGAGTTCATGATACAAGGATTGCTACATACAAAAAGTAACAGCAATCAAATAATACCCCAATTGTTACCAATAGTAATATTAACAGTATCTAATCTATTAAGGTTTCTACCCCTTAATTGAAAATCAACCGTTTCCTTAATGGCTTGAATCAGATCATCAATGGTCCTTGAATGTTCTTGAAAAATCCTTTTGTTTCTTTCTTTCCATAGAGTGTAAATAAGGGCATTGGAAGCAAGCTTAAAAATGTATGTGATAAGGGACTTACCCTTCCATTTAGCAGTAGCCCAAGTAAGGAGATCATCACAAAAGATGGTTTTGCAAACCATTTAGAGAGAAGACGGCAGCCCATAAAGAACCAGCAGCGGGACATTCGAAGAAAAATCCATATAGTATGAATGTTATACCACTCAATACATCACCTAACTCACTAAAGAGAAAAAGGCCAGAGTCCTGATGGATTCAATATTATCCTAATTCTGATTGTAGCTTTCTTTTTACGTCTAAACCTATTGGTGATTGGCCATACAACAGCAAAGAACCTGATCCCGTGAATAGAAGTACCCTGTCATCCACAGATTATTAACCTAAAAGTTTCAAACTAAAATCTCATATTTTAACAAATAGGGGGTGTCTCTTTCTAGACAGTATAGGCTATTATATCATCGCCACCAGCCAATTAGAATCCCAAGTTCTAAACATTACGGATTCTCCAAGGAGACATTTGTACTTAATCAAAATTAAATGGAGAAAATTCAAAATTAAAACTGACCCACAAAGTCTACCAGTCAAACAAGTTAAAATTCATAATCAGCACGATTCTTAAGTAATCAATTCTGAACTTGAAACGAAGTGTTAAAAATGTTGGCTATCTTTCGTGCATTCAGGTTTTTTTTAAAGTGATGTTCAGGTCGATTGGATTCGAGTTTAGGATGAAAAATATTCGACGCGACCCAGCCTTGGAAAAAATATAATTTCATCTTATATATTTATGAATAATTACAATAATACCCTTCTATATATATTATTTTTTAAAATTAAGTTATTATTTTTATTGAATAAAAATAATTTTTTTTTATTATTTCGAGTCGGGTCGAATTTGAATTTTCTCTCAAAAAAATCTGGTCGGATGGAGAGTCGTGTGAATGATATAATATTTTCGTGTCGGGTCGATTTGACCGAAACACGACCCATGCCCATCCTAAATTATATAATAATGCATGATATGTTTTAGGTCAATCCCAATGTGTGCTACTGTGCTTACTATAAGTCAGTTTGCAAACAAGGGGCCGTATGAGAGAGAGGCGCAGACGACGCCCTCACGTGCATCCACGCCATCTCCTACGCACTGAAATCTGATCCAAAATCTAATCCCCAATACAAAAACACACCCCCACATTTTCAGTTTCTTCCTCCTTCTCCCCCATAAAAACGAGTAATAATATTTTACACATTCGAATCTCAACGTTTTCATTTGAGAATAATTTGGATCATGCTGCTTGCTATGGTATCGGTTATTAGGGATGTATATGAGACTTGAACTTAACGGGTTCCGACCCGAGTCGATCCGATTGAGCCGATTTCAAATTTAGTATGAAAAATACCTAATCCGACCAACCTAAAAAAATGATAATTGTATCTTATATTTAGGGATAATTACAATAATATATCTCAATATATTATTATTTTTAATTAAATCCTTATTTTTATTGAATAAAATTAATATTTTTTAATAAATATATAATTTTGGGTCGGATAAGATACGGATCGAGTAGAAGATATATATTTTTCGAATCAGATGAAAGATGTATAATTTTGAGTCAAGTCGGGTAGACCGAAAATCTGACCCAACCCATGTGCATCCCTATCGGTTATTAATCGTTTCAGTTGGTATCACATAACATTTTAAATTATCTTTTAATATTTGTTGACTTCATATTTTATTTTTTAATAATTAAATATAATGTTATAAAATATAATTAATTGTTTAATATTTTATATTTATCTATAAATACATTCTAAGTATGCAATTGATATATTTTTATATATCAAATCTAATTATGAATTTTACTTCTTTATGTTATAAAATTTGAGAAGTTGAATTTCCTATTTAATTTCTTAGAGTTCAATTCGTATACTTTATAAAATCGAGGAAGGAATTAGACTAAAAAAATAACAAAAAAGCGAGCTTTTAGTGAGCAAACCGTTTCTCATTTTCTCTAAACAGATTTTCCGAAGCTGTTGTCATCAGCCAAACAGAGCCATCTGACTCATCCTTTCAATCTCTCAGCTCCGCCTTCGTCCTCGGTAAGTCTCGCTCTCGCTCCTCAGTGATTCCGTTCTCCAAATATGCTTCCGTTTTTTAGTTTCTCGATTTTAATTTCTTTTATGTTTTTTACTCTTTTTTTCATTTGTCGGTTGTTCATTTTATTTGTGAATCGGTTAATTCAGATTGCAGGCGTCAACGCATTTAGTCAAAGGGAATTTAGGCTTTGAGATTCCAAAACGGAGAGTTTTACCTCGCTTTAGTGAAGTTAGGCAGCGGAGTTTAACTTTGAATCGCAATTTTTGCATCCGAAGTGGTTCCACTTGCAGCGGTTTAAGCTCAGTTAGCGTTTCAATGGGAGCTGGACTTGTACGTGCCAGGAATGCTATCCAAACCGCCGTTCTCTCTTCGGCCAAATCTCGATCGGTCAAAGCTCTTTCTCTCTCTTTCTCGTCTGTTTTTTCCTTTCAATTTTAAGCTGTGTTCCAGTTTATTCTTTTTTATTGAATTAATGATGGATTTTAATGCTAGAAACATTTTCTTGATGAACGAATTGCATTTTAGTGAGATCGGATTTTGTTTGGCTAGTGATATGGAATGGCGCAGAATGTTGCTCACGTCATTTATCTGTCTTTTTAACTAAAAGTTATTTATCAATTCGAATGTTTCACATAGGAAAACTTTTGAGGCACTGGATTGATGCGTCAATTATGCACACGAGACACAAAAACAATAAATATAATGAAACGGAAGAATAAAAAATAACATGAATTCGACAAGAAAATGGAATGCATCAAAATCTAAATGACAAATTATGAACATATTTAAGTTTATATAATTTAAATAAGAGCATGGCATGGAAAAATTAAATACGAACATGGCACGAAAATATGAATTTTTATGTCTGCATGGTTGTAGGGAGCATCATGTAAAGAAATGAATTAATTAGTTTCTTTTTTGTTTATAATTCTTCCACTTGTTTATTTGCTTCTTGAAAAAACAATGGAAAGTAGAAGTGAAAACTGAAAAGTAAGAAATGAAATATTTTATTTGATTAAAACTGAATCTGATACATTCAAGTGTATGCAAGAAACTTTTTGTTTTTTGGTTTTTAAAAGGTTAAAATTTTAACTCTAATAATTTAGGAATATTAATTCATTTTGTATCCAAATTCCAAATATCCTGTTTACTTTTTGTTTCTAGAAGCAAATAGAAGGGTCAACAACAATAATCAATAGAACCTTTTTCTAAGCGATAAAGCAAATGTGTAAACTTTTGTTTCATGAGGTTGCTAGTGGCTTTATATCTTCTATAGCAGCATGATGATGGCAAGTAAATGTGATAATTTTTTTTAAAAAAAAATGGGATAAACTTACTTTATTCTTACAGATATTATTAACTAATTCTCTTTGTGATTGTTTAATTTGAAGAGAACATTATTTTTGGCTAAAATCTAATAACTTGCACTGTTGTGCTGGTAATGATGGATGTATACTTGTCAGACGCCTCCTATTATAAGTGACACTGATGTGTAATGGGTTTGTTTGTTGGAAGAATGCATTCTTCCTATTCAGATGTATTGGCCTGTGCATAGATCATTTGCTAAGCATCTTGGTTTTGTAATTATTGCAAAATAAATTAGTCTTTTGAACCTCCTTTTCTATAACCTTACAAATGGCATTTGAAATCATAATGCAGGTGGAGACATTGAGGATTTTACACCGATCAACCCTCAGGAGAAATCTTCTGGGACAGTTCTGCCATTTGTTGGTGTTGCTTGTTTGGGAGCTATATTATTTGGTTACCATCTAGGGTACATATCCTAGTTCCACTCAGAAGGAACATGCTCTTGTTACCTGGTTCTAGACTTATCAATTTAGAGGTTTTGTCAGCCCAATGATATACTTAGGCAATTTGTGCTTTAGAAACAGACACGTATTCTCCATCAATAACCAAGCATCAGAAGGTTCTCTATGGTTCATTTATGTGGAGTCCCAAAAATATATTCCTGAAACAAGGGATGGTGATGGATATTTCAGTATTTTGGAAATGTTCAAACATTGAATAAGATTACCCCGTTCAATGTATTATTATAGGAAAATAAATTTCTTGTGGAAATTTATGCAAAGAATTCGTGATCAATATCTTGGAATTTGTCTTGCTACAATTTCTGCCACATGGCTGATTTGTTTGTTTTATAGCCTGCTTTTGATAATTCTACGTGCATCTAATCCCCCCCCTTTCTCACTTCTATTTCTTCTGTCTTCAGGGTGGTAAATGGTGCTCTTGAGTATCTAGCTAAGGATCTGTGGATTGCTGAAAATACTGTTTTGCAAGGCATGTTTTGTGATTTTTAGTTATGATGAACATTTAAATCTCTACTTGCAATGTTGTTGTTGTGTTTCTCTCTCCCTCTCTCTGTCTCTGTGTGTGTGTGTGCGCGTTGACATGTGTATTATGACTTGATAAATACATGTTTCTTGCTTGAAGATTATTTTGTGAAAATTTAGTGGAATTGGCGGTCTTCAACTGCTCCATGTCATTTATCTCTAGTTGTGAGCTTTATTTATATAAAAAAGGAATTTACTTCATTTTTAATCATTCAAACAATGTCAGGAGATGTTTGGTTGTTGTTTTTCCTTTTTAATCAATTTAGTTATTCTGATTTTTGTGATGGTAATTTGAGTAGGATGGGTTGTCAGCACACTCCTTGCTGGTGCCACTGTTGGTTCATTTACTGGGGGAACACTGGCAGATAAATTTGGCAGGACAAGGACTTTTCAATTAGATGCTATTCCACTTATCATTGGAGCATTTCTTACATTTGTATCGTTTCCATAACTATTAGCTTGTCATCTGTCAGAAGTTTGTTGAAAACTAATGCATTAAAATGCCTTAATTGTTTTTAGTGCTACAGCCCAGAGTGTCCAGACTATGATAATTGGCCGCTTATTGGCTGGTATTGGTATTGGCATATCATCTGCTATAGTTCCTCTTTACATATCTGAGGTAAAATTTTTAGATCTATTATTTTCTTTGGTTGTCTAGTTTTTGGAAATATATGTTGATATTCTTTCTATTGATCAGATCTCACCAACGGAAATTCGTGGTGCACTTGGATCTATAAATCAACTTTTTATATGTATTGGGATTCTTGCTGCATTGGTGGCTGGATTACCTTTAGCAGGAAACCCACAATGGTATGCTATCTTAGCATTCATATACTTGTGTCACATGGATTAACCCTCAGTGTGGTTTCTTCATCTGGCACTTTGTCGTCTTCAGTATTCAAGGCATTGAGTTTCTCTTTGGACTGTGGACCACCACCTTTGTTGGGATTTTGGAAAAAGGTACTTAGAAATGCTGCTAATTCCCATGTTCTTTTTAGCCTTGCTAGGCTGCTTGCAATAGCTTCCTTTCTTTCATACCCAAATTCAACTGTCTATATTGAGGATCCACCATTTATGGGTACTTAGTTTTCCAACTTAAATAGCGCTTTTAACAATTTGTCTGGAAACTACCAAGCATACATCCAATCATGCGTCTAGAGAGTTTAACTTCTAACTTCTGACAAGTATTTTAGGTAGATGTTTCTGTAATTTGAGCTTTAATTTGGTATAAAAAAATGCTTAAAATTCTTTATATTTCTGGTAGCTATCTCTCTTTTCTTCTATGTTTTGATTTCCATTTGGCACTCATTCATTTTACTAGAAAAAGGGTGAGGAAGAGACCTTAGGACATGGGTGAAAAGGATAAAAGACTTTTCTTTTAGAAATTATATTTTCAGTAAATATTTTTAGACAAAGCACAAAGGTGCAATATGATTGATGTAGTCAATCCCTTGCACTATGGTGTGGGATTAGGCTTTTTTTTTGTCCATTATTTGTACATACCGTGTTCCTTGTACATGTGCCCCCTATGCACCTAAGCATGTCTCGATCATTGGTGTTAGTATCCCCCGCTAAACGAGCATGGTGAAAATCCTCCATTCCCCAAAAATTGTACTAAATTAAACACACAAAAAAAGGGTAATAACCGAATAAAAGAAAAGCTCTCTGTGACCATTTAGAATATCTATGTTTTTTGCATGCTTTTGATCAATCTTTATTTATTTATTTTTTTGTTTGTGAGATTGAGTGCATGGGCCAATCTTTATTTTTGGATTTTTTCTTTGTTGGTGAGAGTGAATGAATAGATCAAGAGGGTTGTGTTTTTAAAGTTGATTTCAAGAAGGCTTATGATACAATTGACTAGCCTATTCTGTTCAAAGTAATGAGGAGAATGGGCTTTGGTGATAGATAGAGAGGTTGGATTTCGAACTGTATCAAAACAACCACTGTTTCAGTCTTGGTTAATGGGGTTCCTACGGAGGAATTCCCAATGGCTAAGGGTCTTCGACAAGGTTGTTCCTTGTCTCCTTTATTGTTTAATATGGTGGGGGAACTTCTGAATTTATTGATTCTAAAGGCAGTTTCACAGGGGTTGTTTTCAGGTCTGGTTATTAGCAGGGAGGAGGGGAATTTTAATTTATCTCATCTACAATTTGCTGATGATCTCATAATCTTCAGTGGTGCATCAAAAAAACAGCTTTTGAATGTGAAGAGGGTGCTCCGAGTGTTTGAAATTATGCTTGGTCTTCAATTGAATTTGCAGAAGTGTAAATTGTTTGGGGTTAACTCGAATGAAGAGGAAAAAATGGATTGGGCAGCTACGATTGGATGTTCAGTGGGTAACTTCCCTTCATAGTATTTGGGACTTCCTCTTAGAGCACACAGAAACTCTAACCATCTGTGGGATCCAGTGATACAAAGTTTCAATAAAAGGTTGGCGGGCTGGACAACATTATCTTTTTCTCTAGTAGGGAGGCTGGTTTTAATTAAATCAGTTCTATGTTCACTCCCTACATATTTTTTGCCATTGTTCAAGATTCAAGTTTCGGTTTACAAGGCTCTTAATTCAACTATGTCCAATTTCTTATGGGGTGGAGGAAATGGGAAAAATAAAATTCATTGGGTGAGCTGGTAAGATGTTTGTAAACCTAAGATTGCAGGAGGATTGGGGGTTCCTAATTTAAATGTGGTTAATAGAGCCTTATTGGAGAAATGGGCTTGGAGGTTTGCTAATGAGAGGGAGGCGGTTTGGGGGGATATGATTTGTACCAAATACAAAATGGACTCATCGTTAATGCAGTTTGACAGTAATGTTTCCCCTAAATGCTCTTGGATTTGGAGATCTATGGTGAGTAATCATTTCAGATCAGATTCTATTGGCTGTAAAATCAGGAGTAAATATAGTTATAAAATAGGTAATGGGAGAATTATCCGGTTCTAGCAAGACGTTTGGGCTATGGATCATCCTTTAATTGTTATTTTTCCTAGACTGTTTGCTATTGCAGTAAACAAAACTGGAAAATTATTCCAGTTCGGGGAATTTAGCTCGTGGGGTTGGTTTTGGAACGTTCAATTGAGAAGGGAATTGAATGCTGGGAATATGAGCAATGAACAAATTTGATGGTTGTTATTTCAGTCTTCTCTATTTCTGTTGGTTCTGTTGATGGGCTGATTTGGAAGGGCAATGGAGACGGGGGGTTTTCTGTTAAATCATGTGCTAATCTATGTTATTTGGGGACTTCGGTTTCGGAGGAAGCTCATTTTTGGAAGAACGTAGTTTGGAGGGGCTTGCTGCCTCCAAGAGTGGAGACTTTTCTATGGCAAGTGATTCTGCAGAAACTGCCAGTGAAGACAGCTTTGGTTAAACGAGGTGTAAAGGGCATAGATGATCTATTATGTCCTTTATGTAAGTTAATGGAAGAGTCCCCCTCACATTTATTCTTTTATTGTTCGGTTGTTTGGTCTATATGGAATAAGTTCATGCGCTACTGGAATATTCAGTCTGTTTTTCACGTGGATGCTAAAATCTTTCTCCTAGCATGGGCTGAATTGAGGTCCAACTCTCTCATATGGTCATTTATTCCTGGAGTGGTTCTTTGGACAATATGGAAAACTAGGAATTCTATTGTGTTTGAAGGAGGGAAGCTAGATCGAGCTGAAATTTTATTTTTAGCAAGGTTTAGGCTTGTCTCATGGTTTTTAGCAAAAAATACTCAGTTTTCTATCTCAAAGGATTCTCTTTTTGCTGATCCTTCCTTAGGGGATTCTTGCTTGCCACATTCTAATATGATTTTATCTAATTTTCTGTGGTCCCCTCCTCTCAAGGGCTTCATCAAACTTAATGTGGATGCTGCTACTACTAGTGATTGGAAGAGGAGTGGTCTAGGTGGGGTTCTAAAAGACGTATCTGGTTCGATCCTAGACTCTTTCAAAGAGTCTGCTGGTCCGGGGCCTCCAACCTTGATGGAGTTAAGAGCTATCCTAAAGGGTCTAGCTTTCTTTGATTCTATTCGACGGAGATTTAAGGAAAGAATGATTATTGAGAGTGATAGTAGGGTGGCAGTCGACTGGGTTAAGGATCCTGTTTTATGTCCTCATGGTTATGTTCACATTGTTAAAGACATTATTCAAAAGCTCAGAGATTGTGAAGGTGTTATTAGATGGGTTAATAAGACTGCCAATATAGAGGCAGATGCACTAGCTAAGGCTGGTATTGGTTGATCCTCATGTTATTTTTGAGGGATGTTTCTTTTTGGTTTTCTATCTCCTCAAGGGAGTTAGGTTTTGTATTCCTATGTACTCGTTTTATTGTCAATAAAATCCTAGGGCACCCTTTTCCTCCTTCCGCTGATTAAGGAATTGTTTTTAAGTTCCTTTAATCATGAAGGGGTTTTTTAATGAGGCCTATCATTCCTATAAAAAAATGAATAGATCAAGAAAATGCCTTAATCACTACGCATAATATAATGTTGTGCATGATGCGCCAAAATGTGGTTAAGAATAAGGTTTATTTTGCAAGTAAACTGTATTTGTCTTGTTTGTACAATTTTCTATTTAGGTGGAGGACAATGTTTGGCATTGCTGCTGTCCCTTCTATTCTTTTGGCACTAGGAATGGCTTTTTCTCCAGAAAGTCCTCGGTGGCTGTTTCAGGTTTCTTAATGGACAACTCACTCTCTGTTTTTTGCATTTCTGTTCATATGTCGTAGAAATATTATATACATAATATAAATTATTTATTGATTAAACACATAAAATTCGCAGCAAGGGAAAATTCCTGAAGCTGAAAAGGCTATAAGAACATTGTATGGAAAGATAAGAGTTGCTGAGGTTATGTATGAGTTAAGAAATGCAGGTCAAGGGTCTACCGAACCAGAAGCCGGATGGTTTGATCTATTTAGCAGCCGTTACTGGAAAGGTATACCTGAAATTTAAATGCCCGTTGATAAAAATTCCATTGTTAGAAATGCTACTGGACAATATTGAGAAAAATTAGATGATGCATTACATTCTTGTTTTGCTTTGTCGAAATTTTTTACCTTGTAAAGTTGAAGATCCAATATTCTTGAAAGATGCTTGTTTTTTTTTTTTTGAAGAGTTCTTGAAGTTGCAGAATAAGTCTATTTAGTGTTTTTTATTTACCAAATAAAGACGAGTACTTAATTTGCAAGGCTTAGGTTTTGTTAACCGCCAGTTGTGCTGTTCCTGCACTATTTTATTTTTGTCTTGATCTGTCGATGATTAACAACGAACTCAAAGGTCAAGAGTATAATTCCTTTTGTTTAAACTTGATTTCTCCGTATTCTAATTTAAAATAACCTATGGTTCTTCTGATTTCTGGATCTATATTCACATGTTTAAAACTTATTATCCTCAGAACTAAACCTTCAAGTCTCTAATGCTTTTCAATGCGTCATGATAATGCCCTTTCTTGACTTTTTGTAACGCTGCAGTTGTGAGTGTTGGAGCTGCACTTTTCTTGTTCCTACAGTTAGCTGGGATAAATGCTGTTGTATACTATTCTACAGCTGTGTTTCGTAGTGCTGGAATTGCATCTGATGTTGCAGCAAGCGCTCTTGTTGGGGCATCAAATGTCTTTGGTTAGTATTTAATTATTTTCCAAAAATATAAATTCTTGGGGGGGAAAATTCACATAGGACACTTGACATCCCTGACTTCTGACATGCCTTTCAGGCACAGCTATTGCATCCTCTCTGATGGACAGACAAGGAAGAAAAAGTCTTCTGATGACAAGCTTTGCTGGAATGGTAGGTTTTTTAAGTTGTAGGCTTGTAGCAGTTCTTTTACCAAATCAGGGAGTGTGGTATTCTACCGAAACTACCAGTATTTGCATTTTGGGCCTTAAGACACATAAACAAACATCTCTCATGTATCTTCATAAAATTTCTTTTCCTTTTCCTTCTATATTATGATCAAGTTTCTTAAACTGAAACTGATCTCACCGTGATGCAAATACTTAATCTAAAGTTTTAGATTAGAAATGGCAAGTTTCACAATATGTTAAAGATGGTAGATTTTCTTGCATGCAAAACTCTAGCTAGGTAGCAGGTATGGACTAGGTATATCGAGTTGTTCTTTTTTCAACTAAATTGCATTGGAAGGTTGAGTTGTTGAAATACCCTGTTCATATTCCTTTGTCTCTATGGCTTCAAAACCATAGCTCATTCAGATTGTTAAATCTTATTCATTTATGGTCCTCAATATTGCTTGCAATGCCTTATCAGAGAACATTTCTCTTTAACTTGCTTGGAAGTAGTGCAGTTGAGCATCTTAAGATAGTTCCCAGGTGGTTTCAGCAATTGAGTAGTTTATGCAAACTAAAAAACAATTAACATTTGCTTGCCCATAAAATCTTATTCATTTATGGTCCTCAATATTGCTTGCAATGCCTTATCGGAGAACATTTCTCTTTAACTTGCTTGGAAGTAGTGCACTTAAGCATCTTAAGATAGTTCCCAGGTGGTTTCAGCAAATAAGTAGTTTATGCAAACCATAAAACAATTAACATTTGCTTGCCCGTAAAACAACCCCCTTGGTCAGCATTCATTTTGCATCTGTAGCATATGATTTTCCTTTGATTTTGTGGATGCTTGAATGGATTGTGTATCACAAAATAATAAAAATACTATGCCTTGGGTGAACAATGGTTTTTATGAGCAAGGGTTATAAGTAGCATTTTGTTTGACTTTCCTCTGGTTGAATAACACCCATGTATGGGATTGTGATATTTCAATTGTTTATCATCGGTATTATTTCTTCCAATGTGCATGGCTCTAAATGTTATAACATGATGGAAATATTGGTTGGTTGAGAGGAATTACAGAAGTTATTAACCCTGAAAAGTTTATTAGACTTGCTTCTTCCATCACCATGTGATGTCCTTTCTTATCATTTATTACAAAATGATATGATAGTTTTCTCATTGGATTCTCTTTTAACTAATGAACTACTTTTTACTGGTCTTATTTTCCTGTCTTCTTTTTGGCTCGTGAAGGCTGCTTCAATGTTACTACTTTCTTTATCATTCACCTGGAAGGTCATGGCTCCCTATTCTGGCACACTAGCCGTTGTTGGAACTGTTCTGTGAGTTGACGCTTTTTATACGATTAACGAATCCCATCAATGTTTCTTCCTATTTTGATGCCTG
Source organism: Hibiscus syriacus (assembly GCF_006381635.1). Taxonomy (NCBI): domain Eukaryota; kingdom Viridiplantae; phylum Streptophyta; class Magnoliopsida; order Malvales; family Malvaceae; genus Hibiscus; species Hibiscus syriacus. The sequence goes on from NW_024062700.1 coordinate 84,937, forward strand.
CAATTGTTGTCACCTCCTATTGGCTGGTGAGATCTAAACCGGCTTCAATTTCTATCTCACAGCTATGTTTTATCCTTTTCGCTTGGTGCTGGTCCTGTGCCTGCTCTTTTTCTGCCAGAGATATTTGCTTCCAGAATCAGAGCCAAAGCAGTGGCTTTATCGCTTGGCACGCATTGGGTAAGTCACAATCGAGAACATGCCCAAAGATATTGATATTTATTTATAGGTCAAAATCTTTTATTACTCCTTGTACTATATCTATGTTGTAGATTCAGTCTCTGTCCTCTAATTTGGTCATTTTGTCTCAGTACTATTTGAACTTTGAAATTTCAGTCCCTGTTCAAATGGTGTAGGGGGACTTAAAATGATCAAATTAAATAACAAGAACTAAATCTACAACTTAACAAAATGTTTGGGTTATGGCCAAAATTTTAAAATTGGAAACTTACATGGACTAAAAATGATCAAATTAGAGTGAGGAACACAACCAACAACTAATGCATAGAACAAAGACTAATAGAAGAATCTAACCTTATTTATATCCCTAAAAGCAAATTTGTAAATGTAGATACTTGGACGGTGCCAACAGTTTTTGTTCTTAACACCTGAACATTTCCATCGTCCGTACTTAATACCTTCAAAATTCGTAGTAGGTTATCGTTCTCCAAATATATAGAGAACCTAAGAATAACTTGGGGAATACTTGAAACATACCCAGACCAGGCAACATAATTAAATATTGCATATATTTTGTTCAAAAGAACATGATCTAAAAATGTTTGGCGTTTGTTACCTTTGCTTCCTGCCACCAATTGGGTATTGATTGATTTGATCTCTGGCCTGTGTTCTTGTGTTGACAGATATCCAACTTTGTCACTGGCCTGTATTTCTTGAGTGTCGTGAACAAGTTTGGGATCAGCTCGGTGTATTTGAGATTCGCTGGTGTGTGTGCTCTTGCTGTCCTGTACATAGCTGGTAACGTTGTGGAAACGAAGGGGAGATCATTGGAAGAAATAGAGCTTGCTCTAAATCCGACGAATTGATTTGTAGAATATCCAAAGGTATGCAGTAATAATCTCTGAATGTGGTTAATGTTCATGTATTCCATTATCTTGCATCTTTCGGTTGAAGCCAGACAGAAGCAGCCAGTTTTAGTGAGATGTTTGTTACTTGAACTCTGGAAATTGTAGTACTTTGTGCAGAGATTTCTGGTTGTTTGAACTGTCGGTTTATGGAATACAAGATGTTGCGCATGAAAATACCAGCCCTCTGTGTACTCACTTCGTGAGTTAAATAATGAATAATTTGCAAAAAGGAAAATGGGATATGATCAGAAAAAAAAAGGGGGAAGTGGGTGCATCAATTTTTTATTTTATAATATACATGAATCGATTGAATTATTTTTAAAATTATGACAAGACTTTTTTAAATGCATTCAATCAAGTTATTCGTTATTAACATCTAGCGGAGTAGGTGACGGACTGTTAAAAATATTGGTATAATTATATATTTGATCCTCATTATTTATAAACTCTATCAATTTAATCTTAATTTTTAATTCAATTAAATAAATTAATCTCCAATTATGCGGTAACATGTGTCATTATCATATCAGAGGATATTTTTTTAATTTTAATTATTTTGTTTTTGTTTTATATCTAATCAGGTGGTAACACATGTTGTTTAATTAAAAACAAATTAATGGAACAATTTATTTCTAGGGTTTGAACCAAGGAATTGCAGTATAGCTGGAAATCGAACAGGAGGCCAAAAAATAGCCTAGGCATGCCCTTTTTTTTGGGGTAAATGAGGAAACAAAACAGAAAACTAAACTAACTAATTTAATCTAAATTGCACTCTTCTGCCTTCAGCAGCTTTCTTGCCGCTTCTGGAGCTGTTGGATAGGTGTGAACACTTCCCAGTTGAGTTTTGTCATACAGTCTGCTATTCTGTTACTTTCACGGTGAACGTGATTGATCTTGATCTTCCATTCGTTTCTCAGTATCTTTTGAACATCTTGTCCTATCGAGAGGTCCAAGTTCATCTGTTCCTTCCTATGAATGTTATTCCATATATCTTTATTGTCTACCCCAAGAATCAACTTCCTCACACCAAGCTCCCATGAACCTTTTAAACCTTCATACACCCCCCCAATACTCAACTTTTAGGACTGAGCATGAGCTAATCGTTTTGTGGAAACCCCACTGCCATCGCCCTTTCTCGTCTCTTAACACTCCATCTGTGATTAATTTAAGCCATCCTGGAGGGGGTGGTGTCCAACTCGCTTGTGTCCTAGCCGTATAGCCTTTGAGTGATTGGAGGGGGTGGTGTGCGTTCCGAAACCGATTCTCTCTATGATTTCTGGATAAAATTTCTTTTTATTTCAAAGGAACCACGTGATTGCTCCAAAAAGTGTATCCCATGATTCTCCATTCACCGGATATTGAGTGGGGTACGTAAGGTAATTATAGATCCAATCCTTCAGGTTAGAACTCAGTAGTCTTTTCCTTCTTAATAATCATCTTCCATAAAGTATTGGCCATTGGACACTGTCTCACAACATGATCAACGTCCTCCCAATTAACTTTGCAACTTGTGCAATTAGAGTTGAGTGCGATGTGTCTTCTGACTCAAGAATATTTTAATTCTTTGTGGCCCATTGTACTTGGAGATTGTCTTCCAGTCTTTTTCCTCTTCCATTCCCAACTGTTATAAATCCCATATTTATGGACAGATTGTAATTTTTTTTTATATATTTTGTTGTAGATTTTTTTCCTTTTCATAATTATTTTTCAATAATTATATAAGAACTATATTAAAAATATTTAAAGAACCCAAATTCACAAATATAACTTAAATCATAAAATAAATGTATAATTTCAATCTTAAAGTTGTCTTCAAAAGATTTTTTAGAATTATTTCTCATTAATTTTAAATCTAGAATCATTTAAAAATAATTTTAAAAATAAAATAATTTAATTTTAAAATATAAAAAATTAAATTCATTTTTTTGGGTAAATAGTGTAGATTTAAAAAGAAATCATACACATGAAGTATCATACATGTCTCGTTAAAAACCTCCCTAACTCTAGATGGAGGGAAAAAGTACACGTAAATTACTTAAAATGAAACAACATAGTAACAAATATGAATCTAATTATTTTAATAGGTTAAAATTTTCCTCAATATTTATTATTGTGCATTCAATTTTTTTCTAATATTTATATTTAGGGATCACTCTTATAATTAACTTTTTTAATATTTGTATGAGTGTTTAATTTTTTGTCATTTTTTTCAAACATTGTTATTAAAGGCCCAATTTTTTTTCATTACTTATTATCATGGTCCATTTTTTAATATTTGTTATTAGGGACATATTTTTAAAATTCATTTTTTATGACTCCAATTTTTCAGTACTTTTTACTAGAGATTTAATTTTTTCCAATATTTATTATTATGAGCTTACCCTTAAAATTTATTTTTATATATTTGTCGTTAGAGATTTATTATTTTAATACTTATTATTATGGAGTTGTTCTTAAAATTTACTTTTTTTCAACATTTGTTATTAGGAAAAATTACTTAAATAATAGTTTGTAACCACAACAATGATTGTTATGCAGTAGTAATGATATTGTTCGGAACTTATATATACATAATAGTATATGTTACTAAAATTCACAATCACGATACTTGTAGTGACCGCAATGTCATCTGTTGTGTCCGCAATAGCGATAAACACAAAGCAACGAAAGACACAAATGTAAACTGTAATTTAAATCCTAATTACGGGCCTAATTTTTTTGTTCGCCCGAGAGCCACCAAAATCTCAAAAATGGACCTATATATATAATTTATTTATTATATTTATTTTAATGATTTAAGTTCGAATCCTATCAATTCCTTCTTATTTCTTGTTTTTATGTGAAAATGTATTACAAGATATGTAAAAGAGTTTGTAATATAATACTAATAAATATGAGGCTAAGGCATTTTAATATGATCTCGGTTGTGTGGCAAGAGTCATATATGTTGTTGTCCGATCGTGATTTGAATAAGAAACTAGTAGCTCTTTGCTTGAACTCTAAAATTGCACAAACAGTGTTGTAAGAAGGAAATTAATATAAGTAAATTGAAACGAAAGGTTGTAGGTTATGATAAAGTGGTTTGAAGGTGATGGAAGAGTGATGGCTGTTGTGGTTTAATGAAATGAAGAAAAGTGGAGAAAGTGTAGTGGTGATAATAATTTATAGTGTGGAAAGAATGGAAGTATGGTGAAGGTAAACGATGTTATGGCATGAGAGATGAATGATGAAATAAAAAGTATGGATTGTGACCAGCTAACTATATGGAGCTAGGAACCAACAATATACAAAGATGGAATCGAAGTGATAGAGGGTGGAATGTGGCCCAATAGCTATAGATGAGCTAGGAACCAACTCTATAAGTAAATGGGATGGATGAAGACTACAAGACTATCTTGAAGCCGATAAAGTTATTCAAAAGAAATAGAATGAAAGCAAACTCTCAAACGGTATTTTATAAAATCAAAGTTGTGTACAAAATGATTATAAATGTGCCTATTTATAGTACTTCTAGGCTTAAATGTAAATAGGTTACAAAAATAATGAATACTCATAATAATGGTGTTAAATGCTCTTGAGTGGCTTGTTTCTTCTCTTCTTCCTTGTGAACGAAAATGATAGAGTTCTTGGATGAATGTAAACACTTTTGGGCTGAATTTGACCTTAAATTCGTCCAAGGAGGTGGAGATTATGGGGCTGCCTTGTTTTGCTTAAATATGAAATAAAGTAGAATGAACGTAGTCCTTGAATGCTCATAAACCTCCTTGTTGTCCACTCTTCCCATTCCATGCTTAATTATCGCACTTAATTGTCATAATAAGTGAAATAATTCATCCTTCATTGCATGTTCTTTGAAAGTCATAAACATCCCCTTAAATTGGATGATAATGACTTTGAATGCCTTGAATAGGTGAGTCAATGTGACCTTTATTACATTCTCCCTTGAAGAATATGAGCAACCCTTGAAATTGGATGATAAAATCAGCTTTGAATGTCTTAAATTGGTGAATTAAGAAGGCCTTCAATTGCTTGTATCTTGGCTGAAAATGAAAAGACTCTACTCCTTGGCTTAAACTCATCCAAATCGTCCATGCATAAAATTCCAGTAATGAAAATTCCAGCTTGCACTGTCTTCGGTAAAACGGTCATATCTCAAGCTCTCGGTATCGGATTGAGGTGATTCAAAAGGCGTTGGAAAGCTAAGAGATAGAGGAATAATATCCAATTGATATCAGGACCCAAACACATCTGTATTGCATCCAGAAATGGAATATATTCTGATTGTTATTCTTGCATTTGTTATGACTATTCAACTTCCCTCATGCACCTAGACACAAAAACAAACAAATGTTCATGCTAAAAATAAACAAATATAAGCATGCCATGAAAAACATTAAAGAGCTAGTTTAGTTAATGAACCAGTTTAAATGAATGAACCAATTTAATTAGAGAACTAGCTTTATTGAATGAAAGAGCGTACTTAAATGAATTAACTTCATAAAAACCTACCTGCTTTAATGAACTCATGCTTAAATGAAATGCATGCTTAAATAAGTAGCATGCTTATTAATTTATGCAACTTAATGTTATGCAAATTTATTAACACTCATGCAAATTCATGCACAAGTAAAAGATGAAATCCTCCCTTAAACTTGATTGTTCCTTCTTCACGTTCCAGCCTTGAGTATGATGGTGGAGGTTATTCTTTTGGATTGAAAAAGGCTTCCAAAAATCTGAACTTGGTTTGAAATTCCTAAATTAAGCTCTAATAAGCTTCTTGAAGCTTCTCGAAGCTTCTCGAATGTAAACAACTTGCCTCGATCAAAAATTCTCAAGGAGATTGTAGAAAATTATGTAAGCCGCATAATCGGGATCACATCACATTTCCAGGTTTTATTATGGCCCCTGGTTTGATTCACTCAGCTCCAATTCCCCTCCAATTTACTTTCTTTTTATAACAGGTGGTGACCACATGTCACTACCGGATTGGTGAAATTTTTTATTTAATTAAATAATTAAAGTTAATTAAAAAAATCTCTAATCAAGTGATGACATGTGGCACATTTTGATTGAAAGATTAATTTTTTGAATTAAATTAAGATTATGATTAAATTGATAGAATTTATAAATATTAATAATCAAATATGTAGTTATACTATTTTTTAACAGCCACATCGTTAAATGTTAATGGTAAATAACTTTTTTTTTTGGAAATGAAGTTTTGTATGATTTTATTGATAATGCTCATATAAAACAAGAACAACGAAATGAATCTCGTTAAAAAGGCCTCCCTAATCCTAAACGAGGAAAAAGAGTACATCATTTCGATGTCGATACAAAATAACTCAACCATCTAATCTCCTATATTTTCTCCACAGGCTCACTAAACCATAACCCCACTGGTAAGAAGCTTGTTCAAATATGAACCGAACAGTGGCACCGCATACCAAACCTGAGTCAAAGATTCCAGCAGGCTCCCTATAGATGCTGTACAGAACACACTTAATCAAATATAAACCCAGGGGAACATCATTGATGAACCATTGCACTAGACGATCCTGTCTTACAACTCCTGCACTCCCACAGCATGTATCTACATCGCTCCCTCTGAGATGAGCTGCTGTTCGACAAACTGCAGATCCCCAAGACCCAACTTAACTGAACTAAATCATCATTACATAGACATATAACCACATCCAGTTGCACCATCTTGCTTTGGCGGCATTTAGAAATTATACAGAATTACCACTACCACACCAGCAATTTAAAAAAACGGCCACTAATATGCACATGTAATCAATGCAAACGCAATATGAACTCAACAGAAATATCTAAAGTTTGCAGAACGAACCACAATTGAAATCTAGAATGGATGGATATAAAGAGGGCCAATTGATGCTACACCTTGATATTGCTTTATTTATGGTATTTAAAAATTCATCCTAGATATTCAGTTCCCAATCGAAAAGCATTCTTCTAATCCCAATCTTCCAAGACCAATGTCCGTTACTGCTCGACCCGAAATCGATTATCTTAACAGACTTTCTACTGGCGACAACGAATATGCGCGGATAGGCCTCTTTAAGAAAAGAAACAACAGTCCAAGAAGTCCTCCCAAAACTCAACGGACACCTCATCAAAAACACATCTGAAATTCTTTGTGAGAGTATCGTCCGCTTGGGAGAGAGGCTTAGAGATATTTTTCACACCCACGAAGATTTTCTCGGATGAACAGGACCTGGCAGCAGTTAACTGTGATCAAAACCATAATTCTCCTCCACATACACTCTGTTTCGTTTTCATATCTACAAATCCATTTGTTCAAGACATATCAGTTCTTTAACCTCAAGTCGAAGAAGCCTAGGCCACCATAGGAACACAAATATTTTCCCATTTTACCCAATGAATCGCATTTCTAGACGAAGAGTCCCAAAAGAAGTTAACGATCGTCTTGTTTAACTTGGAGGCCACAGAGTTAGGCATCTGAAACAAGGATAAATAATAGAGAGACAAATTTCATAGAACATATTTTATCAGAGTTATTCGACCTCCAAAGGCAAGCAATTCTTTTTTCCGACCATCTAGTCTTGATTGAAACTTATCGAGAATAGGATTCCACAAGTCAATAGAGTTTCGCTTTATTCCCAAGGTATTTGGTGGCTCACATTTTGTAACTGCTGCCCAATCTCTAATACGACAATCATCCACACGGATGCCATACAATTTAGACTTGATCAAATTAAGTCTAAGGCCCGACGCTACTCAAATATTTTCAGGGTCCTCTATGCTTCTGACCATCTCAGGCTTAGTCTCTGAGAACACGATCAAATCATCTGTAAATTGTAGGTCATTAGAATCACCAACCAAAACTCTCTTTATCAAACCTACTTCAGTCGCTCTCTATTAAAAATTTTACGGACCTCATTAAAATTCCGATCAAATTTTTATTTTAAATAAAAAATGGTATATGTTAATTATTTTAAATAATAAGATAAATTACATTAATAATCACAAATATAACTTATTTTTATTTTAATAACGGTGGCATCATTGGTCCACGTATTTTAAAAAATTCTAGTATACCTTGATTATCAATGTAACATACTGAAACTAACTTTATGGCCGCTAAAATACAACAGATGTGAGATCAAACACTAAACAATCAATAACTCAAAGTTCCATGGCGGGTCTTTTCAGATTTCATTAGAGTCCATTTAGTCCCCTCGGAAACACAGTCGTACCTATTCCGATAGACCCCGGTGGGTATCACTTTTGCCATTCACCGGAGTGACCGTGGCCAGAATCACAATACCACCCAGCACAACAATCAATATACCTAAACAGTTTACCAGCAAAGCCTCGGTAGAGTAGCGCGATATTACCCGGTTGGTTTGAAGGAAAGTAAGCTTCTCTAGGATACCCGTTGTAGAAGTAGCAACAGCAAGTGCGTATGTATACATCCCGAAGAACACGTGCCATGGCAACAGTGCGGCTCTGCTGTTTCGAGAGCCGCCCGGGTACCAAAACGTTGCGAATCCAGCGGCCCACTGGTAAAAAGCAAAATAAAAGACATGATTAAGATCCATAACTCCACAAAAATGGAGCCAAAATGCACTGGAAAGGAACAGAGAAGAACCTGTATGCCAAACAAGAAAAGGCAAGCTAGGCCCAACCATGAGTGTAGACTGTAAAAGTTTTCAATGCCCCTATCGTTGTGGAACTTCAAAGCAGCCCACACACCGATAATACTCAAGATAAAGGCAAAACATTGAACTGTAAGATGAACTAACTTTTTGAAACTTTTCGTCCCGGGAACAGTCTTGTACGCCAGCATGGCTGCATTAATCAATGCCGAACAAGAGTTAAACAGAGCAAGGCGGTAAAGATGGCGACTTTTTTTAACATTCCATAAAAGTTCACATTCATGCTTTTCTAATTGTAGAATTAAGTTCTCTTTTAGAACACAAGATTTGTACACCCGGCATGTTTCACACCAAGGCATCAAGAAATTAGGACGCTCTTTCACCAGCGCAAAAACAAACTTGTGCATATCAGCTAGTGCAAGTATCATAGTTAATGGATTAGGCTTTACAAACAACCAGTCACATCAAGGTACCATGTTAAGCATCCACAAGCTCTTTAAATATTTTATGCAGCAGCTCTTTAAATATTTTCTCAAAAGAGAAAACAAAAGGCACAATGTATATATTTTCAAATAAATATCCTTCTAAGAAATCATGGCAATTCCCTTCTTAAGTCCTAAGAAAACCTCAATAAACCTATCAGTGACAAAAAAGGTTAAGTTCTCAAAGAACTGTCGATTTCTAGCCCCGCATTAGAATTTTTTCCCAAATACATGTTTATTCTTTCATAAATATAGAACTTTAAAGGAGATGGTGGGATGCATATAACTAAAAGTTGCAGCATCAAGAACATGATTCTGCAATATAAAAAATGGCATTCACCTTCGCCATTTAAGAGCAGTAGTCCAATGACCATCAGAACAGGATGGACCTGCAATAAGTACACAGCAAAGTTTGATTTTCTGAAATGGAAAAGAAAATACAGGTAGAACAAAGACAGAGAATGTTTAAGGGTTTGTCATGGTACTGTTTTTATTACTTACCTATCAGATTATTTTAAAGCAAACATAAATGTAATAGATTAACAAGGAACAAATGCAGAGATATAGTACCAAGTACCAACTCTCACACAATTGTCCCGTATAGATGTACTTCTGCATCAAAAATCATATTTTTCATTTTTACTAGCTCAAAAACATTGCTCACTTGTCTGCAGATATGCCTTTTGGTTTTCTTTTTCTTCCCCCTTCCAGGTGGGGGAAAAATGTAGCAATAGCAATGACAAAATTTTCCTAAAAATTAATGTTGATCACCATATTTTATTACTTTTTTGTGAACTGAGTTATACAATTAAACACTGAAGAATGACAGTACGCCTTGAAGTTAAACAAAGGAAACATCAATTCCTTATGTATCATAATTTGCAGCTTATAAATAATATCACAAATTATAAAGCAAAATGGAAAGAAGATCAATGTATCACCATATGTAAAAAAAGAAAATGAAAAAAAGAAACAAAAATGCAAACAACCCATTAAAGAAAAAGAACAAGTATCAGGGAAATCAAGTAAAATGAAATTTATCGATTCTCTACTAAAAAAATATATAGAACAAAGGGGGGCTGAGGAAGGAAGAGATTACATTAAAGATGAGATCTTTGTCATCGGAGATGAGAGCCAATCCTCCCCTGTAATGAAGAGTCCAGGTGAAAAGAATAGCTGTTATTACGATTCCCAATACCCTAATTACCATAAAGATAGGAAATTTGATCACCGGAACACCCATTTATGTATCACAAGCAAGACAGACATACAAGAACCAAAACAAAAAGGGAAGGAAATACGTGTTGTCTTGAAGGTCTTGAGGGATGGGTTTTCTCAAAAGAAGACGAAATAAAATGGAGGGTTTTGATTCCAATGAAATGAAGAAGGATTTTATATTTGATTAATCTGTAGAGGATAGATCAGAGAAGGCGGCGGCGTCAGAGTCATCAAGCTTCCACAGTAGACCAGGTTTCAAGCCAATTACGTATCCACGTTCGCTCAACACTTCTAAATTATTATTCTTCTAGCAAATGTCAAATTTCATTTTAGTATATAATTCAACTTGATGATTTAATTTCATTGAAAAACAGAACAGTTCATGATTTTATTTTTGTGTTTTTATATTGAAACAATTTGACTATTCTTAATAGGTAAAGAAAATTTTTGTACTCATGATGCTTCAAACATGAAAGAAATTGGAAATAAATAAAAATTAAAATGTCACATTTGTTCTTATAGTAGACTTAATTTATCATTTTTGTCTATATCGTATTTTCGTTTCAATTTAAACCTCAAAGTTATTTAATTACATCATTTTATATTTTAATCTTGACTTAAAACCTTAAGTTAGAGTTTAGGGTTTATAATTTATGGTTTAAATGTTATGGGTTTAAGATTTAAGGTTTTAAGTTAGGGGTGAGATATAGAATGATTGAACAACTTCGATGGCTAGATTGATGAAAGATATGATAGAGACGAAAGTGACAAATTAAATCTAATACAAGGTAAAAAAAAGATATACACCATAATTTGTATTTATGGAGTTATTAGATGTATAGTCAAAATTACATATAATTAAGACTTTAAAATGTGCAGATAATGAGGATTGCTAGTTTGGTAAACTAGCCTATAGTTATTAATGGATATTTTTGGATTTACGATAGAAAGAGGATTGTTTTAGGCTAAATATTTCAAGTTCCGACCATAGTAACAACGAGGGAAAATTACAAAGAGCTCTCTCTCTCAAAAATTTTCAGGTGGCGAGAAATGAGACAAGTGGGAAGGCTTAGGGTTTCTGAATCATATAACAAGGATTATATAGGTAACTCAAAACGACGTTGTATATAGGGGTTAGGATTTTTTTTTGAATTAGCGCTTGGTCTATCCACCTAAGGAGGGATCCTAATTTTGTAATATTTCATTTTAGATACTAATTCGAATTATAATTGTTTTCACTTTGAGCTTTAAATTTAATTACGCTTACATTATAGTCACGATTTCGTTTACAGTAGTATTTTAGGTTTAATATTTGATTGCATCCAATAATTTGAGATGCATTTCATTTTAGTCCTCTATTTATTATAGATTAGAGAATGATGAATTGATGCTTTTAGTCACTAAAATTTTGCTATGAATTCATTCTGATTAATTTTTTGAATCTCTAGGAAATAACATGAATTATTAACTCAACGGTTCTCTGTTTTCTTTATTTATTTTGATTAGGTCCTATATTTATGTTTTATGCTTTGAATGTGTATGTTTATATAACATAAACTTTTTTTACAACATATTTTTTTTATTAATTATAAATTGTGTGTGTATATATAAAGGGAGCACATTTTAAAAATCATGTGTCAAAGTTATATTTATTTACTTAGTAATATATTTATATATTGTATTTGTTTTTATGCATTTAAAAGTATGTACATATGTATTTTATTTTATTGTGTTATGTTTATTATGTTTATTATTTATTTTTGTAGTTCTTTATTTATTTTATAATTACATTTTTATCCCAATGTATTTTCAAGAACATTTATCGTAGAATGGACGTGAAAAACACAATTTATTAGAAACGGTTCAATTCGACACATTCAAACGAAAAGTGAACTTGATCAATTTTAATAAAAAAAGGATTTTGCTTTAATTTTTAACCCGAATTTTTGGTTTCCGCTGTCACAACAAATATAAAAAATTAGGTATCAATTTTGGGCGTTGTGGAAGTACTTACCCTTTCTCACGCGTAATCGACTCTCGAACTCTAAAAAATGAGTCTTTGGAAAACACATTCCAATTTATGCCTAAAAATGTTTTTTCTTAAAATTGTTTTAACATATATTTTTAGGTATTCAACCTACCTAACCCAAAGGTCGATGACGACTCTAAATTTCAAACTGAACAAAAATCCACAAATTTTCAAAAAAAAATCATAATTATTTTAAAATTTAATTAATAAAAAATAGTTATGACAAGTTGACAACTCTGCTATGAACTTTTTTAGAGACTCAGGCCGTCAATCGCTTATACGTTATTGTGATAGTGAAAATTATAAGCTCGAGTCCAAATTAACTTATGATCCTTTTTATTCAAAGATTGATTCATTTATTTTGGATTATTTATCAATAATTGTACTAATGTTTTGTTTCTTTGTTTTCATATTTATCAAATATTGTTTAAAAATATTTGTGTTTTTATCGTTTTGTTGAGTCAAAGGTTTGTATGCTTCTCCTCACATACCACACACATTTCATGACATAAGTTCTATACCAGAGTTTCGTCCCAATTAAGTAGGGGTGAATGCTATGTTTTCGTGGTGAATTTATTTCTCGTATGAGCTATAGCAATTAATAAAGTGATAATCATTAAGCGTAGACCAATTTTTGTTTAACAATGATTTTTCCTAAAATCATTTTAAAGGAATTTTTTAAGCATTTTATCTACCTAACTCAAAAGTCGATGACGACTCTAAATTTCAAATTGAACAAAAATTTATAATTTTCAAAATCTAATTAATAAAAAATGTTATAACATTGAATACTTATTTTTGCTTTAAGTCATTATTTTATTTTTAATGTATTATATAAATATAAATTTCCTTTTGAAAACGAAACTTATCAATTTAAAATTTAAAATTATAATAAAAAATTAAAATTCTTATTCTCTGGTATTAAATATTTAAAAAATCACTAATAAATTATATATTTATATTAAATTATATATATAAATGAAAAAGTTGTGTATTGGTTCTTGGAAAATTAATGATATATAAAAGAATATATATGTATATCTTTTCAATGAAAAATTTTATAAAAAAAATAGAATTTACTGATTAATAAAATATTTATTCTTTTTAATATTTGCCATTTTTTTTATGATTCTAGTATTTTATCTCGATAACTTATTTTCTTAGAACTAATATTTATTTCTTGATTTAGAAATTCGTTTTTCTTGACTTTTATAATTCTAATTTTTTTCTATTTGATTTTTTATTGTGTTTGTTCTCGTAGTTAGATCCTTTGTTTATTGATTTTTTGTTAATGAATTTGAATGGATGATCTGCGAATTATCTTATTACTGATTAGTGAATCCTTCTTAGTTCCGGCCAGTTCATATATTTCTTTCATCCCAAGAAATGGAATTATATATATATATATATACACAGAGACACATGATATCCTCTTCATGCGAGATTGATCTTTGATAAAGATCTTACATAGTAGACTGATGTGGTTACTCATTTTCTTTCGATTAATTTAGAATAATTATAAATGATAATATATGTTTTAAACATTCTTAATTATTGGATAATTAAGGTCCAATATCATATAACTATTGGTATTCAAACCCAAAATTTCTAAAGATAACAATGACCCCTTTAGCTTCTAAGAATAACAATAATTTTTAACCACCGAATGTACTCAATATTTTTCATTAATAGTTTTTATCTATTTTCTTTTTTATTATTAAAATTACAAAATCTCCTTTTAATATTTTTTTTATCAAACTGTGGTAATTAAAAGGTAATATATGTTCATACATAATGTAACATCCCAAATCAGGGTCAGTGACTAAATTGCAAATTTTAAAAATTATGTGCTCGATTTTGAAACAAGTTAAAAGTTCAAGGACTTAATTGAGAATGTTATTTAAGAGGATTATCTGGTAAATATAAAAAGAGTAGAAGGGTATTATGGTCTTTTTCCTTTAAAAGATATTTTCTCCCCTTTTATAAGAGTGAAAACGTGGGAAGAGAGCTATCTGGAAGCTTTCTTCTTCTTGCTTTCTCTTCTTCACGTGGGGCATAGCTACAATAGGTACGTTGGGTTTTTATAGTTATTTACTTTAAATATTAAGTGGATTTTGATTCTTTGGGTATTAAATAAGCTTAAGGAAAGCTTATATGGGATTTAAACAATAAGATAAAGGAATTAAGAAGGAATTTGTAATATGAGTTTTAAGATGAAATTTTGATATGGTATGGTTGTTGAAGTTTTATGGATGAATTTGACTTGTCATCAATCTAATTAAGAAGTATGAAGTGTTAGAATTGGAATTAGAACACATTGAAAATTTAGTGTGATTCTTGAATGCCATGTAAATGATGGAATTTTGGGTTTAAAGAAGTGATTATGGAATAGAAATGAGTTTAAATATGTGTATGGAAGTTAGGAATATTAAAGGAAGTAAAATATGAAGGTTTAAGCTGAAATGACGTGAATTTCGAGCTCAAAATGGGATTTCTAGGCTAGGGGAATCAATACCCCCTCAAACGAACATGGAATTCCAGAATGCCAGAGGGGAACCGATACCCCCACAGTAGGGAATCGATACCCCCTAAAGGAAAATGGAAATGTTGATTTCTTAAAGTCGTTTAAGCTATTAATATCAAGTTATAAGGTTGGATTTTGATAGATTGCCTTAAATTGTATATTTGTGTAGATACCGAGCCTAAATCAGTTCCGGAATATTTGGAAAATAAGATCGATCAAGGGGAATTATGAGAGATCGGTATTAACTTAGTGAGGCCTAGGTGAGTGCATCTTATTTTATAGGATTATAAGGAAATTGGACTTGTGATAAGTCTATTTCCGATAGTTATTTTATTATGCATGAAGTGTGGATTATAAGTAGGTGAATAACATGAAATGTATGTATGATTGATTATATGAGCTGATATGTTTGTATGTGTTATATAATTTATGTAAGTATAAAGAATATGTCATATGATAAGATCTACATGATATATATAGAATTGAAAATATATGTCTATGAAGAGTTATAAGAGAATCTACATAATTCATATGATAAAGGGAGTATAGGATTATGAAATAAAATATGAAAAAAAAATAAAAGAATATGATGAAAGTGAATCCACGAGAAACGATAGAAACTAGGTAATTATATGGAAAGGTTATATGAATAATAGGATTATGAGTTGTACATAGTGGTATAATTAATTATGAGAATTTAATATAATAGTGTTATATGATTTAATGTGAATTGAAAGAAACTAAATAAGATTGAATTATAGAATGAAATGAGAATGATGTATCAATTAGGAAACTTGAATATGGAGTGATATGAGAAAATTATAGGAGTTATATGAATTTGAATTAAGTAAATTGATTAATTTGTATATAAAAGAAATAATAGAAGTAATATATATATATATATATATATATATATATATATATATATATATATATTTATCAGTATAAAATAGGTTATGTAATATAAGTGCATACCAAGGAATAAAGAATAAGATAGATGATGCGATGTAAATTATATTATGAATTAGTGATATATGAATGTGATATAAGTATGTAATAAAACTTATGTGGTGTATGATAAATATGAACATATGAGAAGACGAGATAAGATAAGTGACTTGTAATAGGAACTATATGACCATAAATTATGTAAATTAGAAATGATTTATGTAAACATGTTTGATATGTATTATATGTATGTGAATATAAGAGAATAGAACATAAATAATATGAAAAGATATAAGTCCTATGATATTACCTATGTGAATATATGAGAATATGAGTGAGTTTATATGTTATTGATAGGACATATAAGAATATATAAATGTATGATGATATGAAAAAGGGAACTAAGTTTAATGATGTTGAACCATATGAGTAGAAGTTATGTGATTATATGTAACATGATTATATGATCACAAGATATGATACATGATATGAGATATATGAAAGAGAAAATATATGTTATATGAAATATTATATGACTACGTGATTATATGAAAATGTTCTACGCGTAGGTAAACCATGTGTTTATATATATATGGAATATGTGATCTATATGACAATGAGCTATGTGAAAGGATTACATGACTATGTGTATATGTTAATGTATGTTAACATAAATATTAATGCCCATGTTATGTGTCATGAGAGCTAGGGGTATAGTTGGCATGCCAAGAGTCGAGGGTCTATGTGGTCCTTCGGGACATATATGTATTCTTTGGAAATGTGTGAAGTCTGGTGAGACACATACTTGATCCTTGGCATATGTATATGATTCTTAAAGAATGATATATGGTCCTTCGGGACATATATGTATTCTTTGGAACATGTGTGAAGTCTGGTGAGACACATACTTGATCCCTAGTATATGTATATGATTCTTAAGGAACGATATGTGGTCCTTATGGACATTATTATATGGCACTACGGTGCAATTCTATGCGGCACTCCTGTGCAATTATATGTGGCACTTCGGTGTAATTATATGAGTTGTGGTGACAGCATTAGTGCACAATCTCTATGTACTCGCATATCTTTAGTTCTCACATGTGTATCATGGGCTATTAAATAGATAATATTAATAAAAATGAAGATGATATTATAGTTGTTTGGGTGTACGTGTTTTATGATAGTATATATGGTATATGTTATATGATATACATGAGTACATGTTAAGGTATATGTGAATAAGTATAATTGATTGAAATGATGATATAATAATAAGTTTATAAGATATATGATATGAACATAAGAGATCATAGGAACATGAGATAAAAGATATGAATGATAATGACATATATGTATGTATATATATTTGTTACATGTAAAAGTATGAGTTGTATGAAATGATAGTAGTAATTGTTTATGTATGATTATTAGTTACCGTTTACCTTATATGTTTATTGCCTCACTAAGTCTTCGACTTAGCGTATGATTGTTTCACACGTAGGTTAGAGAAGCAAGAAGAGAAGAGAAGAAGAGTAAGACAGGTTAGCACCTCCCTTACAAAATTTCAGATCAGAAAATAGAGGATTTAAATGTTTTTGGTTATTTTGAGTATAGTTGGCATGTACTAATTGGTTGAATTAAATATGCTCTGATTGATTTTGGTTATTGTGGTCAGTTTATGTAATTAAACCTCTTTTACTTTAATGAAATGTTTTAAAAAATCTTTGAATTTTGTCAAGAGTCAAAGTTTTAAAAGTTAATGTGACACCTCATACTCGTATCCGGGTCTGATACGGGTTGGGGGTGTTACATTTAATGGTATTAGAGCTAAGGTTTAGCCAATTCTCAGCATAAACCGAAGTCCAAAGTATCATAAAATGTGTACATGACAACATAAGGTGAATTTTTTTTGATCTGATAGTGTAAGGAGTGTGTTGTCTTGCTAATAGAATTAGATTGCTAAGTTATAATAGAAGTATGATTATAGTTATTTCGAAGTGAAGTAAGAGGTGATATTCCTGATTGTGATAGCAATTCACCTGCCCTGGCCAGGCAGGGGGAAGAGCGGACACTTCAGGAAGTGCCTCATAAGATCAAAGGTTGATTTCAGAAAGTTGAAATCATATTAGAATAGTGATAGAAAGTTTTCACAGGTCTGAATCGGAAAAGTGATATGAAGTATTCTTATTATTTCATGGATATGATTGAATATGGTGAACAAGTGTCACCATAAGAAAGTTAAAAGATCTAAGGATGTGGCTAGAATTGTAGAAGAGTTCAAGAATAAATGAATCAATGACTAGTTTATAAGATAAATGCAATCAGTGTGATGAATTTGAAACAAAGAGATAGTACTGTGTATAAGCAAAATGTGGATATTATAAGGGTTTGCATTCTAGATGAAAAGAGTTAGCGTCGGCTAACCAGATTATGTGACAAAAAGTGTATTGGAGTTAAAAGATTTGAAGATATTATTAGGATAAGTTAACCGAATATGAAACGGATATGGATATAGTTGGGTATCTCGATCATGTAAATGTGATGAAGTGAATGAGATAAGGATTCATATTGTTAAGGAAAGTTATAAAGTAATAGAAAAGTTTAAGAATAAATATATCAACAATCAGTTTATAAGACAGAGAAAGTTAGAATGTTTGAGTTTGAACCCATGAAATTTGCATTGGGAATGAGAAATAATGTGAGTTGAATGAGTTAAACAAATTAATACTGAGTTAGTTTCGACTGGAAAGAGTAAAGGATTAATATGTTTGAAGGAAGTCAAGTATATGTGTATTATGATTTGAATAAGGACTTTACGCAGAATAAGGTATGTGCAAGGAGTGTTGATTATCAAAGTTATGAAGAGATGATAAAGATTAGTAATCAGAGATGAGCATAAGTGAGAGGAAAATAGTACGTGAGCATGAAAGAAAATATATGATTTGTGTATAAGGAGATTTTGATTTTTGAATGAATAAAGGAATAATGGAATAAGGAAATGAAGGAAAAAGTTTAAAGAATCAGATGTGATAAAGGTTATGTTTCTTGGTCAGGTAGACGTAGTCAGAGAAATAAAGAATGATTTATATGTATTAAGGAATGTTAAGAAGTAATTAAGTGATGATGAAATAAAAGTTGCTTACTGTAAGGTAATTAAAGATGGATAAGGAATTTGATTGATTAATGATTTTGAGTGATAAGAACTGATGCTATTGGTTATATGATAAGTGACATGATAAGGATGTATATATATAAAAAAAAGAGGTAGTTGAAGAACTAAGGGAAAGAAAAATTAAGTAAAGGAAACAACATGAGAACATTAGCAGACATGTTCTTATCAATGTGTGCAGTGAAAATTCGAGGACGAATTTTCTTTAAAGGAGGGGGGATTTGTAACATCCCAAATCAGGGTCAGTGACTAAATTGTAAATTTTAAAAATTATGTGCTCGATTTTGAAATAAGTTAAAAGTTCAAGGACTTAATTGAGAATATTATTTAAGAGGATTATCTGGTAAATATGAAAAGAGTGGAAGGGTATTATGGTCTTTTTCCTTTAAAATATATTTTCTCCCCTTTTATAAGAGTGAAAACGTGGGAAGAGAGCTATCTGGAAGCTTTCTTCTTCTTGCTTTTTCTTCTTCACGTGGGGCTTAGCTACAATAGGTAAGTTGGGTTTTTATAGTTATTTACTTTAAATATTAAGTGGATTTTTGATTCTTTGGGTATTAAATAAGCTTAAGGAAAGCTTATATGGGATTTAAACAATAAGATAAAGGAATTAAGAAGGAATTTGTAATATGAGTTTTAAGATGAAATTTTGATATGGTATGGTTGTTGAAGTTTTATGGATGAATTTGACTTGTCATCAATCTAATTAAGAAGTATGAAGTGTTAGAATTGGAATTAGAACACATTGAAAATTTAGTGTGATTCTTGAATGCCATGTAAATGATGGAATTTTGGGTTTAAAGAAGTGATTATGGAATAGAAATGAGTTTAAATATGTGTATGGAAGTTAGGAATATTAAAGGAAGTAAAATATGAAGGTTTAAGGTGAAATGAAGTGAATTTCGAGCTCAAAATGGGATTTCTGGGCTAGGGGAATCGATACCCATTCAAGGGGAATCGATACCCCCTCAAACGAACATGGAATTCCAGAATGCCAGAGGGGAACCGATACCCCCACAGTAGGGAATCGATACCCCCTAAAGGAAAATGGAAATGTTGATTTCTTAAAGTCGTTTAAGCTATTAATATCAAGTTATAAGGTTAGATTTTGATAGATTGCCTTAAATTGTATATTTGTGTAGATACTGAGCCTAAATCAGTTCCGGAATATTTGGCAAATAAGATCGATCAAGGGGAATTATGAGAGATTGATATTAACTTAGTGAGGCCCAGGTGAGTGCATCTTATTTTATAGGATTATAAGGAAATTGGACTTGTGATAAGTCTATTTTCGATAATTTTATTATGCATGAAGTGTGGATTATAAGTAGGTGAATGACATGAAATGTATGTATGATTGATTATATGAGCTGATATGTTTTGTATGTGTTATATAATTTATGTAAGTATAAAGAATATGTCATATGATAAGATCTACATGATATATATAGAATTGAAAATATATGTCTATGAAGAGTTATAAGAGAATCTACATAATTCATATGATAAAGGGAGTATAGGATTATGAAATAAAATATGAAAAAAAAATAAAAGAATATAATGAAAGTGAATCCACGAGAAACGATAGAAACTAGGTAATTATGTGGAAAGGTTATATGAATAATAGGATTATGAGTTGTACTTAGTGGTATAATTAATTATGAGAATTTAATATAATAGCGTTATATGATTTAATGTGAATTAAAAGAAACTAAATAAGATTGAATTATAGAATGAAATGAGAATGATGTATCAATTAGGAAACTTGAATATGGAGTGATATGAGAAAATTATAGGAGTTATATGAAATTGAATTAAGTAAATTGATTAATTTGTATATAAAAGAAATAATAGAAGTACTATATATATATATATATATATATATATATGTTTATCAGTATAAAATAGGTTATGTAATATAAGTGCATACCAAGGAATAAAGAATAAGATAGATGATGCGATGTAAATTATATTATGAATTAGTGATATATGAATGTGATATAAGTATGTAATAAAACTTATGCGGTGTATGATAAATATGAACATATAAGAAGACGAGATAAGATAAGTGACTTGTAATAGGAACTATATGACCATAAATTATGTAAATTAGAAATGATTTATGTAAACATGTTTGATATGTATTATATGTATGTGAATATAAGAGAATAGAACATAAATCATATGAAAATATATAAGCCCTATGATATTACCTATGTGAATATATGAGAATATGAGTGAGTTTATATGTTATTGATAGGACATATAAGAATATATAAATGTATGATGATATGAAAAAGGGAACTAAGTTTAATGATGTTGAACCCTATGAGTAGAAGTTATGTGATTATAAGTAACATGATTATATGATCACAAGATATGATACATGATATGAGATATATGAAAGAGAAAATATATGTTATATGAAATATTATATGACTACGTGATTATATGAAAATGTTCTACGTGTAGGTAAACCATGTGTTTATATGTATATGGAATATGTGATCTATATGACAATGAGCTATGTGAAAGGATTACATGACTATGTGTATATGTTAATGTATGTTAACATAAATATTAATGCCCATGTTATTTTTCATGAGAGCTAGGGGTATAGTTGGCATGCCAAGAGTCAGGGTCTATGTGGTCCTTCAGGACATATATGTATTATTTGGAACATGTGTGAAGTCTGGTGAGACACATACTTGATCCTTGGCATATGTATATGATTCTTAAGGAATGATATGTGGTCATTCGGGACATATATGTATTCTTTGGAACATGTGTGAAGTCTGGTGAGACACATACTTGATCTCTAGTATATGTATATGATTCTTAAGAAATGATATGTGGTCCTTATGAACATTATTATATGGCACTACGGTGCAATTCTATGCGGCACTCCGGTGCAATTATATGTGGCACTTCGGTGCAATTATATGAGCTGTGGTGACAGCATTAGTGCACAACCTCTATGTACTTGCATATCTTTAGTTCTCACATGTGTATCATGGGCTATTAAATAGATAATATTAATAAAAATGAAGATGATATTATAGTTGCCTGGGTGTACGTGTTTTATGATAGTATATATATGGTATATGTTATATGATATACATGAGTACATGTTAAGGTATATGTGAATAAGTATAACTGATTGAAATGATGATATAATAATAAGTTTATAAGATATATGATATGAACATAAGAGATCATAGGAACATGAGATAAGAGATATGAATGATAATGACATATATGTATGTATATATATATTTGTTATATGTAAAAGTATGAGTTGTATGAAATGATAGTAGTAATTGTTTATGTATGATTATTAGTTACCGTTTACCTTATATGTTTATTGCCTCACTAAGTCTTCGACTTAGCGTGTGATTGTTTCACACGTAGGTTACAGAAGCAAGAAGAGAAGAGAATAAGAGTAAGACAGGTCAGCACCTCCCTTACAAAATTTCAGATCAGAAAATAGAGGATTTAAATGTTTTTGGTTATTTTGAGTATAGTTGGCATGTACTAATTGGTTGAATTAAATATGCTCTGATTGATTTTGGTTATTGTGGTCAGTTTATGTAATTAAACCTCTTTTACTTTAATGAAATGTTTTAAAAATTCTTTGAATTTTGTCAAGAGTCAAAGTTTGAAAAGTCAATGTGACACCTCATACTCGTATCCGGGTCGGATACGGGTTGGGGGTGTTACACATAATTCTCCACCATTTAACAATAGACGCTCATACTCCTGATATTTCTGGTGCTTGAACCTCAAACCTAAAAAATAACAATAATTCATTTACCATCGAGTTCATATGGTTTGTGCCATTTTAATAATATTAATCGATTGGAAATGTATTTATGGTATTATATATTTGGCAAAATGGTAACTTTTGCCCCTATAGTAGACCAAAGTTATCACTTTCACCCCTATCATATTTTCTTATCAATTTAGCCCTCGAAGTTGCTCAATTGAATCATTCTATACCCTACCCCTACATTAGAAAACCTAAACCATAACCCCACAACCTCTAAGCCCTACATCCTAAACCCTAACTTTGGATTTATATTTAGGATTTTAAGTTATGAGCATGATATAGAATGATGCAATTAAACAACTTTGAGGGCTAAATTGATGCGGCAATACGGTAGGGAAAAAATGATAAATTAGATCTACTATGGGAGCAAATATGACCCTTAATCTATATATTTTCTATGTTCTATAAGAAATTTAAATTCAAATCTTCAACTTTATATTCTCAAGCATAATGTTAATTTTTTTGATCAAATAATATATATTATTATAAATTAAAAAAAAGTATACCAACAAATTTATAAATGTTCTGAACCACTTTAGACTTTAAAAAATGGACAAGATATATTACTTCCTATCATATGCAAAAATTAACTGGAATTTAATCTTCTTATTCATTAATTATGATACAGCTTATACAACGTACCTTACCGACGGCAAAACGCCAAAATCTACCAACTAGTTTGATCAATTTGCCCATTCGAAACTTCCTTCATCTCCTATATCACAGAATATTTTCTCATAATTTATCAATAATTAAATTTTAAATATAGTTTCATTTAATAATATATTCTTCAGTTCAATCATTGAATTTAGTATACATTTAAATATTTATATTTTAAAAATATAAACCTCATATTCACAATTAGATTTTTCAAGCGTAACGAGGACATTTTCTAATAGGGTAAATAATATCGTTCCTCACTTAATTATACTCTCTTTTTTATTTTTTTCTCACCCAACTTTCAATTTGATTAATTTGCTCACTGAACTTTACAATCGAATAATTTTACTCACTCGACCGTTTTCTCTCTAAAGGTGCGTTTGGTTCACGGAATGTAAGATTACCAGTGGGAATAAAAGATTATCAGGGAATATGATTACTGGGAATGTTGTATTTTGTGTTTGGTTTGTTTAGCAGGAATGTAAGATTACCGTGTTTGGTTAAAGGAATAAAAGATTATTGGAATGTATATTTGACCAAATTGTCCTTATTATATATTTGTATAATATTACAAATTGTAAAATATTTATATATTTTCTTTAAAAAATTAAATTCATAATATTTATATAATTTTTTTAAAAAAAATTAAATTCATAATATTTATATAATTTTTTTAAAAAAATTAAAAATATAAAAAAATTTAATGAAAGGGAAAAAAAAATTAACCCCTGAACTTCATATAAAATTTTAATTATAATTTTTTTTTTGTAAATCTAAAATAATTTAAGGATAAATTTGTAATTTAACCTTCGTAGAATTTTTATTATTCAATGACAGAAGAATGATATTTTTGAAAAAAAATAAAAATTTAAGGGCATTTTAGTCCAAAATGTCGGTAATGTTACAATACCTAAGGGAATGGAGGTAATGACATTCCCGGTAATATACCCCAAAAAATCTACTATTGGTAATAAAACATTACCGGGAATGAGATTCTCGACCAACCAAACATGGGAATGTGGGATTCTCATCCCATGGGAATCCCACAATCCTTGAACCAAACACCCCATAATAATTGATGATGTGACATTTTTATTATTATTATTTAATATAACATAATTTAAAAATAAAATAAAAATAGAAGATGGTCGGATTCCACCGCCGGCCACCGTCGACCGTTGTAGATGGTGGGTGTTCGGCTATAAAATGCGATGAGTCGCTTCGCCTCGACACCTTGAGTATGAATTCGACCTTCATTTGTCGGAACTTGCTCCGATGTCCACGAATTTGAGATAAACTGACCCATCCCATTTTGAGATCAAATGACCACCATCTATGGAAATCGACGATGGTCAGACTAAAAATGAAGTGGTGGCCTGCTGAGAGAAAATGAAGAAGAGAAGGTCAAAGGGTAAATTACACCACGAGTCACTGAATTTTACTCTCCCCTCTATTTACTCTCTCCTATATTTTTTAGTTCAGTGAGCAAATTGAAGGTTGGGTGAGGAAAATAGGAGATAGAGTAAAGTTTAATGAGGAACAGTATAATTTACCCTTTCTAATATAATATAAATAATTATTAGAGAGCTTGGAATTGACTATGAGAACCAACCAACCTTCTGTTGTTCTATTTGTTCACAATATCATATGCAAACCCTAAAATCATAATGCGAACAAAATAAATAATGTGCAATATAAATAAGTTGGGACATGTATGA
This sequence comes from Hibiscus syriacus, assembly GCF_006381635.1. NCBI lineage: Eukaryota > Viridiplantae > Streptophyta > Magnoliopsida > Malvales > Malvaceae > Hibiscus > Hibiscus syriacus. The sequence goes on from NW_024062700.1 coordinate 110,245, forward strand.
ATAACGGATATTTTTAAAAACATTTTAATATAATTATTGATACATCGAGATTTTAAAAATATAAAATAAGATAATTATTTTATCATAACAAAATAAATAATGTACAATATAAATATGATAGGACACGGTATATGTATGAATCCAACCTCAATAATAGTCTACTGGTTAAGGTTCGTCTTTTCTCTTCATGTTATAGATTTAATATATGATATAATAAAATATATTTTAACAAAAAAAATTAATACATCAACATTTTCAAAAATATAATTTTTTTAAATATATGTGGGTTAGTCAATGATAACAATTAATTTTATTAAATAAATCAAAGATATAATAAAATCACAACATCAAAGAAAAAAGTAATTTATCCAAAAAAAAGTATACAAAAATTCAAAATAGATATTAAATAATTAAATTAAAACAATATAAAGGAAATTAAACGCTTTTATAAATAATAGATACAAACAAAAATTATTATCGACATTGAAAATAAAGTGTATCAAATATGGATGTGCAAAAATAGTTTTGACTTGAATTTTTTTGAGTTATTCTAGTCGAGTTGTTTGTGTCAACTTTTTTTTTTGGATTTTCAGTCTGAATTGTGTTTAAATTTGTAAAGTTCGAATAATGAAAAAAACTAAAAATTAAAATGACTTTGGTTTTTAAAAAATAAATTTGATAATTTTATTATTTGTCGCTTCACTTATTTTGTTTTTCCTTCGATTCTTTTTTATTTTATTTTATTTTTCCATTAAATTCAGGTCACATGATCCTCAATATCTGTAAAATAGACATATAACTTTCATTTTTATAACAAGTTTATTCTTTATGCAATTAAGTCTCTCAACTTTGTGTTTTTATTTATTTTTGGTCTTCTGACTCCGACTCTTTATGAATTTTTTCTTTTAAATGATTTCTTGACTTCTTATACTCTTATCAATATTTTATTTTAAAATATTATTCTTTAAAAATAATATCTAAGTCTCAATTACATTGTTGCACATGTGATCGAGAATAGATATATAGAGTTAAAAGAGAGTAATTTAAACTATAATCAATTAATATCATAATATTATAAAATAATAATATTTAAATCTGAACACAAACAGATAATAATATATTGGATTCAACTTTTCTCAACTCAAAAATAAAATAAAATTTGATGATAAAATGGAAATAATAAATTCAAGTAATTCAAAAATTTTGTCACTCCACTCGATCGAATTATCACAACTACCATCAATACTAACATAAAAATGAATATAACAATGACAATATGTTGACAAACTAATTTTATCACAATTCTAATGTGACATATCTTGAATGGTCGTGAACACATATCAATATGAGACAACTAATTTGAAAATCCAAAAGTATAGTTGGATTAGAAAGATAACCGAATAAACTTTAATTGAATAGACAATATCAAATTTATTATTTTTTATGAAAAAGAATTAAATAAACATAATTTATGTACATAAAATAAAAATTTACGTTAAAACAAAAAAGAAAATAAAAGGAAAAGTAGTGAACTTTTACTCGTGAATATATATTTTAAAAGTAGTTGTAAATATTTAGGGTAGTTGGGTAGGTATTTTGAAAAGTAACTTTTAAAGGTGTAGTAGAAAATAATTTTTAAAAGTATTGTTTAGAAGTGTAGTTTAAAATTTAACTGTTTGAAATTATTGTTAAAAATTGAGTTTGAAAAAATAAAATATTCATTATAGACATTATATTGTAAATTAAAAGTATAGAATTTAAATTTTATTTACATTTATCAATACTATGTTATATAAAATATATCACTTAAACTATAATAAAAATATAAAAAAATATTTTAAGATGACTCATTAATAATAAAAATATATTATTATATAACTCACTTGATATTTCAATATATATAAAATTATAAATCATGAATTTTATTTACTTTTAAATAATTGAAATAAATTATTAAGTTATAAATTATTTTTTAAGGATGTTAATATTAAATTATTAAAATAAAATGTAAATATATAATTGAGTTGAGCCAATGCATTAAAAAGAATAAAATTATAATTTGTTCACAAACACAAATTTGAAAATGAAAAAACTATAATCCTTAATTTTTGCGGTTGGTTCGAAACCATCATTTTTACCGTATTTTTTTCTAATATTTTACTCGTTTGATATTAATTTTACGATTAAAACGAACTTTTTAACTAAAAGTGTTTTAAAAAACTACGCCGAACGGGTCTTTAATCTTCGAAATCTTGAATATTAAGATATTAACGTTGGAAAAAAACTTTCTTGTTTTAAAATTTAACCCCAAAGGATGGTTGGAGATTTGCCAATTGCCATTAAAACACAGTTAAAAAGTGCCATCCCTTAGTTTACATGACAAATCACTTAATTATTTCCTTACAAAGAAAACTCTAAATATATATATATATATAAGGGTAAACTATGCACATAGTCCCTATATTTTTGGTCTAACCGACTTTGATCATTAATTTAAAAATTCTGGGAGAATAGTCCATAACGTTATTGATATGTTCAATTTTAGTCCCTAAAAGTGTTTATATGTTCTATTTTAGTCCCTCAGTCGTTAATTCCCATTCAATTCTAGTCCCTCAACCATGTTAGGGACTTAAAAAAAGGGATTAATGAAAATTAACGGCAGAGGGACTAAAATCGAATGAATCAATAATATTAAGGATCATTTTCCCTTAATTTTTAAATTGATGACCAAAGTTAATCAGACCCTAAACATAGGAGACTATCCGCATAGATTACTCTATATATAATAATATAACGAAAGAGCCAAGTTGCCAACTCAAATCCAGTGCTGCTGCATTTTTTTTACCCGTCAGCATGATTTTGATTATCAATTTTCTCAACAATCGTAAGATTCTCTCTTTTTTCCCCTTAATTTTCTCTGAAAACCAAGCCAAACTCCTTAATTTCATCAATTCCCATAAGTTTCCATTACCGGCCTAAAAAAAGAAGAGAGAAGAGAAAAGAGAAATCAAATTTCCCATGAAATCCATCTTCCAATCTTGAAGCTGCTGAAGACCAACTTCTCAGTACAGGAAACCAAACCGAACCTGTTATTTCCAGAGCAAGCAACACATGAAACTGAATTCCAGCATAATGCGTTTCTCCATGTTGTTGTTATGGACAACAACATTGTTGGTCAGTGTGAACTCAGATCTAGCTTCGGACAGGGCATCCTTAATGGCTCTTCAAGCAGCTGTCGGTGGACGCTCGCGTCTATGGAATCTGTCGAGCAGCCCCTGTACTTGGACCGGCGTAAACTGTAGCGGAGACAGAGTCGTCGAGCTAAGAATGCCTGGAATGGGACTGTCAGGCAAGCTTCCCATCGCCATTGGCAACTTAACTCAGCTCCAGACACTCTCTCTTCGATTCAATGCTCTTTCTGGGCCAATCCCATCTGATTTTTCAAAGCTGACCTCTCTTCGAAACCTCTACTTGCAAGGCAATGGATTTTCCGGTGAGATTCCTGTGTTTTTGTTCACTTTGCAGAACCTGATTAGGCTTAATCTTGCAGACAATAATTTCACCGGATCTATCCCAGAGAGTGTTAACAATTTGACTAGGCTGGGTACTTTGTATTTGGAGAACAATCACTTATCTGGGATTTTACCAGATATTCGTTTGCCTACACTTGTGCAACTCAATGTTTCTTTTAATCAGTTGAATGGGTCAATCCCAAAAGGATTGTCAGGGCAGCCAAGGACTGCTTTTCAAGGGAATGCTTTATGTGGGAAGCCATTGGTTTCTTGTGGTGGAACTCAAAGTAGTGGGAGTAAATTCTCTGGTGGAGCCATTGCCGGCATTGTTATTGGGTCTGTGCTTGTTTTTCTGTTGATTTTGATTCTATTGATATGTTTATGTAGAAGGAAGAGTGGTAAGAAAATGGAGTCAAGGGACATTGGCCCTGCAAAACAGGCTGAGGTTGAAATTCCTAGAGAAAAGGCGATAGAGGAAGATAATAATAGAAGTAACGGGTTGCCTGGGGATGTTGGTACTAATAATAGAAGTAATGGGTTATCCAGGGTAGCCAAAAAGGATGCTAAGAGTAATGGGAGTAAGAGTTTGTTGTTTTTCGGGAAGGCGGCGAAGGTGTTCGATCTGGATGATTTATTGAGAGCTTCTGCAGAGGTGTTGGGGAAGGGAGCATTTGGGACGACTTATAAGGCCACGTTGGAGACAGGGATGGTTGTTGCAGTGAAGAGGCTAAAGGATGTGATGGTGCCGGAGAAGGAAATCGAAGAGAAGATGGTGGTAGTCGGAGCCATGGATCACGACAACTTGGTCCCGTTAAAGGCCTGCTACTTTAATGGGGATGAAAAGCTCCTTGTTTATGATTACATGCCCATGGGAAGCCTGTCTGCACTTTTGCATGGTCGGTATTCCTTTTTCTTTGTTAATTTTGTGTATCCTTTGTTGATTACGTGTTTCCTTTTGTTGTTGATGTTGTTGTTATGTATCCAAAATCAGGTAACAGAGGAGCGGGCAGGACTCCATTGAATTGGGACACACGGTGGGGCATTGCCCTTGGAGCTGCTAAAGGCATTGCATACCTCCATTCGAAGGGCCCCATAACCTCCCATGGGAACATCAAATCCTCAAACATCCTACTTACTACATCCTATGAAGCTCGTGTATCTGATTTCGGTCTTGCTCAGCTCGCTAGTTCCCCGTCGGCTCCAACCCGTGTAGATGGCTACCGTGCCCCAGAGGTAACAGATGTTCGTAAAGTATCCCAAAAGGCAGATGTCTATAGTTTTGGTATATTGCTTTTAGAACTACTTACTGGTAAGACACCTACACATGCCTTACTAAATGAGGAAGGGGTAGACCTTCCAAGATGGGTCCAATCTGTTGTCCGAGAAGAGTGGACAGCCGAAGTGATCGACCTCGAACTTCTGAGAGACCCCGATGTTGAGGAAGATATGGTCCAACTCTTGCAGCTTGCCATCGATTGCACCGCTCAATATCCCGACAACCGTCCTTCCATGGCCAAGGTGATGAGCCGAATCGAACAACTTGGCCGATCTAGCTCCGGGGAAGGGACTCGTCAACTTCATGATGTTGCAGATGATTGAGGCTCCACCTTCTTCAGTAAAGGACTAAAGCCATCAGCCATCAGCCATCAGCCATCAGCCATCTTTCCATTGTCATTATGCTTAGAGTCTTGATTCTTTAAGAAACATTCGAAGTTTCCCTTTTTCTTTGAATATTTTCCCCAACGTGGTTAACAGTCATGGCGTCATTTTTCTTGTAATTTTTCAGTTTTATCATTTTATTATTGTAATTTCACGTCGATGAAATAATTTTTTAAACAAAAAGGAAATTGATGTAATATTGTTGTTATTTTAGGGTGTATAATGTTAGAATGTTTATTTAAATACTCATTTTGATTTAAATTTTTAAAAATATTTTAGATATCAACAATTTAATTTTGATTGAAATAATATTATTTAAAATAAAAATTATTAATTCATTAGCGATTAATATTTATTATTGATGTGATTTTTTTATATATAATTATTAAAATAACATATTTCAGGTTAAAAAATATACTACATCAACAAAAATAATTATGTGTGATACATCACATAAATAGGGTTACTTTTACCCATATAGTATACTCAACTTATCATTTTCGTCCCTATTATATTTTCGTATCAATTTAGCTCTCAAAGTTGTTTAATTACATCATTATATACTCTGCTCCTAACTTAAAACCTTAAATTATAAATCTTAAGTTAGGTTTTGAGGTTTAAGATTTATGGATTAGAGGTTATGAGGTTATGGTTTAGAGATTAGGTTTATATTTTAGGTTTTTAAGTTAAGGTTATGATATAAAATGATGCAATTAAGCATTTTAATGGTCAAATTGATGCGAAATACGATTGAGTGGAAATGATAAATTGAGCATGCTACAACGAAAAAATTAGTCTTTTATTTAAAAATAATATTAATATATATTACATCAGTAACTATCGATCAATAGTGAATAATGAGTATACGTTATAATTAGCGATCCTTTGCTTTATGATGCAACACAGTACTAATTAAGTTGCTTAGCAGAATCCTATGTGCTCTTTCACTGCTCTCCACCGGAGAGAGACAATGGCCATTGCTTTTGCTGCAAATTTGATTGAGTCAATGTGAAATTGGTTAAGTTGGTTCAAGAAAGTGTAGGGCCAATCGATGTACCACTTTTGATTGATCTTCTAAATCTCACTCTTAGGTCACACTATAAGATTAATCTTCCTTTTATACCTAATTAATTATCTATTTTATTAATATAATAAATATTTACAAAGTATGTGAATTATCAATTAATTAAAGACTTAAGAGTTACTATTGTTTCTGTAGTAGATCCAACTTATCACTTTCGTCTCCATCGTATTTTTACATCAAGTTAATCCTCAAAGTTGTTTAATTGTATCATTTTATATTCTAATTCTAATTTAAAACCTTAAATTATAAACTTAAGTTAGAGGTTAAGGTTTATGCTTTAGAGGTTATAGAATTATGGTTTAGGGTTTATTTTTAATAATTTAGGGTTTTAAGTTAAGGATAAGATATAGAATGATGCAATTGAGCAACTTCGAGGACTAAATTTATGCAAAAATACGATAGTGACAAAAATAATAAATTTGGTATACTATAGGCAAAATTACCCTTTTGCCTAATTAAAAAAATTAAACATGTATTACGTTATAATAATTTTAAATTAGTCAAAAAATATACTCTCAGCTCCCTTAATCCTATTCTTTATTTATATGATATATTATTTAATTATAAACAATCACTAAAATTTATACTATCGATGAATATCTATTATACTAAAATACTTATGAAAAAAATAGTTTTTGATTAATAAAATTAATAAAAAAAATTAATAAAAATCTAAGGTTTAAAATATTATCAACTGAAAGTTTCTCTTTTGTGCTTACTGTCGCTCATTATACGTTTCTTACACAGTTAACGTAGAAGCGATTTTCTTTGCGAATAAAAAATTAAATGACTAAAATATAAATATATTTAGACTTTAATGACCTTTTATGTATTTAACCATTTTTATTTTCAAAAAAAGTTGATAAAAACAATAAATAAAGGCTTAATGCCCAAATAAGCGCTCAAACTATACATTTTGTGCCGAATAGGTGCCTATATTATTTTTGGCTCATCTAGGTGCATAACATTACAAACGTTACTATTTTAGGTGTTCGAGCCGTCAACAACATTAGTTTTCCCTGTTAAGTGACATGTGTCACAATCTGGTAATTTTAATTTTTTTATATAAAATTAAAAATATAAAATTATATATATTTTAAAAAACACATAAATTTTGAAATAATTATTAAACTTTGAAAACCTTCATTTCAACCCCTAAACTCACGCCGACCGCCACCCTTTTCCATCGAAGAAGCTTCGCCTAACCTCCCGTCCTCCAGACGACCAAAACCCCTATGAAATCATGACCGATTGACAACCGATCGATGACAAATTGACGTTTTAAACTCCCGCAAACCCTAGGTTGAAAATCATCATCCCACGCGATTCCGACGGTGAATCGACGATAACTACAACGACATCTAACTAGGATGATGGCAAGGACTATGTCGGCGGTGGTGGTCGTGGCCAAAAAGGGGGTCGACAGCGGGTTTGTGTTAGGATTTGGAGATTTTAGAGATTTTGAGGCTTTTTTGTAATTTAAAAGAAGTTAAGTTTTTTTTAATATAAATATAATATTTTTTTTATTTTTTTAAAAATAAATTTTAAAATTATCAGATTGTGACATATGTCACTTAACGGGGAAAACTAATGTCGTTTATCGCTCGGACACCTATAAAGGTAACATTAGACACTTGGATAAGCCAAAAAATAATATAGGCACCTATTCGGCATAAAAAGTATAGTTTGGGGACTTATTTGGGCATTAATCCATAAATAAATAAAAGAAAAAATGAGTAATTTATTTATAGAGGGCTTTATTATTTCCTTAGATTGGAAATCTCTGCAACAATCTTAAGGACTTATAGCATTATTCAGGTATTCCCAAACTCCATAGCTTCGTTGGATTTTCTCTCTCGTAATCAAAAGTTTCGATGATGTTCTTGTTAATTGTGTATTTGTAGGGTTTAGCTTTACTTTCATGAATTGAATTTCAAAAGATAAGAAAAGAATCATGGCTAATTTATTCGAATTCAAGCTCTCCAATCTATTGTTGATATTCCGAAGTTGAAAATTAAATATATTTAAAATTTTGAGTGATTTCGAGATACTTACAAAGATCGGTTCAAATTTTTGAACGACGGAGAGCTCGATTTCGACTCGGCCGAATCTTTGACTGATCCACCTCCCCACGCGCCGCCGTAAATGGAGATCGAGGATGACACCGGCGGACTCGGAACGGAACAAGGAACACGATGGTGCGAGAGGTGTCGTAAAAGGAGCAACGATCGGCGATGAATTTAGGATTTTCTAGGCGATTGAGCTTAAAAAAAAGTCGATGTTTTGACTTGAAATTCACGACGTTTGGCAGCGTTTCGCTTCAATTAAATTGAGGGGATTGTTCCTGACTCGATAACGAACACGATGGTACTTTCAAAACGACGATCGGAATTCGGACGGTGTCAGAATCGTCGTCGGAAGTTGAGGTTGGGAGAGGGAATTTGGGAGGAATTGGGTTCTGATTTTCAGAACCCAATTCACGCATATATCATATATATAAACCAAATACCTAATTTTTTTGGGGTAAATTCAGGGCTTGGTCCCTGAATTTTCTTTAACTCTAAAACAAGCTACAAGTTTTAAAAACTTCCAATTTAGTCCCCAAAATCCACCAATTTTCACAATTAAAGCCTCAATTCCCAATTAAATATTATTTTGAAATTTTCGGGTTGTTACAATTCTCCCCCTCTACAAGAAATTTCGTCCTCGAAATTTACCTTATAAAAACAGATGAGGAAATTGAACCTCCATTGACTCCAATGTCTCCCAAGTAGCTTCTGAGGGGCTACGATTACTCCACTGCACTTTGACCATTGGAATACGCCTATTCCAAAGAACTCGCTCATCCCTCTCTAAAACCTGAACAGGCTCCTCCTCATATGACAAATCAGGTCTCAGCTCTACCTCATCAACCTGAATGATGTGATCTGGATCTGGACGGTATCGCCTCAACATAGAAACATGAAAAACATCATGAATACGACTGAGCTGGGAAGGCAACTCAAGCTGATAAGCAACATGTCCAACTTTCTTCAGAATACGATACGGCCCAATAAATCGCGGACTCAGTTTACCTTTACGTCCAAATCTCAATACCTTCTTCCATGGAGATACCTTGAGAAAAACCTGATCTTCAACCTCAAACTCGATATCCGTACGTCGCTTATCTGCGTATGACTTCTACCTATCAAATGCCTCTCTTAAGCGATCACGGATCAGTCTGACAGTATCTTCAGTCTCTCGAACCAAATCTGGACCCAAAGTTTTTCTATCATGTAACTCTGTCCAACATATAGGAGTACGACATCTACGTCCATACAGAGCCTCGTACGGTGCCATGCGAATACTCGCCTGATAACTATTATTGTAAGCAAACTCAGCTAATGGCAAGAAATCTTCCCAACTACCACGGAAATCAATCACACAGCCCCGTAACATATCCTCCAACACCTGAATCACTCGCTCAAACTTTCCATCAGTTTGAGGATGAAAAGCTGTACTGAAATTCAAACGAGTACCCAGAGCCTCATGCAAAGCTTTCCAGAACCTGGAAGTGAATATCGGATCTCGATCAGATATGATAGACAACGGAACACCATGAAGTCTAACGATCTCAGAAATGTACAACTTAGCCAGTTTATCCAGAGAATAATTAACTCGAATAGGGATAAAATGCGCTGACTTGGTGAGTCGATCAACAATCACCCAGATAGAATCCTTTTTGGAAGGAGTTAGAGGAAGACCAGTAACGAAGTCCATCGTAATACGCTCCCATTTCCACTCAGGAATCTTAATTGACTGTAATAATCCAGATGGATGTTGGTGCTCTGCCTTAACCTGCTGACAAGTCAAACACCTCGCCACAAAATCTGAAATATTTTTCTTCATACCAGTCCAAAAGTAGCGCTCTTTGAGATTATTGTACATTTTGTCCCCACCAGGATGCATAGCATAAGGACTACTATGAGCCTCCTGAAGAATAACCTGTTTCAACTCATCATCTTTAGGAACGCAGTAACGACCGTGAAAACACAAAATACCATCCTGATCCACAGTATACTCCGAACTCGATCCTTGCTTAACTTGTTCAATAATGGGAAGCAACGAGTTATCAAGGAGTTGTTTAGCCTTAATCTCCTCGGCCAAAGTAGGTTTAACCTGTAACTCTGCTAACAAACTATTATCATCAAATAAGCTCAAGTTGGCAAATAAGGCTCTGAGGTCTGATATCGCCTTACGGCTCAAGGCGTCTGCCACTACATTAGCCTTCCCTGGATGATATTCTATCTCAAAATCATAGTCCTTTAAAAGCTCCAACCAGCGACGCTGTCTCAAATTCAATTCTTTCTGAGTAAGCAGATACTTCAGACTCTTATGATCAGTATAGATATAACACTTCTCTCCATAGAGGTAGTGTCTCCAGATCTTTAAAGCAAAAACCACAGCAGCTAATTCCAGATCGTGAGTAGGATAGTTACGCTCATGCGGCCTTAACTGACGTGACGCATAAGCGACAACTTTCCTATCTTGCATCAAAACACATCCTAATCCAGAATGAGAAGCATCACTGTAGACAGAAAAATCCTTCCTAGATTCAGGCTGAATCAACACTGGGGCTTGAGTTAGAACAGTCTTCAATTTCTCAAAGCTAGCTTGTTGGTCCTCAGACCAGACAAATGGAACATCTTTCCTTAATAGTTTCGTCAGAGGAGCTGCAATAAGGGAGAACCCCTCAACGAAACGACGATAGTAACCAGCTAAGCCCAAGAAACTACGGATCTCAGAGACGTTTCTGGGTTGCTTCCAGTTCAGAATAGCCTCCACTTTGCTTGGATCCACCTGAATGCCATCAGCGGAGACGATATGTCCAAGAAAAGTCACTTCGCTGAGCCAGAACTCACACTTGCTCAACTTAGCGTATAGCTTATTCTCCCTTAGAGTCTGAAGAACAATTCTTAAATGCTCCTTATGTTCTACTTTACTTCTAGAATACACCAGTATATCATCAATGAATACCACTACAAACTGGTCCAAATAAGGTCGAAACACTCTATGCATCAGATCCATAAAAGCAGTAGGGGCATTAGTTAACCCGAATGACATCACTAAAAACTCATAATGCCCATATCGAGTACGGAAAGCAGTCTTCGGAATATCCGAATCTTTCACTTTAAGTTGATAATAACCAGATCTTAAGTCTATCTTTGAAAAGATAGAAGCCCCTCGAAATTGGTCAAATAGATCGTCGATTCTGGGCAGAGGATATTTGTTTTTAACAGTAAGCTTGTTTAGTTTTCTATAATCAATACAGAGTCTCAATGTCCCATCTTTCTTCTTGACAAAGAGAACTGGAGCTCCCTACGGTGATACACTGGGTCGGATAAATCCCCTGTCCAACAACTCCTGGAGTTGGATTTTCAGTTCTTTAAGCTCCTTTGGGGCCATACGATAAGGAGCCATTGAAACCGGGGTGGAACCAGAATAGACTTCAATCACAAACTCGACTTCTCTATCTGGAGGTAATCCATGCAACTCCTCGGGAAAAACATCGGGAAATTCCTTGACAATTCGGATGCTTTCAATATCGGATTGCGATCTCCTAGTGTCCAAAATATAAGCAAGAAACGCCTCGGAACCCTTCCTGATCATCTTCTCCGCTACCAAGACAGACACAACATTCGTCAGAAATCCACGTCGTTCCCCAATCATTACAATCTTTCGATTATCTGGGGTCTTCAGAACAGCTCTCTTAGTCTCAAAATCAATATTTACTCGATGTTTGTCCAACCAATCTACGCCAAGAATCAAATCAAACTCTTCAAAGGGTAACTCCATCAGGTCAGCCAGAAAAATCTCCCCATTGATCTCTATAGGGCACTCTCTAAAAATATGATCCAACACGATGGATTGGCCTAAGGGACTTTGAACTATCACTGAACGCTCAGTATTCTCAATAGGAATATTTAGACCCTCAGAAACGGAATGTGATACATATGAATTTGTAGAGCCACTATCAAACAATGCAAAGTATGGAACTGAATGAATAGTAACAGTACCTGCAGTCACATTAGGCCCATCTCGATCTTGTCGAAGTCTAGCAGTGTAAACCAATACAGGTTGTCTGGCCTCAGATCTGATTGGACCCCTACTCTGAGATGCTCGACCTCTATTAGCCGATCCAGGTGCTCTCTCCTGAGTACGTCCCCGTGCTGGAGTCTGAACTGTACTATGAGAACTAGCGGGAGTACGAGCTGGTGTCTGAACAGAATGAGGTATCTCCGGACAATCCTTCAAATAATGGTCACCAGACCCACATTTATAACAAGTGCCCAATTTCTTCCTGCATTCTCCAAAGTGATTTTTCCCACAATAATCACATGTTGGAAAGGGTTGCGACCCAAAAGAACCACCATGTCTAGAAGACTGAACTGTTGAAGCACCAGATGCAACAGGTCTGACACTTGCACCGCCTCTCTGAAAAGAATCACCCCTGCCTCTCTTGCTAGGATGTGCAGAAGAATTAACAGAACCAGAAGGCCTCCTGAATCGATTCTGGGCTCGATCATTATCTCTCTTGTGCTCTATACCCAATCGCTCTATTTCCTCAACAGTCTTGGCTATCTCAACCAGGGCGTCAAAAATTCTCTCTCGGTGGGTAGCGACTCGACTCCTGATCTCATACCTGAGTCCATTTTCGAACCTCAAGCATCGATCTGTCTCAGTGCCCACAAGTCCAGGAGCATATCGGCTCAATCGGATGAATTCAACCTCATAATCCATAACAGACATATTACCCTGCTCCAGATTCTGAAACTCCTGGCGTCGCTCCTGCAGATATCTCTCTCCGATGTAGCGACTTCGGAAGCGCGTCTTGAAAAGATCCCATGTTAATTGGTTCCTCAGAATACTACCAGAAATGGATTGCCACCATCTGAAGCTTTCTTTCTTCAACATAGTTAGGGCCCCTTTTAACTTTTGCTCAGGTCTGAGGTCCATCTCATCCATAATCCTTTCTGTGTCCTCCAGCCAATACTCAGCGTCTGTCGGAGGTCCACCAGTAATACCCTCGAATGGTACTACACCAGCAGCAACCAGAGAATTTGAAATCTCCACTGCAGTCATGTTACTAGGGGCTCTAGCAGCTCTCTGAAACATGCGGAAGATAGCTCTATTAATGGCGTCTTCATTCATCTCAGAATCCTCATCTTCAGTGACGAGAGGGTCTCTCATAGGAGTAAACTGATCATCATGAGAAAGAGTCGGATCTACTTGCGGAACAGGAGGATCACGTGCTGACATCGGATCGTCTATCGTAACAGAAGGTCGAGTGACTCGTCCTCTACCACGTCCACGTCCTGTCCTACGACCTCTAGCAGTATTCATCGTTGGATCTATAAGGCTCTACAGAAGAATTTGAAACATATGTCAGATTAGCATCAGGGATCTCGATAAAACTTTAAATCATAACATAAGGTGACATTTTTTTTTATTTCTTAAAAATTCAAAGTTTAGGACCCATATACAGTCCGAGTGTTTAAAATCGAAAGCTCTGATACCACCAAATGTAACCCCCTAGACCCGGTCTGTGAGTTAGACCCAAACCTAAGTGGTCACATATCCCATTCAGAGGTTTTTTTTTATATATATAACTTATAGAACGTTAAATATAATATAAAACATAATATTAATAATACAGATATGTCCAAAACGATAATAAAATACATGTCACCAAACATAACCGAAAAACATACAAAAATATATGTTCGTACAAAATAAAATAGTTGATTTCTCCTGATGCCAAATCTGCTAGCTTACGGTCTGCTGTTATCTGAAAAAGGTTAAAATTTACAGAATGAGCTAAGAAGCCCAGTGTGTTCCATACAGCGTACAAAAACATATTAATAAGATATTATCAATAAAAATCGATTTATGCAACATGTTTTTTTTAAATATGAACACTACCCCCATTCGTCACGAACAAATTGTGTAGGTTCCCATAACCATACACCTCGTCACGACCAGTAAGGCCCTGAGCACAAAGCCGAGGAGCCTGCAATATTTTCTTCCTCCAACAATTCTTTTCCCCCCAATGACAGTAATAAACAAATATGTATTCGAGTAAAAATGGTGATTAATCCATTAAAACATGAAAATGGATCATGCTTGAAAATCATATACAGAAATACGGTAATCAGATGTCGGTAACCATTATTCAGAAATCAGATATCATGTATCATGTCATAACAATATTTTGAATAATCACCATTCTGAAATAATTCAAATAATATTTTAAAACAGTAAAACAACACTGTCAGGAAACACACCTGTCACAATCTGAGAAATCGGATAGGGAATCCTACTATTGGGTTTGTCGATCACTTTCTGCTGCAGCGATAGATCATACGAATTAGAAAAATCCATATTGGAACCCTAATATAAATAATCTAAATATTATTTAAATAATATACGGAAACCTACGGGTAATTCTCATAGTACGCGGTTCAGGCTGATCTAACGAACGGATAATACCGGACCTAATTGATCCTTGCTCAGGTGAAACACGAGTACCTTCATAAAATATTTTATTGAGTAAATCCTTGACCAAATCTCATTTAAATAATCAAAATATTAAAATATTAAGCCTTTTGGGTTTACAAGCTCGATTCGGGAATTTCGGGTCAGAATTTGGCAAAACGGACTTCGAAATAAAATTCAGGACGTCGAAAAATATAAAGTATGACCTTCCGAAATTTCGAATTCTTGGTCAAAATTAAAGTCAATGGGGTTGACTGACGATTTGGAGACTTTCGGGTTTGAATTTAGCAAAACGGACCCCAAAAACGGATTCGGAACGTCGAAAACTATCAGGATAGGTATTCTTGGTCGAAAACAAAGGTCGTTTAATAGTTGGTCAAAACCGGTCAAAGTTTTGGTCAAAGGAGGTCAACAAACTGTCAAACATTTTACACAAATAGCACCCTTTTAAAAAAAATTACCAAAATAGCACCCATTTCGAATTAATTCCAAAATAGCACCAAAACTGAATTAATTCCCATAATAGCACCGGTCAACGGGTCGGGTCGGGTCAACGGGTCGTGACCGGTCAAAACCGGTTTCCAGCGTTCACTCGCCTGCGGCGGCGCGTGCGACGTCCTCCGGGGCTCTAAAAATCACGGAAAAATTTCTAAAAATTATTTTGAGTGATTTCGAGATACTTACAAAGATCGGTTCAAATTTTTGAACGGCGGAGAGCTCGATTTCAACTCGGCCGAATCTTTGACTGATCCACCTCCCAACGCGCCGGCGTAAACGGAGATCGAGGATGACACCGGCGGACTCGGAACGGCACAAGGAACACGATGGTGTGGGAGGTGTCGTAAAAGGAGCAACGATCGGCGATGAATTTAGGATTTTCTAGGCGATTGAGCTTAAAAAAAAGTCGATGCTTTGACTTGAAATTCACGACGTTTGGCAGCGTTTCGCTTCAATTAAATTGAGGGGATTGTTCCTGACTCGATAACGAACACAATGGTACTTTCAAAACGACGATCGGAATTCGGACGGTGTCAGAATCGTCGTCGAAAGTTGAGGTTGGGAGAGGGAATTTGGGAGGAATTGGGTTCTGATTTTCAGAACCCAATTCACGCATATATCATATATATATATATATATATATATAAACCAAATACCTAATTTTTTTGGGGTAAATTCAGGGCTTGGTCCCTGAATTTTCTTTAACTCTAAAACAAGCTACAAGTTTTAAAAACTTCCAATTTAGTCCCCAAAATCCACCAATTTTTACAATTAAAACCTCAATTCCCAATTAAATATTATTTTGAAATTTTCGGGTTGTTACACATATGTCACTTAACGGGGAAAACTAATGTCGTTTATCGCTCGGACACCTATAAAGGTAACGTTAGACACTTGGATAAGCCAAAAAAATAATATAGGCACCTATTCGGCATAAAAAGTATAGTTTGGGGACTTATTTGGGCATTAATCCATAAATAAATAAAAGAAAAAATGAGTAATTTATTTATAGAGGGCTTTATTATTTCCTTAGATTGGAAATCTCTGCAACAATCTTAAGGACTTATAGCATTATTCAGGTATTCCCAAACTCCATAGCTTCGTTGGATTTTCTCTCTCGTAATCAAAAGTTTCGATGATGTTCTTGTTAATTGTGTATTTGTAGGGTTTAGCTTTACTTTCATGAATTGAATTTCAAAAGATAAGAAAAGAATCATGGCTAATTTATTCGAATTCAAGCTCTCCAATCTATTGTTGATATTCCGAAGTTGAAAATTAAATATATTTAAACAATCATAAAGAAACACATTTGACGGTGGATTTTGCAACGAATCTCTGAAAATTAGCAATTATTATATTTTTTTGAATGAATGGTACTTACTTTCTTATGGGCGAAAACTGTTGTATTTCTTGGATTTTTTTTAATAATCTGTGTAGAACAGGTATGATTGATTCAGCCAAGTGATATTTGCCATTGGTGATTGGACAGATAACTCTATGTACTAATCTAAATATATTTATATGCATGTGTGAGTGAACAGTTGTTTTACAACAGTGAATGTCATTCAAATCTGTAGAATTCAAATAATCTTCATCTGGCCTTATGAAGATAATGTTTTGTGTTCCATACATAATAAGAGATACCTGCACCTGTTTTATTTTGGTTGATGTTGTCATCGATTGTACGCTCCTTCCTTACCATCCCTTATAGATGGAAAGTATTTCTGATTTAAGATGGCTTTAGAGAAGCCTTCCTGCTTATAGATTACAACTCTTGGTTTATGGTAGGAATTTAGGGACAGGGATCAGAACTCTGAGTGTAGGATGCCAGAGAAAGGCTGAAATTTTCTGAGGCAGTGGAATGACAACAAATAAACTCATGGTTTTGCTCTTCTGCTGTGAATTGTACCTTGAGGCATCATAGTAGTAGTAGAGAGAACAGAACAAAGTAGAAATAAGAGAATGGAGTTTCCACGATTTTGCTAAGGTAAACTCAAGTCGACATAAAAGCCTTAATTATTTGTCTAGAAAAACAAAGATTACCAAAAGTCCCTTGGACACCAAAAGCTCTGGTTATTTTGATAAGTTCCTTTCCTAATACCTAGTTAGTTAACATCTTTACTTGGACCAAAATGATTTCTTCATTTATGTGCATCTAAGGATTGTGATATTATCCCTTTGTTTGCAAATAGGATGTACTTTATATAGCCAAGCCATTGATGTGCTAGAAGCTTCATTTTTATTTTGGATTGTTGGAATTGACAGCTTTGATCGAGAAGCTGCAGAAAAGGGGAAAAGGGGAAAAGGGGAAAAGGGAAAATTGTAAAATTGTTATTGGAATATTTAATGTGAAATTCAAGTTAGGGCTAGTTCCTCCTGAATCTTTTCGTTAGGCTTCTGAATCTTCCTGTGATGATTACTACCTTTTTTGCTGGATGCAATTCCCAGACTTCCCATGACTGGTATATGACTTCAATTTGTTCCAAAGGAACCTACCCCATATTCTGAGTTTAGCTTGTGGAATATAAATTTTGGAAGATAGCTGGATATAGTGATAGATAGAGAAAGCCTTATTTTGAATTGGACAAGAGGTTGACTACTTATACTTTTGAGCTACAGTTATATTGACATGGAAACAAACAAGTGATTCCTATTGCTGTTGGCCAGGCTTAGTACTTTAGTGTAGATAAGGATCCTTTTACTGTACGTTATGAGCTTTGATATTCTCTTTATGGCACTTTTTCTTATTTACACGATTGGTTGTTTGGTAAATGACTGCCGTGGATCAACTTTATATCTAATATTCTGGACATTGTGATGATATAATGCTCTTTCAACTTCAAATTTGCACGAGTGAAATGTAATGAACTAGGATCTTGCAAAGGAGGAATCACTTTGATGATAAGTCTAACTTTAATTGTTTACTGAAGTCTTATACTACATGTTCCATAATGTTTTGTCTTTTGAGTTTAGGCTCAATTGTTTTGCTTTATTTATTGCTCCTTGACTGTGTTGTGTTGCATGTATGAACAAAAGTCCCAAAGCATTGCATCAATATTTAATTGTTTTTCATGTCACATGATGCATGAGTAGTTTTCAAGTTTCTTTATGAAATCAAATCAAAGTGGGGACATGTCAGTGCTCTTAGAACTTATAGGTCATATTTTTTTCCTCAGGTCATACAGTAGCAACGGAAAATGGGAAGTAAAGGTCAAATTCCACCCCCTCATATGAGGCATCCTCTCCCTGGCCCTGGCATGGTACATTCTGACCCATTTGGTCTAGGAATTCCACCCCGTCCAGTTCCTTTTCCACATTTTGATATGTTGCCACCTCCAGAAATCATGGAACAAAAGCTTGCTGCACAGCATGTGGAGATGCAGAAACTTGGTACAGAAAACCAGAGAATCGCTGCTACCCATGGGACATTGAGACAGGAACTTGCTGCTGCACAGCATGAATTGCAGATTTTGCATGCTCAGATAGGAGCCGTAACATCTGAAAGAGAACAACAAATGAAGAGCCTTACGGATAAAATAGCTAAGATGGAAGCTGAATTGAAGGCAGCTGAGCCTGTTAAGACAGAGTTGCAGCAGGCACATTCTGAAGCTCAGAATTTGGTTTTAGCTAGGGAAGAACTTTTGTCCAAAGTGCATCAATTAAATCAAGAAGTTCAGAGAGCTCATGTAGATGTGCAACAGATACCAGCTTTGATGGCAGAACTTGAAAGCCTCAGACAGGAATATCTGCATTGCAGGTTTTTGTTGTGCTCTTATCTATAGGTGTTTTTGGAGCAAAGTTGAGAAAAATTAAAGTACAGCGACTGGTATTGAACAGAAAATTAATAATAAAACATTTTTGTATTGTTTGGAAGTCCGCTGTAGTTTTTTTTTTTTAATTTTTTTTGGAGCTAAGTTAAAGTTCTTTCAATCTTTTCTTTTTGGAGATGTTTAAGTTCCATGTGTCACAATTATGTGATAACCTATTCTTGATCATGCAGGGCTACATTTGACTATGAGAAGAAACTTTACAACGATCACCTTGAATCACTTCAGGTGATGGAGAAAAATTATATGACCATGACAAGGGAAGTGGAGAAGCTTAGAGCGGAGCTGACGAATGCTTCTAATGTTGAGAAAAGAATCGGTATCCTTTCTTCTGATATTTTCTTTTTGATATTTTTATCCCCCCCCCCCCCAACCCAAACAATTACCAATGTAGATGGCTCATATATGGAACCAAATGCAGTTGGGCAATATGGCAGTGCTGCAGGAAACAATGAGAATGATGCTTATGGACATCCTGTGGGACAAAATGCATATGAAGATGGTTATGGTATTGACCAGGTGTGTAATCTTCTTCCATGATGGCATAAATCTTTCTTTGCTGAAGTATGAATGGGTTATGAGTATGGGTTCAACTGCTAGTATAAATTTCATTAAATCAAAGTTCATACTTATTTATATAAACATGGATTAATTAGCATTTTTTAAAGTATGAAACAGTAACTGCACAAACAGCAGTAGAGTTCCTCTTACTATGCCTTTGTGGTTGCTAATTCCAATGCATCTTTGATTCAATGTATTGAGAATTATGTTTCTTCTGCTAATTCTTCCATCTTGTAGTTTAATGGCATTCTTCTCATTCTGCATTACAGAGACATGGCTCTCTACCACCTGCTGCTATGGGTGCAAATGTAGGTGCGAGTTATGTTTATGCTGGAAGTCAATCCGGGTCAGGACCTGCACCTACAAGGCCCGGGTACGAGATGTCTAGAGGACGTGCCAATGATTTTTCGAGAACGACTGATTATGAATCACAAAGGGTGCCAGTTTATGATGTACAGAAAGGACCTGGTTACGACGGTCAAAGAGCCCATGTCTATGATCAACAAAAAGAAGCTGGCTATGACACCCAAAGAAGCTCTGTAAATGATCCATCCAGTGGTGCAACCTATGATGCAGCAGCAAGAAGCTTTGCAGTGCCACGCGGTCAAGGAGCACCCCAGAATAACGGACCTTATGGATCTGCAACACCTCCTGGTCGAGCTGGAAACGCATACGGTGGAAATCCTGCTAGGAGGTGAGAATAATATCATTCAAATTTTTCACAGGGATGGTAGATGGCATGAATCTGATATCATTTTCTTTCTTCTTTAGCCATTATTATAATCATGTTTGTATGGAACAAAGTACGCAAGTGTCCACTGACCCTGTCTATTAAAGCTTAACCGAGTCTTGTAAGACAATGAACTAGTTTCATGCTTCTTTCGGCCTTATAAAGAATGATATTAGAAAAACGTTATTCGAATCCGGGGCACATAATGCAACTTGACAGCAAATAACTGCCCAAGCAGTTTAGTTGAGTTTTAGTTCAGACACGATTCATGCTCTTTTGCCTCCTATGTTTGTTGTGATAACTACCAAAAGAGCAGTTCAAATGTTGTTTTGTTTAAGTGACCACATCAAAACAAAGCATTTACAATAATCTTTTTTTATGGACAGCTTTTGGCGATGACATTTGTTTTGGGTACCTTTCGTGAGGATATGTATATAATTAAAGCACGATGTCCCATCATTGAAACATCATATTAATGTGGCCAAAATTGCCAAATCATGGCCTCATGTAATGCACATTTCCCCCCATCCTCCGAGTCATAATGTTGCATTGAAAAAGCAGTCTCCTAGGTCTCGTCATTTGTTCTTTGGATGCTGCCTTTTCATATTGTTCAAAATGTATATCTTAGCTTCTGACCCAACACTGACCCAGAAGGTTTGTGGAAAATTAGCATCATCCCATTACACGATGCAGAGCTTTTGCTTTTAACATTGTAACATCCTTCCATAGCCATTGAGGGTTTGTATTTCAAGCTCACCACCATTCTTCCTCCTGTTGATTAGAAAAACAGAAATCCATCAGAGGAGAGAAAGACCCAAAAGGAGTGGGAGGAATTTACCTCAAGAAAAATGAAAAGGAAGGGGAGAGTATGTGCAATTTGAGAGGTAAGAAGGCACACCACGCATTTCTTAACGTCTCCTTTCTTCTTTATATATCATGTGGAGAGTATTGCTGGCACTTAGGACAATGCCAACTGAAGATTCATGCCCACTGCCCTCACTGTCCTCTTCTCACAAAATTAATATGGCTCGTACCAACCTTGATATTTGTTGTGTGGGGCTTCAACTTTACTTATTGGGCTTTCAATTAGTGTGAATTTTGCAACCGTGAGTTAGAATTAGAGATTGCATCTGGTCGATTTAAGTCAAATTTTTGGTCAATTCAATCTGATCCAAAAAATGCATAACTTACATCCAAATTTGATCTAATTCAAAAGATATATATCCTACATCTAATTTGATTCGAAGAGTATATTTTCTCTATCCGAATCGGATTCAACCCAAAATTTTAAAGTATAAACTCGATTTGACCCAACATAAAATAAGAATCTAATTAAAATAACTATATATAGAGGGAGTATTATAGTAATTTTTTTATCAATTTATATGAGAAATTACACCATTACTTTTGGGTACATGTTTTTCGTCCTCCACTTAACCTGATTTCACCCTATATGAAATCTGACTCAAATTTTATTTGTTAAAACTATTTTATCAAGCCGAATGATATCAAAATCTATTGATTTAAGTTAAATTATCATCCTAATTAAAAATCAGCATAATTAGACCCCCAAAAAAACTCATGTCACTTGTAAGTGAATGAGATTGGGGCATGCCATATAAATGATAGGGAATTATACCATTAATCACTAACATTATTTATCATTCCGTTAATAATGATTGTTATATGAATTATAAAAGTCTAGTGTAATACTTTTAAAACAAGACTGTAAGATATTTGAGCGTTTTTAAATGATTGAAAATTTTATTAATATGGGTTAAGTATAAGATAATATCTATTTAAATATAACGCTCAGACATTTGACATTGAATGCTCTTCTGACATTCCTAGTGTTCGAATTCAAGACTTTCAAGAATAAAAAACAATTTTTTTTCTATTGAAGTTTCATAATTGTGAGATGATTTTAAATATGAATCTAATAATTTTACTAATTATGAACTAATTTAATATATTATATTAAAATTTAAAATTTTAAAATTAGAAGAAATAAATATAGAGGATAATCGATAAGAGTTATCAATATAAAATTTATAAAAGAATAATTGATAAGAAAACTTAAAAGCAAGAACCAAGTGGCTAACATGTGAAAACCGTGTTGATAGAGGGAGAAGACGAAGCATAGCAGAAATCAAGGAATAAGTGTCTACTCTCTTACCTCTTAAGCATTCACAATCAATGTTCCTTCCTTTGCCCTCTAATCGACTTTTATCAATTTATTTATTTATAAACAATTTTGGATAATTTCATAAGAAAATTTGGAATGTTAGACGATTAGGAATCATATCAAACCCTTGTTCATCGTCTTCACCTTAACTTGGGATACAAACCAACCTTGTTTGGATTTGATATTGTTCTTGAAAGACGTAGCCTGCAAGCCAAGTCCCTTAAACCCTCCAGCATTATATATATATATATATATATATATATATATATATATATATATATATATATATATAAAAGTTGAGTTTCCCTGTCGATCATTAGAGTTCGCCAAACAGAAAATTAGAGAGGGGTCAAACTACCCCCTATTCCCGCCCACTTTCCATCCAAATTTATGTTGAAAAAACTCACCAAGCCCTTTAAAAGGCCTCATAAACCCCCAACACCAGCACCAGCACCTCCTTCTCCTCCGCCGTTATCTCCGCCCATGGCTCCTCCTCATATTCCCCAAAAAATCCAACCTTTCCTCTTCCCCAGCGTCCAATCCTCCGTTCTCCCTGACCCTTCACGTTTCTTCTCCCCGAAGCTCCTCTCGTCCCCTCTCCCCACGAATTCCTTCTTCCAGAACTTCACTCTCAAAAATGGCGACCAACCCGAATACATCCACCCTTATCTCATCAAATCGGCCGACTCTTCCCTTTCCATCTCCTACTCATCTCAGTTCCACAACCCTTCTTTCATTTACAAAATTTTCGTCCCAGATCTTACCGTCTCTGCTGCTGATAAAACCGGCCCTGCCCATGTGATCTCAGTGTTACTTTGGATTTCCCCTATTCGAACCTCCGGTTCTTTCTCGTCCGAGGTAGTCCCTTTTTGACCTGCGCTGTAACGGGGAATACTCCTGTATCGATATCTACTGTTCATGCGGTACTCTCGTTTTCTTCGAACAGTTCGCTCACCAAGCACACCGTTCAGCTCAACAACGGTAAAACTTGGCTTATATATACTTCTTCGTCTCTCAGTTTGAATCATGATCTTTCTTCTATCGGTTCCGGTGGGTTTTCGGGTATAATTCGGATTACTGTGCTGCCCAGTTCTGATCCGATGTATGAATCCGTCCTTGACCAGTTCAGTTCCTGCTACCCGACCTCAGGTGACGCGGTTTTGAATAAACCGCTTTGTTTGGAATATAAATGGGAAAAGAAGGGATGGGGTGATTTGCTTATGCTTGCGCACTCGCTTCATCTTGATATTTTAGCCGGTGATTTTTGTGATGTTAAGGTTTTAGAGAATTTTAAGTATAAAAGTATTGATGGGGAGCTCGTTGGTGTTGTTGGTGATTAGTGGGTGTTGAAACCGCAACAGGTTTCGGTTACTTGGCTTTCGATTAAAGGGGTTGACGAATAATCGAATGCCGAGATTGTGACTGCTCTTGTGAAGGACGTTGAGGCGTTGGATACGTCAGCGATATCGACGACATCGTCTTATTTTTATGGGAAGTTGATTGCCAGAGCAGCGAG
This sequence comes from Hibiscus syriacus, assembly GCF_006381635.1. NCBI lineage: Eukaryota > Viridiplantae > Streptophyta > Magnoliopsida > Malvales > Malvaceae > Hibiscus > Hibiscus syriacus. Next base: position 134,352 of record NW_024062700.1, read on the forward strand.
ATTGGCGTTGATTGCTGAAGAAGTAAGCTATATTGATGTGATTCCTGCGATAAGGAAGTTCTTGAAGGATACAATTGAGCCATGGCTGGATGGAACTTTCAATGGGAATGGTTTCCTGTATGAATCGAAATGGGGTGGCATTGTGACTTAACAAGGCTCGGCTGATTCCGGGGCGGATTTCGGTTTCGGTGTTTACAACGATCACCATTATCACATCGGTTACTTCCTTTACGGAATAGCTGTCTTGGCCAAGATTGATCCGGCTTGGGGAAGGAGGTATAAGCCACAAGCTTACTCACTTGTGGCAGCTTTCATGAACCTAGGCAGGCGAGCGAATTCAAATTATCCTCGTTTGAGGTGTTTCGATTTGTACAAACTGCATTCATGGGCCGGAGGGTTGACTGAATTCGCGGATGGTAGGAACCAAGAAAGCACTAGTGAAGCAGTGAATGCATATTACTCTGATGCACTAATGGGGTTAGCCTACGGTGACAGCCATCTTGTTGCAACCGGATCGGCACTCATGGCATTCGAGATTCAAGCGGCGCAAACATGGTGGCATGTGAAGGAGGGAGATAATCTGTACGTAGACGAATTCAGAAGGGAGAACCGAGTCGTGGGAGTGTTATGGGCCAACAAGAGGGATAGTGCCCTTTGGTTTGCTCCACCTGACTGGAGAGAATGCCGGCTCGGGATCCAATTGCTACCCATATTGCCTATCAGCGAGGTGCTGTTCTCCGATATCGAGTTCACGAGAGAGCTTGTGAACTGGACCTTACCGGAACTGGGAAGGGATGGCGTGGGAGAGGGATGGAAAGGGTTTGTGTATGCGTTGGAAGCAATTTATGACAAAGAGAGTGCTGTGGAGAAGATAAAGAAGCTGAATGGTCATGATGATGGGAATTCACTCACTAATCTCCTGTGGTGGGTTCACAGCAGAGGCAACGAACACGAAATTGAACATGGTGCAGGGGGGAAATATTGCTGGTTTACCCCCTACTGTGGTTGATTTCATCTGTGTTATATATTTGATTTCATTTGAATAAACCAGCAAATGTTGCTTAATACTACGTAAGATGCTTGCACAAAATGATCTTCTCCCTATATACGAAAATACATAGAACTCTCCGATCAAGTTAATCAGCCAACACATATCTGTTCATCAAATGTGATTCAATATGTTTTAAAAGCATCAAATTAGTCGTTTCCAAATAATAGACATGGTTGACGTGTCCCTTATAAGACCAAAATAATGAAGTAATCACGATTAGCCATCTTCTCCTCTGCCAGACCTTTTCGGAAGGGTTGACAAATCGAGCAGAAACGCCTGACACATGTTCTTTTAATACGCTCGCATTATTCAGATATTGTACGTGTCCCAAGTTAAAGTAATCATTTTATTTTGCCCAACTCAGATCTCTATCCGTATAAAGCTCACAGGAAACTCAGTGTCCCTGTGAATTGAGATTTAATTTGTTTGACTTTACTGTCTGTTTAAAGCTGTGGGTAGCAGTTGAGATGTACATATAAAAACATATATCTGCAGCTACATATATTAAAAGAATATAGTTGAGATTTTTAGGCCAATTTTCGGGAAGCTTTTTGTTTTACCCATTGCTTCAAGTTTATCTTATGTAATTATTTTTTTAGGGTCGAGTCTTAAGTTATCACTTAATTTTAACTTTATTTTTGTTTTGATCACTAATACATTAACCTCTTGTTAATATTAATATCCGTTAAAATCAGAGAAAAAAACTGAAGAATTCATCTGATTTATTCAATTATAACAACATTTCATGTACAAATATATACAAGCTCATTATGATTACCTCTGCTAACTAAAGCTGTTAGTGACTAACTAAAAACTGTTACAACAATATTGAACAACTAATGCTAACCAACTCGTAACAATATCATATTGCACGTGTGATTTTAGTGATAAATTAAAATGTTAGAAGTATGAGCGTTCAATATCAAAGAATTAAGAATTATTTTTAAAGAGATAATACCTTATATATTATATCTCAGCGCTGAGAGGTTACAATTGAATTGGAAAATAAGTGCGTTTTGATTGTTTTTATTACTAGCTAGAGTTATATCGGAAATTTCTTTTTAACCTTTTTAGCGTCTCGCTTGCTTCCTTTTATCACACTTCGTTAATAGGCAACCGCACCGGTTTTAGGGCCGATAGTCAGCCGCCGTTTTTCTTTACTTTGTTTTTATAATTTAGTTTTTAATAACATATATTTATGACACATGTTTTTCTGTTTTTATAACATATTTTTTATGTATTTAGGTATGTTTTTGATTTTTTTATACGTGGTTTGACCATCCTTTTAATTTGATTTTTTTAGATGAGATTTGATATCGTCTCGATTGATCAAGAAGATGTTTATTTATTATCTTGTTGATATTTTTTGATTTGGACCCTAGGACTGGTTTTAAATACGCGGTTTGGGTAAGAAGATAGTTTCTCACGATGTTCAATTCTGATTTTTTTATTATCATTAGTCTTTCAATAGTTTCATCCACTGTTGTGGTTCGTTTATCGATACAGTCATCTATATTTGTATCAATCTTTTATTCGAGTTTTTAACTTTTTTTAATGTTATTCTTATATGATCTTAAGTGTCTAGTTTCTTATGTAATAGCTATAGACAAATATCCTAATTATGCATTTAATTCATGCTTATGGATATTTCCTATTTTAATAAGACTAACTACTTCTATTTGCATAAAAAAAAGTTGCAATTGAAATCTTATTTGTCTCCACTTTTGTGTTAAAACTCCATGCAAGGATGAACACATAATTTTCCAGTGTGAATTTCTAAAAGTTTAGGAAGTGACGAGCTTATAAAAGTTTAGTAGGATAAAAATATATTTTAAGTAGAAAATACATAAAAAAATTATCTAAAAGATCTAATAATTTTAAATTTTTAGGAGACAACTACGATAGCGTCGATCCATTCCTCTTGCACGTGAAGTAGCTCGGAAAATTGTGAAACCTGAAAGCCCAAATAAATATTTCATATACGTGTGTTGACGAACCGCGACATGATCAATAAATCCATTATTCTGACTGCACTTACTTACTACCCTCGTGACTGTAACTAATCTTCTCCACCTACCCCACAACACTTTCTCACTTTTCATATAAAATCCTCAGGGCCTTGTCAATAGCTTGAAGAACCAGAAAATGAAGATGGAAGTAGAGGTGGCAACACCGCCACAGTTGGTGCCCATTTCAGGGCAAGAGCAAAAGTGTGTCGGGAATGTATTTCGTTGTAGTTTTATTGCAGGAGAGAAGAAGCTCATATGTGTTACAAGTGGCAACTCTTACTTGGGTTCTTGCGTTGTCAAGGAGCTATTGTCTCATGGTTACCTTGTTCGAGTCACCATTCAACACCAAGTCAATTTTATTTAACCCTATTCTTCAATTTCAAATAAGACAAGGTTCGAGTGTGAATATGCTGTCAATTAACTAAAATATTTATTAACAGATACCATTAAAGTTGTTGACATTGAATTGCGGTTGTTTGAGCAATGGAATTGGAAGAACTGAAAGATGTGGTTGGGGAAGAAGAGTTGAACCTATTGGAGAGTGTGGTTATAACCAAGATGGGAGATTTACAAAGCCTTTGTGATGCTTTTAGAGGCTGCCATGCTGTCTTTCATACATCTTCCTTCATCGATCCGCATGGGATCTCTGGTTATTCAGTAAGTCCATCTTCCTTCAATTGAAAAAATTGAAAGTTCGGTGAGTGAAATAAAAGAGAGTAAAGTTCAGTGAATAAGCATATAATTTACCCTAATTAGTTTTAGAAAATCACAATTAAAAACATATTAAATTTGATTAACAATTAAAGAAAGCAAGCAAAATCATTTCGTCAATCTAATACTCTCACCTTTTTTGTCACCACCGATGCATGACCACCGTCAACGCTGCGAAACTGCAAGAGCTAGTAATATTTTTTTGAATGTTAGGGGCTTAAATTTCAGGTTCCCCGGCTACATCTTTGCAATCTTCGGTATCTACCAGCAACAGCAGTTCCGCCGGAAACCGGAAAGTATGGAGAGGCAAATGTCTTTTACCCGGGACATCGGCCATGCGGCCGCCGAGACTTATCTTATTACGCGGCTTACCTTCACTCTCCTCAGATATCTCGGGTATATAATATAATATAATATAATATAATATCAATTGCATTCTTTTTTGTTCGTTAAAAAAGTGTGATTTTATAGTTCAGTTTTCCGAGGAAGTGGCACTTTTATGAGAATCGAGTTTCTTTTTTCAGTTTAATATTTGCGAATATAGGCTGTCTTTACGTAGACAGTTGAAGGAAAGAAGAGAACCAAATTGAAATAACATAATTTTTCTGAATGGATGATTGGGAGTTTTGAGAAAGTAGGTTGAGTTCCAACGAAGGATCTACGTGTCTATTAGGTTGGACAAATTTCACCCGCTTTATGATTTAATGGAAATGTTGTTACCATTCTGAACCTTGTTCTACCATATTTGAGCTTGGTCGTTCTCAAATTTCCTTGCTGCGTGTGTTGTTGATAATCTTTTTGGTACATTTTACCATGTTACTTGACTCCGGTGTGAATTGTATATAAATATGTGGATCCTGACATAAGCATGTTTAATTTTTGTCAAGTTTTTTCATGCATGTTGAGGGTCCTTAGAGGGTCATATCAAACATATGAGTTGAACACAGATATTAGCCTCGGATACTTCAAGAAATATGAGGAGTTTGAGCAAGGTATATTTTTAGAGAGAGAATTAATTAACAACAAAAATGGTTCACTTTTTATCTTTTTCATATATATATTGGATTTTCAGAGAGAGAAGCAGTGGACAACAAAAATAATTCAACACGCATATATGTATATATGTTATTGTCCATAAATTTATTTTGTATTGCTTTCAATTTTATTAATATATATTGATTTAATCATACATTTGCATTCAGGGTAGGCTACCGGTGGTATACAAGATTAGTTGCTCTTGCTTGTTATGCTTTGCTTCTTATGCCTGGTTTTCTTCAAGGTATTTTCTATATTATTGGTTGATTAAATTTTCTGCACAAACTTGCAAACTTGTTATTAAGAATCGTTTACTTCTCTTTTTACATGAAAATAGTAGGTTATGGTTAAAGTTAAAGTTGAACAAATGGTTGCCTCTTGTAAATCTTCTAAGAAGCAAAAAAAGGTAAATATAAGAATGAGGAAAAGGGAAATGGAAATCAAGGTGTTAGAAACTTGGTATATTTCACATAGATTTATTATTCTTTTTTAATCCTGTGGCATGTCTCATATATATATATATATATATATAAACTTGTTATAATTTCTATAGTTTTCATGTGTGTGTGACCAACACGATCTTTTGTAAAAATTAATTGAATAATTGACTGATATTTCTTTCACAGTGGGTTCATTTTAGAATATTCATTAACAATATATGATTCTAGAGCTTTTTGAATGTTTTGTGACCAAGTGACATCATTGGCTCAGCTGTAACTCTACCCCTATGTGTTTTGGTTCTCCCTCTAATTCAATTCATGGTGACAAGTATCAGTGTGTGATGGGAGTTTCTATCAAGGTTGTGAAAATTGTGATCACACAGCTGTTTGCATGGGAATAAACGACGACGACACAATGTTTGCCTTCATGCTTTGGCAGTTTAGAGATGGTTATATTGTTAAGATTGTAATCATACAGCTGTTTGCATGAGAATAAATTATAGATCTTTCCTATGTCGTTTGCTATGCCAGAAATAGGTATATTTGTAGGTTGCTTTCAAATATCTTCAGATTGATGGAAAATAATTACTTAAGCATTACTTGTTAATCTTCTACAGTTGCATATTATTATTTTTTCTCAAGTCAAGTGCGACGGAGTATTATTTATGGAAATCAACCAAGGAATAGGTATGTGGACATGTGACACAAGTACTTATGGAGTCAGGCCAACAACCATGTATGTTGTTGGTAGAATGTTGGTTGCTTCATTCTAGTGACCAAGGAATCAAACTTGGCACATCAAATGACAAGTAGTTATATTCTATGGCTTGCTTTTCACAGGTTATAGATTAACATTGCTCTTTTCTCTCCTTTGACGATGATTTGACAGATTGGATTTATACTTGCCAGCAAACAGTAATGGCCCAAAGCCAGTTGTGGTATTTGTGACTGGTGGAGCCTGGATAATTGGGTGAGTGACATGACATGAAATTTATTCATGGTGTATCTGTCACATTTTAATGTATGAATGTGGATTAAAATTTAAATATGAAATACATAATATAGCCTTAAAGTTCCTTAATATTTCATTAGGGGGTTCTGCATCAGATTGTCTATTCTTGTAGTGGTCTGTGCTTAGGAATTAGCTAATCATAGATTGAAATATTTTATACGAGCCTATGAGGTCTCTATAAACCTAAAGAAAGTTTAAGGCTAAAAGTGCTCATTCACTTTCAGTGGATTTGAATGATCAGTGTATCAACCACTTCCATATCTAGCTGAGCATTAAATATTTACTGTAAGTATATAACATCATTCATTTTTTCTGTTGATTTAGGTATAAGGCATGGGGTTCACTTCTAGGACTGCAATTGGTGGAAAGAGATGTCATTGTAGCTTGTATTGATTACAGGTATTAGTTTGGTTGATGCCATGACATGGTGTTCAGTTCACTTTTGCCAACAATGCATCCTACGTGTGAAATATTTTAAGGGTCAAATTAAGTACTTGTAACTTCATGAATGAAATACCATACCTCTTGAATGTTTTTGCCTCTATGTTCCATACAATTTATGAGGCCTGTTTCTTTTCTTCTACCGATAACTGTCTTTTCTCGATATTTGTATGCAGGAACTTCCCCCAGGGAACCATTAGTGACATGGTGAAAGATGTATCTCAAGGGGTCTCATTTGTCTGCAATCTCATTGGCAGATATGGAGGTGATCCTAATAGGTGACTGACTGGCTGACTGCTTTCTTTGACTTTGAATGCCTCTCATGCATCCATTTATCTGAATATGCACTGTTGTGGTTATTTTGAATAGAATCTATTTAATGGGGCAGTCAGCGGGGGCACATATTTCTGCTTGTGTTCTTTTGGAGCAGGCAATAAAAGAATCTAGAGGAGAAAGCACCACCTGGAGTGTCTCCCAAATCAAATCTTATTTTGGTTTATCTGGAGGGTAAACTTTTATCTGTTCTTCATTATGAGACTTGCATAAGATATGCTGAATGTGCAGACAGCTGTACTTTCCATTGTTTTGGGCTTAACTAGTACATTTAAGCATCAAGATTAATGCTCCACAAGGATTTTTATACAAGACTAACAAGTTCACATTGCTATATGAATTTTAGACTTTTTTAATACGTTTTGTAAACATTCATATCCTAATAATGAAGAAGCAACATGTTACTTTTTCCATTGCTTATGTAGGGTGCATGACTGTCACATTGAAATTCCGATAGAACATTAATGCTTCAGATAAAATCCAGCTGAAAGACATTTAGCTATATTTTTTCGTGAAAAGTGTTGTCAGTTTGTTTGAAATTTATTATCTTGAATCACAGCTTTTGTTTTGTTTTGTTGGTTGGTTTTAAGTTCATGATGTGCAAATAATTCTCTCAGTTTCCATGTGTTTTTTCGTTGTAGAACTTTATCTTTTGGGTCATAGTTTTCACTCTTTCTGATTTTCCTAGAGGTTGTTTTGCAAGAAAGTATTGCTGCAGTGGGAACAACTCTGTAAAATGCAGTTTGTTTTGTTTGCATCATGCTTCTCCTTTTTTACCTCCTTTTTTCCCCTTCTAAATTTTATTTCCCTCGCCAGTTTTCTTTTGTTATGTTATTTTATGAAGACATTCTATGGTGCACCTGAAAGAATTTTACCTTAGTTACTACACTGTACTTCTGCCTTCAAAATGAGAGAAACATCAATCAAAGTTAGTTAACTAGAATTTAGCAGTGATGCTTCATTTGGTTGTCAATTTACAAAAATAGGGTGTAAATATTTTATTTGACACTTTGCTGTGAGCATTTGCTACGGAAGAACTAGCCACTGAAAACCTATCAATCTTCTCTTTTTGGTTGGTGGAAATATTTCCTAAACTGATTCTAGAACATTAAGGCTTTCTTGAAATGTGAAGATATACATATGAGCAAGCCGCTTAAAGTGATATGCATCTCTTTATATGTTTCGTATGGGCTTGTTCTCCAGTTAAATTGTATAAACAGATTTGACAGTTGTAACCAAATACGTGCTTATTTCTTTTTAAATTGTGATTAGGTACAATTTATTTAATTTGGTTGATCATTTCCACAATCGAGGCCTTTATCGTTCCATCTTTTTAAGGTATTTTACCGATTATATTTTGCTACTAACCATCTGTATATGCTTTTCATTTTCCTTTTTATTATCCCGTGTATCATTTATAAACCGAATGAAGTTCCATTTCAATGTTACAGCACCATGGAAGGGGAAGAATCCTTTGAACAATTTTCTCCTGAAGTAAGAATAAAAAATCCAGGCAATAGAGAAGCTGCCTCTCTTCTTCCCCACGTTAAACTTTTCCATGGAACTTCAGATTTATCAATCCCATCAGATGCCAGGTTAGAACACCTGTTGGCCTAAATGTCAACCGTTTAATGTCTTTGTTTCCTTTCAAACTGCACAAACCAAACGACCTAAGTGGTTTAGGGATTTGTTGTTATCCCTTGAGATCCCGGGTTTGAGCACCGCAAATGCAGGGGTATAAGCATTCATTGTCAAAACAATATATTACTTTGAATTCACCCCAGATATATATAAAAGAAGTCACATTGCTATATTTTTATTCTGGAATCCTAAAATGTATTAAGTAATAATGATTGCAATTGGAATAATTTGAGTACATTGTTCTCAGTAATGATGTATGGTGATGTGGAGACGTACCTCTGCAGTGGATTTGCTGCAATTTTTCACAGAAAAGAAGTCACATTGCTATATTTTTATTCTGGAATCCTAAAATGTATTAAGTAATAATGATTGCAATTGGAATAATTTGAGTACATTGTTCTCAGTAATGATGTATGGTGATGTGGAGACGTACCTCTGCAGTGGATTTGCTGCAATTTTTCACAGAAACTGCTATTCTTGATACTGATTTTTTTGGTGCAGTATAAACCTTGTAGAAGCTCTTAAAGGGGCAGGGGCCGAGGCAGAAGTGATTTTATATGATGGAAAATCCCATACAGATCTGTTTTTACAGGTTAGTGGTTATTTCTGATGCAGATCTGTTTTTACAGGTTAGTGGTTATTACTAACTTTTTTAAATGTCATTATGGGTTTAATATACTTGTTTCGCTGCAGTCTGGTCATCCTAAAATTTTCACATTTCATATTCATTTATATGTCTGCTTGGGATCCTTTTAATCTACGTATAAACTGGGATGACGATGTCAAACGTGCGTTTAGTTTAACAGGGAAACGAATCATCTCCCAGAGATCTTTGTGAATTTAGCTCGAACTGCTTCAAGCTTTGCCGTGAAATAGTAAAGTCAATAGTAGTTATCCTAATAGTATTAGCCACTAGCTTATTGTTTCTGCACTTGAAGGTTTCTTCCAGTTCCTTAGGAAATTAAACTTGTGAAAAAATCGATATGGCATCGACAAACTCTTATTTCCACCCCTAAAATTGAGTACAGGATCCGTTAAGAGGTGGAAAGGATGATCTATTTGATCATATGGTTTCAGTCATACATGCCAGTGATGAGGAAGCTCTTGCCAAGGATGCCTTGGCGCCTCCGAGAAAACGCCTTGTACCCGAGATTTTGTTAAGGTTGGCTCATCATATCAGCCCATTCTAATATTTCTACGTTTCTCAATGTTTGATCAGGCACAACCTTGTTATGCTATTTTTTTTTTATAATAATGCCTTGTGATATCTCCAATTCTTTCTCCATTGGTATTCATTGTAGCACCCCTTGGGTTCTTGATTCTTGTAGGAGCAATATTGTATCAGCCTGCCATGAAAAAGGGCAGCGTTTGGTGTCATTCTAATACATTATTCATGTATTATGGTTTAATCCTCATTTTATTGTACAATTTTAAAACAATACGAATAAATAATATTTTAATTTTAGAACATAAATCGTAAATAATGTCAAGTGTATGATACCTATATTATTTTTGTTAGAATAAAATAAAAGTTTAAGTCGTTTTGGCGTGATAGTCATGTCAACAATCATTAGTCATATTACTGTAATGTCAATCCAATGATATAATTGAAATAAAAATCAAAATTCAGTGGTATAATTAATAATTTTGGAAGGTGTAAACGATATTATGCTTAAGTTTAATGGATGTATAGTGTAGTTTATCTTTTTAATTAAAATATTCTATTGTAATTTATTAATATAAAAGTATATACGCACGTATTCTACCAATAAAGAACTTATAAAATCATTCTTTTGTCAATATTTTTTTATTAATATGAGATAAGTACAAGACAGTATATGTTTAACGATAAGTCTCAATCTTTGAACATTGAACACTCACACCCCTGACATATATGGTGCTCAAACTCGGATCTTCAAGGAACAATAACATTTCCTTTACCACGTATGTCACTTAGTTCGTGCTTATTTAACAATATTAACTATTAAAGTCCCGGTCTTTTTCTTGACTATTTACAAATCAATCAGTATTATATAACTTTGAATTAAAATTATGAATTTGGAAATAGAAATAGAAGGACAATCCAAAGGTTGAAAAAATTGATGTCAAAATTAGATTGTCGGTTCCTTGTAGATACCTGAAAAAAGAGTTGCAATGTGAAAAATGTATGGCATTTTCTGATATTAAACTCAGGACCGCCTAACAGCTTTCCTTTTTGAATGATCAAATGAGAAAAGGAAACAATGACTAACACAAGTTTGATGGCAGTGTTTGAATGAATGAAATGCCAATTTATTTGACATTTAATACGTAAGAGAGTAGACAACGACCAAAACCACCCAACTCTCCGATGGTTGCATATTCACCAAGCGTCGGCTGCTCCTGCCCTGCTGCAGTTCGCCGCCGCCGCATGGTTTTTGGTTCTAAGGGCAGTTTCCTCCACATCATGGTTTCTGCCACATACCACTACACGCCTTCGAAGAAACCCTCTCCACTTGGTACTGCTGCTCTTTTTGTTGGGGTGGTTATCATTAACATCTGCATCGATCTTCAATAGCTCATGGTAAAATTTGATCCCACTCAACTCGATAAGCTGATCGAGTCTCTTCGAAATGATTTCGATCTCGTATGGATCGAGGAGAGAAGTATGTATGGGGACCGAATCCGATCCCTTCATCTCCACGCTGTTGTTATTGTTGTTTCTCATGGCTTCCAACTTGTAGCGCGAAGGCCCCGGAGCTCGTTCCGATCGTTTTGCATCGGATACTGGGATCGGCATGGGCTTGGCTTCGGAGCTTGAGCCGCGCTGGTGCCATGCCCATGCAGCTGCTTTCACAAGGTCCAAATCGTCGTTGGAGCAAGCTTTGGCCATGATGTGGTTTTTGTGATTTGATAGTGTTCCTGTTTTTGGTTTAAGGAAACAGAAGGGGTTGGGATTGCTTCGTTGTTAGAATTGAATTTGGGGGGGGGGGGGGGCATTAAATGAGAAATGGAAAGGAAGGGGTTGAAAGGTAAGGGTAGTAGTCCATGTATGTCCTTGGAACTAATTTTCACGGTCATAAATGGGACGTTGAGACGATGACATTTGCTTTTCAATTTGGAACCAGACATTGTCTCTTGTTAGTTATGTATGCGTATGGTCACTTGTTCCTCCCCCCCCCCCCCCCGTAGATGCATACCCCTTCCACATTTCCCATTATTATTATCAGTAGGGATTGTACGAACAACAACTACTTCAATTATATTTTTCAAGTTAAATATCTAAATTACTTATTATACTTAAAACTATTATTTATAATCAGTTTAAGTCCCATTTACTCTTTTAACTGTGTCCCTGGAATCTCTTCCAACTATTCTTCATATCCCGCTCGAAACTTGGCCTCGCGTATGCACTGCAATGCAAAGAAATGAAAAGACAAGAAATTCCGATATCCCACCTCTGCATATCTCTGAGGGTGGCCTGCCTTAGCTTTTACGCCTCCTCGGCCGAGAAATATCATGCTCGACTCGCCTGACTTCATCTTTCAGCTCCTGCAATGTTGTTTCTCTGTATTGCGTTGCGCCTTCAGCTTCTAACAAACTTGACAGGTGCTTCACTTAAGAGAGATACTCGGTCTTTGCTTCCACGGAATCAGTGATTAACTTTCCGGTTACCAACTGCATTGAGCAGATTAAAAACAATTGACGTTCTTGCAACAACAATGTGATTCCCGATTTAAGCTTTCTATTCCAACGAGTTCATCAAGATTTTAATCCAAACATGTACCTCTTTGTGGGCAGAAATGCATTCAAAATTTGCATTTTTGGCTTCAATAGTAGATGACTTTTCCTGTATCCCAATGGAATCATAGTTAATTATTAGTACAATGTTTAAAGGGCAGTTTGATATGCATAAAGCCTAAACCACCTATTATGTCACACCATCAAGAGCCAAATGAGCAGAACATTATCTCGGAGCGTGTTTCTATCATCAAACAAGATTACTTTAGGTGAAGAAAAACACATTTGATGTACATTATTGAACTTGAAAAAGAAAAAAAATACCAAAAGATCGTAGGACAAGCATGATGGTATTTGTTTTCAACTGAGAATATCATATGTAAGGCCCAAACTATAAGTGAGACTTGGGAATTTTAGTAACTAAAAGGGTTTAGAAGAAGGGTTATTATCAATTTATCATTAGTAAGGCCTGGGGCCATGCAAATTGAACAGACACCAATTAGAAAACTATCTTCTGATATTAATGTGATACCTACACATTTGAACCAGAACCACAACAATCAAGGTTTCTATTTGGCACCCAAAGCTGAAAACTAAGCAGTTAGGTTCTCAAACTTCGCTTCTTTTTATTAAAATCAATTTTCACATGAGACTAAGCACAGGAGAGAAAGAGAGAGAATGGTGGGGAAAGGGGATCACCGGTTCATTAGTTTCTAGGACAAGGCAAGAAATTAAAATAAACTTTGTTAATGGTAGCCCATAACAAAAATATGAATGCAATGGTCAATAAAACATTCCTTCTTTTATCAGGTCTTGGTAATGAAGCAGAAATAAATATAAGAGCAGAAGAATAAACAAAAGACAATGGTTGGGAAATATAGTCGTCTCATTCTGGCCATTATCAATCTAAGGATCCAAGCTCATGAAACAATATCATTTTATTATCATATTCCCTTCATCCTCATTTTTCGAGTAGAATCTTAAAACATCTATATAAAAGAAGCTGACACATAATCTAGTATTCACAAGGAACTAACCAGTATGTTCAATGCTACATGGCCTTCATGCCCAGTTTCTCCAGAAACTCCATAACCTTGCTTCTTGCTTTGTGTTTTCAATTTGTCAACAACTTGCCATGCTATCCTATCACGTAAAGAGAAATGACTAAGACATATTTGTACAGATCTATGATAAATTGCAATTTAACCTATGTCCATCATCATCAACTAAATTGAAGGGTGAAAAGTGGAAAAAGATAGGTCGTAGGCCCCCCTTTTTCTTTTGCTGGTAATTAACACGAGGAAAAAATGCAGGCCTAATTGACTAAAATTCAATTTTAGTTTGGTGAATGATTTGATCCATGCAGTTCCAAGTGTCACCATACCAAGTTGTCAATTACTAAAATCATTTTGTGCTTAAATTTGTCAAGTAGTTTTCTCACAGAAGAGTCGAGCATCGGGATATTCAATGGTCTAATTTGCAAACTGGGTGCCTCTACCTAGAAGAAAGAATATCTTTAAAGAAACTAGTGGTAGCAAAGGACATGTATGCCTTTGAGTCAGCACATTAAAAGGCCACCTCTACACTGGTCAGCAACAGGACTTATACAGCATTTAAGAATATATACTTTGTAAAGTGAAGACTGTAGTTTATTGCTACACACTGCATGCAAGAGTTCAATTAGGAACCTAGATGTAATGAAACAGCACCAACCTTATTGCATTGTTTAAAAGACCTTTTGCCTTGTCAAGCTCAGCAATTGCATCAGAAATATTTGTCTTCCTATGTTGAATGGAATTAAGCATTGCAACCCTAGCAATGCGAAGCATATTGGCTCCAATCTGTCCACGGAGAAAAGAAAGGTGATCCCTTCTTGGTAGTCCTTTTCTACTCATCTTTTTTCAATTATTGTATAGAAAAGTTTATGTCAAACTGGAAAATGGCATAAAAATAGAGAAGAAATCAAATATTTTAGATTTGTTTTTGGCAATGTTTGTACTCAATTCAACATACAAATTCAAAAGAGATTATCGAATGAATAAAGTTAGTGAATATATGAAACATTGAAACTTCTTTCATAAACATAAATAAGCGTGAGAGACTTCCAATTCATTAATATATGAAACATTGGAACATTCATAAACATGAAGGAGCATAGAGAGCAGTGCATCAAAAGTAAAAGTGGAAGAAGCAATCATGAATTATACGCAGTACATTGAGTCAATGATAACCATTTAACTATTATTTTTTTTTTCAAATTCATCCACCTCCTTGATGTTATTAAAAGTAAAATAATGTGAAACAAAAAATAAAAAAAGGCAAACTCGCATGACATACAGACAACAAACGTGTTGACTTAAAAGGAAACCATTGTAACAAATTAAATTAGGGTCAATTACACGTTTGACAACTGAATTTTACCATCTCTCATATTTCAATCATTTTACTTTCAATGTTTTCAAATTAATCATTAGACATTATACATTAAAGTTTTTAAACCCTCGATCCTTTTCTCATTAACAATTTGATTATGCAGCGTATTTTAATATTATAAGCTGGCACGATATATACAATTTAATAATATAAAATAAGAAATGACATGACATTTTATTTGAGGAGTTCGGTTTGAAAAATGAAACAGATAATGAAACTATGGATAAAACAATTTCTCCGCCATTAACATGAACAACTTAGATGATGATTGATTCTTTGTTTTGAGTATTCAAGAAGTATACTGTGTAAGATGTGTAGAGAATGAAAATAAAAAAGATGGAAGAAATGACACTTCGAGGAAGTCCAGGAAACGATGAATTGTTTTTTCAAGTTTTAATTCCCTGAGTAGTTGTCTTCAACCTTTGAATTGTCTTTCATGGTCATTGAGGGTTTAAAAAAAGTTGAATTTCACGGTTTTGATGGTAATGAAAAATTTAACTGGATTTCAAGCTCTAACTCTTTTAACTCTGATAAATCAAATAAGCCTTCTCTCTATAGAAAAGTTGGGACAAAATCTGTCTAGATCAGTTTGGATCTTAGAAATGAGTCTGACAACAAATAGAAGAAATATGTTGATCTTACACATTCCTCGCTCAATCCTATTGGGGCTTCCTGAACGTTTGTACCTTGCAGATAACTTTATTCGGTAAATCTTGTGCACTATTGTTCGTTTATACTTGAACTGTTAGAACAATGATGGTGTCGGACGGTGGTTATAACGACGATCGACGTGATGATCGAGATCTGGGTTCTTTCATGTTGAGAACTGAAAATAGAGAGAAGTGAAATTAGAAGGAAGAAGAAAAAAAGAGAGGAGAAAATGAAAAAATAAAAGAAATATAATTTTTTATTTAAATAAAACAACTTCATTTTAATCTAAATTTATCTTTTTAAATATCCAAAATTAAATCGTCTTAGTATAAGTTATCATGTCATAACATCGTTAAATAATTAACGGCGGAATGACAAAAAATCCAATATATAAAATTTATTAATTAAATTAAAAAAATAAACGTAAAGTCAAATCTCTGTTAGTGCTTGAAAATTCAATGAGATGAAATTTTGCTACTGGTTTCTTCCTTCTTACATCAGACTTTTGGATGCTTACACTAAAACTTAATGCTCCTTACATGCATTTTTCTTCTTTATAAATTGGATAAAGTAACACATACCTCCCTGCCAAGTATCTTGCCCTAATAAGCCTTTCCTTTGGTTAGATTTTACTAATTGACTTGGAAAACTTAAAATCATGATTTTTTTGCATATTTTTTCATAGCTGAGTTGCATATTGTGATATGAGTTTCAAATTGCTTTTGTGCCTTTTGGACTTTATAATTTTCTATGTATGGCCTTCTAACTTCTTTATGCGCCTCTTCTACACCGAGCTGGTCTTCTTTCTTGCAGCTTAAATTGATATCTAGTTATGATAAATAAGTGACATTTACTTTGATTGAATATCCTGGATTGCTTCTCTTACCTCTTGTCCGAGAGCGCCCTTAATTTACATTCTTTATAAACTGTTCTTTTACCAATTCTTCTGCAGGTTGGGACCATTACATTTCTTACCTTAATAGGATTGCTTGTTTTTATGCTTTTCTTTCTAGCTGCAACTGTCAATACTATCATCATCTCTTTCCTCATCGCTCTGTCTGCTGCAGGAGGCTTCTTGGTTATTTTCTTTGCCTGTGTAACGGTTATTTACATTGGGGCCTTGTCAGTTGCTGCTTTTGTTATTTCTACTGCAACAATTTCAGCAATTATAGCTGCTCTTGTAGCTACAGGTATATCTTTCTCAGAATCTATTTTTAGTTTTTACTTTGTTTCATTCTTATAAATTTTGCCGGAACCTACGTCCCTAAATGAATTTCAGTCCTATAGAGTTGCCGAGGGTTATTTTAGATGATAACCCAAATGAAATTTCAACATTTATGCATACAGCATGTTTGGGTAAATCATTGCCATTATTTTCTACCCAACGTGTGGGGTGTCCTTCAGTGTCGCAGAGGCAAAAATCAGTAGAAAAGAATTATGATGGAAGACTAGTTTGTGCGAGATTGGAAAACAAAATTTGGCACAGCCTATAAAGGGGATTTGGATTAGGTTTTTTTTACTCTGCTGTGACCAATATTCATTTTACCAGCCAAGTTTGCTAAGCAATGTGAGTGATTGAGTTTTTGTGTGCTAGTTTGGATGCCCTGATTCACATTTGTTGCTGTATTTTTCTTCTTTTGGCATTTAGATTTCATGCTGTTCTGTGCCCTCAAATTTGGAATGAATGGGATACAATGTTTCAGTGCCAAAGTTGATATTCTTCCTAGTGCACATTAAAGTAGTTTTTCTTTAGAATGTATCTACAATGTTTTCTGCCGCTATTGCTTGAAGTGATGTCTCTTTTGTGGCATGGTTAGCAATTTTTATACCACTTCAATAGGTATAAGTAATTATGGTGTTTCGTGTCCTCGTAATTGCTATCTCAAACTGTCTGGACCTGAAGCTTGAAATTCTTCGTAGCGAAAATCATGGTAGGCATTTTATTAGGCAGCTTTAATTTTCTGGAGTAGTACATTTAAGTCGATGTTTCCATGTGAATCAGGGTACCAAGAAAAGCATGGACCTGGCAAAGCCCTCGTTCACCATGACTGGCATCTTATTCTTCTGCTCAGCATGTTCTTCGCTACCAGGAGCTGAACAAAGTTTCGGACTGAAACGCTTCGGTGAACGTAAAACCCCACTCCACACTCATTCAGCATGAGAAAATGTGTTTTGAGTTTCGGCAGTCAGCAGCGATATAGTCGATGTTCGGTTCATTTTACGGGTGAATGGTGTTTGTATTTCTCATCCCCTAGAATTTAAATGGATGGATGATTAGCTTTTAGCCAGGAACTAGAAAGAGCTTCACGTGATCAGTGCTATATTATTGTTATATTTTATAAAGGATGAAAAAAATATATATGTTATGTAAAAACATATTTATAAAACCGTTAAATAATTATTGATGGAGTGGTAATAAATTTTTGTGTAAACTACTCAAATGGTCACTATTGTTTGGATAAATATTCGTTTTCACCACTGATGTTTGAAAAGTCATAAATTGGTCACTAACGATATCGTTTCTTTTAATTTATTGAACACCATTAATGATTTTATTTTAATTTATTGGAATTTGAAAACGTAAATAAATTCAAAAGGTTACGTTATGAAGCCTACAATTGAAAATATTCGTCGAATTTGGTTACATCAACGTAGTTAAATTCTGATTCTTAAACAAAATTTAAGATGTAATCCTTGAAATCATAATTTATTTAATTCTCCAATTATTATTATCACTTATATAAAAATATATTTGTAAAAAGTATTTAACAATAAAGGCCATGGTTTACATATAAATACATTACATAATCTTCTTATTCAATCATTAAATAGTATTTTTAATTATTTCATTTAAAAATATAAAAAAACATATTTACTAGATTATAGTGTTTTAACAGACAAACGGAAGTACCGTGAGATTGATTCAATTGGCGCGGCGATTGATTAATGGCTTAATGCCCAAATAAGTGCCCAAGTTATACCTTTTATGTCAAATAAGTGCCTATATTTTTTTGTCTATCCGAGTGTCTAATGTTACAAACATAGCATTTTAGGTGTCCGGACCATCAACGGCGTTAGTTTTTCTTGTTAAGTGACACGTCTCACAAACAGATAATTTTAAATTTTTTATATAAAATAAAAAAAAATTATATATTTACAAAAACACATAACCCTTAAACTTTAAAAACCTCCATTTCAACCCTTAAAGTCACGCCGACCGCCACCCTTTGTTGTCACAAGAAGCTCCACTCGACCGCCCTTCCCCCGGCGACCAAAACCCCAATGAAATCATGACCGGTTAACAACCGATCAACGAAAAATTGACTTTTTAAGTCCCGCGAACTCTAGGATGAAAATCACTATCTCACACGATTCCAATGGTGAATCGGCAACAACTACGACGACATATAACTAGGATGATGGCAAGGAATACGTCGACGACGATGGTCATGGCCGGAGAGGGGGACGACGGTTGATTAAGATTAGGATTTGGGATTTTGGGATTGTTTTTATAGTATAAGAAAAGTTAGGATTTTCTTATAAATATAATAATATTTTTAATATATTTTAAAAAAATTCAAAATATATTTAACGAGAAGAATTAACGCCGTTGACGGTTTGGACACCTAAAGTGTTAACGTTTGTAACGTTAGGCACCCCGATGACAAAAAAATGTATGCACTTATTTGACACAAAAGATATAGTTTGGGCACTTATTTAGGTATTAAACCTTTAATTAATTCCCAGGCGGTAGAAGAAATGTGTCTAAATTCCGAACAACAACCGGTTGGGCGGTCAATATCGTTGGTTCGGTTAGCCACGGAAGGTGCCGACCGTGGAGTGCTTCTCACTCTTTACTCTTTTACTTTTACTACAGACACTAGCTGCTACTAAATAAACCTCTCCTCTCTCTTTCTCTCTATATAATAGATTAAAAAGGGTTTCTTTTCCCTCTCACTCCTTTTTCACTGCTGAGGAAGATGGAGAGAATAACGGCCTGTTTGGTTGCCATGGCCGTTGTCACCTTTTGCGCCGTACCGCAGGTCAGATCCAGTTCTTCCGATCATCGTTATAAAGCTGGAGATGATGTTCCTCTCTATGCTAATAAAGTGGGTCCCTACCACAATCCGAGGTATTCATCCATCTTGCTTTTCCATCTCAACTCAAATCAACTCTCAATTTTTAGCTTTCAATCTGACTTTTGCTTTGATTCACAGTGAGACCTACCGTTATTTCGATTTCCCGTTCTGTTCCTCAGGTTTGATCTCATTTCGCGTCTATTTCTATTTTTTAGTTTTAAATCTGTTTTTTGAGAGTTCTAAATTGAGTAATTTGAGGGTTTGCTCTGCACTTTCAGCACCCGTGAAGGAGAAGAAGGAAGCTTTGGGTGAAGTCTTGAATGGCGATCGCCTAGTGAGTGCCCCTTACAAACTCGTGTTTTTGACCGAGAAAGAGGCTGAGATTGCCTGCAAAAGGAAGCTTACTAAGAAAGAAGTCGCCAAGTTTCGAGCTGCCATCTCAAAAGACTATTACTTCCAAATGTACTACGACGACCTTCCCATTTGGGGTTTCTTAGGGAAAGTTGATAAGGAAGGCAAGGCCGACCCATCCGACTACAAATATCATCTCTTTAAGCATCTCATTTTTTAGATCCATTACAACAAGGATCGTGTCATTGAGGTTACTGTTCGATCTGATCCCAACGCACTTGTGGACCTAACGGAAGATGAACCGATTGATGTAGATTTCATGTACACCGTTAAATGGAAGGAAACCAACACTCCTTTCGAGAATAGAATGGACAAGTACTCGCTGTCTTCTTCCTTGCCACGCCATCTCGAAATCCACTGGTTCTCCATCATCAATTCATGTGTCACCGTTTTGTTATTGACTGGTTTCCTGGCCACCATCTTATGCGAGTTCTTAAGAACGATTTCGTCAAGTACGATTCATTTCCATCTGTATTTGATGCATGATAATCCATATCTAATTCTTAAGTATACTTGGTTTTGTTTTTAAATAGGTATGCACATGATGACGAATCTGCGGATGACCAGGAGGAGTCTGGGTGGAAGTATATTCATGGTGATGTGTTCAGGTTCCCCAAGAACAAGTCTATGTTTGCGGCAGCTCTTGGTTGCGGCACCCAGCTCTTTACTCTGTGAGTATCATCCACCGAAGCTACTTGTCTTTTTGTTTCCGAGCAATCTGTTGACTGTTATTCATTTGCTTCCTTTTCCAGTACAATTTTCATTTTTATCCTTGCTTTAGTTGGGGCCTTTTATCCATATAACCGAGGAGCTCTTTTCACTGCTCTGGTGGTCATTTATGCCCTTACATCTGGAATTGCTGGCTACACTGCAGCGTCTTTCTACAGTCAGCTAGAAGGAACAAATTGGGTGTGTAGTACTGGTCTCTCTCACTGTTTCCTCTATGTGAAAACGTGTTGCAAAAATTTGAATTTCTTTTCGGTCATTTCTGATGACTGTTCGTACCCTTCTTCATGACAGGTGAGAAACTTATTACTGACTGGAAGCTTGTTTTGCGGGCCTCTTTTTGTCACATTTTGTTTTCTGAATACCGTCGCAATTGCTTATAAAGCCACGGCAGCATTGCCGTTTAGAACCATTGTGCTGATTCTTCTCATATGGGCTCTAGTCACATCACCTTTGTTAGTAATAGGAGGTATTGCTGGGAAGAATAGGAAGGAAGAGTTTCAAGCCCCTTGTCGCACTACAAAATATCCTAGAGAGATCCCACCATTACCTTGGTACCGAAAAACTCTTCCACAAATTGCAATGGCAGGGTTCTTGCCATTCAGTGCGATCTATATTGAACTTTACTACATATTTGCCAGTGTGTGGGGACATAGGATCTACACCATATACAGCATCCTGTTTATTATCTTTATCATTCTTTTGATTGTCACTGCATTTATTACCGTGGCTTTGACTTACTTTCAACTTGCTGCTGAAGACCATGAATGGTGGTGGAGGTATGTTGTTTTTAGCCTTCTGATATGCATAAATGCATGCATTCATAAGATCTCACAGAAAACATGTGTTGACATATAGACCCAGTGCTGCTTGACGAATATTTTAACTTTTCTCATATTATTCTTGTAGTTTACTATCTGTATGTATGTTTGTTGTTTGTTGCATGGTGTGGCATGGCAATCTTTGACTTTGCATAACTTCTTGTTATATAGATGGATTTCCGATATCATATGTTGTAATAGTTCTCTCCTCCAGAATTCAGAATCACAATCTCAATTTGTATTGTTTCATAGCCAAAATATGAGAAACCTGACCCAGTTTTCTGTCTATCTTGGATCATTTGTGGAATTGTTTATATGAATCATTTTATGACTAACCAACATTCAGATACCATCTCGAGTGCGTCTTGTGGGGGTAATCAGCCGATCTTAACTGATATTTTATTTGGTCTATCAGGTCCTTCCTTTGTGGTGAGTCTACCGGGTTGTTCATATACGCATACTGTTTGTATTACTACGTAGCCCGGTCAGACATGTCAGGCTTCATGCAAACCTCATTCTTCTTTGGTTATATGGCTTGCATTTGCTATGGCTTCTTCCTCATGCTTGGGGCCACTGGCTTCCGTGCATCTCTGCTCTTTGTCCGACACGTCTACCGTTCTATCAAGTGTGAGTAGGAAATGGGATGGTCTCCCTCTCTTGCTTGATCGGAACCAAGTTGAATAGTTAGTTTATCAAAAGATTATACAATGATTATGAAAATGCAGACCGGAAACTCATGCATGCAAGCTTGGGGTGTTATTGCCGCGTTGTATGAAATATGGATCATCTAAACCTTACTTGATGCCAACAAAAACTTGTATTTCTCACTTCACTCATTCCCTTCTTGTTATTGGGATACACAGTTTAGGAAGAACTTCTGTTAATGCGATGCTTTAAGAACAATAACAAATGTCTTCATTTTGCAGTCTTGTGTCCGCGTATTGTGCTGGCGACTGATTAACAATGAGCACTTTACTTTCTCTCTTATTTCAATTATTATACTTTCAATTTTTTTAATTTACTCACTGAACTTTCGAATTGTTCTTGTTTTGGTCACTACAAATTATTTTATTATTATTTTAGTATGATGTGGCATTTTTTATTATTAAAATATAAAAATAATTTAAAATAAATAATAAAATAATATTTTCACTTCTCCATCATTGACCACCGTTCTCAGAACCAATTATCGTTTGATCTCAAATTGTACAGAGAGACTCGCTTTGACATGCCGAGCTTGAATTTTGATGGTCATTTCATCGAAAAATATCCCAAAACCCGTGAATCTCAATTGAAACATTTCGATTTTCTTATTTTTCATCTCAGGGGATCAAGGTGAAGTGACTCATGAAATCTGAGACCGAGCAATCACCATCTAAGAACGATGGTTGATGTTTTAGTTTTCTCACTTTTGATCGAATTTGGAGCATGTTCCGACAAAATGAAGGTCGAATTTAGACTTAGGAGGTTGAGAAAAAGTGATTGATGAAATCTAGGACCGAACGACCACCATCTACGACATCGATGGCGGCGTCCAATGCCCGTGAACAGTGGACGACCATCTTCTATTTTTATTTTAAATTATTCTTATATTCAATAATAATAATAAAAATTTATGGCATACCAAAATAATAATAAAAAAAATTTAGAGTAACCAAAACATTTGAAAGTTAACTGAATAAATTGGAAAATTTAAAACATATTGAGTGAAATAAAAAAAAATCAGTAAAAAAACGATATAGTTTAACCAAAACAAAAATATAAATCAATAAACCAAAATCAAAGCTTAGAACATGTACATAAACTCTAATCTTATATTTAGGGTTTGAATGTTTCTTATCCAATGATATCTTGACACTTAAGGATTACGAAATCTTAGCTTTAAAGCGATAATGAATATATAATTGGATCTTTGAGACTCAAGTTTAATTTTCCCTTTATTTAAATATTTTTAATATATTTTCTCATCACACACACTTTTTTATATTTAAAGATTTTGTTTAGCATGTTTTTATACCATATACTTTTCATTTTCAAAACATTTAAAATATTTATGTTGCGTAAAATTTTAATTAAATTGATATCATAAATTAATTGAACTCTAATTCATTTAATAGTATATAGAGAATTCAGTGATATATAATTTATTCAAAACCATTTGAAGATTAATTTTGTTATATAATTGTATATTATTTTTTGAAGAACATTTTTATTATTTAAAACCAAATATGGTTATGGCTCAAGTGGTAAGAGATAAATAATAAAATATTTTAAAATATTAAAATCTTTGAAAGCTAATTTCCATGTTCTAAATTAATAAAGTTGATTAAAATAGTTCTATTTAAAAGTACTAATTTAAAGATAAAAATAACTATTTCATATTATCAAGATAAGATCATTTGTTTCTGTTAAGAATTCAAGTATTGTATTAATAGATTAAAGGTTTAAACATTTTGTTAATAGATTAAACAATTGTTAATTTATATTTTCAATTAAATTTAAATAAATTTATATAATTGCATTAAATGGAAATTCATGATATCATCTCTAACGACTTACTTTGATTTTCTTAAACGGCGGTGGGAGAACATTATCCAACAAGATAAAGTATTAAAACAACAAGGGTAAGCTATGCAAATATTCCCCTTATGTTTTCGGTAATGATGAACTTTAATCATTAATTTAAAAATTAAGGGAGAGTGATACTTAAAGTTATAGATTAGTTCGATTTTAGTCTTTAATATTATCGATTCATTCGATATTAGTCTCTCAGTAATTAAATCTCGTTCGATTTCAGTTCCTAAGCCATGTTAGAGACTTAAATAAAAGGGGTTAACGAAAATTAATGGCTGACGGATTAAAATCGAATGGATGGATAATGTTAGAGACAATTTTCTCTGAATTTTTAAAATTGGTGATCAAAATCGGACAGACCCTAAACATAGGGGATCATCCGCCTAATTTGCCCAAACAACAAATCAATGTATTATGATGATAATAATAATAATATCTCGAGCTACGGTTGTACAATTCCTTTCAGGTTGTTGTCTTTGATGCCAGGGTAATGAAGGGGAAATGTAAATAAAGAAAAAAAATCACAGAAAATGTTTCTGTAGTTTGGAGAAATTCCCAGATCTGTGATTGAAGAGAGCAAACGGAAAAGGATGAAAAGTTGATAGTGTTTATGATGTTAGGAGCGGTGCAATTGGGAGCAGCGGCGGCGTGCGTGGTGGTTTTAATCCCGATGGGAATGGCCGGTTGGCATTTGAGCCGAAACAAGGTGCTCTTTTTCAGCGGCGCCCTTTTCATTTCTCTAGCCATTTGCGTCCATTTGACTCCCTATTTCCCTTCGCTCCCCGAATTCGTCAACTCCGTTTCTTCCGTCGTAGTCTTCGATCCCCGCACTTCGTGCACCAATTTGGTCAACGACATTTCTTGGCAAGTCAACCCCAAAAACGCTTCTTCCCGTTTTCACATCAACGCCACCGACGATCTCGATTTGTACGATAAGCGCTGGGACTGGTCCGGTTCCCACAAGCTCAAAGCTTGCGACTTTCAGAAATTGTCTAGATCCGATGCTTCCGATTTGTTAAACGGATCCTGGGTGATCGTCGCCGGTGATTCGCAAGCTCGATTGTTCGCCCTCTCTTTGTTGAGTCTGGTTTTTGGGTCCGAATTCCAACGCATGGATTCGGTCAGAGCCGATTTGTTCAAGAGGCGTAGTGATTACAGCATTTTAGTTGACGAAATCGGTATGAAAATGGATTTCGTTTGGGCGCCTTACGTTGTGAATTTGACCGATTTGATCACTGATTACAAAACCCAAAAGAGCTGCCCTGATGTTATGGTCATGGGGGCTGGTCTTTGGGACATGCTTCATTTCAACAATACATCAGATTATGAGTTTGCCTTGCGGATGTTGAAAAGTAAAGTAGTTTCTTTGTTGCCATTGTCGACTGAGTTGCCCATGAATGAACCAGTAGTTGGTTCAGTCCCCATCAAGTCATCCTCCCATTTGTTTTGGCTCGGCATGCCGGTGCTGATCAATGGGATGTTGAATACAGAGGAGAAGAGGGAGAAGATGAGCGATGCAGTGTGGCATGCTTACGATCGAGCACTCGGCGATAGTAAGCTATTACGCCAAACCGGCGGCCCTCTGCATTTGCTGGATTCCCAGTCATTGACTTGGAATTGTGGTCCGCGTTGTACATCCGATGGTATGCATTATGATGGAGCTATCTATGAAGCTACCGTTCAGATAATGCTAAATACATTGCTTATTGAATCTCATCAGAGGCTTTGATTATACCTATGATTTCCCAGGTTTTCTCCCCTGCTTTGGATTAACACACAAGTAAGCTTTTTGTATGGCAAAAATTCTTTTCCTTTCATATTTTTGAAAACCGAATATACATTTGTTTATATACTATAGATTGATTAATACACTTTGTACGATTCACCTCTAATTTTGTTTTGTCCAAACTTGATGGTTGTACCATCTTGGATACATTTTTTATAGTAGCAGCGACCGAGTAGATCGACATTGGCTTATATAGTGTTTGTGCATTTATGTAAAGAAGGATTAGTGATGAAGACATGATTACAGTAGGTGAAGCATTACTAGTAGCCGAGTGGTTCAAGTACCTAGGGGCAATATAATTCAGAAAGATAGAGAGTGATGTAGAATTGTGACAAGAGTTTTGTGTAATCGAAATCTACCTATGAGTTTTAAGGTAAAGAGCTATAGGAAAATTTTGAGGGACCTACTTTGCTATATGGTACAGGATATTGGGGTAACAAGAAGCGACATATACGAGTGTAACCGAGACACGGATGTTAAGATGGGTGTATGGCAATAATTAAGGAGATAGTTAGAAATGAGGATCTCTATCTCAAAGTGGTTTGGCGTCGCAAGGACGTGGTCACATTCTAGTGAGTAATTTTGGGATCGGTACCCAGACTAGTACCAATATTACGAGGGAGAAGTATCAATACCAAGGTAGGGGTATCGATACTAAATTCCTCATATACTTTTAAATATTGGTTTTCATTAAATAAAATACACTAACAGTTATTAAATATATCTAAATAGTCATTTTGATTATTAAAATTTTAAAAGTTATGAAATATTATTAATTTTATCAAATTGTTATAAAATACTCATTATTTTTTGTTATGATGAGTGTAAAATTATAACATTTCTAATGATTATTAATAAAAATTTAATAAAATTTAATAAATTATTCATTTAGTACTTAAACTATCAGTTTTGGTCAATCTTAGTACCTAAATTTTTAATTTTTTCAAAATCACACCTAACGTTTATTTTTCATTTCCTTTTAGTACCACGCCGTTAAAAAACTTAAAGCTGTAGCACTTAAACTATCAATTTTTGTCTGTTTTAGTACCTAAATTTGCACTTTTTAAAAACAAAACTTAATATTAAATTTTGAACGAGGTACTAAAATGAAACAAAAACTAAACTTTAAGTATGATTTTGAAAAAAATGAAAGTTTATGCATTAAAATGGATAAAAATTAATAGTTTAAGTACTAAACGTGTAATTTACCCTAATTTGTAATAAACTAATAAAATTTAATGATTATTTTATAATAATTTTATAATTTCAATGATTATCTTACGACTTAAAAAAAATTAACGAACAAAACAGTTTCTTAAGTATAGTTTAATGATATACCTATCATTTTTTTTATTTGTGAACATAACTGATTTAGGTAGTTGTATATTTATTAGCAAAAATCAAGATTAAAATCTTACCAACTATCCAATTTTATCTCATTAAGATAAATAATTCACTCTGATTAAATAAAAAAAACAATACTGTTTATTTCATATATATTCCTTTTAGTTTACTTCATGAGAAAAACAAGTACTTTAATAGGTCGCCGCCGGCTGGAACATCTCGCTTTATTTTCAAAACCCCAAAAGCTCTGAGGTAATCTCTTTCCTTGTATTTCAGTCACTTTTGTCATGACTAGTTCACTTTTTTACCGCCACTCTGCCCCTTTTCAATCAGAATAATTGAGGATGAAGATATTTTGCTTTTGTGTCTACTTGGGTGTGTGAACTGCACAAACACTCGGGTCCTTTTCACCTTCTTGACTTTTGTTTTTTGGGTTCTTTGGCATTTTTTGGATATATTTTTGATGTTACTGTCCAAAACCCAGTTATTTTCTGTATCTTTTCTGTGTGTTTGTGGTTAGTTTATGTCCCATGGCTTCCTGGAACTCGGCTTTTCTTTTATGGTTTAAGAATTTCAGGAGTATTTTTCAGGTTAGTGGAATTTATAATCGTTGACTTGAAATTTTCATCTTATGGTCGTGATAAATATATTACTTTGTATATAGCTGATAATGTTCATTCAATGGGTTTCCCCCTTTTTTCACAGCTATCATGTTCTTAGTCTACTGTTTCTGCTTGATCTGGTTGTTTCCTCGTATTTCCATTTTTCCTATATAATTGGTTTATGCCTTTAGATTTGCAGAACATTAGTCCTTATGAATCATTGTGATTTGTGAGTGATTATGTTATGTTTTCTAGTTTCTCTTATTGGCATCTAAACCTTGGAATCTGGACTGTGTTCGAACTGTTTGTGAGAGTATTTCATCATGTTCGAAGTGTTATATTATACCTTCTGAAACTAAAGAACGGTGATTTTCTAATTCATACAAGTTTTAGTACCTATTACCATAAGTTTCACCGCACTAAGTTTTTGGAATGAAATTGGAATTTAATTATAACTTACAATAACTTCGTCATAATTTCTGAATCCTGACCTAATTTTCACCGTCTTTCGCAAAGGTTATCAGTTGTTAGATTCTGATAATTTGATGGAGCATTATATGGGTTTTGGGCTTTTGTTTTGTTGACAGAAATTGATGGTTGAGGTTAATTATTCAATTCTTGGCAGTAAGTTTTTTGTTTTTTTGCATTCAAATTTCAGTTAGTTTTCTCTGTTCAGCTAAGACTGAAGAATTCTTTGGTTGAAATGCATATCAATATCAATCATTTCTAAGATCTTCTCTTAAGATTGACTAAAGGTTGGACGTGACCTTTTTTGAAAAATTAGAATCGTCTTTGATGCTGACATATTACTTTGTGTCTATGTATGCCGGAGATCCTAGGATAAGTGATGGTTTAGCTGGTTATTTACTATGAGAATTTTGTTATTGATTGTTTCATGGTATGTTCAAGCCATATTGAATTGGGAATTTCGATATCGTCTTTCATACGTAGAAGCCATCCATCTCATGAGTTTTATGCTTTCTGTGTTAATTAGGGAATGGGAAAGTATGGTTGGACTATTGGGTTGAGTTAAAATAGTCCCCATTCTTTATATTTTTCATCTATCGTGTTGATGGCTGCTATTCTAGTGCCTCAAACATAAATTTATTATTTTTATAGGTTTTTGCTTGCCAACTAAAGAGATAAAATCTGAATAAATGTAATATTTACCGCTTGATGTTTACTTATTGATTTTTCTATCCCTGGATTGAATTCTGGGTTATAAGAAAAAGTGTTCTTTAAAAATTTCATACTATCTTCTCTTAGGCTCAAGAATCATTGAAAAGTTAGAAACAGGAAATATAAACCCGAACACCACCTTTCCTAATTCAAGGTGTAAAGGGGCAGGGTATCTTGTGTGTTTGGGGTTGGAGGGGGTTGGGTGGGGAGGGTGGTTCATATTTCATCCCTGAAGACTGGATGGTTTGTTGGCTAGGATTTATCAAGCAAGAGGGTGGAGAATTCTGCAAGTGCTGGTAATTGTTTGTCATCCCTTGATCTTCCATTGATAGAACAGAGGAAGGAAGAGGTATCACTTTTTTTTCTTTTACATTTGGATAAATGTGATTTTTCTTTGACCTTAACATATTAGAATATTCAAGCAAGCAGATCTAATAGGTTATAGGTGTATACTGGCTGTAAATGTCCCTTCCAGAAGAGAGTTATGACAATTAGGCATCTTTGTTTGAACTGAATGTAGTTGTGAATATTGAGATGGCAATGGCCTGATGTGTTGATTTTTGTCTTCATCTTGTATGCTGGAATTGAAATGTTCAACCGACTTTCCTTGACATGCTTTTCATCAACCCTTTTCTTGAGAATGGGGTGCAGTGTATAAACCGGAAGTTATCAAGCTAAGGTCGTATTCCTGTGAAATTTCTATGATGAAGCATATAAAGATGTCAAGAACTTTTTTGAACTGAAGTAGTTGTGAATATTGAGATGGCAATGGCCTGATGTGTTGATTTTTGTCTTCATCTTGTATGCTGGAATTGAAATGTTCAACCGACTTTCCTTGACATGCTTTTCATCAACCCTTTTCTTGAGAATGGGGTGCAGTGTATAAACCGGAAGTTATCAAGCTAAGGTCGTATTCCTGTGAAATTTCTATGATGAAGCATATAAAGATGTCAAGAACTTTTTTGTTGCTTATGCTTCTTCTGTATTATCCCTTGAGAAAAATGTATCGCCTATCAATCCTTGGCTAAAACTAGTAATGTCAAATTCAAATTGGTTGGTTATCTGAGCTAATCATGTTCTTATCTCAGGAGTTCATCTTCCCAGCTTTAAATCGGCATTCATTATTTCTAGTGGAATTTAAGTTTTGTTATTTTTCATGTTTACTGGGGGATTTTGCATCATGCGTCGATTGTAGCCAATTTCCATATTGTGCATCAGAACCTACAATACATAGTCTGACAGTGCTCTATTCATGTTTGTTAAACAGTACAAAATGCAAGAAATCCATCTTGGTTCACATACTATAAGGTCCCATGGCCTCGCCGTTGCAAGGACACACATGCATGATTGGCTTATTCTTCTGTTGCTTGGGGTGATAGAGGTTATCCTTTATATTATTCATCCATTTTATCGCTTTGTTGGGAAGGATATGATGGAAGATCTTAGATACCCCTTTAAAAGTAATACGGTTCCTGTTTGGGCTGTGCCGGTAATTTTTGTTTGTCTTGCTTTTAGATTGAAGTCCTTATTTTCTGTATAAGTTACCCCCCTTCCCCCTTCTCACTCACTCTTTTCCTTACTTGCCCCCGATATTTAGATGTATGCAATGCTGTTGCCAATGCTGATTTTTCTCATTGTGTACATCCGTAGGAGGGATGTTTATGATCTTCATCATGCTGTACTAGGTAAGTGTAACATTTGGATATTTCTCTGTTTTATCAACAAAATTTTCTTCAGCGTGGTTTAAAAGGAGTATCATAACTTTAAAGTGATTACTAAAATTAGTTTGCTAATGCAGGCCTCTTATTCTCCGTTCTAGTGACGGCTGTTCTTACTGATTCGATAAAAAATGCTGTTGGAAGGCCTCGGCCAGACTTCTTTTGGCGCTGTTTTCCAGATGGAAAGGATGTATGCCTCTCTAGACCTGCCATTCTGGGAATATAAATTTTCACTACTACTACCTTGACTTTTTTGTAACGTCAATGTTTATTGAAAGAAACTCAACTTAGTTGCTTCACAGGCTTATGATAAATGGGGAAATGTCATATGTCATGGCAATAAAAATGTCATTAAGGAAGGGCATAAAAGCTTTCCAAGTGGGCACACCTCTTGTAAGTTCCTCTTATACTGTTGATTAATGTTCATATTTGTTGAGATAATGAATATTTTCAGATTGTTATAAACTTATAATACTCTTCAATTCTTCGTCTAGTCATTTTCACTCTGTAATCTCTGGAGGATTTTTGGATTCATTTTGTAGGGTCCTTTGCTGGGTTGGGTTTTCTTTCACTTTACTTGTCTGGAAAAATCAAAGTATTTGACCGCAGAGGACATGTTGCAAAACTATGCGTTGTTTTTCTCCCTTTATTGGTTGCATCGCTTGTGGGGTCTCTTAGGTCAGTATTGCTCATACTAAGGAGTTGTTTTCATTCACGACCTGCTCTATTTACCTTCTTAAGATTATCCTTTGTAGGGCTCGTAGTGTCTACATTTTGCTATTTGCAGTTCTTCCCACCACCATATGATGCCAATGGTACGCTCCCAAACTCTTTTCTTTTCTTCCTTATTATAAAGTTGATTCTACAATGGTTGTACCATCTCCTTTAGGAGTAAAAGGGGAACACATTGCCTTGTGAGTCTCAGACCCTGAGTTCTTCAATATATAAGTACCAGGAAAAGTATTAAAAAGTTGAGCTTACCCGTGTTAGATGCGAACCGATATCTGATACTCACCTGATTCTGTGTAACATGGCGTGTCACTCTTGACATCAATGATTGATGCATTGTTCCCAGATATATTAGTAATCTAAATTTATCTGAACTGTTGCTGAAAATTGTTTAAGGTTGGGGGACTTATGCATATTTTCGAGTATTGGAGGAGTCAATTGCAAATACGACAAACACAGCCAATGCTGGGAATCCGCACAATGCAATTTCAGGGGAGATTCAGATTGCGAACCAACAGGAAGGACGTCATGATAATGGATTTATGGGAATGCATTTAGCACGCGATGCCGATTCAACGATGGGAGATATGGAATCAGGGAAGAGCTAGCTCGGTGAGTTTGATGTATGTAAATGAGGAATAGGTATATATGCACACCTCCTGAGCTGGATAGGTATATACAGGCTCATCTCGTGAGTAGTTATGGGTTCTACTGCTATACCTTTTTATAGCTAATAACGGTAAAGTAGCAGAGATTGACTAGATGTGAGTACTGAACACAGTGAAAAAAATTAAAAATAAATAAAAGTTCCCCGTTATGCCTGTTGTGTTGTTATCGAACTGACTGGACCGATTTTGTTTCAAACCAAAATTCTCAATGAATAACAATAATTTCTTAACCAGTTTGAACCTTATTTGTGATTCCCCAATTGGGTTACCAGCTTGAACCTAAACCCCCAACTCCCAAGAATCCAACAAAACCTTCAGAAACAGTTAAAAACAATGGTGTATCTCAACATCAACCTAAACACAGCTAAACTCCAGATTTTGATGTCACATTCAAGCTGATACACATCATGAAAGATGAAGCATCAGTAGTTAGAAACTCAAGAAATCATTCAAGTCCGTACCATGGCTTTATTAGAAACCCAACATGCCTTTTCACTCTTTTAAGGACAAATATTCTAAAGCAAGGCAGTTGGATGTTCTTATTCCTTTCTCTACTCCCCTTGTGCTTTAATACTTCGATTTAAACCCTTTTTACTTTTTGTTAATTATCTCGGTCTTGGATTTATGTATGCGATGAATGATTAGTTGATGAAATGTTCGATTTAATTTTGAATTTGATACGTTTTAATTTTGAGCGTCTGCTGTGACATCTTTAACTCAATTTACGATTGAGTCAAATTATGCTACGTAACTTCAATTTCTCTCTCACTAATTGTATACACACACTTATACAAATAATCAAGATTATCCTCCTTTTATGGAGAAACTACTTTTTAACTATGATGAAAATACCTTGAAATTATAAGGAAGAATCTAAAAATAACTCATTTATTTTTTTCTAAAATCATCAAAGTGCACAAGCTACCTAATTAGAAAAAAATGATCATACTAAAAAATATTAAAATCTAAATAAATGTCGTCAACACTAACAAAAAAGTATATATAATAATGATGGTTTGTAAACAAACTGTCAACAATACAACTCAACTGTGATATGTTTTTTGTGTTTGTAAGTATCGATCAATATCCAATATGAGGAACCAAAGTATGAATAGTTCAACAAAATAATTAAATAAACATCAAATAGAGTAATAAATATATAAAAAAAAATACATACTACAAGAACATACAAAAAAATATATACTACAAGAACATATAAAATCATCCACCATTTTCATATAAAAATCAAGTAAACAAAAATAATAATAATATAATTATAATCATAGGAAAGGGAAGAGAAGAGAAAGGAAAGAAAAAACCAACGATCTATAATCAGTTTAAGATTGATACTGTCATCGATGTTGAAAAAATATAATAAATTAGAAGAAAAATGACATAAAAAAAGAGAGTGAACAGTTATATATTTTTTATTATGACCTATTGTTTTAAATAAATTGTTGAAATTTAGTGCGAACCAAACGATCTCAGTGGTTAAAAGGATGATTATCATTTCTAGAAGTCTTGGATTCGAACACGTCGTCTGCAATGGTGTACGAACGGTTATTATCAAATGATTAAAAGTCTTTCAAATAGATATTATCTTATAATCACCTCGTATTAATAAAAAAAAGGCTTAAGGGTCACCTTTTCTCCTTCGTCCTTATCGTATTTTCGTATCAATTTAGCCCTCGAAATTGCATCATTCTATATCTTATCCCTATCTTAAAACCCTGAATCCTAACTTAAGGTTTATAATTTAAGGTTTTAAGTTAGGAGTAGAGTATAGAATGGAGCAATTAGACAATTTTAAGGGTTAAATTGATGCGGAAATCAATAGAGGCGAAAGTGATAAATTGAGTCTACTACGATTGCAAAAATTACCCGCCCAAACAAAAATATTGTATTCTACCAGCCAAGATGACTAACCAGTATATTCTCCGCTAGTAACACATATAAATTTAAGGGAGGAATCTGCTACTTGAGAACCGTATCTGGTGGATATTAAGACAACTGAACTCCCAATGGCCAACATTACATGCACCATTCTAATTTCTACAAGAATCTTTTCATTTTGGCTCCATACATTCCTACTTTATTAGAATCTTCAATCACTCATTTCTTACTAAATCGTGAATAATATAACCCCAAAATGATTCTCGTGGCATCCTTTTCTACTTAAAATATGGGTTTGTTGTTGGAAGCCATGGACGCAAGAATTGACCAACCAACGTCTTCTCTCAACAAAATCGTTTTCACTTCATTAAATACAACACCATATGATACCGACGCCTCAATTGTCATTAATTAATTGATTAATATGATAATAATCATGCAACAAAACCAACAATAAGTTGGTCTAGTAGAATAAGACACTAATTTTTTTTAAGTAAGATCATTGAGTTGAGAGAAACGTCCCCAATCTAAGTTAGTCGGTCAATAAATCTAATACCGATGATTAACACTCGTGATTACTACCTTGTCATTGTGATTAGTTTAGAAGAAACTCATCCCAAAATATTATTTATTAAAATATGGGGAAATATAACAGTAGTGGTTGTTGGTTATATAACAAGATATATTAGGCGACATATATTTGATTGGAGAGGTCCATGGTTAGTTAAAGTTGTGAAATGGAAGCAACAAAGTTTAATAATTATTAATCTTACCTAAATATCACTTCACGAAAAGCATCCTAATGTTAGCTAGTAGATAAACTAGCAACTCAAAATGATTATACAACATTAGAAAGAAAATTGATATTAATGTATAGTTGGCCAAGAATTTTATTCAAATAATAGTAGAATTATGATAAACACACATATTATAAATTTAAGAATTAGAAAATATGGCCACTTCTCATCGTTTTAATCCCTTGCTATTATTTTAACTTCATTTATGAAAAGTTCATTAATAATAATTAAAATATTAAATTTAAGAATATATATATATATATATATATATATATATATATATATATATGCGCGAATCTCTCAGTTTATATAACATAGATTGTTATAAATTGTTAGTGTTTAACTTTTAATTTTGGGTTCACCTGTATAACTAATTTTAGGGTTTAACTTTTAATTTTTATAAAAAGATGATGAGATGAATCTATAATATAGTTGAACTTAAAACCAAAGTTTATCGTATTCAATTATGGATCTAAAATTAGAAATCGAAGAACGAGATCTAAAGTTTTAATTTCTTTTAAAATAATGGGTACGTAAATTTTTTTATTTAACACATCAAACTAAATTTAATTATTTTTTAAAAAATAATTAGATGCACTTGACCCTACGAAGGCTTAGTGCATCCGCCCCTGATCATATTAATTCATATTCAGCGATACTTTTGATAAATAAAAAATTAATGATATCTAATATTGTTCATCATGTATATTTGTCTATTTGAACAGTCGGGAGTAATCACATGATAATATTTATTTAAAAGAATTTAACCTATTGATAATATATATGCGTATGTTATTTTAACCTAATTCTCTTTAGAATTTGTTATTAAAATCATTTTATAAAGTTTTTTAAAATATATATTCTCAATAACGCTAAATTTAATATTAATATGTTAGTACGGATTAAGAAGACACAAAAATACAGGAATTATCGAATAAAAGAAAAATCCTGCCACCATATTTTCTCCAACTCACATTCTTTCATGCCACGCCAAACATTCCCTCCAACCTAACACCTTTTACCCCACTCACATCTGCTCTAAAATTCCCATATAAATATGTCTTTTTATTTTTATCCGTATTATTTCTCACCTTTTCTTCCTTCTACGCCAACTGCTAATTAGTTGACAGTTCTTTATTTAAGACCAGTAACGGTTTCGTAAGCCTCCTTGTCGGGAGCCAATTTTTCAAAGTCTTCATCATGGAGAAACCAACTTCTCCGTCTTCCGATCTAAACACCAACTCTGCCGTTGCCACCGCCCCAGTAGAGAACCGAAACTACGTATCGCGACCGCCGTCTCCTCTTCGATATCATTATGACCAAGATCTGACCACCGACTTCTCTTCGATGTACAACTTCATTTTCTCACCAAATTCTGCTCTCCCTCACTCCCTTTCCTTCACCCCTTCCTCTTCCTCATCCTCCGATGACCTGAAACTCGCATCGGACAATTTAGCCACCGAACTCCGCCTCAACCACGCTCGTCTCATCCTCGAGTGTCAGCAACTGAGTGACCACTTCGACCATTGCTTCTCTCGCCTAGAGGCTCTCATGGGAGAGCTTGAAAAGCTGCGTAAAGAGAACATAGATCTTAAGGTGGG
The DNA here is from genome assembly GCF_006381635.1 of Hibiscus syriacus. Classification (NCBI taxonomy): domain Eukaryota; kingdom Viridiplantae; phylum Streptophyta; class Magnoliopsida; order Malvales; family Malvaceae; genus Hibiscus; species Hibiscus syriacus. Next base: position 170,757 of record NW_024062700.1, read on the forward strand.
CAATACTGAGTTGATCAAGTTATTGAACCTGTCGTCCCAAGCCTCCATGAATAACAGAAACCTTCAATGCGAAAAACTGCCGGATCTGAAGAAGAGTTCACTTCCGAAGAGTGATTCATTCAGGTCACGTAGTTATCTTCAGGTCAACCCAAGGCAAAGAGTCGTCACTCCCTCAGTGACGGTGAGTCTCTCTTGTATTTTCTAGGATGAATTTATCTCAAATAAATCTTTAAAATCTTGGAATATATGCAGCCACGAGTTAGTGTTGAATTAGTGGAAAGAAGGGAGAAGGGAATTGAAGTGGAGGTATACAATCAAGGGATGGTGAAGACGGAGATATGCAACAAATGGCAAGAGATAGGCTCGTGTCCTTACGGAGACCATTGCCAGTTTGCCCATGGTATCGCCGAGCTACGTCCGGTTATCAGGCATCCGAGGTACAAGACCCAGGTTTGCCGGATGGTTCTTTCGGGCGAGGCCTGTCCGTACGGTCATAGGTGCCACTTCCGTCATTCTCTTACGAACAAGAGCAACTATTAGTTTCGCCCTAATTCTTATTCTTCAACTACAAGGTTAACGTAAATATCTTGGAGGATTTCATACTGTCGTAACCGTTTTTCGGTTGGGCCCCGAAATTGGGTTTCGACTTGAAAAATATGGATTGGAGTCGCCACCGACCACTTTAAAACGAATTTAGGTGGGTCGGACACCATCTTACCTGATCTGCGTTGTACCAGAAACGTGTCGGGTTCGGGAGTCGGTTACGGCCAAGGAAGGATTAGCACTCTTGAACCGCCCTTTCGGTACCAATTAATTTACCAGTTGTCTTAATTGCGAAAAATTTAAAATTAAATTTAAAACCCGATTCGAAGTACTTACCTTTGATCGAATGAAATTTCTCTAAAAAATCAAAAATGTTAGACAAAAAATAATAAATTAATGTTAAATAAATAAAAATAAAAATAATAAAAACATAAATAATAATAATAATAAATAAAAAAATGAAATCACAGAAAAAAAATATAAATACGTATATAAAAATAAATTAAAGAGAAACAAAAGAAATAAAATACAAAATAAAAATATATAAGAAGGGTAAATAAAAATAATAATAAATAAAGAGTACAAATGAAATGGTGGCTGGCCATTTTGGTCCTGTTAGTCAATGTTTTAACGTTGAATTAGCACACAAGATTAGGATAATGTTTACAGCAGCCGCTAATGTAGCCTCTGATCTTGCATATTGACTGAAGTCCAACTCACGAATTTTCTCAAAAAAAATAAAATAAATAAAAAGTTAAAACAAAGATAATAATAAAAAAAATCGGGGACTAAATAATAAATAAATAAATAAATAAAAAGGGATTAAAATGTGAACATGTTAAATTTGGAATCCACATTGAAATGCAAATTAAACTCAATGACGAAATTATAAATATTACAAAACTTGAGTACTGCAGAGGAGGTTTACCCATAATATTTGAAGGATCAATGGGAGAGTTTACCCAAAGTTCAAAATCACTTGGGCATTTGCTTAATATCACGCAACAAAAAGCAAAAACAATGGCTTTTCTATTTATTTGCTTCGATGGCTTCTGCTTTCTCCCAACTCTTCCTTCATCGCTCAAGTAGTGGCCAACACGGCCGATCCTCCGATGAGCCGAAGCAAGCCACGCCTCGGCCACCCTATATGGGTGGGCATCCGACTCCAATCGCAACTCCGTTCGCAGCCATCGTCGTTGGAGCGGGTTATCAACAAACCCGCGAGCTTTGGGCTAGCAAATCTGGCCCTTCCGCCACCATGTTCGGCTATTCATGGATGTGGTAAGGCATATCTTCTCCGGGGAAGCACGACTGGCTTGGGTCGCGGATGGGCAACGCCGATTGACCGTGAAACCTTCCCCAGTCGGTTCTGATTTGGGTTTTACCGTCGTTTTCGTGTGGTGGCCTTCCGTTTAGGGCTCCGGCAAGGCCGAGAGTGTCTAGGGGCCACTGTCTTTTCCTTCTGATTCCCTTTTGTTTTTTAGTGTTTCCCCTCCGTTTTTTCAACCCGAAATCACCTTGCGTATTCGTGTGATTTTTGCCCAATCCCCCTTTTGAGTGTTCTAGTTACATGGAATTTATAGCCTAGGATTTTAGAGTTTGATCCCTATTAGAATTCTAACTCGGTTGTTTGTTGGTTTGTTATCTCCATGAAATCCTTACGCCGGAGAAATCGGAGTGGTTGAAGATGGGATATGCATCCGTGAAATCCGGGCTTGGGAAGTTCCATGCGGCGCTGCTTGTTAGGGTTCCTGGAAACCTTGATCTGAGTTGGTTTGTTGGGCATGTGGTGCCTGTTAGGCCTCGTGATTTTTTGTAGGGGCTGCAAATGTAACAAAAACAATAAATAAATAAATAAATAATATAACACATATATATATATATATATATATAATATGTTTTATATTAAATATTATAATGGGACAAAATTTGGTGTCTACAGCTGCCCCTCTTTGCTCATTATCGTGTAACGAAAATAGAGCAAAGATTAAAAGACACAAATTTCAGTCATATCGAATATCCTCTGTCCTAGAGTTGAAATCCGATATGGAAATTGGTTTGTCAATATGAATCACGAGATGACCCCCTTGTCGTGAGGTTGAGTCAAAACTGGAAAATTCTGAGCCTGAATCATTCGTCGTAAAAGTTGAAAACGAGTTAGAGATGGATGTTGCTTGTGTACACGATTCCCTTCATCGTGAAGTTGAAATCGCGGGTGACCCCTTCGTCGTGAAGTTGAGCCTGGAATTGGATATCCTTCGTCGTGAAGTTGAAATCCAGTATGCTGTTTCAAGGCCAATATCCTCCGTCGTGAAGTTGAAATTGGATCCGAAATTGGGAAATTGTTTATTGACAACCAGCGGTCCCTTCGTCGTGAAGTTGAACTTGCGTTGTCTGGAGTCCATTATCCTTCGTTGTGAAGTTGAAATTGGCTCTGAAATTGAGAAGTTGTTTGTTGACAACCAGCGGTCCCTTCGTCGTGAAGTTGAACTTGCGTTGTCTGGAGTCCAATATCCTTCGCTGTGAAGTTGAAATTGGCTCTGAAATTGAGAAGTTCTTAGCCAGCGGCCCCTTCGTTTTGAAGTTGAACTTGTGCTGTCTCGAGTCCAATATCCTTAGCCGTGAAGTTGAAATTGGATCCGAAATTGGGAAATTGTTTATTGACAACCAGCGGTCCCTTCGTCGTGAAGTTGAACTTGCGTTGTCTGGAGTCCAATATCCTTCGTTGTGAAGTTGAAATTGGCTCTAAAATTGGGAAGTTGTTTATTGACAACCAGCGGTCCCTTCGTCGTGAAGTTGAACTTGCGTTGTCTTGAGTGGAACGATATCCTCCGTCGTGGAGTTGAAATCGCGGATGGCCCCTTCGTCGTGAAGTTGAGCCTTGACTTGAATATCCTTCGCCGTGAAGTTGAAATCCAAGTATTGTATGTTACGGGTGGACACGATTCCCTTCGCCGTGAAGTTGAAACCGTGGAGACCTCTTTACTATGAAGTTTGGCTCCGAGTTAGATATCCTCCGTCGTGAAGTTGAAATCTACTCTCGAGCAAATTGTGTTGTTTCAAGAGAAACTTTCAATCTGTCAAGTTGGTCGAAGTGTAGCTTCTTGCTGCTGAGTTAAGCAACCAACATGAATCTTTAAAGGTGATTTTGAATCGAGTATCCTTCGTCTTGAAGTCGAAACTTGACTCTAAAAGCTGCAAAAAATTATGTATGTGGAAAATGATAAATATGATGCTCTAAAATGTATGCATAAGATGCATGTAACATGAATTGGTTATATTTTATCTCCTGAAAAAGGTCTGATAATTTGCATTAGGATGTTGAATCCCCAAATGATGCCCAATATTTGATGTTGAATCTTCAAAGATTCCCCAAATGTTCCTCATTTCTTGCTTCAACATTGATTCTGAGCATGAGTTTTGTGTCAAAGAGTCACATGTCATTTACCAAGATCCACTCTAGAGAGACTGTCTTGTTTGAAAAAATTTTTAATATCAATTACAAGAGTTTTAAAAAATGTTTGATCCAAAGTTTTGAAAATATTGTCACTTTCACGGTTTTACAATTGAGACGAATCATAAAACTAGAGTTCATCGGATATCAAAGAATTAATTATACTGTTAATCCTTCAATGAATTATAGCTATTTGACAAGTGCCAAGATCAAAGCTATTTTTGGGAAGTGGTTAAGTAAGGAAATGATTAAAAAAAAAACTCAGGTCATTATGTTTGGTGAAAGGTTTGACATTTTTGTTCATTTGATGCTTAATGGTTTGATGGGGTAGCTTGTATGCTCCTCTACTGGAAGTGTTCTCCGACTCCCAGCTTTCATGGTCACATTTGGATTGTGCGATGCCTTATCAAGAAATTTGTGTGATCGTCTCAGTTGCACAATTTTTATATTCGAGCCGCCTTTTCAGGTTTTCAACTCGAATCCTCCTTTAGTTTCAAGACGTTATTCAGGATTTACGTCTTGAACCCCTCTTTATTTTTTTCTCTACCATGCATTAATTATATTGTTTTTTTGCAAACAAAGATTAATCCTGATGGGCGGGATGAAATTTGAAGATATGATCTTCGAGTGAAGTGATTCAGTGATTCGGGAATGTTTGTGCTTGATCAATCTCATAGTTTGAAGCTTGATGTGCCATTTGTCTTTAGGGAATCTTTGTATGTGCTTTTTGTCCCTTTTTCTTTTGATTTTTGGTTCTTTTCTTTTTTGTTCTTGATTCTTTTTTTTATTTATTTTTGCTTCTTTGCTTTTTTGTTCTTGATTGGATCTTCGCACTTGCCATTTGGTCCACCTTTTGGTATCTCCTTTGGATTGATGCCTTCAGTCATGTGAGTAGATTTCTCTCACCTTGCCCCAGTATGGAGGGTGATCCTTGGTTAGGGTTGAATCAGAAGAAAAATACTATAGGCTCAAAAGGGGACACAAAGGATATATTTTCTCCTGTTGTGAAGGGATAAAGAAAGAAAACCGTTCATCATTTCATACATGTAAGTCTTCACAGAAGAGGTATCCCCAGGGGGATAGATTTTCAGGATTAATTCTATTCGCATGAAAATAATGTAGTTAATGCATGATATTTCGAATGATTTTTTTTTCTCGAGATGTCTCAATGTTCAGGCTCAATGCCTTGGGTTTAATGGTATTAAAATGTCAATTTTGAGTCTAAAAAGACAATGGTGTGACTTATTTGACTCAAGAGATGTATGGGTGTATCAAAAAGATAAAGGCAATGTTCAAGAATTTCAAAGGGAGGTAATGTCAAAATTTGGTTTTTGGTAATGACCATGGGTTATTTTGGGTAAAGAATCGAGGTATTTTATCTTGGGGTTTGAGACAGGATAAGAAAGGTCTAATCTTGTCATATTACAAAAATCTATAATTCTTGAAGAATTAAAAGGATCCTTAATTCATTTAATATTCGAAGAACTAAAGATTAAGATTTGTTCAATTGCTCCACCTTAGAAAGTAGCATAAATTCAATCCTTTAAAAGACTAAGAAAATATGAAAGATCGAAGACGTGTTCAAACAAAAAGATCCTCTAAGTGCAAATGGTATATGCCATGCCCCCTTATTCGGCAAGCGCCTTACAATTTTTAGAGGAATGTTTGGGGTTTCTTATGTGGTAACAACTAACAGCTTCAACATCGTAGCCCTTAGGATATGGGGATTCTTTTCTTAGATCATCCTGGCAGGCTTTGTCCTACAATCAGCTGATCAGGCTCCCACTGTATTGTTTTCAGTTTTTTCTTTAAGGTTACAATCTTGTCTCCATGTGGTTAAATCCACTTCATCGTATCCTTCATGACTTAATTTCATGAAAATGCTTAAAAATGAAAAGTAGATGCAAAATGCAAAATGCAAAATGCATGAAATGTTCGAGACATTGATCCAAAAACATGTCTGTTATTATGAATAATCCTTATTGGGGACAAAAGTGTTTTATCTTTTAAGAGACAAAAATATCATGACAGCTTTTGACATGTTGACTAGTCTTCTGCCTTCGTCTGTCATCGGTTGAATACCCTGTCGAACCTTTCAGGCTCCTTTGGCCAAAATGTCCAAGTGACAAGCTGTTTGCCCCAAAAAAAGGTCTCGAATGACTGCATCTTCAACTTTCACTCTCTGTCGAGCTTGTTTCTAACGAAAGTGTCATTGAAGTCCTCAATCCGAAGCTTATCGACTTGTTTCTAGAATTCATCTTGTTCTCGTAGTTTTCAAGAGGAATCTCCGGGTCAGTAACTTTTTCCTCGTCTTGCCCCTTCAACCTTTGCCTCTCAAAAATTTGACTTTAGTGTGCTCGGTGTAAATTCTGGTCCATTCGGAGTCCTTTACAATGTAGCAAAGTGACATATTCTTCGATTGCGGGTACCATGCCTTCTGGATTGAATGTGACACATTATCGCCCTGTAGACTGTCCTCTGTATTTTCATCTCTTGTATTACAACCCCTTTGTCCATTAATGCAGATTATTCATGTTTAACAAACACTTTTTTTTGGTGGATCAACACCTCTTTTAAATGATGCATATGATGTAAATAAAAATAAAAGAGAAAAAATGAAAAGAGTTAGTAAGGTAAATCAAAATAATAAAATAAAAAATCCTACCCCACATGATATCTACACGAACATGCTTAGTATTCCTACTCGAACATGATCTCTATCCCGCATGCTAATTTAAAACAAATCCTAACCGCATATTTGTCTAGTTCGCATGCTTTGAACAGAAAGTAAAGCATGAAATAATTTTGGCATCCTAGGGTTTGAAATAAGGTTTTGGGGTAGGCTCTATTTCTCCATAGTCTCCCGGTTTAGGTTCTAAAAAACGGTACCCGAGTTCTCCTTGCTGGTACCCCCTTGGGCTTGCCAGACCCTTAGTCCTAAACCCATCACAGGCTTGTGTGGACTAAGTTAAACTCGAGAGGAAACATTCCCTTATGCCCATACGGAGAATAAATTCACACGAAGACATAAGGTATATGAATCCCGAAGGTTACTTGCTAGGCCCATACGGAGAATAAATTCACACGAAGGCGTCGCTTTCACCCCCACTTAAATAGGGTTCGGAGCTCGGGTATAGAGCCTTTAGATGAAAAATATTTAAGGGCTTAAATCATTAAAAAACGGTCAGTATAACTATTTACTCGAAAATATAATCAAAGATAAATAATTGGAATCGAATAAATAAATTTAAATTTAAATTTAAAATTTTCGCATAAAAAGGACAACCGAAAATTAATTTTGGCCTGACTCACTTACCTGTCCCCAGCAGAGTCGCCAAGCTGTCGTAACCGTTTTTCGGTTGGGCCCCGAAATTGGGCTTCGACTTGAAAAATATGGATTGGAGTCGCCACCGACCACTTTAAAACGAATTTAGGTGGGTCGGACACCATCTTACCTGATCTGCGTTGTTCCAGAAACGTGTCGGGTTCGGGAGTCGGTTACGGCCAATGAAGGATTAGCACTCTTGAACCGCCCTTTCGGTATCAATTAATTTACCAGTTGTCTTAATTGCGAAAAATTTAAAATTAAATTTAAAACCCGATTCGAAGTACTTACCTTTGATCGAATGAAATTTCTCTAAAAAATCAAAAATGTTAGACAAAAAATAATAAATTAATGTTAAATAATAATAATAATAATAATAATAATAACATAAATAATAATAATAATAAAAAAAAATGAAATCACAAAAAAAATATAAATACGTATATAAAAATAAATTAAAGAGAAACAAAAGAAATAAAATACAAAATAAAAATATATAAGAAGGGTAAATAAAAATAATAATAAATAAAGAGTACAAATGAAATGGTGGCTGGCCATTTTGGTCCTGTTAGTCAATGTTTTAGCGTTGAATTAGCACACAAGATTAAGATAATGTTTACAGCAGCCGCTAATGTAGCCTCTGATCTTGCATATTGACTGAAGTCCAACTCACGAATTTTCTCAAAAAAATAAAATAAATAAAAAGTTAAAACAAAGATAATAATAAAAAAATCGGGGACTAAATAATAAATAAATAAATAAAAAGGGATTAAAATGTGAACATGTTAAATTTGGAATCCACATTGAAATGCAAATTAAACTCAATGACGAAATTATAAATATTACAAAACTTGAGTACTGCAGAGGAGGTTTACCCATAATATTTGAAGGATCAATGGGAGAGTTTACCCAAAGTTCAAAATCACTTGGGCATTTGCTTAATATCACGCAACAAAAAGCCAAAACAATGGCTTTTCTATTTATTTGCTTCGATGGCTTCTGCTTTCTCCCAACTCTTCCTTCCTCGCTCAAGTAGTGGCCAACACGGCCGATCCTCCGATGAGCCGAAGCAAGCCACGCCTCGGCCACCCTATATGGGTGGGCATCCGACTCCAATCGCAACTCCGTTCGCAGCCATCGCCGTTGGAGCGGGTTATCAACAAACCCGCGAGCTTTGGGCTAGCAAACCCGGCCCTTCCGCCACCATGTTCGGCTATTCATGGCTGTGGTAAGGCATATCTTCTCCGGGGAAGCACAACTGGCTTGGGTCGTGGATGGGCAACGTCGGTTGACCGTGAAACCTTCCCCAGTCGGTTCTGATTTGGGTTTTGCCGCCGTTTTCGTGTGGTGGCCTTTCGTTTAGGGCTTCGGCAAGGCCGAGAGTGTCTAGGGGCCACTGTCTTTTCCTTCTGATTCCCTTTTGTTTTTTAGTGTTTCCCCTCCGTTTTTTCAACCCGAAATCACCTTGCGTATTCGTGTGATTTTTGCCCAATCCCCCTTTTGAGTGTTCTAGTTACATGGAATTTATAGCCTAGGATTTTAGAGTTTGATCCCTATTAGAATTCTAACTCGGTTGTTTGTTGGTTTGTTATCTCCATGAAATCCTTACGCCGGAGAAATCGGAGTGGTTGAAGATGGGATATGCATCCGTGAAATCCGGGCTTGGGAAGTTTCGTGCGGCGCTGCTTGTTAGGGTTCCTGAAAACCTTGATCTGAGTTGGTTTGTTGGGCATGTGGTGCCTGTTGGGCCTCGTGTTTTTTTGTAGGGCCTGTAAATGTAACAAAAACAATAAATAAATAAATAATATAACACATAATATATATATATAATATATTTTATATTAAATATTATAATGGGACAAAATTTGGTGTCTACACATACCATGAGAAAACAATAAGTCTGCAATGTCGTAATTATAGTAAAATAATATTTAGGTGATGGGTAGAATTTATGTGTGAAGGGAACTGTTTTATTTGTTTTACGTTATGCAAGGGACTTGTTTATAAGAGATTTGATCTGTAAAACATGCGAACAAAAATAAAATAAAATATTCATTTTGTATAATTATATATGTAATATGTTTCTCCAATTATTATAATATAGTGAAACGCATAGGTTGGAATAGTAAAGTGGCGGCATAAATATTTTTTTAAGATATGTACATATATGTTAATGATATAAAATTTTTGAACGAGATAAACATAATTAAAATATTAAAGTGGACATCGTCAATAAAATAAATTATAATTGAAGAAAACTCATATTTTAGGTGGACACAATAAATTTTCAAGGTGAACATCATCAATAAAATATATAATTAATCGAAAAAAAATTAAATTTCAGGATGACACGTGAACACCTAGTCCCTTAATGCATCCGCCGCTGAGTAGGAAGCTGAAATGCATGGGTTGTTATCATTGATATGGAGATTTACAGCGATATTATGATGGGATTTTGCCTTTTTTCCAGAAACTACGTAAAATAAGAAGAAAACGACTTGTAATGGTTACAAGATTGTTAGAATAAGATGATGAGTGCTCCCACTGTTCAACTTTCACATCTAGTTTAAGTTGTAATATTATGTTAAAATTTTGGGTAAACCACGGATTCGATATCTAACGTTTAATTTTTATTTCATTTTAGTACCACACTATTAAAAACTTAACGGACAAACTGAAGTGGCATAGCTTCGGTGGATGGACGATCAATCCGAACGATGGACCACGAGAGAATGACGAGTCGACCAACATTGTCTAGTTTCAGGACCATCAGATGGTGGATCATGAAGATCGGAGGATGAGCAAATTGAAAAGTTCATCGTCGATTTGAGGAGATTGAGGTGCTAAAATGAAACAAAGACTAAATTTTAGGTACTAAAATAGACTAAAGCTTATAGTTTAAATATTAAATGTATAGTTTACCCTAAAATTTTCAAATATGGTATTGCGACGTTGTAAAGAAATGTTGTGTGGCCTAATTCCTTTTCTAAATTCATGATCAATAACGAAATGCCGGGTGAAAATGTCCAACACAGCTGCATCCCATGACTCGGATGTTGTTTTTGTATGATGTGTTTGGTGTTTTTCGGTTAGCGTTCATTATGACTGCTTATATAACCCATCGAGCACTTGTAATCTTCTATGCGCAAAACTTTATATCTAATAAAACTGTTTCTTAGGTCCCTCTATTATATAGATTGATTCAAATAAATCCTTTTATTATTTAACAGATCAATTTAATCTCTATACAATTAACAATAAATTATTAGCTCCACTAAACAGTAAATGGCTTATTTTTAATAGTAAATATTATCTCTATTTTTTATATCAATTCTATTAAAATTGAGTTCAGAGTTTAGGATTTAGGGTTTTTATAGTTCCCTGATTTATTGAAAAACAAAAATATTCAGGTGTAGTATAAAAATAATTTGTGAAATTTTATAATTATTTGAACCGGGAAAAAGGTTAACGGGCATAATCAGATCAGGCCCAATCGGATTGTAGACAACTGGGCCGTAACCCAGCCTGTTATATAGTGGTACAAAATGGTCATCGTCTTTGTTAAACCCTAATTTGATAGATTGCCGTCTCATCTGAGTTGTGGAATTCTTTCCCCTTATAAATAAGAGAGGCAAAGAAGAAGAAGATAATAGAATGATAAGAGGAGGAGGAAAGGAAGATGAAATTTCTGGTAATCATAAGAATGGCGTCTTTGGGAAGAACGATGATACGCCATAAACTCTTCCCAAGGCCTCCAGTTCCGATGATTTCCAGAAGCTCTTCCCTTTCCTTACAATTCATCTCTCTTGCTTAGATTCATATATACGGAAGAAGGTATTAGATTCTGGTTTCTTTTGATTAGTTCTGGCTTATGTTGTTATTGTTTGATTAGCTGATTTTCATCTCAGATTTGTTTTACTAGAATATAAGGAAAACAGTCATCTTGAAGGGGAGTGTTGATCTACGTCCATGAATATATTGATTTTCATACTCAAACTAAATTGATGAAATTTGTTAGCGTTAAAAACTAAATACATAAATACACAGAGTCAAATTGATAGCATTTGCAAATGAAATTAAATTTGTTGAATTATTTAGAATTAGGACTAACTTGATAGAATTTATAAGTACTAAATACAGAATTATACTAATTGAAACCTTTGGGTTGTTGAAGGGCTTTTAACGAGCCCGCCTTTCTTTTAAAAAAATTAATGGTCAGCGATTAAATCGAAGATAAAGTGTAACATTAGTGACTAATTTTGCAAGATTTTTAATTTTGTAACCAAAACAGAATACCCTAACGGTTTGGTGACTAATGGGTTAGTTTACCCTTTTTATTATCATTGAGCTATTACTTTTTTTGGATGATATTATTGACCTATTACTTTTTAAAATTTCGTGTTAAGTCCCTAACATAAAATTTTACACACATGTAAGCTGGCTTCTTCATTTGCAATAAGAGAATCACATACTATTAGGAAACCTTTTTTCCCCCTCAAAAGTGACCATAGATTATTGGGTTTAAGGGTGGACAAAAAGATGTCAACTTCATACTTTATAAACATGGTGATTAGTAGGTTTTATAACTAAGCACAAAAAGATGTCACTTAATGCTCCTTTTCAAGCTAATAGTCCGTAGGAAACTTTCTCCTCACACATTCTCTCTTGTGCCTTGCTTGCCTGCAACATCCATAGCAAAATCTCACTCAGTTTAACGGTAGCATCCGAATGCACATAAAAGGAGTGTAAAATACAAACCTGTTTTTGCCAATTGGTGAAACTTGTAACTAAACCAAGCAGAAGTAATTGTAAAGAAGATCCTGTCAATATTCCAATCCAAAGTCCCTTTCCTCTCAAATGCAGACCAAAACACGACAGAACTGAAACTGGGATTCCAGCAAGGTAGTATGCCCCAAGGTTCACATACGCTCCGATGTACTGCCACCCGGTTCCTCTTGCAAAGCCTGTCACATGCAAGAATCTCGAGTTATACATTGTCGAAAACCATGAAGAGTCCTTGATCACATGAACCGATCAAATTGGAGACTCACCTGTAATAACTGCTAGTAAACTGTCCACAATGACAGATAAAGAAATGAACGGAATCATTTGCCGAACATAGTCGATGACCTCCAGCTTGTTGCTGTATAGATATCCGAAAACATAGCGGCAGCTGAACAGAGTAATGCTCACTATCATTGCCTCTCCAATCTATGGTTACGAACCGTCAAAAACACTTGTTTCCAAAGAAGAAAATTCATTTCATTAAGAACAATGTTAACCTTCTTGTTGGTGAACGTCTTCGCACTTCTCGCAAACTCCATTGACAGAATTCTGCCCAAGACTGCTGGTATTCATCTTCAACTCAAAAGATACTTCAAGAAAAACACACAAGCAAGAAAGACTCGAGACAGAGAAGTTAGAAACCCTAAGATAACATCGAAAGATTAGAATTCTCCAAGAACTATAGCGATTGATACCATATTAAGAAACACAAAGACAATGATATTGGCAAGATTTTAATGATCAGAAGAAGCTGACTTTATTGAAGAAATGTACACGCTTTATATACAAGGACTACGTAGGTTAACCAAGTTTGTTAAACTGATAACAAAGATAACAACCCTCCTTACTGTTTAACTGCTCAGGTACAACTAGAGTTCATTTACTATGCTCAATAGTAGACAACTTTCCTCGTCATTGTTTATTATTTGATGTAACTTGGTAAATAATATTTATTTTGGAGTAAACCATTAATATTTTCGAAAATGTGATAAAAATGGAGGGTTTTGCTTAAATTCCATTGCTAAGGACCAAGAGAATAATTTGTCCATTCATAGGAAACAAATCTGATTTGAGGTTTGTTTTACGAGGGAAATATGAGCAAAAGAATGAGCCATTAAGTTGGCATCAACTCTTTGCATACTCAAGTTCACTTTCATCTTCTCTTCTTCCATTTTTCAAAGCAAAAAACCTTAATCAAAAGGTTTCATCTTTTTGGTGTAAACCACTCATCTGGATTAGATTGGGATAAAAATCATTTTCACCACCCTTAAAGCTCCAAAACAAGTTCACCGTCACTTTGGTTGATGGTGTGAAGCTATTGAAGGATTTAAGGGAGTTTTATGGTGTAGAGATAACCATTTTACATCATTATCTCTTTTTTGCATCTTGGATTAGTTTTTTTTTTTTTGTTCTCGTAATCATTTTAGTAAATTGAACTTTGAATAAAACCAGGCACTAAGAAATTCAAAGATAGAAAAACTGGTTGAAAGAGTACCCTTAGAAATTTAAGAAGATAAGATATGAACTAGAATTGAGTTACTGTAACTAAAAGTGTTTTCTTTACATAAGTTTGGGTAACAAACGCTCTAATGAAAAGAACTAAAAACTAAGCATTTGAAAACTTCAAAGATTGTGAAACTTATGAGAAAATGCAGTAGGTTGTCCTATGTCTAATCAACAAGTAATCACTAGATGAGTAGAACAAGCCACATGTAATTTCCATCAAGCGAAGATTGTTATAGGGAAGTTATAATGCACATGCAAGTTAATTTATAAACTCTAGTAACGGCTTAATTATAAAATAAGTGTCCACACTATACTACTTGTCATGAATAGGCACTGAAATTATTTTTTGAATAATCTTGATGTCTAACATTACAAACATTATCACTTTAGGTTAGGGGCCATTAATTTTCACAATATGGTAATTTTAAATTTTTTATTTAAAATTAAAAAACAAAATTATATTTTTAAAAATAAAAAATATAGAAATTACAAAATAACCCCAAAACTTTGAAAACCTTCATTTCAACCCCAAACCCATGTCGCTCGTTGCCCTTTGCCATCGATGAAGCTTCACTCTGCCTCACCTCCCTTGGCAACCAAAACCCCTATAAAACCGTGACTGATAGATGACAAATTGACGTTTTATTCCCCGCAAACCCTAGGATGAAAATCGTGATCCATGCAATTTCGACAACCAATTGGCGACAACTACAACGATGTATGACTAAGAGGATGGCAGAGACTACGTCGGCGATGGTGCTCACGACCAAAAAGGACGCGATGGCGAGTTAGGGTTAGGATTTGAGAATTTTAAAGATTTTGGGATTTTTTTTATAAATATAATAATATTTTCAATATTCTTTTAAAAATAAATTTCAAAATTATCAGATTGTGGTACGCGTCACTTAACAGAATAAATTAACGTTATTGGCGGTTCAGACAATTAAAGTAATAACGTTTGTAACCTCAGACACTATGATCATTCAAAAAATAGTTTAGATACTTGTTCATGAAAACCCTATAATTTAAACAATTATTTTATGTTTAAGCCTTTATTAATAGAGAAAATAACCTCAGTGACAAAAAATGTCTTATAATATACGATTTTAACCAACTTTTTTTGGATTTGCCAAAATGACCAACTAAATCGCAATGCGATCGATAATTCACAACGCGATCTCCGGTATCGCAAATCAGTTTCCAGATTTGCAACGCGAACTTCGACTATCGCATTGCGATTTACATATTCGCATTGCGATAGTCGAAGTTCGCGTTGCGATTTATTCTAAATTCGTTGCGAGTCGAAGTTCGCGTTGCGATTTATTCTAAATTCGTTGCGATAGTCCAAAATCGCAACGACGATATTGCATTTGTTTCTTAAGAATTTTCTCTAAAAAAATAGTATTCGCGCGGACGAGACGAGACGGACGGCGGCGGCGGCGGCGGCGCGCGAGAGTCCTCTTTGTTCTCTATCACTCAACAAGGAAGTGGGAAAGCCAAGCCTTAAATACCATTCCCAATAGTGTTTCCAATACTATGTGGGATTGAGCATTACCAACACTTGTTCCCAATACTATGTGGGATTGAGCCTTAAATAGTGATATTATTTTTGAATGTTTTGCTTAAAATTGCAATAATCGCGATTGATTATAGATTGACTTTTAATTATGACATATTTAATCGTATAATACTAATGCAATTGGTTGCTGATTCAGTTGTTTTAAGGTGCATGATTGTTAATTGTTTCCTGAATAATCACATTGTATTGGAAACAAGTGTTGGTAATGCTCAATCCCATATAGTATTGGAAACACTATTGGGAATGGTATTTAAGGCTTGACTTTCCCACTTCCTTGTTGAGTGATAGAGAACAAGGGGGACTCTCGCGCACCGCCGCCGCCATCGTCCTTCTCGTCTCGTCTCGGGTCGGGTCGTGGTCGTGGTAATACGTGTCTTCGACACGTCCGCGCGAATACTATCTTTTTAGAGAAAATTCTTAAGAAATAAATACAATACCACCAGTCGTTGCGATTTTGGACTATCACAACGAATTTGGAATAAATCGCAACGAATTTGGAATAAATCGCAACGCGAACTTCGACTATCGCAATGCGAACTTGGATTATCGCAATGCGAATATGTAAATCGCAATGCGATAGTCGAAGTTCGCGTTGCGAATCTGGAAACTGATTTGCGATACCGGAGATCGCGTTGCGAATTATCGATCGCATTGCGATTTAATTGGTCATTTTGGCAAATCCAAAATAAGTTAGTTAAAATCGTATATTATAAGGCATTTTTTGTCACTGAGGTTATTTAAGATTATTAATAAGCCAAAATACCAAACATATTTTTTTGGGATAAATTACACCGTTCCTCACAAAATTATACCATCTCTCCTATTTTTCTCACACAACTTTTAATTTACTCAATTTGCTCACTGAACTTATGGATTGAATCATTTTGCTCACTTCCCCCGTTTTCTCTCTAACGTCTAGATGATGTGGTATTTTTTTTATTTTTTAATATAAAAAATTAAAAATATTAAATAAAAACAGAAGGTGGATGGATGCCACTGTCGATCGTCGTAGATAGTGGTCGTTCACAGGTCAGTTCACCTCAACACCTTGAGTCCGAATACGACCTCCATTTTGTCGGAACTTGCTTTGAAGTCCACGAATTTGAGATTGAAAATGAGGAAGTCGAAACATTTTAGTACAAATTCACGGGTTTTGGGATATTTTTCGGTAAAACAACCACCAGATTTGGACTCAGGAGTTGACACAATCCGACCCATTAAAATTGACACCGAACGACCACCCTTAACGATGGTGGTCGGAATGAAAAGGACGTGGAGGTCGACGGAGAGAAAATGAAAATGACGTGGTGGTCGTACTTTCAATATAGGATTCAAAACGATATCGTTTTGGTGTATATTTGAGTTTTTCTAAACGAAATTGTTTTGATGCTTGTGTCATGTCATAACGCCGTTAACTATTTAACGGCAAAGTGAGCAAAATGTTCTAATCTGTAAAGTTCAGAGAACAAATTGAAATTTGGTGAGTAAAATAGGAGAGATAGTAAAGTTTTGTGAGGAATGATATAATTTTTTTTTACCCAATTGCCCTAAACCCCACCCCAAAACACACGCAGATTTCTTCTAGGGTTTAAAAAATGGCAAATAACAGCAACAAAGAAGAACCGAGCACTGCTCCGAAGCCTAATCGATGGTACAATATAAGTTTAGGGTCTTCCTTCAAGGACCAACAGCAACATTCTTCCAAATTCTGCACTTTACGCTGTAAGCAATCAGTCCCCCTTTCAATATTCCAGGGTTCTGTTTGGTAACCCAGAAAACATCTTTTAACCTTCTTCCATATGTATATTTGATCTTTCAATACATTATACCTATTTCGACAAAAAATAAAATAGGAAGTTTTAATTGAATATACAAAATTTGATGATCTTCGAATTCAATTTTGAAAAAAAAAATGAAATTAGAGAGATTGTTACAGCAGTATATACAATAAAATTATAGAGAGTAGGGTAAAAGATTTTTTTTCTGATAGTATGTAGATTGATTTGCTTTCCTTTTCCATGATTTTTATATTTGATTAGCAATACAATGAATCGCTTTGATTAGCAATGGTTTGTTTCAATGGGATAACTTCATATATTATTTTCCTATCTGTATCAAGGATTAATATTCAATTGGAATAGCTTAATATGTTCTTTTTTATGAGTCGAAAATCATTTAGGCCTTTAGCTTTGTTTTTGCAGTCCTTTACAAATATGAAAATCATTGAGATTTGAATTGAATATTCTTGGTTTTGGTCTCCAGTACCGAATCTCCAGCACTGAATCTCCAGCTATGAGATGTCTGGTTTGGATATTGAGAGTTGCATTTGATGTTTACACGAGAGATAAGTCAGATAATATCATTTGCTTGGAAGTATGCTTTTATCAGCCTTTTTCTTTTCACAATTTTTGGTTATCAGTCTAGTGAAGGGGTTCTATTCGACTGATATATTAATTTCTTTCTGTATCTGAAAATTATTCAGCAGCGCAAAAATGTAAGTGTTACATCTTTTGTTTGGTTCTGTTTCAGATGAATTTAAGCCAGCATCAATTGATAAAAGCCAACCAGGATCATTCCACAAGACGAAGGATAATCGAGTTAAGGTAGAATTTGAAAACAACAAACAGGGAAAACCCAAGGTGACATTTGAAGGGACATGTGAAGATTACAAGGACAATGATGCAGTTTTGTTCTTCGATGGTGAGACCTTTCGGTTGGAGCGGTTACACCGAGCTGTGAAGCGGTTGAGGCATGTACGCCAGCCTGGTGAATCCACAGCCATGCCTTCTTCAGCTGGCCCTGCTACAGAGTCTTATTCGCCCATTATTGTTGTTAGTGTTGTCTAAAATAATATTATTTTTTCTGTTTGTGTTGTTTTCTATGTGACTTTACAGCTTCAGGTCGAACGTATTGACACCGGTGACTTTGAGAGTGGAGGTGAGATTCTCTTTGTTTGTTAGATGCTAATAAGGTTATGTTAGGCCTTCATCACCATGATTTTACCGGTCTAAATCCGGGTTCAAACTTGAAATAGAAGATGGTTATCTTTACTTATTGTCAGTAGGGCTGTAAACGAGTCAAGTTGAGCTCGAGTATTGCTGAACTCAATCCGACTCGATTAAAAAACTATAAAATGGAGCTTGACTCGGCTCGAAAACTTGCGAGCCTAAAATTTCAAGCTCGACTCGAACTTCAAACCATGAATTGAAGTTCGAAAAGGTTCGGAAAAAAATCATAAACTTAACTTGGTTAAAGCTTGAACTTGAACTCAAACATGAACCTTAAGTACATTAAATATTATACTGTATTTTTTTAAAAAAAGTCAACATATAAATGTTAATGTTATTAGTAATTTAATTTTTTTAAATAAAATTTTAATATATTGCAGAATCAAGAAAGCAGAACAACATAGAGCCCCCGTCATCTTCAGTTCCTAATAAACCAACCACGTCACCAGATCCGAAAAATTATGAATCAGAAGAACAGGTGGATGTTGTTGTTGTTGTTGATGATGATGATGATAATGATGGTTTGGGAACAGATAAGCAAGACAATGCCTCTGAAAAGTTGTCCTCCGGTTTCGGCATTGATATCAACCTACCACATCAAGTTGACACGGATGAAGAGATTGCTGATGTAGATTTAAGTGATGACGGCTATAAACCAGGACGCAGTGCTGCTGAAGCACTTAGAGATCAGGTGAACGCTGAAGAGAAAGAACAGTCTTTGAGCTCAAATAGTAGCAGTGGAAGTGATAATAGCGGGAGCGGGAGTGGGAGCAGTAGTAG
Source organism: Hibiscus syriacus (assembly GCF_006381635.1). Taxonomy (NCBI): domain Eukaryota; kingdom Viridiplantae; phylum Streptophyta; class Magnoliopsida; order Malvales; family Malvaceae; genus Hibiscus; species Hibiscus syriacus. The sequence goes on from NW_024062700.1 coordinate 189,737, forward strand.
TGATAGTGAAAGCAGCGATGGCGACTCGGCCATCTCTACTTAAGTGGTTAGATGCAGTTTAGGGTCTTCCAACAACAGCCTAGTACTGTTGTGCATGGATTATTAATTTGGTTTTGCTTTTGAAGTACATGTTGGATGATAATATATACAAACTGTATGTATATATATTCTTGTTACAGGAAGATGATACCAAAAGTCACAATATGGTAATGCTCCCAATCATGACCATGCAATGATGCAACCACAATCTGATGTCTATTTTCACACCACTAGCCAAAACTCTAGTAGGAACTGTTGGGAATCTAAAAGATGTCAGCAACAAATTTGACGTGTAGGAAGATAGTATTGCCGATGAATTTGATATTAATGAGGAAAAAACTCTATGATATTGGATCCGTTAACCCTATAATACGATATAGACGAGTGTGGAACTAATATTGAATTTAATGATTTTCAAGGCAAGGTGGATGTGATAGGAATAGGGATAAGAGTGAGTATTTGATTCAGCTGAATCAAAAAATTTAGATTAGATGAGTTGAGAGGTTTTATTTTATAACTCAAACTTTATTTAAAAAAATTCAAATCGATTTTACTCGAATTGTTTAATTTTATATTTAAATGCAATTGCAAATATTTATGATGTTATGATACTAATTAGCTTTAATTTAAACATTTTTGTAACTATATACAATATACATTTGTATTTCTTTATATTTTTTTCATATGATATATATATTTCATGCAGAATTAATGAACTCAACTCGCACTTGAAAATAAATCTAGTAATTATTAAAAAATTTGAGTCATTTGACTCCTATTTTGTAACTCAAACTTTATTTAATTTTTTCTAAGTCGAAAGTCGAGTGAAATCGAGTAACAAGAATATATTTATGATGAAGAAATTTATATCTCAATTCAGAGAGTTCATATGATATTTCTTGAATGGCATCTGAGAGTAAAATCATAAAATTATTGCTTGGATGTGAAAATAACTACTTTAATTTTATAATTGAAATAAATTATGTTCAAGAGGAATTCAATGTTGAACTAAAAGACAACTTGAAGAGAGAGGCTGTGTCAGAATATTTCAAGACTCAGATTTAACGCGCCATCTTCTTTCTTGTTTATTCGGCGCATCATGAACTCCAGATTTCTAATATGCAAATAAAAACAAGCAGATTTAGGGGCACAACGAGGTCCGATACAAACGTAAGTAGCATGTGTTCCTTTTTGTGATTTTCCAAGGAAAAAATGATGTAATCTTACATCACAAATCATCACAAAGGAGCAGCTTCTCTCTTTTCCTGCTCTGTGTCTCTTCCCTCATCACTTGCTTCACCTCCTTTATATCCATTCTGCAGCATTTTGTGTTCTGTAGGCAAATTCTTCTTGGCTTTCCTGCTCCCTTCCACTTTCCACAAATCCCACACACGGGTTTTCGGTGGTGGTGTTGCATCTGCAATCGGAGCTACTAACCCTGGCTTGCCATCGTCTATTACTCCGTCCACTAAACCATATTCCTTGGCTTCCCAAGGATTCATGAAATTGTCCCGGTCTGTATCTATTTCAACCTGCAGCATAATGGGTAGTAAAAACAAGACGACTCAAATACGAAAACAAATGCAAAGTGTAAGGGGAAAAAATAGATGACAAAGGAAGGTCGGAAGGCAATCAAACCTGCTCTTCAGGCTTTCCTGTAACTCTTGATAAGATCTTATTCAGTTTAATCTTATGGTACACCATTTCCCTTATTCGTATGCTCATCTCAGTTGCCTGTAATCATATATGAAACAGTCTAGTGTAGATAACAGAAACCACAGGAAATTAACTTGCCACAGACAATTATATCCTTCTAAAGCAACATCCGATTAAAACGAGCAACACAAATTACTAGTAGAGTTCAAGTCAGACTTGTTCTATTAAGTATAAACTTTTGCACCAAGCTCAATCTTTTTTCAATTAAAAACTCCAGTTTCCCTATGTTTAACATCATTTCATTTTGCAAGAAAGTCTACTTGAACAATACAAACTGCTTCTGAAGAACTAATCATGGACACATTTGATAAACCAATGTACATTATATATAATGATGAAATGAAGGACATCCAAATCATGAAAAGTGATCTACATGGTTTTCTTCTGACTCATTGCGTTCTTTGATTTCAAAGGCTCCCTTCAAGCACTAATATTTACTCGGGAAGCAGGGGGATAATAATTCAGTTCTGAATCACATTTGAATGTACACACACGTGATGATTGCAAAGAAAATTTGCAGTTTCAAATTGGAAAGCAAGCATGTCAAGTTTAATAACAAAAACAGCCAACAAATAAATAAAACTTTATGGTATAAATTTGAACATTATCGTGACATTTAATAATGAAAACAAACAATGAAGTTGATAGTGCCCAGGATTCCTTGAAGCGAAGATATAAATCTTATCTCAGAAGATCGATGTTCATAAAATTATGCAGGGAATCACACACTTACCTTGCCTCCAGCAGTTCCAAGGGGTTGATGAATCATCACTCTTGAATTGGGCATGCAGAACCTCTTCCCTTTCGTACCAGTAGCAAGGAGAAATGCACCCATTGATGCAGCAAGTCCCAGGCAAATAGTTGAAACATCTGCTTTACACATCTTCATGGCATCATATATTCCCATTCCTACATGCATCAATCAATGAGGGAAAGTTAATATAAACATTAAACCGTTTGCAGGCCTATGTGAATACCTTCTAATGGCCAATTAAACAATACTGACCAAGACCATTTGCTAACCATATGATTATGTTGAAGAAGCTAACCAAGCTAAGAACTTTAGACTACAAACAATTCTCTAAAACATACTGTTTTGAAACAGTTCCTTAAATTCCAAAGGCCATTCCAATGCTTATGAATAAAGGGAACAACAAGAGGATAAAAGCAAGGAATCAAACATATGGAAGAAGACCAATACACATACCAGCAGTGACAGAGCCACCGGGTGAATTGATGAACAATTTTATGTCTTTCTCGGAGTCTTCGGCATCTAGAAGTAACAGCTGACTTATAATCAAATCTGCTGTAATATCATCCACCTATTCAATATCAATGAAATAAATAAAAACACGGATTCAAATCGAAGAAACTTCAAACCCAAATAATCACCAAGACCTCTAACTTTGAAACCATAAAAAAAATTCAGAATTTCAATCCTTAACCAACAACAATACAGAAGAGAGAGAATCCCATTGCTGTATAATCCATAAGAAACATAAATCATACAAATAGATATTAATAAACAAACCACTCCAAACTGAATTATAAAGACTAAAATGAGAGATTGAAATTACAGAGAAAAATGACAATAAAAACAAACAAATTTGAAAATATTGAACCCTTTAAACCGAACCCAGTATCCCAATCGACATATAAGCTAAAAACAAAGTATAAAAACTGGAAGAAAAAAAGAAGAAGGAGAAGAAAAGAAACAACGCATTCAAAAAGAGAAAAATAAAACCTGAGAACCCAAAAAGATAATCCTTTGACGAAGAAGCATGTTGGTGGTGTCAAGCTCTTCAAATCTAGGAAGCCAAGCTGGAGCTGAAGTAAGAGGGGACACACCAGAGACATCCCAGTCGCTGGATACGGTTGCTTTTGGAAATGAACTCCTTGAAGCCTTAACACAAATGGTTTTCCCTCTTCTTTTATTTGGAAGCACAAAACTTTTGTTAACAAGACATGGCGGTGGTTTGGCTATGTGGGTTAAACTCATCTCCATCTTTTCTTTCAACAATATATCCTTCTCTTTTCTTTTTTCTTTGGGGATTTGTCCGCCGTATGGTTTTGCAGGTAGTCGTCGAGGAGACGCAAGAACAGATTGGGATATTTTGTTAGATAAATTACATCAATGACAATTAATGTTTCAGTAGATTTTCATTTTGATTATATACTTTTTAAAACTTATATTTTAGTCCTTCCAATTATAGAAAAAAATAATATATTCATGTTGTTATATCAACCTCTTTAAAATATTAATATCTGATTTGATTTATAAATTATAATTAAAATACCAGTTTAATCTTTTAATAAACTTTCAGGTACAACTATTTAAAGTTTATTTACATATTTTTAGATATTTTAATATTATTTTTAAAATATATAAAAATAATTATTTAAATTATTTATCTGTTAAGATATGAAAAATAAAAAAATGATTTCATAAAAGTTAAAAAATTAATTAAAATAAAATATACAATCAATTACCCAGCTTTTAAAGCATTGTTGATTTAAGTGATTTTTTCTAAATAATATTATTTCTTTCTTTTCTTTACAAAAATAACTTCTAAAAGATTTTATTTCTTATAATAACGCATATTTCTATCATTTAAAATGAAGACATTTTCATACTGTCGACACATATTTTCGTCCGAGCATGACATTCACGTGTTAATTTTTATAATATATAGTATATATACATTACATAATATATACATATATTATAATTATATAACATATATCACATACATATTTTTTCTCATCCATTTGCATTTATTACATTTTCAGGCCCAAATACAAATAAAGAACAAGCCCAGCAGACAACCCACACGTGACCAGAACCAAACACATGAACTGGTCCAGCTAGGGTTTCCAGAACCCTAGCTTTCTCCTCTCTTGCTCACCATACGCCGCTTCAGCCCCACCGTTAGATCCAATATTGATCCAAGGACCAAAATTCAAGGAAACTAGGGTCACTTTAGCCGTTTCTCCTCGCGCCGCACGAACCAAACGACCGAGCTTTTCGGCGAGACCTCGGCACCAACAGCAACAAAGACAATAACCCCGATTTTTCGGGTGCACCAACAAGTCAAAAAGCATATTAGTGTTAGAGTCCTATTAGGAGTCTTACGCTCTAAAAATAGTCGATTTCTAGGCTATAAAACGAGGTAACATACACGATTTTAAGGGAGGTTTTTTGGAGGAGAAATATCAGAGAGCTTTAGGCACAAATACCAGAAAACATACGAAACAAATAGATAGCTATTTCAAAGCACTCTTGTACGAATTTCAAAAGAAATAAAGGTATTTGTTTTTTTTCCTTTTACCTTCGATTCGTTGTGTACTTGGCTTGCATGTGGTTCTCGTTGCTTGGTTTCGTTGTTTTGCTCCGAAAGACACCAAATAGAACAATTTTCGGCCGATGAACGGGAAGTTCTTTTAGATCTGTCTTGTTAGATCTAGTAATCCCGAGGCCCGATCTAAAAAAAACTATCCGGATTTTTTGAAAACCAGAGGAAAAGAGCTTTGAAAAATGAAAAAAAGGTTTTGCCGCCGATGAACGGCGGCCGTCGCCGTTCAGCGGCGGCGACGAGGCGGCGCAAGGTGGCCATCGGTCGTTTTCTGGATTTCATGGTGGTCGTGTTCTTCAATTGAAGAACACGGTTGAATGTGGAGAGGAAATGAGAGAGAGATGAGTGATTCGGCTAAGGAGAAGAGAACAAATGAATTTTTTAAAACAATTTTAAGTTATATACTAAACCCAAATCCGCGTGTTTTTCTTAACAAAAGGAGAAACTACACGTTTGGTCCTCTCGTTTTGTTTAAGAGCTCGATTTGGTCCCTGATTTCAATTTTGAACTCAATTTACATTAAGATTCAGTCTCTGTTTCTGATTTTCTTTTAATTCGGCCACCCAAGTTTGTTTTATTTTATTATGATCCTTTATATATATACATTTATATACATTGTTATAGTATACTATATTTTTTTAGTTTTTTATTTATTTATGCTATAGTATATTATATTTTATGTATAGATATTATTTATATTTCTTTTTCGTTCTTTATATATTTTATTCTATTGCATATATTTTTCTTACGTAAATTTTTATATATGTTTGTATTATTTTTCCTATTTTTATCTATTTATTTGTTTATATTCTTATTCCATTTTTTTTCTCTCTTTATTTTTTCTTTATATTTATTCATATTGCTGTGTGTACCTTGTTATTTTCTTTATTCTGTCTGGTTGCCTCATATCTTTCCTAGTACTTTTATCTTCCATGTCTTCATTTTTATTTATATATGTATATTAACTGTTTTTTTCTACTTTCCTCATTTTTTTACCACCTTTTTTTTTACGTTCTTTGACTTTTAAAGGGTTCGTTTTCAATCAATCAGAGGTAAGCAATTAGGATCGTTATTTTACCTTTTTAATTTAAACTTTCTATTTTCTTAATCTAAGACAACTGGAAATTATGTAGTACCGAAAGGGCGGTTCAAGGGTGCTAATCCTTCCTTGACCGTAACCGACTCCCGAACTCGACATATCACTGGTAAGATGCAGATCAGGTAAGACCTAGGGTATCCGATCAACCCATTTATTTTAAAATAAATGATCGGTGGCGACTCCAATCCATATTTTTCAAGTCGAAGCCCAATTCCGGGGCCCAACCGAAAGACGGTTCCGACAGCTTGGCGACTCCGCTGGGGACACAGGTAAGTGAGTCAGGCTAAGGTAATTTCCAGTTGTCTTTTTAACGAAAAGGGTAAGTTTAAATTTTAAGGTAATATTTCGATCCTTATTACTTATTTTTGATTATATTTTTCGAGTAAATAGTTGGACTGACCGTTTTCTAATGATTTCAGCTTTCCAAACATTTTTCATCTAAGGCTCTAAACCCGAGCTCCGAACCCGTTTTAAGTGGGGGTGAAAGCGACGCCTTCGTGTGAATTTATTCACCGTATGGGCCTAGCAAGTAGCCTTCGGGATTCATATACCTTATGCCTTCGTGTGAATTTATTCTCTGTATGGGCATAAGGGAATGTGTCCTCTCGAGTTTAACTTAGTCCGCACAAGCCTGTGATGGGTTTAGGACTAAGGGTCTGGTCGGCCCAAGAGGGTGCCAGCAAGGAGAACTCGGGTACCGTTTTTAGAACCTAAACCGGGAGACTTTGAATAAATAGAGCCTACCCCAAAACCACATTCCAAAACCTAGGACATTTCTTTCTTAACCTTTTTTTTTATCCTTATGTTTTTTTCTTTACCATTTATTTATTTATTTATTTATTTATTTATTTATTTCTATTTTTACTAACCTTTTTGCCTTTGTGTTTGTTTTTAGCATTTGCATCATAACAATAGGCCATTGATCCCTAAAAAGGTGTTTATTAAAACTCAAATAATCTGAATTCATGGACAAAGGTGTTGTAATACAAGAGATTGAAAACGCTGAGGCACGACTATGGTCCGAGAAGACTCAAAGTGAAAAGGGATACAGTCTTCAAGGAAGCTATGTGTCAGAGTTGGTTCGCTAAACCCCTATCAGCCTAAAACAAAACAATGTACAAGAGCTTCGAGATATCTGGGACAGTTGGAAGAATGATCGGAGGCAGAAGTTCAGCCAACGGTACGGTGACATTGCACTCTTGCTTCATGTTAAGACGGATGAGCCCTTAATCAGAGTCATGGTTCAATTCTGGAACCCGGGATATAGTTACTTCACTTTTAACCAAGAGGTCATGGTGCCCACCATCGAAGAATACACTACACTGCTGCATTGTGAAAGCATCAAGCTTGAGCGAGCCTACATTAAACATATCAAAAGCCAGCCCTTCAAGAATGCACTGGCCAAAGTGACAGGAGTAGATGAGAAATGGGTAATCGATCGGACTCAGCGTAGAGGCAGTGGAGAAAGAATTGAATGGATCCACATAAAGCAACTAATGAAAAACCACCCTGATGAGTGGAAGACTATAGACCTTTTTGCACTGGGTCTGTACGGTTTGATCATCTTTTCGAGAGCTTTGGGGTGCATTGACGCTGCCGTGGTGGAACTATTTGAGCAACTTTCTAAACGAGTTAACCCAGCACCAGCCATCTTGGCCGAGACCTTTCGATCTCTCAACCATTGCCGAAGAACTGGCGGAGGAAGATTCACCGGGTGCATTCAACTCCTTCAGGTCTGGATTCACAGCCACTTCTGGAAGACTAACGGGGTTGCCTACCACCGTTTCAGTACCACCTATTCACCTCTAGGTGAATTTATCACCTTAAAATGGCACGAAGGCGCCTCGAAGGAAAAATGGATGAAGGTCTTTACGCATCTTCAGGACCGGGATATTGTCTGGAGAGCTCCCTGGCTATTTCTCAGTGACGTTCTTTTCCGATGTGGTGACTCTGACACTGTGACCTTACTTGGACTTTGGGGAGCAGTCGGGTATGCTCCGCTATTAGCACTTAGACAGTATGGAGCACGTCAGTTTGTCCCAGCAACATGCGGGTTGGCTAGGTCAGAGTTTGAGTATCACGGCGATAGCTATAAGAAGATGATCAAAGAAGCAGCCGATTCGTGGAGGAAAGTATTCCGGATAGATGTTGTAGCTGCCAGAAGCATGCTCACTCCGGATTATGTGGAGTGGCGAAGATTAAGAAAGAATGATAACATCCCTGTGCCAGACTGTGATGACACCCAGACCATGGAAGAACATCTCAGGCATGTCCCTTCTGAACTCGAGATAGCCAAGACCGAGTTTGAAGCCGTGAATAATGAGCTGAAGCAAAGGATAAAGGAACTTGAAGCTGAACGTTATCAGTGGAAGCTTGATGCTGACTCTCAGAAAGATCGGGCATAAAAATTGGAAAAAGAACAAAAAAAAGTCTGTTTTGAACTCGAAGACTTGAGAAAGGGGTATCAAGATAAGGTCAAGGATAACTCCAAGTTGAAGGTAACCTCTGAATACTGGAAAGACGAAGCTCATAGCCTGAAAAGGAAGTTCGAGGGGCCTGATGAGAGAGCTTGGAAAGAACAAACGAAGACTGCCCAAAGACGCTTGGCAGATAGTCAATATCAGAACCAGCGCTTGAGAGTTCGGGTAGCTGACTTAGAGAAACAACATGAGAAAGATGGCAAGACGATAGCTGAGTTAGAAGCTATTGTAGATGGGTTCAACAGGCAAGCAAACGAGCTTCAGATAGTGCCCTTCGACGGAGGATTACAATGGCGTTTTCGTTGGGAACAAGCACAACGAAGGGTGAGGGCCCGAGATGCAACCATCCGAGATTTCCTGGATCAAGTGCAAAAAGCAGCCCGTCATCTTCACGTCCTAGCAAGGGAAGCTGGAATGATTCGACAAGGCATTCAACCGGTGACAGATGAAGGCAGAAGACTTGTCAACCTACTGGAAGCTGTTCGGGGTCTAGAGGATTTAGTCCGAATGTACCTTTAATTTGTTTTTATGTCTCTTAAAAGATAAAACATTTTTGTCTGAATAAGGGTTATTTATAATAATGAACACTTTTCTGGATCAATGCCTCCAATTGCATACATCACACATTGTATTTCCTGCATTTTATATTTCATGTTTGTTTATGTTATATTTTCCATGTTTTTACATTCGTATTAACCAACAGAACATGTCTCAGACACCGAGCTTACCACCGCAAGCATCAGATACACATCACCCGCACAATACTCAAGCAAAAAAGAGACAAATGGAAGCCAGAATGGAGAAGATCGAAGAGAACATGGCAAGACTTCAAAAGGAACTAGAAGATAAGATGGCTCAGAACAGTGAAAGTACTCTTGAGTCCATCAAGAAAAATCAGGAGTCCTTGGTCGACCAAATCATAGCCAAGTTGACAGGTCTACAGCAAGCTAGTGCATCAGGGGGCATATCTTCCGAGGGGGTGGCCATACCACCAACCCCGCAAGTGGTTATCTCACCCGAAATATTACCCGGGGATGCATCTGCTACTAAAGGGAAAGCAGCACTACCCGGGGACTCATTCGTTACCAAAGCGAAAGTTGCACCTGCTGTGAAGATACAAACTTCTACAATCATCCCTGATGATCATCCGGATGATTATCATGTCCCAGACTTTGATGAGGAAGATAAAGCCAAAAAGATGGAAGAAAAGATAAAAATATTAGAAGATCAAGTAAAGATGGTCCAGGGAGACCATGATTATTATGGAGTGGACGCAATGGAGCTGAGCCTAGTTCCAGACTTGGTGCTTCCACCAAAGTTTAAAGTTCCTGAGTTTGAGAAGTTCGACGGGAACAGTTGCCCTTCAGCCCATATCACTATGTTCTGTCGAAAGATGACAGGATATGGCGGGAATGACCAACTCCTGATCCATTGTTTTCAGGAGAGCCTGTCCGGTTCAGCTATTCGGTGGTACAACCAGCTTAGCCGAACTCATATCAAGACGTGGAAAGACTTAGCCAAGTCTTTCTTGGAGCAGTATAAGCATATCAACGATATGAGACCAGACCGGGTCATGTTACAAAGCCTAGAGAAGAAACACAATGAGAGTTTCCGACAGTACGCACAGAGATGGAGGGATTTATCTGTGCAAGTTCATCCACCCTTGGATGAAAAGGAAACAAGAAAGCTGTTTGTACAGACCTTGAAGGCACCTTACTTCGAGCACTTGGTAGTAATCACGTCGGGAAGTTTCTCAGATTTAGTCATGGCCGGTGAAATGATCGAGTTGGCCATTAAACAAGGAAATATTGAGGGAGGAGACTCCACTAAAAAACCTCCCATGAAGAACAAAGAGCGAGAGATCAACAATGTAAACACCTACAACGTCAGCAAGGGGGTTACGATCTCAAGCTCAAATGCCACAGCAGCTGTACCATCCGGTACTTCTAGACAGAACCAGAGAGAACCAAGAAGAGAAAGGGAAAGGGAGCAGTTTGACCCCATTCCCATGACGTATAAAGAATTATACCAACAGCTCTTCGACACTCATGCAGTGTCGCCTTATCCTATGAATCCAATAAATCCCCCTTACCCGAAATGGTATGACGAGAGCGCTCACTGCGAATACCATGGCGGTGTGCAGGGGTATTCGATTGAAAGTTGTCTCGTATTCAAGAGACTTGTGCAACGAATGCGAAACAAGAATTGGATCACTTTCAACTCCGGAGCACCAAACGTCGCCCAGAATCCCTTGCCCAATCATCAGGAGACAGTAATCAATGCCATTACTACTGAAGGGGGAAGGAGAATTAAATCAAGTGTTTCAGAAATTAAATCTCCTTTGGCTTGGGTATGGAGCCAAATGGTAAAGGCATGATTTCTTGCACCATATCCAGATACGACAGAAAATGAAGATGGTAACCATTGTTGTTACCACAACAAAGAAGGGCATAAAGTGCAAGATTGCCCAGAGTTCAGATTGTTAGTCCAGCTCATGATGGATCGGAAGGAGCTGGAGTTTTACGAAGAAATGCAAGAGTCCTTGGAAGCAGATGTTTGTGCCACTGGAGAATCATCAGAAAGAAGATTTGGTAGGGGTAGTCCTTTGATAATTACCCCTAAGGCAAGCATGATAGTAACAACACCAGCCAAGGTGGTAATCTCAGCACCTCGGCCTTTTCAATATAAGGACAATCGTCAAGTGCCATGGAAATACGAATGCCAGGTGAGTACTTCCAAAGGATGCGATAGCAAAGTGGGGCAAAGACCACTTGAGCCATTCAAAGAAGATGTGTTAGTTGTCAATGAACCTATAAAGGAGGAAGAAGCTAAAGAGTTCCTCAAGATCTTGAAGCACAGCGAGTACAACATTGTAGAACAGCTCCACAACTTACCTACACGTACTTCAATGCTAGCACTATTTTTAAGCTCGGAAGCACACCGAGAAGCGCTGTTGAATGTCCTTAATCAAACGTTCGTGCCACAAGACATACCAGTCAGCAAGATGGATCGACTGGTGAATAATATTCAAGTTGATAATCTCATCTCGTTTTCAGATGATGAGATTCCATCCGGAGGAAGATGCCGAACAAAGGCGTTACACATTACTACCTACTGTAGGGGGCACGCTTTACCAAGTGTCTTAATCGATAATGGTTCGGCCCTGAACGTGATGCCTTCGATTACATTGAAGAGGCTACCAATAGATACCTCTCATATGAGAGCTTGTCAGAATGTGGTCCGAGCATTTGATGGGACCAAAAGAGAGGTAATCGGAAAGATCGAGGTACCATTGACCATCGGACCAGCCACCTATGATGTTGAGTTCCTTGTGATGGATATCATGGCGTCCTATAGCTGTCTTTTGGGAAGGCCGTGGATTCATCAAGCAGGTGCAGTACCCTCCACGTTGCACCAGAAAATTAAATTTGTTATTGACGGGGCCTTAGTAATTATCAACGCTGAAGAAGATATCGTGGCAAGCGTGACCACGGAGGCTCCATACATCGAGGTAGACGAGGAAGCGGTAGAATGTTCGTTCCGCTCCTTGGAGTTTGTGAATGCCACATTCGTGGCGGAAGGAAAGAGAATCCCAAGACCTCGACTCTCCAAATGCACAAGGATGGAGATCAAGCAAACCCTGGGCCAAGGCGCCAGAACCGGGAGAGGTTTTGGGAAATATTTGCAAGGAATGGTCAATCTTGTCCTTCTTATCCCAAAATTAGACCAATCTGGGCTCGGTTTTCAGCCCAGTTATCATGAAAAGAGAAAGGAGATCCAAAAGAACCGGGAGAGAAGGTTGGCCAGATTGACTGGAAACGAACTCCAATGGAAACCTATGACATTCCCGCCGCTCTTCAGAACATTCAAGTCAGGTGGTTATATGTTTGAGACCACCATATCCGAGTTAGAAATGACTCTGGAAGATCTGAACGTTAATACCGTGACCACAGAAGATGTTGACAACGGAGATAGATCCGGGATATGCCTTCTGCCACATGGGTTCGTGCCTAGCAGTTGGTCGGTGGAAGAACTACCTGTGGTTTACAAGAATCTTTCAGAGTAATATTCGAACTATCCCTATTTGCCTATACCCGGGGCAATAGGTGATCTTTTGTAAGGGTGAATAAACATTTTGTTTAAGTTTAATAAAAGATGCATTTTTCTTTTCCATGGCAAACAAATTTTTCTTTTTGAATTCATTATCTATCTCCTTCGTTCCAGTACTTCATTTCCAGATACTCTCAAAGTTAGTTCTTGACAGTTCCGTGTGAGATATTATCCTCTCACACATGCACATCTTCTTCCTTTCAGGTTCCCAGATAACGATAATGTGGGCATTGATGATCCTGATCCGGAGGTGGATTTTGAATCAACCATTTGTCTTGGGGAATTTGATGAATGCGATAATGAAGAGGAGTACAACTTGCCTACCGAATTGTTGAGAATGATAGAAAGAGAAGAAAAGCAAATACTACCACATGAGGAGGCGATCGAAATCTTAAATTTGGGCACTGAGGAAGATCGAAAGGAGGTTAAAATCGGCACAACTCTTTCGACTGAAGCAAGAAAAAACCTGATAGTCTTACTTCAGGAGTACGGAGATGTGTTCGCTTGGTCGTATCAAGACATGCCAGGACTAGACACAGATATGGTAGTTCACAAACTGCCAATCAAATCAGAATTCAAACCTGTGCAGCAAAAACTGAGAAGAATGCGACCAGAAATGCTCCTTAAGATCAAGGAAGAAGTCAAGAAACAATTTGATGACGGTTTTCTCCAAGTAGCCAAATACCCGGAGTGGGTGGCCAACATAGTGCCTGTGCCAAAGAAGGACGGGAAAGTACGCATGTGTGTCGATTATCGGGACCTTAACAAGGCAAGTTCCAATGACAACTTTCCTCTGCCACACATAGACACTCTGGTGGACAACACGGCCGAGAACGCCTACTTTTCATTCATGGATGGATTTTCGGGGTATAATCAGATCAAGATGCATCTCGAAGACATGGAGAAGACCACTTTCGTCACAATGTGGGGAACTTTCTGTTACAAAGTAATGCCTTTCGGATTAAAGAATGCTGGGGTAACATATCAGAGAGCTATGGTAACCCTGTTCCACGACATGATGCACCAAGAGATCGAGGTTTATATCGACGACATGATTATCAAGGCACAGACCGAGAATGAACATGTCGAGAATCTGAGAAAGCTCTTCCAGAGATTAAGGAAATTCCGGTTACGACTGAACCCTAGCAAGTGTACCTTCGGGGTGACATTTGGGAAACTATTAGGCTTTATAGTCAGCAGAAAAGGCATTGAGGTTGATCCTGATAAGGTTAAGGCTATCCAGAGTCTACCTCCTCCATGAACACAAAAGGAGGTCCGAGGTTTTTTAGGAAGATTGAATTACATAGCCCGGTTTATATCTCAGTTAACTGACAAGTGTGATCCAATCTTTCACCTTCTCCGAAAAAACAGCCCTGGAACATGGGATGAAAATTGTCGGATTGCATTTGAGAAGGTAAAAGAGTACATGTCCCACGCTCCTATCCTGATGTCCCCTATCCCAGGAAAACCTCTGTTCTTGTATCTCTCCATATTCGAGAGCTCCATGGGGTGTGTCCTAGGTCAACATGACGAGTCCAGGAAGAAGGAAAGAGCCATCTACTACTTAAGCAAGAAGTTCACCGATTGCGAGGTCCGATATCCTCCTATGGAGAAGGTTTGTTGTGCTCTGGTCTGGGCTACAAAAAGACTCTGACAATACATGTTGTATCACACCACTTGGTTGATTTCCAAGTTAGACCCATTAAAATACATGATGGGTGTACCTGCTCTATCCAGAAGGTTAGCCCGATGGCAGATGCTTTTGTCTGAATTCGACATCGAGTACGTGAGCCAAAAAGCGATAAAAGGCAGTGTCATATCCGATTTTTTGGCAAGCAGAACTGATGAGAGCTATGAGCCGCTGGACTTTGATTTCCCAGATGAAAACTTGATGGCCATATCTTTAGAAGAAGTAGATACTTCAACAGACAGCTCCTGGAGAATGCATTTCGATGGAGCATCAAATGCATTAGGACATGGCATCGGGGCAATCCTGATCTCTCCGGAAGGGAGTCATTACCCATTTACCAGCAGACTAAACTTTGATTGCACCAATAACATGGCTGAATATGAAGCATGCGTCTTAGGAATTCGGGCTGCATTGGGGCAAAATATAAAGACTTTGCGGGTGTATGGTGACTCAACTTTAGTAATCTATCAGCTCCGAGGAGAATGGGAAACTAAGGATATAAAACTGTTAGAATACCGGAGACTAGTGCTGGATCTACTCGAAGAGCTCGACGAAGTCACCTTCCACTACGTGCCTAGAGAAGAAAATCAGATGGCTGACGCTTTAGCTACATTGGCAGCCGCATTCAGGGCTGGTGGGGAGTCTGAAATGATGCCAATTAACATGCAGTCGTATGAGTACCCAGCTCATTGTTACCAAATTGAAGAAGTGAAAGACACTAAGCCTTGGTACTACGACATTCTGCAGTATATCAAGCATCGGAGTTATCCAGGAAAAACCACCGAAATTGAGAAGAGAACCCTTAGAAGGTTGGCAGCTGGATACGTCCTTGACGGAGAGGTTTTATACAAGAAAATCCATAACCAAGTTCTGTTAAGGTGCGTCGATGCTGAAGATGTAAAAATGATAGTGGAAGAAGTACATGATGTAGTTTGTGGAGCACATGCAAAAGGGCATATGATGTCAAGACAAATAATGAGATGTAGATATTTTTGGTCCACACTGGAAAGCGATTGCATCAACCATGCTAGGAGATGTCATAAATGTCAGATTTATGGAGACAAGATAAATGTTCCACCCTATTCGCTTCATGTAATGACGTCACCATGGCCTTTCTCTGTGTGGGGCATGGACGTTATCGGGCAAATCTATCTGAAGGCTTCGAATGGTCACCGTTTCATTCTCGTAGCAATTGACTATTTCACAAAGTGGGTAGAGGCTGCGTCATATGCCAGTGTCACTCAATCCACTATTTGCAAGTTTCTGAAGAAAGAAATTATATGTCGGTATGGTCTACCTGAAAGGATTATCACCGATAACGCAACAAACTTGAACAACAAGATGATGAGTGCTGCTTGCGAACAGTTCAACATAAAACATCACAATTCCACTGCTTACAGACCAAAGATGAACGGAGCAGTAGAAGCAGCAAACAAAAATATTAAGAAGATAGTGGAGAAAACGACTGAAACTTACAAAGACTGGCATGAGAAGTTGCCTTTTGCTTTGTTCGCTTATCGAACCTCGGTACGAACTTCGACTGGGGCAACTCCATTTTCACTAGCCTATGGAATGGAAGCAGTGCTACCCATTGAAGTCGAGATTTCGTCTCTCAGGGTCTTGTCAGAAGTCAAACTGGATGATGCAGAGTGGGCACAATCCAGATATGATCAGCTTAATCTGATAGATGAAAAAAGACAAAAAGCCATTCATCATGGTCAAATCTATCAGAAACGAATGATCCGAGCACATGAAAAAAAGGTACGCCCAAGAATATTCCGCGAGGGAGATCTGGTGCTAAAAAGAATTTGGCCAGTCCAGAAAGATTTTCGAGGAAAATGGACTCCAAATTGGGAAGGACCTTATGTCGTGAAAAAAGCTTTCTCCGGAGGAGCCCTCATCCTGACTGAAATGGACGGACCTGAACTGCCACATCCCATCAACTCGGATGCAGTCAAGAAATACTTCGCTTAGGATGAAAACCCAAGAGGGCATCCTAAGTAGTAAAAAAAAAGAGAAGAACGTTTAGGGTGAAAACCCAAAAGGGCGCCCTAAATTAGAAAAAGAAAAAGAGGAAAAAAGAGAACAAAAGAAGAGAAAATAAGGTGGGTTCAAGATGAAAACCCGCAATGGGCGTCTTGCAACCAAGGATGAGTCCAAGGTGAAAACCCGGAAAGGGAGATTTGGATATTAACAGTGGAAACATCTCGACACATGAATCTTCTACGAACTCAACAAATCGGAGAAATGTTGCACTCTCCCAAACGTTGTCGCATTTTCAAAAATCCTTTGGCAAAGGCTGCATTCAAGGTCACCAAACGACTTTTTCAGCTCAGAAGTGCCCACATTATCGATATTTAAGACGTTCATTTACACATCATCGTGTATTCGCTTTCTAGAATTTTTGCCATGTATTATTTGTCCTTCTCCTCCCTTATGAATAAAGACCATCTTTCCTCTAATTCCTTTTGAGCATCTTGAATTAGATTTAAACCTAATGATTTATTTATTTTTTATGAAGGATAATCGCATATTACTGTACAAAGATTCATTGAAAAGTACAGGTACCCAAGAGCCGATCAAGGCTCATGCACATACTTGAGATAGTTGAGGAATATCTCCCAAATCAAGAAAAAACAGAATGTGCACATCAGATTTAAACATTTGAAGAAGTCAAGGTCAGAGATCGGAACCTCAAACTTTCAAAATCAAAAGTCAACAACGACAGGCCACCGGAGATCAAGATTTCTCTCCAGAGCCCATAATAACATATGTTGCATATACATTTTAGGCATACCTAAGAGCATGACATCCCTAACATCGCATATATGCATATCTTTGCAGGTTTTACCCAGAGTCAATTTCAACTTCACAACGAAGGATATTGGACTCCAGACAACGCAAGTTCAACTTCACGACGAAGGGACCGCTGGTTGTCAACAAACATTTCTCAAATACAGAGCCAATTTCAACTTCACAACGGAGGATATTGGACTCCAGACAACGCAAGTTCAACTTCACGACGAAGGGACCACTGGTTGTCAACAAACATTTCTCAAATTCAGGGCCAATTTCAACTTCACAACGAATGATATTGGACTCTAGACAACGCAAGTTCAACTTCACGACGAAGGGACCGCTGGTTGTCAACAAACATTTCTCAAATTCAGGGCCAATTTCAACTTCACAACGAAGGATATTGGACTCCAGACAACGCAAGTTTGACTTCACAACGAAGGGACCGCTGGTTGTCAATAAACATTTCTCAAATTCAGGGCCAATTTCAACTTCACAACGAAGGATATTGGACTCCAGACAACACAAGTTCAACTTCACGACGAAGGGACCGCTGGTTGTCAATAAAAAGGTTCTCAATTTCAGAGACAATTTCAACTTCACAGCGAAGGATATTGGACTCCAGACAACGCAAGTTCAACTTCACGACGAAGGGACCGCTGGTTGTCAACAAAATTTCATTCAGAGTCAATTTCAACTTCACAGCGAAGGATATTATACTCGAGACAACACAAGTTCAACTTCACAACGAAGGGATGGCTGGTTGTCAACAAACAATTTCCCGATTCCAGAGCCAATTTCAACTTCACGACGGAGGATATTGGACCCGGAACAATACTACTTACTTGGAAGGATATCCAATTCCAGGCTCAACTTCAAGATGAAGGGGCCACCCGCGGTTTCAATTTCACGGCGAAGGGAATCGTGCACACAAGCATCATCCATCTTTAGATTGGATTTCAACTTCACGACGAAGGATATCCAACTTGAGAAAAGATATCTGTCAACGAAGACTTGTCGAGTCTTTAGCCGAGAAGAAGACCAAAGTTGACTACACCAAAGACAACGAGAAGCCACATTCCAATTCTGAACTATGGCTTCAATTCCATATCACTACAATATGAAATCGACTTCGCGACAGAGGAGATTCGATATGAACGAAATCTGTGTCTTTTTATCTTTGTCCTATTTTTCGTTCCACGAAAAAAGAAAAAGAGGGGCAGCTGTCGACACATATTTTCGTCCGAGCATGACATTCACGTGTTAATTTTTATAGTATATAGTATATATACATTACATAATATATACATATATTATAATTATATAACATATATCACATACATATTTTTTTCTCATCCATTTGCATTTATTACATTTTAAGGCTCAAATACAAATAAAGAACAAGCCCAGCAGACAACCCACACGTGACCAGAACCAAACCCATGAACCGGTCCAGCTAGGGTTTCCAGAACCCTAGCTTTCTCCTCTCTTGCTCACCATGCGCCGCTTCAGCCCCACCGTTAGATCCAATGTTGATCCAAGGACCAAAATTCAAGGAAACTAGGGTCACTTCAGCCGCTTCTCCTCGCGCCGCACGAACCAAACGACCGAGCTTTTCGGCGAGACCTCGGCACCAACAGCAACAAATCCAATAACCCCGATTTTTCGGGTGCACCAACAAGTCAAAAAGCATATTAGTGTTAGAGTCCTATTAGGAGTCTTACGCTCTAAAAATAGTCGATTTCTAGGCTATAAAATGAGGTAACATACACGATTTTAAGGGAGGTTTTTTGGAGGAGAAATATCAGAGAGCTTTAGGCACAAATACCAGAAAACATACGAAACAAATAGATAGCTATTTCAAAGCACTCTTGTACGAATTTCAAAAGAAATAAAGGTATTTGTTTTTTTTTCCTTTTACCTTCGATTCGTTGTGTACTTGGCTTGCATGTGGTTCTCGTTGCTTGGTTTCGTTGTTTTGCTCCGAAAGACACCAAATAGAACCATTTTCGGCCGATGAACGGGAAGTTCTTTTAGATCTGTCTTGTTAGATCTAGTAATCCCGAGGCCCGATCTAAAAAAAACTATCCGGATTTTTGGAAAACCAGAGGAAAAGAGCTTTGAAAAATGAAAAAAAGGTTTTGCCGCCGATGAACGGCGGCCGTCGTCGTTCAGCGGCGGCGGCGAGGCGGCGCAAGGTGGCCATCGGCCGTTTTCTGGATTTCATGGTGGTCGTGTTCTTCAATTGAAGAACACGGTTGAATGTGGAGAGGAAATGAGAGAGAGATGAGTGATTCGGCTAAGGAGAAGAGAGCAAATGAATTTTTTAAAACAATTTTAAGTTATATACTAAACCCAAATCCGCGTGTTTTTCTTAACAAAAGGAGAAACTACACGTTTGGTCCTCTCGTTTTGTTTAAGAGCTCGATTTGGTCCCTGATTTCAATTTTGAACTCAATTTACATTAAGATTCAGTCTCTGTTTCTGATTTTCTTTTAATTCGGCCACCCAAGTTTGTTTTATTTTATTATGATCCTTTATATATATACATTTATATACATTGTTATAGTATACTATATTTTTTTAGTTTTTTATTTATTTATGCTATATTATATTATATTTTATGTATAGATATTATTTATATTTCTTTTTCGTTCTTTATATATTTTATTCTATTGCATATATTTTTCTTACGTAAATTTTTATATATGTTTGTATTATTTTTCCTATTTTTATCTATTTATTTGTTCATATTCTTATTTCATTTTTTTTCTCTCTTTATTTTTTCTTTATATTTATTCATACTGCTGTGTGTACCTTGTTATTTTCTTTATTCTGTCTAGTTGCCTCATATCTTTCCTAGTACTTTTATCTTCCATGTCTTCATTTTTATTTATATGTGTATATTAACTGTTTTTTTTCTACTTTCCTCATTTTATTTTACCACCTTTTTTTTACGTTCTTTGACTTTTAAAGGGTTCGTTTTCAATCAATCAGAGGTAAGCAATTAGGAACGTTATTTTACCTTTTTAATTTAAACTTTCTATTTTCTTAATCTAAGACAACTGAAAATTATGTAGTACCGAAAGGGCGGTTCAAGGGTGCTAATCCTTCCTTGACCGTAACCGACTCCCGAACTCGACATATCACTGGTAAGATGCAGATCAGGTAAGACCTAGGGTATCCGATCAACCCATTTATTTTAAAATAAATGATCGGTGGCGACTCCAATCTATATTTTTCAAGTCGAAGCCCAATTCCGGGGCCCAACCGAAAGACGGTTCCGACACATACAAACTATACGATTGAGGTGGTAAAATAATTTAATATTAATCCTTGAAGTCTCGAGTTTAAGCACCAGGAATGTCAAGGGTGTGAGCGTTCGCTATCAAATGGTTGAGATTTATCTTTTAACATATATTACATTGTACTTACCCAAGATTAATAAAAAATAAATAAAATAAAAACTTTCAGATAAGTGTATTTTTTACCTATATAGCAAGTCATCTAATGACTTTTCTCATGTCGACGTCACTCATGACTAAAATAAAAGAAATAAAATATAATAGGTGAATAATTGTACAAATTTTAGTCAAGGAGAAATAGTGTACTATTCGTGCCGAAGACACTTAATTTAGAAATAGATTAGAGGGGTCAGTTAGGAGTAATCGTCCTCATAAAAAATTTTTAATTATTATATTTTTTAGATTCTTTTAAATTTTATATTTATAAATTATTTTTGTCCCTCTAGAATTTTATAAGTTTATTCATTCTTAAAATTATAGAAATTTATCCTCTAACATAAGATATTGTGTTTGTCTTTGCATAATTGCACAAGCAAAAGCATGAGCTGATTGGATAGCGACGAAAATAGCACATATGTATATGTATTGTCTTCAATCACTCAATTTCTTTAAAAAAAAATCTTCAACCACTCAATGAATATTTGTGTAAAAAATTATATTTGAAATATTTAAAAAATCATATATAAACAATGTGCGACTTGTCCTTATAAAAATTATTAATTTTTTTTATATAATTTTAGAGTTTTTTTGGACTATAGTTTAAAAATTATTAAAAGACCAAATTGATATTTTAATTGTAATTTAAGGATCAAAATAGGTATTAATCTTGTATTAATTTAGGCCGAAATCAATTTGATAAATATTTGCAATGCAGTGATTATTTTATTAATTTTTATAACTTGAGTAATAATAACATAATTTTTGAAACTGTAATTATTAAAATAAAAATTTAATCAAAATTTGGTGACCATGGTTTCTAGTTTATCCTATTATATTTGGTATTTTGGGATGTTCAAAGCGGTGCCGTTTCATTAGATATCACTATTTGCCATTGTCCGGACCGGGTTACCCGTCTGATCAGGTTAAGTCGTAGTTCAGCAGCAGAGGAAAAGGAACAAAGATAGAGAAGAATAGAGATAGATATGTATTCACCCTCAATACTGCGTCGTTTCTTCTGCATCAATGCAGCAGCATCTTCATCAGTAGCACCTACTTCTTCTTCTTCTATTACTTCAAAGAAAAAGTCACTTGTCTTCTTGGGTTCGCCTCAGGTACTTCAAACTACTTAGGAACAAAAACTTCATTTTCCTTATAATACACTTGTATGTTTAAATAATTTTTTTTTTCGATGCCGTTTTGTTTTATTTTTTAAACAGTGGGTTCTTTTCTTAAGGTCTCTGCTACAGTTCTCGATGCTCTCTTCAATGCCTCTGCTTCACCAAGTTCTTCTTTTGAGGTACTGCAGAGGAAAAGCAAGTTTGAATTTTTTTAACTTATTTTTGTCTTTTATAAGCTCTTTTGATAATGGGTTACTGGTAGTTGTTGAAAATATCTTCCTCATCGGAGATAATGTTCATTGGTAATTAGCTATTATTTATGGTTTTAGGCTTCACAGTAGACGGTTGTGTTTTAATTGAAGCGACGATTCAAGTACTTGATAATTCGACTTGAAAAGTGGGAGTTAGCCTGTCAGTTAGTATCCCAAATATTTGGTATTTTCCGGGAAATGGATTCTGATAACCAATATCTTAAAATCCAGATTGTATGCGAATTGAAACTTTACTGGTTTTCTTTGCATTGTACCTTGAATCATTTGGTATATGTATTGACTGAAGAAAGAAATTAATACGTGTGCTATTTGAGACATAGTTTTATCATTTTTCATTGATAGTCATTGTTTAATTTGTAATTTATGTAGATTGCAGCTATTGTTACCCAGCCTCCTTCTAGAAGAGATAGGGGCAGAAAGATGATGCCTTCACCAGTAGCTCAGTATGCTCTTGTTAGAGGCTTTCCTTCTGACCTCATCTTCACACCTGAACGTGCTGGAGAGGTAGTTTTCTTTCAGTGTTCCCATTCAGTATAATTTGGATGATTAAGTCATTCATTAGTTCTTATGGAAAATCTAAAACTGCATGATAATGTGCTCAATTGCTCATTTGATTGATCTGAAACAGATCTTCAAAATTGAGTCTAATTGTACTGCTATCTTGTTCTAATAATATTGAACTTTTGGTCCTGTTAGAAATTGGGAAATCTTGTTTACTAGAGATCATTGTATGGAAGAAAGAAAAGAGGAGTGGGGGGGGGGGGATCTGTATTGGTCTGTATGCATCAGTTTTTATTTATACACTTTTGAAGCAACCAAATACGGCTAGAAGTATTTCTACTTTGCGAGATATGGCACTATATAAAAGCCAATAACTTTCCTTACCTGCTTATAAGAAGTATTTCTTTCTACTTTATATAGGAGACCTTCTTGTCCAGTTTAAGAGATTTGCAGCCTGAACTTTGCATTACAGCAGCATATGGGAATATTTTACCCACCAAGTTTCTCAACATTCCATCATTAGGTTAGTCCATGAGAGTTTTGTTAACGGATTTGGAGTTTTTTGTTTCTGCTTCTTTGACATGTCTTTGTTTGTGCTTTTATCAAATGTTTGTTCTCAAGTCAACAAACACTGAAACTATTTTTTTCTTGGAATGTATAATAGTAATGTGATCATTACGGAATCAGCTTTCCACCAAATGCTAGTCTTGTTGACTTAAGTTTGTGAAGCATCTACCACCTAGTAGAGATTTGTTATTGTAGTTGGAGTCTTATCGACACCAACTATATGTGTTGTTAGATTGTTAAACAGCTAAGGATCAATATCCCTAAGTTATTTCAAATCATTTTCAGTTTTCATTTTTGATCCTTACTGCTTTTCAATTTTCTAGCAACATAGCTATAGGTGAAAAGGAGGGAAGTACAATTCTTAAGAATTTTCATGTAGTGTATTTATTATAGGATCCCTCATTTTATCATAACTACTTGCATACAAATCAAATCTAGGCTTAAAGTTGTGCATAGTTATCCATTAGGAGAACAATGGTCTTACTAAGGATTAAGGGTATGCTATCTTCATTCAGCAGTTGTAACGCATCCTTCTGTTTTCTCAGGAACAGTCAACATACACCCAAGTCTACTGCCATTGTACCGTGGTGCTGCTCCTGTTCAAAGAGCACTTCAGGTTCCTCCTCACGATAAATTTCATTTTAATTATGACTGCTTTTACAATTCTCCTATGATATGGAACCATTCAGTTTCTTCATTAGGATGGTGTTAAAGAGACAGGAGTCTCATTAGCATTTACTGTACGTGCCTTAGATGCTGGACCTGTCATTGCCCGGGAGAAAGTCGAAGTTGATGACCAAATTAAAGTAAGGGTATTTATTTTTCAAAGTAATTCCTAAATCAGTAATCACTGATTCAGTCATTAAATGTTCAATTAATATTTACCTTTGTAAATTTTCAAATTGCTCCAGATCTATAATACTTGATTAACAAGATAAATGGACTTTTCTGTCATCTATAATACTTATTTACCTTTTCTCGCCTCTGCCATTTTTTTCAGTTCTAGCTTACAAAACTGACATTTTGCACCCTGCACTATTTACAATATATAACCTCATAAATTGATTAATTTGATGAATGCTTATATGATTTACATGCAGGCACCAGATCTTCTAGCATTACTATTTTCTGAAGGTGCTCCTATTGTCTTCCCTAAATTTCTCATATCTTGTTCTGCTTCGTACCCAAAACTCTTGCAGTTTATCTACTATCCCTCAAACAGCTTGCATGAAACTTATTGGTTGTAGATAGTAATCATCAAGATTTATGAATCACTCTAACTCTTCCATCTATTTTTATTTTTAAAATAGCTCATACAATTCCGTTAACAGCTGCTATATATTTTTCCACATAACTTGTGTTGTTCTAAGGACATAGGCTGCTTTCATTTTCCATACTCATATCCTTTTGCGGGCATAAATTAGTGATTAGTCTCAGGAAAGAGTTTACGAGATCGAGACCTGAATGATAAAACTATAAGACTTGCTTTCTTGTCAAGAATCATAATTCTCATAGATTCTTTGTCTTGTATAGGCACTGTACTTGGTACATAGATTCTAATAGACTATTTAGTGCAGTTACCTTGTTGCTATATTTAATTTCCTCTTGGGGAGAATTGTCTCATTTTTTAAGTTATGCAGGGTCTAAACTTCTTGTACACAAACTTCCTTCCATATTTGACGGATCTGCTAAAGTGAATGCAGAACCTCAAGATGATTCTAAAGTTACCTTGGCTCCAAAGGCAAGGGTTCCATTCTCTTTAATTTTTTTATCTGTTCTCCAAGTATCATTCATATGAATTATTTGAATATTGCTGGCTTGTTGCCTCTTTGGTGTACGTTATATATTTCCACATGATTACTACTCACTAATGGTTCACAAGTAACCAATGTGAAATAATATGTTCAATCATGCATTTGGTGGCTCTATCAGCGACCTTTAATGAGTACATAGTTTTGCTTAATCCCCCCCCCCTTTATATAAGCAGATAAGTCCAGAAGAATCTTGGCTATCCTTTGATGAAGAAGCTTTAGTTCTACATAATAAGGTTGTCTTCTCTTCCACTTTCTTTGAATCTGAGAATACAGTCATGACATGCAACTTGTTTAGGTTCGTGCATTTGCAGGTTGGCCAGGAACCCGAGCTAAAGTTTTAGTTGTTGACGACAAAAGTAGCAACCATAATACCCTGGAACTTAAAATCATCACCACAAGAGTAGGGCCTGATGATATAAAATTCAGGGAAATGATGTAAATGACATTACTTCCGTCGATGATGCATTGGTGTTTCCCTGTGGAGGCCGTACTACTCTTGAGGTACACGAAAATCCTGTGTTTCCGGTGTTTCCAGTGGATGTTTATGTGTATTGTTGGCTATGTTTTATGTACCAAGAAACCTTTATTTTCTATCCTAAAGCTTAAATCATATCCCACAAGCGAGGAGCGAATGCGCTTTTTTATCTTATTTTTTAGTTTCTTATTGATTTACTTGTTTGCCGGTTTTGAAACAGGTATTGGAGGTTCAACTTCCTGGTAAGAAGGTGACAACTGCAGCAGCCTTTTGGAATGGTTTACGTGGTCAGAAACTGAAGATACTATAACTGAGGAGCCATTTTGTTTGCATTTCATTCATACATAAAATAGTTCTTTCAAGCAAACTCCTTGTTTTTTTTGTTGGAACATTTAAGCAAACACGAATGCTCTGAGTATTTTTTTTTCTAAATAGTTTGATATGATTATAAAGTAGTATACATTTAAAATTTTTGACAATATGTGCACACCCTATATACGCTGCTTGAACGTAATTTTTTAAAGAACAATATTCTCTTTTATCACTCAATATACACATGGTATACGAGTGGTGAAATTCCTCAACCTGGTGTACAGTTTTCATACTTGTGTGTGTGTGTATATAATATACAACTCTCACAAGATTTAGATGTTAAAATAACACATGACGATAAGAATACACGTATGTATTGTAGCTTTCTGTAGGAATCTTGGATGAAATGGAAAGAAAATTTGGTATTTCTTTCTTTCCTTGATTCCTTTTTGTTTTGGTTACTTAGGTTGAAAGGAATATAAAGAGAGAAAATGAAAAGGTTTCTTTCTACTTCTTTTGTCAAATCTTATCCTTTCAAAAGGGAAGGAATTTGGACGGGAACACTCTTTTTATTTAGTTTAAGCTTAATTCATTCATTGATATTTAAATCATATCATATTTCCATCTTACTAAATTTTTTAAGTGGTACTTATGCTTTACTTTTTCCACCAGCCTATGTCAAATACTCCATGCTTTACAAAATTTACCAAGGAATATGCAACCTACCGCTGATAATTTGGAGCACTCTAATTTTTGCTTTTAGAAAGGGCGCATTGAGCTTCATGTTTAAGCAATATGGAGTTGATTTGAAGATGGGATAGGGATAGGGTGGCACTGGCAGATGCGATCACTGATTCTCTTATTCTTCAACATTGTTAGGCCCAAGGCATCTTCACTTTCCTCTTTTTCTCTATCACCATAACAAAAAAACTGGCTTACGACTCTTGTCCATTCTTTTTCCATTTTGATCTGCAAATGCCCATTCTTTACTATTGTAGCATTCTCTTGGTTGTAATTCGTGTGTAGAAGAATACCCGAGGTTTACAGAACTCCTGGAGCATCATGATTCGATTTAATCTCCTACAGATTAAACCTTTTTCCAACCCAGACATGATTTGAACTTGTTTCTGAATGCTGATGAATAAATCAATTTCACCCACCAATGATTGAGCCCAATCCCCAGACATGGAACAATTGCTTTGTAGAATTTCAAGCGAAAATATTAATATGGAATCTACCAAATGACATTATTATTGCTATTTTAATAATAATTCAAACTCCAACCACAGGCCAAAATTTAATATTTATGTTCATAAAGATTCATAGACAGATAAAGTATGGTTTGTGGGATTACCTTTTGTTCCTTTAATATTTTTTTTTCATGCTAACCAGCATTATCTTCTGGACCTAATCTTTTTCAAACTTTAGACATATGAGATGAGATGAAGGGCTTTAAGTATCTACTGTTTCCTTTATTCTTTTTTATTTATTTAAAAAACAACAATTCCTTTTCTGTATAAATACCAAGTCTCAAATTCCCATTATCATGTGCACTGTCCACTGTCCACTGTCCACTGTCCACATTTCTTTGGTTTTCTCTCTCTTCAACTCTCTTTTTGTGTACCCTCAAGCTTTCTGCAACAAACATGGGGGCTCTCGATTATATTTCAAACTTTTGCATTGTCTCCGAAAGGAGGAGCAAACGCAAGCCAATGCAGGTACCTTTCTTCTTCTTCTTCTTCTTTGAATCAACAATTCAAGAAATCACCTGCAAAACTCCACTTTCCTACTAATTCAGTCAAAATTTTTCAGACAGTTGAAATCAAGGTTAAAATGGACTGTGATGGCTGTGAAAGAAGAGTCAGAAATGCTGTCACCAACATGAAAGGTCTAATTAATCCAACCCCCACTGTTTCATAACATCATTAACATCTCCATACTTATTTCCCATTACTTGTATGTTGTTAATAGGCGTAAAAACTGTCGAAGTAATCAGGAAACAAAACCGCGTGACGGTGACCGGGAACGTGGATCCGAACAGGGTGTTGAAGAGGGTGAAGAGCACGGGGAAGAGGGCGGAGTTCTGGCCGTATATCCCACAGCATGTGGCCTTATATCCGTATGCGACGGGGGCATACGACAAAAGGGCACCGGCGGGATTTGTTCGGAACGTGGCGCAAGCTTACCCTGCACCTTCTTCCAACGCCCCCGAAGAGAAGTTCGCCACCTTCTTCAGCGATGATAATGTTCATGCGTGTTCCATCATGTAGGGTGAAACAACTGAAGTTAGATTAAAATGGTGGATTTTTGACGACCATATGCTGTTTATATATTGTGTTCATTGGGAAATATATTAGTTAAACCTATTTCGTATAATTTAACTTTGTCTATTTCTGGTTTTTGGTCCCTCTGCTTAAGCTTGAATAATTTGGTTATGGTCAAATTTTCTCATTAGTCCCGGTACTATGCATATATAATGGATTTAGTCGTTATATTTTTTTAATTTTAAAATTTTAGTCTTAGTACAAATAGTATGAACAATATGATTAAATTCTTAACTCAAAATGGCCAAATTGGAGAATAAGAATTATATTTTATTTTTTATTCATTGTTGAGTAGAGTTTCCCCCCATTAATTTAGGGTGCGTACAAGTGATAGTGTATGTTCTAAAGATTATCGACCATTTGACAATAAACACTTAAATACCATGCATCTCTAATACGCTAACTTAAAACCTTTAAAAAATAACAACCATAGTCATACGTGACTACACTGATTATAGTACTTTAAACTTTTAATTTTTCACAATGTATATTACTCTACTCTAAATTATCACAAGTGATATAAAAATAATAAGAGAAAGATGGGAAATTTCAACCAAAAAAAGGGTACTTGTGTTTAGGCTATAGATCAAAACCTATACTAGCTAGTTACAATATTTCAAATTTTCAATTATCATAATAAATACGTAACTCTATTTGAATTATCATAATCAAAGATAGAATCATAAAAAGTATTATTATGATAAAATAAATAAGGCTTAAGGGTGACATTTGTCCCTGTAGTAGATCTAATTTATCATTTTCGCTCATATCGTATTTTTGTATCAATTTAGATTCAAAGTTGTTTAATTGCATCATTCTATACCCTAACCTAATTTAAAACCCTACATTATAAACATTAAGATAGGCTTAGAGGTTATGGGGTTATGTTTTAGGATTTGTGTTTATAATTTAGGATGTTAAGTTAAGAGTAGGGTATAAAATGATGCAATTGAGTAACTTTGAGGGTTAAATTGATACGCAAATATGATAGGGACGAAAGTGATAAGTTGAATCTATTATAGGAGCAAAAATTACCTTTTTGCCATTAAATAAATAAGACATTCATCACCTTTCTATTATTATTTGTGGGAAAAAAATCCTTATCAATATACCCGATTTTTTTAGAAGAAACTATTTTCAAGTTTGAAGAGTTTGAGGGTAGTGAAGGATATGATTCTTGCTTCCCACCTCAAACGTGGTAGACTATTTTCCGCATCTTTTTTACCTATAAAATGGCAAACACATTATATTGTTATGTTCCTTCCATTTTCATATAATAATTACATACTATAGGTTTAAGGGTCATTTTTACTTTTGTAGTAGATTTAATTTATCATTTTCGCTCCTATTGTATTTTCGTTTCAATTTAATCTTTAAAATTGTTTAATTGCATCATTATATATCTTACCCCTAACTTAAACCCTAAATTATAAACCCTAATATGTGGTTTAGGTTTAGGGTTTAGAGGTCATGAAGTTATGATTTAGGGTTTAAGATCTATAATTTAGGGTTTAAATTAGGGGAGGATATAGAATGATGCAATTGAGCAATTTCGAGTGCTAAATTGATACGAAAATACAATAGGAGCGAAAATGATAAATTAAATCTACTACATGGGTGAAAATTACCCTTTTGCCCATACTAAATGAGTTTACTTTTATATATGGATGGGATTGCAATTTTATGATTCTATAAAGTTCAATTAATTTGGGAGAATTTCGATCATCCAATTTCCATTTAATTTATGTTGTGCTTATATGTATACCAACCAACATAAAAAAGCACGTGGATTACATTTGAGATGATTAATCAAAATGAAAATTAGGAATCTTTGGCACTACTGTACAAGATGTCAATTTAATGCCAATGTAGGTGAATTTGTGTTTATCTGTCAACATCATTAGCACTAACCAAATTAAAAGTAATCCAACTTCATGTGGATTTCAAAAAAATATATATAATATATCTAATTTATCATTTGAATCCTTCGTCTTTTCGCATCAATTTAGTTTTCAAAGTTGTCTAATTGTATCATTGTATATCTTACCCCTAACTTAAAATCTTAAATTGTATATCGTAAGTTAGGGTCTAGATGTTATGGAGTTATGGTTTAGAGTTTAAAATTTATAATTTATGGTTTTAAGTTAAGAGCATAGCATAGAATGATGCAATTGAACAATTTTGAGTGTTAATTGATACGAAGGGCGAAAGTGATAATAGGTTTGCTACGAGTAAAATTTATTCTTTTGTTGTTATAATATTTTACGAATATTATTAATATGATATGGAAGTTATTGTTAAAGTAAGTTACACTATTGAAGAGTATAATTACAATAATTCCAATTATAATGAACAATAATATAACTCAGGCATAATAATTAAACTCGAAAATAGTTGACAAAGAGACTCGGAAATAATTGACACTTTCCTACTTGTGTGGTTGCATACGAATCATTACGGAGTTATTAAGAAAGTGGGAAAAGCTTATGAATGGTGGGGACGTGAAGTTAGTGCTTAGGGATAAAATCACTTGAACTATTCTTTAAAAAAAACAAAAATAGTACAAATGAAAAGTAGGAAACTGTGAGTTGATAAATCTCTATTTAGCTTATTCCAATAGATAATACATTCGTTGGCTAAATCATTCTCATTGTCATTGTCATTGTCATTGTCAACTACTTTGCTTTGCTTGCTCAAAAAACTAATATATCCCTAAACTATGTAAATAATTAGCTGAATTAAAACACGTCTACAGTTTGTTTGAAGTTTGGGTTTTCACAAAATATTTATTCTTTTCTAATTTTGAGATCAATTCAAACAAAAGATTATATATATATAAAAGAGCCGGGATCCGTTTATAGATAGTACAAAACTTTTAATGTTTAAGGGTCTTCTTTTAGGATATATTCAATTTATCATTTTCGTCCATATTATATTTTCACATCAATTTATCTCTCAAAGTTATTTAATTATATCATTTTATACCCTACCCCTAACTTAAAACTATAAATCATAAACTTAAAGTTAGAGTTTATAATTTAGAGTTTATGGTTTAGAGGCTATGGGGTTAGAGCTTAGGGTTTATAATTTAGGGTTTTAATTTAGGGGTATAGAATGATGCAATTGAACAACTTCGAGGGTTAAATTGATACGAAAATACGATAGGGCAAATTGATAAATTAAGTCTACTACTAGGACAAAAGTTGCTCTTTTGCCAAATTTTAATTATACACCTTTTTAGGGTTATTGAATTAGTGAAAGTAGACGGCAGAAATTAATAGTAAAAATAAAAAAGATATTTACAAGAAATCATAAAAATATAAATTTTGTCATCTGTTTTCACTCATTTAACAATCTCAAAAAAATATAAAACTAAAAATAAAATGTGTTACCTAAAATATATACTTCTTAGCGATTTCAAGATATTAAAAAGTGACTAAGAAATCAATAATAAGATATCGGTACAATGCCAATAAGTGTTGGCACAAGTGGTTGAGATTCATGAATTTGAGCTTGTAAGGCTAAGTTCGAATCCCACCACCGTCACTCTTGGTGGGTAATCTGTAAAATCCTATGTAAATCCCAATTGGGTCTTAGGTATGCCCTGACCCTAGACTGGGGGAGCCACCTCTGACCTAAATTTTTTTTGTACCAAAAAAAAAGATATCGGTACAAGAACATTTAAATTTAATTTCTGGAGGTGACAATAATTAAAATCTTAATATGTATTTAAATTTTTTTTAAATAATGTATTAAATATAAATATATATTTGGCGATAAAATAAATTAAACCATCATAAAATTAATATTCATGTAACCTCTAAAATTCTAAAAGAAATATCAACTTTAAATGGTTAAAGCATTGTAAATAGAAGCATAAAAAGATGCAAGAAAACAAAAATCGGCTGCCCTAATGGCAAGCATAGTTTTCACAATTTCAACGACATCCCCCTAAATTTTGGCTTTAAAATCTAATGGAATGACGTAATACAAACATTTTCTTTCAATTAGTGGTAGTTATAAATTTTCAATTAGCAACACAAATTAGGTATGATCTTAAATAATTCTTTTTAATTATATGTTTAATTCAAAGGACAGCAGAATTAATACAAATTTTTTTCTTCAATATAACCATATAATTATGTAGTGGGGACTAATTAGTATTATAAAATTTAACCATCATTACTTGGGCCGCTTAGCATGTGAGGGTCATTATAATGAAGTAGCTTTTTGAAAAATAATTAAAGCTATATAAAAAAGGGACAGCACTAGGGGTGGGAATGGTATGATAGTTTATATACGGATCTTATTATTGATGTCAGTCTTAAGATTATGATAATATCTATAGGCTAATAAGAATAAACAATATGGTTATCAAATAATGAGTTTAGTTCTTGCAGATTACATGGATTTTGCCAATGATAATAATGTTGTAGTTGGGCAGAGGATATAAAACTCATTAAATAAAAGAAAGAGTGATTATAAAGGTATATGCCAAGAGATTGTAATTGGTCGGAAGATGTTAAAATTCCTTTTCATAAAATAAAATAATAATAACGGAAATACAATTTACAAAAAAGATTCGAATGAGATACGATAAAGCAAAGTAATTAAACATGGCAATGATTGAAAAATATTGAGCCTAAACCAGATTATAAGACATAATATTACTAGGTAAAGTCATCATGTAGGTTGGCCCTGCATTTCATGGCAATGATGTCCCCACCCACTATTTCAGCTTAATAAAGTGGGATTGCCATTTCAACGTTGGTAATGGTTTGGCAAAATCAAAACAAATCCCACCCCACCCCCTTCTCTTCCGTCTCCTATAAGCACAGTCACAATTGAGTTTTCCCACCTTAATCTCCCAAAAAAGTCTATCATCAAATCTTAAACAAATTTGGAATCTTTTCTGAAATCTCTCCATTTTCACACAACATGTTTAATTTGAACCCTTCCAAACAGTAGCACATTATAAGATTCCCCAAATCGAAAACCACTTGTTTTACACCACCGAGAAAATGGGGAACAGCATAGGAGGACGAAAGAAGGCAAAGGTGATGAAAATCGATGGCGAAACAATCAAGTTAAATGCACCAATTCGAGCTTGGGACGTAGTGAAGGATTATCCAGGCCATGTTTTGTTGGAATAGGAGGCCGTCAAGCATTACGGGATTCGAGCTAAGCCATTAGAGCCACAACAGGATTTGAAGCCTAAGAAAATTTACTTCCTGGTGGAGCTGCCAAAGTTTCCACAAGAAGACAAAGCACCCAGGAGAGTCCGTTCGGGAGGGATTCACATGAGCGCTAAAGATAGATTAGAGTGCTTGATGTTGTCCAGAAGAACGGTCTCGGATGTGTCCATGGTTCGAGCATCGTCGAGCCTAGGGGCTGATGGGATTGGGGTCGCACCTGCAGGGTCCGGGGGATTGACTGTCAAAATGAGGCTGACCAAGTCTCAAATGGCCAAGTTGGTGGAAGAGAGCCGAGATGGCGTCGAGGTGGCCGATAAGATCCTCGATCTTTATATCGATAAGCTCGGCGGTGGTGCCGATAACCAAATCCACCGTTGAAGCAGCGCCGTGGAAGCCTGGGCTTGGTAGCATTGGAGAAAACTTTAAGGCCAAACGTGAGGTATGCTCTCTTTTTGCCTACCCTTTTTTTAAATTTTCCGTAATTTACTTCAATCAATATCAAACAAAGGAAATCCAGGAAAATTAGGTGAACTTAGTGGAAAAATAAAGGAAATTCACATGTTAAGTAAAGCTAAAAACTGAATTTTGAATGGAAATTTTGGGCCTACATGTTGTTAATTTGTAATACATGGAGTAGTTAATAGCTAAAAATGGCTTTTTAAAATAAATAAAATTGTTTGGCGAGGGATGCAAATGTTGTTTTTGTAGCTAGCCATGAAGATGGGCCAGCTTCAGAGATCTGCAATATATGAACTCACCCATTAATCTTCTTAATTTAGGCAACAATTTAACAATTAGTGAAGTTCATCTTATACCCTTTTTTCCCCTCTTCACAAATCTTTCACTCATGAGTCATGGGCATATGTTTCAAATTAATGAAATTGTTTAAAATGTATTTACATTAATATCTTTATAATCAAAGTCGAAATATAATTAATTTGAAAGTCAAAATGAAAATGTCAAACGAAAAGAGTAATTAATCTTTCTTCTCATTTCCAAGTTTACTCTAAGAAATGGTCTTTGAATATATTCAACAAATACTTGGAGGTCATCGATTCTATATGAACCGTGTTATATGTTTCTCCTTATTAATCACATAATTATACATATAAGATCATTTTTCTCATTTTGCTCCCATAGTAGACTCATTTTATCACTTTCGCCCCTATCGTATTTTCCTATCAATTTAATCATCGAAGTTGCTCAATTGCATCATTCTATATCCCACCTCTAACTTAAAATCCGAAATTATAAACCCTAAACCCTAAATTATAATCATATAACCTCTAAAATATAAACCCTAATCTCTAACTCAAGATTTATAATTTAGGGTTTTAAGTTAGGGGTATGATATAGAATGATGTAATTAAACAATTTTGATGACTAAATTGATGCGAAAATAAGATAAAGACGAAAATGGTAAATTAGGTCTACTACAAGAGCAAAAACGATCCTTAAACTTTAAATTTAAATATGTTTTCTATATTTTAATATAATAGGTATATTAAACCTTTCAAACTCAAAAATTATGAAGGAATTTATTTATAATATAGATATATGGGTTTGAATATATTTTTGAATGGATTAAAATATTCTTCATTAGCTTTTTTTTAGTATTTTTAGTTTTATAATAATAACAATAAATTGTTCCTAACAAACAGTTTAAAATATTATAGATTTAAATAGTTTAAATTATAATAAAAATGTAATTCGAAATGAATATAAAATATAATTTAATATTTTATTAATTTTTATGTATTAAATATTTAAAATAAAAATGGCTTAAGGGTCACATTTATCTCTGTAGTAGACCAATTTATCACTTTTGCTCCTATCTTATTTTTTGCACCAACTTAACCATCGAAGTTGCTCAATTGTATCATTCTATATCTTATTTCGGGCTTAAAACCCTAAATTATTAATCCTAAGTTATGATATATGGTTTAGGATTTATAGTTTAGAGGTTATGAGGTTATTATTTAAGGTTTAGAATTTTACGTTAGAAAAGAGTATAGAATGATGAAATTAAACAAATTTAATGACTAAATTGATGCGTAAACACAATATAAACAAAAATGATAAATTGAGTTTACTGCTGGAACAAAAGTTATCTTTTTGCCAATGTGTTTGTATACACCCACAACGTATGCATGTAAAACAATCTTGTAGTTGTAATTAATTCACGTTGTTCCTACGGAGGAAGAATGTTTCGAAGAACTGAAATTTGACTTTTAAACATTAAAAATCTATAAATAAATGTTTAGTATATATCAATTAATTCAAATATAATATTTTGATGTTTAGAAAATTGCTGACCGTCGGAGAATTTTTGTCCACTCACTGTCGTCGTGAAATTACTCACCGTACGACTTCGTGGTTGGAGATGTTCGTCATCATTAAAAAAATCTCAATAAAAGTTTGACCTTGCCTTTAAATTTACTCTATTTATTTTAGTTTCTTATGTTAGTTCTTCTCTATTTTCTTACAGGTTTGTAGACTACTTTCCCCCCAGATTTTGGGTTGTGTTATAATTTTTTTTTTTTTGTAGATTATAGTCTTATTATGTTATTGGAGTTTCTCTATATAAATTTCGCTGAAATATGAGAAAATGTAATGATTTTGTCATTTTCTGTATTTGGTGCAAATGAATTTGGAGGGGTTGGGTTGACCGGTTGCTATTGGGTTAAGAGTATTGGATTTGGATTGTATATTAAATTTGGGTTCAATATTGTATTTGAGTTTTAACTACATATATTTTTTGTTTCATTTTGATTGGGTCTTGATAATGGATTTTTAAACCCAAACAAAAATAATGTTTGTAGTAGGCATTTTTAATTACCTTTTGAGCATAAAAAAATTCAGAGTTGACAAAAAAAATTAGGGTGTGCATAACTCCGCCACTGATCGGAATCATGATGTTTAAATTCAGTGTTATTATTATTATTATCTAATTAATCGTTAATATTGAAAAAAAGAAAAAAAAAACTGAAAATGGGTGAGTTACAACCTTCGCAACTTACTTGAGCAAGCCAATGCTCAAGCCTATTGAAAAAAATTAGTTGTTGAATATCGAGAAAAAGAGCTCGAATCTACCATGAGAATATTGAGGGAAAGAGAAGAAGAGATTGGTTTGAAAGAAAGTGAATTGTGTTGAGTAAGAAGGTTGAAGAATGCATGTTGAGCTTAAGTTTAAAGAACAGGAAATTTATTGGATGCGGAAATTGTTCCAAGATTCTTCATCGGAGTTTAACTCGAGAAGCGGCGAGCTGGATTCTGTTATGAAATCGGTCGATGATTGTTCTAAGGAGCTTTGTTTGAAGAAGGAGCAATTGTGTTCTTTTTAGAATTCTGTAAGTGGATGTTGTGATAAGCCAGAAGGGAGGGAGTTGGCGTTGGAATGTTTGCGAAATTCAATCGAGGAATGTTCTAACCAACTCGATATGAAGCAGAATGAACTTGTTCGAAGTCGAGAAATGATAGAGGAGAATTGCAAAAAGCTTAGTGAGAATGTGAAAAAGCTTGATTCGATCAAGTCTTTAATTCAGGATCATGAGGAAGAAGTTGAACCCAAAAAGGGAAAATATGGAGCACTCGAAAAATCTGTAGGAGTTCTTGCTGCTAAGCTCGATTATAACGAGAAGAAATTGGAGTTGATTGATGAAAAGGTTAGTGATCGGTTGCAAGAGCATAATTCAAGAGATGATGAACTCGATTCACTGTTAAAATCGATTAGGAGGAGTGAGAAACAACTTGAATCAACAAAGAAGAAGCTCAAAACAGTCGAAGCAAGGGTGAGAGGATATTCCGAGGACATCGAATTGAAAAACCAGGTGTTCAATGCTATACAAATGTCCATTGAAGAACAAAGCCAGAAACTCCATTCAAAAGAGAGCCAACTCAACTAGATCCAAATATCGATCAAAGGATGCTCCAAGAAGCTCGAAGAAAAGGAGAAAGAGCTCCATTTGACAGAGAAACAGCTCGGTCGGTCCAAATTTCGATAGAAGGATGCACCAAGCAGCTCGAAGAAAAGGAGAAAGAGCTCCATTTGACAGAGAAACAGCTCGGTCGGTCCAAATTTCGATAGAAGGATGCACCAAGCAGCTCGAAGAAAAGGAGGAAGAGCTTGCCTCAATCAAAAACTCAATCTTGGAGTGCACTAAGTAGCTTAAATCAAAACAACAGCAGCTTGAAGCAATACGAAAATCACAGGAGGATATCGAATTGAAAAAACCAGGAGTTCAGTGCTATACAAATGACCATTGAAGAATGTAGTCAAGAACTTCATTCGAAAGAGAGAACTCAGCTCGGTCCAAATATCAATAGAAAGATGCACCAAACAGTTCGAAGCAAAGGAAGAAGAGCTCCACTCAAAAGAGAAAAAACTCAGCATGGTCCAAATATCGATTGAAGAATGCACGAGCAGCTTGGAGCAAAGGATGAAGAGCTCCATTCAAAAGAGAAACAACTCCGATCTGTCCAACTATCCATTGAAGGATGCCCCAAGCAGTTCCAAGCAAGAGAGGAAGAGCTTATCTCAATCAAAAACTCAATTTTGGAGAGCACCAAGGAGCTTGAATCGAAACAACAGCAGACTGATGCAATACAAAAATCTCAGGAGGAAATCTCTGGCGTGCTTGAATCGAAAGAAAAGCACTGGATTTGAATGTGGCCGATTCAAACCAAAGTTTGCAGGACGAATATATTGTATTAAAATATGAACATATATTGGAAATTGTAGGTTTTGAATATAAAAACCATTGGATGGTATCATAATATGATGATGATGATTTCTAAAGAAAAGTTGCAAAAAGCAGAAAAAGGAATCCACTTTGGAAAATGAGAAGAGAGAGGTTCGTTAAAATAATGGAGACTAGTAAAGTTATCAAATGTGGATTCAACTGATTCAATTCAATGGAAAGCAAAGCAGCCCCCCATCCCAATAACTTTGGCTGACTATGTTCCGTGTTCCAAATGCAAAATTGAAATCTCTGTTCCTTGTCCACTAAATGTCAGAGAAAAAGAAAACATTGATTGCTTGTATAATAACAGCTTCTTCACAAGCAAACTAGAAACATATAATTTCCAGTTTATTCACATCATTTACCAGTCACCTGATACCACCACATGCGGCCTGGACTGGCATTTTTCACTATATATGATTTATACAAACACCACCAAAACAATAACAAATCGTTGGAGTGCAAACCAGAGCTCTTTGCTGTAAATGTCTCAAGCTCTGCCCATGACTTGCACCATCTCAGCCAGCATCTTCTTTGCTTTACTCGATTGCTCGTCTCCGTTGATCTGAGAGATTATGTTGCAAACAATGTTCTCTAGTGTGTCAGGTTCGAGCTCCGATCTCGGATATGGACTCTCCCTCAGTAACCTCAAAGGGTCTTTGCTTTTGTCTGAGATTTTGGTGTTCCTTGCACTGTTAGCTCCAGTACTCCCGGGATTACACCTTCTAAGAATCGGTTCCCTATATTTAATCGGTCGCTCTCGCATATCGTCAGCAGTGCCCCAACCGCATGTTCCCTTGCCTGGAGAGTGCCGTTTTCGAGCACCTCGACCACTGCTAGCTTCCGTCTCACCTGCCAAAGCTGTTCTTCCTTCCTCAAAATCACCAAGGATTCTATCACGGAACAGCATTTTCGGCTGTTTTTGAAGACTTTTTGAGGCTTTCAGTAAACTAACAATGGCAGGGATGGGACTGGTTTGTTTAATGAAGGTAAGATTGTCGGAATGCGTCGAGAGATTGGATAGAGCCATCACAGCATCAACCTTAGCTTGCGTGGTTCCATGTTTAAGGATATGAACAAGAGGAGGAATGGCACCGGAGCTCCGATGATCGGCTTGTTGTTGACAGAAGCTGAGAGAGTGAGCAAAGCTGCTGTTGCAGTGCCCTGTAGGTTTAAGTTATCACTTTGAAGGAATCTAATAACTGCCTCCAACGCACCTGCTTCACAATCCTCATCTTGTTCCTGCACAATCTGATGCAAATTAATAACATTTTCTCTTCATTAAGGCTCAAACACCAAATGTGAAAAATACAAGATCATAAAAGTTTTAATTAATCAAATTGGGTTGCTTCATTTCTAAGGAATAAAAGGATACTTTCTTATATCGATAGGGGGAAAACAGCTCCTAAGGTAAACAATAGACGGATTTAAATTCTCCTCTTTGGAGAGAATTGATATATTTCTTCATCACCAAACAAATCATTGATGTAAAAATGATAACTCAACTAGAGATAAGAGAAAGTTTAAAAGAAGAACCACACTTTTAATCAAATTAATAAAGAAAAATATACACCCTTCAACCAAAAAAGGAAAGGAAAAGAAGCACCTAATTTTAGTAAAGGAATAATCCCAGAATTAAATCCATCTTCGCTTTAAAGTTTGACCCATAAATGAGGAAAAGAGCGTGATCATCTATTCACCTTCCCCAATTAATTTGTTTATAAAACCTTTTCTTTATATTTTATTAAATTGTACGGTCAAAATCTTATGGGAAAAAGAAAGAATCATATTTTGATGCTCTGCTATGCGGATTTTCTGAATAACCAATCAGGAAATATATTTTTTATAAATTATTACTCTTTCTCATGTTAAAAAGAAACTAGAAACATCTAAAGTAAAGAATAACCAACGTGAAAACCAATCTTTTACGAACTCCAAATCCAAGAAAAACTACCCAAATCATTAAATCAATTGTCCAAAGTCCGAATCAAGAAAAACGCAATTTGAAACAAGCAGGTTAGGAAATTTAATCCTAAAAACAAACGTTAGTCGTGGAGATTATTAAAGAGTTAACGTACTCTTCGTCTTTAACGGCAAGGTTGAGGAGGGCGAGAAGGGCGGACTCGTGGTGGGACTCAGGTGAGTCAGCTCGGAGCATAGAAAACGAGTGGGATGGCAGCTTCTGCGAGGAGCGCCGACACCTCTGGGAGTTTTGTGAGACGGCGGATTTCCTTGGCGGCTTGAAGCTTGGAATCGTTGTCGTCGTATTGGTTAACTGCAGGGCCCGAAGGACGGCCGAGGATGCTCCACGCGGCGTGACATCCACGTCTGACGAAGAAGGGCTCTGATTTTCAGCTGCAGTGTCCATGGAAGAAGAAGAAAAGAGTCGGTGGCTCAAGAGGAAGGAAGAGGAAATATCCAAGTGGTAATGGTAAAGAGGAGAGCGAGCCAGAGAGAAAAATTAAATGCTTGTATTTTTTATTATTTGTTTTAAGAGGTGGCGTCAAGCAACGGTTTATACTTTATACCACATGCACTGACCGAATATATACAAATAATAAGCCAAAAAAGTATACTACCCTTGTGCTACACATCTACACTTATTATTCTATCCGTATAATATACAAAAGACGTGAGATATATTATAATATTATAATTATACTAAAGTTATATGTTTTAATATCTGTGTATATATATTAATTATAAACTTATTTATTGTTTA
The DNA here is from genome assembly GCF_006381635.1 of Hibiscus syriacus. NCBI lineage: Eukaryota > Viridiplantae > Streptophyta > Magnoliopsida > Malvales > Malvaceae > Hibiscus > Hibiscus syriacus. The sequence goes on from NW_024062700.1 coordinate 230,526, forward strand.
AATATTTAAATATGTCTTTTTAATATAATTTAAAATTATAATAATTAATACTTATTTTAATATTATAATAAAATGTTGATAAATATAAATATGATATTATTTTAAAATATATAAAAATGTTGATAAGCATTAGTCAATGAACAGGACGCCAATAAATATATTATCTTAAAAATGAATCCTTTGTATTTAACCCTCTTAACTCTTTTAGAAATACAAACGAGTCACTCTAATTATGTTGAAGAAATGCCATTCAATGGTTTCCTTGCAGTGCATTTATTTGTATAAAGTCAAGCATCGTGATTTATAGCGCAGACAAGAAATGTTGCTTTCATTTTTTTAATTCAATCAATTGACAGACAATTATATTTCTTAAGCAATTAAAAGTCTGTGTTGGTGTGGTTAATTATTTTGGTCCCTTGAGAAGTCGTGTGTGCAGTTTGGTTAAGGTTTTAAGTTTACAGTGAGTATTGTTTGTGTTGTTCCAGTGGTTCCGTAGAGATCTCAGAGTATAGGTGCTGTGATCGTTTGTGTATTGATGCTATTCAACGAGTGTTGTCTGGCGCCTTTCGGATTGTATCGTAGTCACGGCTCACTGTTTTTTCTCCGATTAGGTAGGATGATTTTTTAACGATGCTCATGACTATGTTGTTTTGTACATGTTATCCTAATAAATTCTTACCTATTTCGAAAAATAAAATAGATCAATTTTCAAATAAAATAAAATAACGAATCAAATTAGGGTTGAATGCACGTATCAAGGATTAAGCCAACATAATCCCCATAGTCCTCGATAGTAATTATATAGTGCAATGGCACATGAATATAGCATGATTAGATTAAAGAAGAAAAATCTGTAAGTAGATAAAAAATTATATTTAACAAAAAAATAAAAGTAGATAATATGTGGGAGGGCCTAATTACCTAAGCTTACCCGTCAATGAAGTATGAAAAGATTTATGAAGAGTTTTTGATAAAGAAGCTCCTTAGCATTAAAATGTGTGATCCACAGATACATAAAAAAAAGTAGATTCCAAGCTGTGAGGCCATAACCAGCAGAAGGGACCACTTTTCTTTCCTTTTTCTGAAATAATTTAATCAGGTGGTGCGGGGGGGGGGGGGATCTCAGATCTACTAATAATGATTGATCAATGTGTGGTAGCGGGTGCCTTATTGGCTACATTCTTTCTTTGTTTGTGGGTCCTGTTATTCCCATGTGGTACACAATTTCTTAATGTAATATGGACAAATATTTATTGCAGAAAGACGAGGGCGCTGTCGGATTATCATCTTATTACATAATTCGTGGGAAATAGTTGAGGGAGATATAACTCTCACATTGCAATTACGTGAAAGCCAATAAGTTTCTTTAATAGGAATGTCCAAATGTTTCTTCATGTAAGTGGTCGCTCATATCCCTTCAAGAAAAAACGTAATTCACAAAGTACTCGGCCTGTACTACTTTGTGACAAAAAGGTATTTGTAATTTGGAACAATCTGCACCCTTGTTTTTCCAAAGTGCTAAATTAAAATCATACAGTATCAGAATCCTAATCTGAGTTACAAATTTTGTCCATTTCAACCGATTTTTCTATCTCCTCCTTGAACCCATTGGACTATTGATCTCTCAAGTCAATATTTATCCTTTAAAAACAGTCGTGGTTTGCCCTTGATCTCCTTTGGGTCAGTAAAGTTTCAGTTTGGAGGGCTATTACATTAGGAGCATTCTATCATTTTTCTGTAATGGGAACATGTTCATCCATTCTATTTGCCATGTGAACCATGTACCATTGTATCATAGGTCATGGACATTGCAATTCTCAATAGTTTGTTAAAAACATAACAAAAATACTTTCAAGAAAATCATGTGACACTCAAATTATTTTTGTACTCAATATAACCCTCAAACTTAGAAAAAGAATCCAATGTTCTCCTTCGACCAACAATTTTCTCGTTGACCATGTTGTTGAGTGGCACTTTACGGTGTTAAGTGGTGAACTACGATAATTGACATGAAAAACAAACTAAAAAGGTTGAGCGGTCACATGATTCATGGGTATCGAATTTCAGGGATGCTCCAGAGACTACACCAGATCTTCGAGGAGAAGTAGTATGCTCTCAGGTTCGAAGGCAAAACGTAGACCTCTATTGACTAAGCTGATTAACCAGAAGTCAAATAATCCGAAGTTAGAAGTAAAAAAAAAAGAGCATTCAAGGCACGTCAAAGAAAAGACATCTGGAGATTAAGAGGTGCCTGGTAGGAACCATGGCTTCGGTGGGCAGTGTGAGTAGAATAGAAGTAGATTGCAGACTTGGGGTCTAGGTGAGATAAGATTCAAAGAATGGGAGGGAAGACATTCTACTAACTATTGCAGACGAGATCTGTATGTGACTCTTGAAGAGTTGCAGTGGTTGTATCTTAAAGAGATCTTGTGGAGGTAACTCATTGATCAGAACTTTGAGTCAGATGCAAAGATCAACATGGCTAGAGTTCTCTGGGTTCCGTTACAGTGATGTAATGATGTTACATTGAAGAATCTGCAGAGCTATGGTGAAGTTTTGAGGCGAATGGCGAAAACTTGAACTAGAGTGCAGACCGTGAAAAGTTTCTATTCTGGTCTTGAACTCACTAAGGGGGAAAGACAATGAGGTGGTCGAGTCTTGGTAGGGGATATTAGTTCGAAGTTGGAGTAACGGAGTGGGATTCTCGGATAACTCATTTAATCCTCTGGACGGGTTACCAGGGCTGTGGTTTATGATTCGAATCTGGAGCCTTCTAAAAATCCTCTGAGACCCTCCATCAAAGTCATCAGAAAAGGAGCGCAGTCTAGGAACGAATGAACGATCAATCTCCAAGCTCAATTAAATGCAACTAGGTTAGGATTGGTCCAAGAGTGTGTAAAGTAAAAAACATTATGATGTCGGCTAGTGATGGTTGTAGGCACGCTATGACGAGATAACAATCATAGAGGAAACAAAGAAAATGAGAATCGCATGAGGAACAAAAAATCAAGTTCTGAGAAAGAAGAAGGTCGTCAGAAATGAAATCAGTTTCATCTCAGAGGAAAAGGAAGATGACAGAAGGAAACAAAGTTACCTAGAACCGATGCAGCCATAAATGTTATTAATAAGGGAATTTCGGAGTATACTACACATCATCTCTTTCAAGAGAATAACATAGATCTCTGGGGAAATGAAATTAGTGGGCTGCAACATCGTAAATAGAAAGGTCGTCAGAAATGAAATCAGACTACACAATCTCTTTCAAGAGAATAACATAGATCTCTTGGGGAAATGAAATTAGTGGGCTGCAACATCGTAAATGAACCCGACGTTTTAAACTTTAACAACAATCATAGCGTGAGAAGTAAAGAGATGAACAACGATCAAAGGGTCTCGTGTGAGAAGTTGGGCTCTCGAGGGTCCAAACTAAAGGAATCTGCTTTAGTGGAAGTCTTGGTTGAAGCAGACCCAATTTTAGTAAACCCATGCTTTCAAAAGGCTATTGAAGAATTAGAGGCTATGAGTTTATGTATGGAAGATTCTCGAGCATACCTGGGCCGAGTTGAATATGAAGTGTATAAAGGAATGATAAAGGAAAGTGGGGCGGTCGGGTCGTTAAATTAGGATGCAGGCTTAAACAAAATATCCTTACAACATGACGGGATAAGTGGGAGTCAGTTTAAAGAGATTCCAAAAGTAATCAGGAGGATAGTTTCTTTTGAGAGTGGGAATCAAAGAAGTTCGAGGACAGTGCTAGGAAAACTGGGTCCCCAGAGAATGATCTCAAAAGCCACAGAAAAAGTAAAATCATGCGTAGAGATATGCATTGGCTCATGTTCTGTCTTCACAATGTATGCTTCTTGTATTACTTCGTGATCTAGCTGGGTGGCAGGTGGCAGGTGGCAGCCCTCGTGTAGTAACTTTATCCTAGTTGTATTAGACTCCCTTTTCTTCCATTTAGTATTAGAAAGGATTTTAATAAATTATATTGTGAAACAAAAAAATCGACAGAGAATAACTTGTTAAATTTATATTATATTTTATTGATTATATCTCAATTCAATTGATATAATAATTATTAAATATTTAAGAAAATATTTCTATAATACTTCAAAGACAGCAAACAACCATCTAATACACAAAATATTTTTGGCTATGGGTTGAACGCATTCCAGAGTTCAACATCAAGATAAAGTTCATCCAAACTACCATAATTGTCTTCCTCAAACACATCCAATTCGTCATTTCATAGGCTGCTCTCCCAGCACACTTAGATCCATATTGTCGAGCGAACCATGCTGCTGCTGATAATCGACCAAATTCTCATTCATCGTCACATTTTTCCACAACATGATCTCATCATTCTCATTCATCATCAGATTTTTCCACAACATGATCTCCTCATTCTCATCGGGGAAACAATAGCTACTGCTGTAGGCTGATCCTAAATTGTTGCCTGCTGGTGTTGCTGCTGCTGCCATGGCGTCGAATTTCGTGTTTTCAGCAGAGCATAGTGGGAAACTGTTATTTGATAACATCTGAGGGCGAGGTTTGATGACTTTGGTATTGGGTTTGGGTTGAAGGAAGGATCCACCTTCTTTTTTCGCAGATGGGTGTTCCGGTAGTTTTTCACATCGTTTGTTGTTCTTCCGGGTAGTCTACCGGCAATCAATGACCACCTGCCATTGTTATTTACGTTGAAAAACATATAACAGTATTTTGCATCTATATACCATTTATAAATGGCATAATGTGAAAATTAGTACCTAACATTTACTAAAATGATCATTTTAGACCATATTTTTTTGGAGCATTTTGGCCTCCAATGTTTCATTTTAAGGTAAAAATGATAGTTACTTTAGCTCTTATTCTTTTCTTTGAAGTATTTTGACCCTTAACGTTTTATTTTAGGGTAAAAAAGACTCCTATTTTGGAACAATATTATATATTAATTGATGATTTTCATTTATAGAGGATTTTTACCCCAAAATGAAATGTTGAGGTTAAAATATTCTAAAACAAGAATAAATACCACAATGAGTATTTTGATAAATGTTAGGAGCCAAATTTAGTATTATGCCATTATAACCTCTTACAAGGCAAGTGTTTCCAACGCAGTTGAAAAGGTAATAATAATAGTAATAAAATCATGTAATACATTAGAATAAATATATAAATAAGGCTTAACACAAGAATAAGTGTTTAAATTATATTTAAAGTTAACTTTTGATGTCTAAAGAATTTTTGTTAAAAATAGGTGCTTAATATTTTCTTCGTTACACTTTTAGTTGCATATCGTGTAAAAAAATTATTAAGTGACATATGTCACGTTTATAATTTTTTTTTTTTTGAATAAAATTTTTTTAAAAAAATATGAACGTGACACATGTCACATAACAATTTTTTTACAGCAGACACCTAAAATTGTAATGGAGAAAACATTAGGCACCTGTTTTAGCGAAAAAATTCTTTAGACACCAAAAGTTAACTTTGAGTATAGTTTGTATATTTATTTTTACATTAAGCCTATAAATAACTTAGGCTAAATTATGGTTTTAGTGCTGATCCTGTGTTCTTAATTTTATTATTTATATTTGAATTTAACATAGTTTAATTGTGGATAAATTATATATTTAGTACCTAAACTATCAATTGTGTTTCAATTTGATACCTAAACTTTTAGTTGTTTCAAAATCATAACTAGCATTTACTTTTTGTTTCGTTTTGGTACCTTGTCATTAAAATTTTAGCGGAACTATTAAAACATAATATTTTTATGGGTAAATTACATCATTCATCACTCAACTATTTTCTCACTTCAATTTTGGTCATTGAAGTTTAATTTTTAATTTAATTACTTAACTTTCAAATTACTCCTAATTTAACCACTATAAATTTTAAATTTAACTTTTTTATTTTAATCATAAATTAATATAATAATAATGAAAAATTTCATGTCACAAAAAATATTAAAAATAAACTAGAATGATTAAACATGAGCAATTTGAAAGTTGAGTATTTAAATTAAAAAAATGAACTTCAGTGACCAAAGTAGGAGTGAGAAGATAATTAAGTGATGGATGATGTAATTTACCCATAAAAATGTCATGTACACCAATTCTGTTAAGATTTTAACGATGTGTACTAAAATGAAACACAAAATAAATGTTAGGTGTAGTTTTGAAACAAATAAAAGTTTAAGAAGTAAATATATATAATTGGTAGTTTAAGTACTTGCAGTTTACCCTTTAATTTTCTAATTTATGTTTTAGTTCAAATCATCAACACGGTTAAGCATTCTATTATTCAGTGGTTATATATATATATATATAATTTGAAATATCATTATAAAAATAAAATTTTAACTATTAAAATAATCATTTTTCATTGATTTTCTAGTAACTAAAAGAAATCTAACTTAACTTCATGATTTGATTTAGACTTTTTATTTTAATTTCACCTGCGTTGACAAACCAAAAATTTTAACATGGATAAAATTTAGCTTAATAGGAACATTAATTAATTATATTTATAATAATCGATTTGTGTTAAAAAAAATATACGGACTCAATCTCAAATTTAACACAATAAAAATTACAAATTTAACAAATAGTTATATATTAAAAAATAGAAAATACAATTAACCTAGTTTTCCTATTTTTCACTCATTTTTTAATAAAATTTTAATATTTAGCACAGTGTCCTTAAAAGTTTATAAGATAAATAAATGTAACACTATCACTAATTTATTATCCAAACCATCAAGTATTGGGTGTAGGAATAGGATAAAGACATATTTTAGTGATAAATGCTTTAAATATATAATATCATATATTTCATAATTTAAACACTACAATTATTTAATGATTCCAGTGGCATATTTTTATTGTATAGTGAGTTCATAATTTATTCAACCGTCTTAATTATAATGTAAATGTTATCTTTTAAAAATAACTTTGAATAGTTTATATCTAGAGATGATAATTTAATTTGAATATGGTGCGTTTTGATCTGACCCGACTTGTTAGGGTTTAATTTCTTTTTAAAAGAAATCAGATTCGAGTTGGGTTGGTTCGAATTTTTTAAGGAGTGAGGTTAGGTCGGGTCGAGTTTGGATGGAGGTGAAAAACTTTGATCCGATCCGAATATAATAATGCAATTTTCTTAAAAATTTATTATATTTTAATTAAATCTTTATTTTATATCAGGTCGGATCGGATTGGATTTATACTCTAATAAATTGGATCGAATAAGATAAATGATATAAATTTTTTGGGTATGGTCGAATCCGGTGCAGAATACATATTTCGGGTTGCATTGACCAAAAACTCAACCCTAACCCGACCCACTATCATTCCTTATTATATCTACAACGTATGTCTATATTATCAATAAACTTAAAAATATCTAAATAAATACTAATATATAACCATCTCAAATTATTTAAAAATGCATATTCATGATCTTCTATGATATCAAATAAAGAAAATCATATATTTAATGAGTTGATAACACAATTTTTTTTAATTACTCACAATGAAACAAGTTGCTCCAAGTGTGGCTGTATGGATGACAAGTGTTAACTTTTTTTTCCATTCAAGTGTTGAGTTGGCCTTCAAGTCTTTTTCAAGGTTTGTAACAGTTAGATTATATGATATGGGGTAGGATATTTTGGAGTTAAGAAAATTATAATATTACAATTAAAATTAATATATCAAATGAAAATGCATGTAAATAATTTTTCCATCTTCTAAAATTTTATTGTTGTTTTCTTTTGCTTCCGGAAATAGGCAATATTTCTTGGGTAAGAAATTTAGAAAAAATATTACTTTAAGAAAAAAATATATACATTGTTATTAGATTACATAGATGATTAACATACTTTTAAACATTATAATTCTAGAGGTCTTGAATTCGAACACGGCATTTACAGTGATGTTTGAGCGTCCATTGTTAGATGATTAAGAAACTTTTAAACACATGCTACTCTGTAATCACTCCATACTAATAAAAAAAATCTTGTTCCAACTTTAGAAATAACACAAATCACTATTCAAATTTATATAATTGAAAATATTAACAAATTTACCTAAAATGTTAACAAAACTAAAAATCTACAATTTTATAATATCTTGTGTAATTGAGTTAATTGCACTTCACATCCTTAAATTATAACTCTCATTTTAAATTGATCCCAACCTTTTGAACATTCCAAATTCATCCCAAGCTACGACCCTCACTCTAAACCGGTTCTCAATCTTTGATATTCCAACAAAGTCCCCCATAATCATTCAAAAACTCGAGAATGAATTGAAATAATCAAAAGTTTAGGAATTAATTTAGAATGGGGTTCATAGCTTGGAGGTATAAATAGAATGTTTAAAAGTTTGGAACCAATTGAGAATGAGATAAAATGGATATAAGGATGAAATGAAAACATTCAAAAATCTAAGAATCAATTTAAAACAAGAATTACAATTTCGAGACGCGAGATACAATTAAGTATTTGGTGTAATTTTACCTTTGTTAAAATTCATGTTTTAGTAATTTTACCAATCACACGTGAAATGAGAACGATTATGTCGTGGTTTGCGTGTTGGGTTACGGGACCAAGAGCCATCCTTTTTCATCCCATGTTGTTTGGATCAACTGTCACAACATCTTGCCAAATCATATACCATCGCAAAATGATGTCCCCAACTCACGTGTGCTTGGGTTTATGTTGCATCAAGTTTTCTTCTTTCTTCCATGTTTCATAATCCTCTAATTTAATTGGTTTTAAGATATACCTATTAAATTTCATTTTTATCTTATTATATTTGAGTTTCTTATTTGTAATTATAATACACGTTTTTATATTCAAAGGATTTAAGGGGATTGTGTGATTTACAGATTTTCAAATCTAAAAATAATAATTTATATAAGATAAACTTAGTGACTTCAAATTCCATAAAAAAACATAACCGTAGCAGTCTTGGAGTTTGGGTTCCCTGAAAAACCAGACATAACCTAACCTAATCATATGGCCCTAAATGTTAATGAATAAAGCTAAAAAAGCAGGGAGGAAATTCAGCTACTTAATCTTAAGTGGCGTTGTGGTATCCCCACTTCTGTCACTGTTTATATGATTTAAACTTGTGTCCCAATAAATTCAACTAACAAATAACTTCTCTTATAAATAATTAATATGATTATATTTATAATTATTATGTTTTGTTGAAAAAATTCATGTCATTGAATCTTGATGCTAAAAGTAACGACGAACGAAAGATTTTTAAATTTAAAAATAGGCTTAAGTTGAAAAAATTCATTTCATTGAATCTTCATGTCAATAGGCTTAAGTTGAACTTGAATTTATTTATCTTAATTTTAAGTAAATTTATTTATATTTTATAAATATTAATATTTGAACTTGAATTATTTAGAGAGACAAGGGCGTATCTAGGCTAAGAACATGGCCCATCTCATATTTAAAAAATTAAAATACAAACACTAACATCTCTGCCATCTATGGTATTTGAACTCATTCCGATAATTTTTTTTTTAAATTTGACACTGTAGAGAGGATACATTACCCAAAGATTTAAATTGTGGTTATAGTCATGATTTCGATTGAATTTATCGCGATTATAGACATAATAGACGATGATTGTTGATATCATGCTATTGCGATAGCATACCTTTTTACTATTGTGAGCACACTTTAGATTCAAAATACTTTTCAACTCATCGATGATGGAAAATTAAAATTTAAAATTCCATTAAAATGATTATTATGGTAACTTTAAGGAACATGTAAATTTCAGTGTATATATAAAAAATCATCAGCACGCTATGAAGCTCTTACCTGTTACCAAGGAGGTTATGGAGGCGAATGATGAGGTCAACTTCATCAGCTGCAAAAACTCCTCTCTTGATGTTAGGCTTCAGGTAATTCAACCACCTCATTCTACAGATTTTCCGGCAATGATTCAACCCTGCAATTTAACCCTTTCCAGCTCATGTCTTCACCAAACCAAATCAACTTTTGTTTAAAAACTGGATGAGTTTACCTGCTCTGAAAGGCACTAGATGCCATTTTCCTTCGCCACATTTCTCAATGCATTTCTTAAGAAGAATGTCTTCTTCTTCGGTCCATGCACCTTTTCTAACGCGTTCACATAGCCCTTCCATTCGAATTACTTCCGTTGCTCTCCTATTGTAGATTTTAGTTTATTTATAGTTTCCAAAGTGTTCGGGGGAAAAGAAAGAAAGGGGTTTATAAGAATGACGACGTACATGGTTTTGTAACCGCATAAATCTACATAAGGGTAAGACTACGTAGGCATGATTTGATGTTAGGGGAATAAACTTTAACAGAAAATAAAATTTTTAATAAAAATACATAAAAAATTTAAAATATATGATAATTTTAAATTTTTAAAGTACAATTACCTCACCCGCCCCTTCCTTGGTCAATTCTATAAGTACAACTTTCCTTCACCAATAATGGATTAAAAAATAAAAAATAGAGGTTCATAAATTTTAGTATTCTTTTTTTTTTCAATAAAACAGGTATATAAGATTTTCTTTTTTTTTAATATATTAAATTATATTTAATAATTTATTTAAGATAATAGTTATACATTTGATCCTAGGGACAAATGCATCCGTCATGTCCCCTACTATTAATTACATCTTCAGCTACCGTTCCAACTATATTCCGAACCTTTCAATTCTACTATTGATTACTCAATCTGACGTTTGCTTGCTTATATATATATGATTCATTTGAAAACTAGAAAATTAAATAAAAAAATAAATATCACAGTAAAATTAAATTGATAAATGGTGGAGGCCAGAAGAGTATGAGGTAGAGTTTGTTGGGTGTGTCAAACACCCCAAGGAGTAGGACTCGTGTACCAGTAGATATATCTCAGTCAGTGGAAGAGAGAGCCAGAGGTCTACATGAGCAGAATGACGTCAGCCTTGTCACTCCAGTTGAGTCAGGGGTTTAACGTGGGGTCTCGTAGGAGACCGCCGGCTTCACCGTTTGTGACGAGTTTTAAAGGCTCTGATAGAGTTTTGAGGTATTAAGAGTGCGAGCAGGGTCGGTTTTGGGCCTGTGCGGGGTGCCCAACCGCACAGGGCCCAATTTTTGTAAGGGCTTCCAAAAATTTTTAAGCCTTTTGTATGTATGTGTATTTAGAATATTTGGCCCAAGAATTTTCAAGTCCAAGACTTATTTTACTGTTATGGTATAGGATCACCAAATTTTGAAATATTAGTGAACTTCTTTATATATCTAATATTTTAGTTTTAAAAGGCCTATTTTATTGTTATAGCACAGGACCACCAAAATTTACAAGACGGCCCTGAGTGCGAGCATTGTAGTAAAAATCATCGAGGAAAGTGCTTTATGCACTCTAGGAATTGTTATGGATGCAGATCCTTGGTACATTTAGTGAGGGATTACCCTAGTTTGGATGGTGATGCTCCAGTTTGACTCGGGAAGCGATCCTAGTAGCTCAGCTTACTAGAGAGCCTACCCAGAAAGTTGCTAGTTCTATGCTCAAATAGAAGAAAAGAGGAATGGATTGACCAGCTCCCGATCCAACTATGTGTGATCTAGTTTGTCAGATCACATAGAGGTAGGGTCAAGACATTGATGTCGCAAATGAGACGCCATGTATGTTTTCGGCTACTATAGTTTTTCATGTTGTTCCAGTAGGAATAAGTGCATGTTTTTTTTGTGGTGTCAAGTGAACTAAGTAGGAAATGTATTTGTTTCGAGGATCATGTCCTCAATATATAAGTGCCTAATTAATGGGCTTTAGTGGGATATGCAAAGTCGCCTTAGAAATTTTCGAGGGTTTCGGTCAAACTCGGTAGTCGACCTAAAGGGAGTTGTTAGCACAAATGTTACTTTGGTTTTGGAGTTGCAAGTTTAGAGGCATATGAGGACCTTATGAGAATAAGTGATTGTTCCTTTATGAGTTAAAGTTCAACTCTAAGGAAATGTTTAGCCGCAGAATCTTCCACCTTTGCGTGTTCCCTAAGGAAGTATTCTTGCTTGTTGTTAAGTTAGATATGAGACTTTAAGGATGTTTTTGTATTGCCAGTATATCGATCACCTTATTGTTATAAACATCAGGATATATCCCAGCTAGTGCCAAGGCACTTCAATTGGTAAATGGCTGCAGATACCTCAAGTACTCTCGAGGAGTAAATTAGCAGGGTGTAAGTTCCGATGCAGCAGTTCTAGAATTCCGGCCTAAGTATTAAGGGTACTATAGGTATGATTGTGAGTCGTGAGTCTCGAGATGTAATTAACCCTTCGATGTCTCCATGATGCCTTCTTGCATGAGCAATAACTAAATTAGCTAAGTGAGTCAAACCTCGTCAATGATGTCTTCGTGTTGGTATATGAGCGCAAGCTATATAAAACACATTGTAGTATGCAGCGCTACGTAGTACTCTGAATTTTAGTGCTTTAGAGTAAAAGTAAACAATTAAAACTACAATTATATCATTAAAAAATGGGTAAATATCAAAGTTAGATATCAATTCATATATGGTTGTTTCATATACAACAACAATAAAACAGTGTTTCATTGTACATGAAAAATATGGCTCTGTTTGATAGCCGCGCTTGCTTTTTGCTCATTACAAAGTTATCAAGAAGAAGAAAAAGATTAAAACTAGACAAATGACTAAAATGCAACATTAGTTTTAATATAGACTATTACTTTCTAATTCAGCGTTCAAGTAACATCAAATGTTTGTTCAAAAAAGTTAGATCATTTTCCTCCAATTCCGAAAGCAGAAATTAGAAACCAAAGATAATAGGAGGAAAACGGTGGATTGAATTACATTTGAGACGACGGCGGTGGCACAGTTGGATAAGGGTCGACTCCAACGGAAGAAGTTTGTTGATTACTTGAAGAAGAAATGCTGGCAAACCTTTCATCTCCAGATTTCCCGAAAACTGCACTAACAAGAACAACGAAAGATCAAATTATAAACTTTTAAAATAAGAAACAAGAGAGAGAGAGAGAGAGAGAGAAGAAAAATAACAATTTGGGAGAGACGTCGTGGACGAGTAGGGTGGGCGGAGCAGGAGACTCTGGAACGACGAGGGGCAGTATTGGGTGTCGGAAAAATGAAGATTTTGGTGGGGGCTTTCAGATTATAAATAGGATTATTAGTGTGTCCTAAGAGATAAAACTTTGAGGGTGAGGGAGAAACTGAAACCAACGCCATATTCACATTTTCCATTGGAATTTACAATCCCTCAGCTGAAGTGAGGAGGAAGAGTGTGTGCTAGTGAGTCTGAGAGAAATGGAGCGAATAACACAATTGGAACGGGATAAACGACGCGGTATATGTTTTATTTCATATTCATCATAGTACCTAAACTAAATTGCGTGTTACTTTTGGAGGTGTTTGTTTCTTTGGATAGCTGTATTCCCTTGCGGATTCTTTCTGACATGAGCCCTTTTAATGTATTATTATTATTATTATTATTTAATAGTTTATATCGATCATAATATAATATCTATTTAGAGTGAGTGAGTATACACACATTCAATTTCAAAATCTATAAAGAGAACTACGACCTCAATTCATTTTAATTATTTAAGATTCACAATTCATTTCATTAATTATTTAAGATGTTAAATAGTTATACACATTTTAATAATTTTGCATATTTATAGCATTTTTTTGTTATATTCATTATTATAACATTTCTTGTATGATAATTAATTTGTATCCAAGATTTGAACAGCATCGCTCAAAACACTATTATTTTGTTCAGGTTTGTGCCAAGCCAAAAGATAATAATCCTTCATGTAGCTCAACCAGCATTTCACCGTATCTCCTACTTCCATGTTTAACAAAATTCTATGTATTCCTTCCGTCAGATACAAACTTTTAAATTTTTTTTAAAAAATAGCAAGCAAATATGTCGATAACTAAGCCACTACTGATCCTCAATTTCTGTAAGAAAAATAAGTAAATGAAAGCCATCAAACATCAAAATAGTGTTTCATCCCTACTATATGATTCAGCCCTATGCCAAAAATTCTGAAATCTAAGCCCGCAAATCACCACCGGAAAAAAATTAACGCTCATATGTTGTAACCATTGTTGATTGATTAGACGAAATCCCAAATTCCAACATGGTTGCAACTTGCAAGAACTTTGTCTTCTCAGTCACGCTTTTTCCGTGTGGTCTTTAAACCTGCATGCTGTCTAAATATTGGAGCGTAGTTATGGTGCCGGATAAGCAGGATCAATATGAAAACATTAGCAGCCAGAAAAAGTAGGCCTGCCACCCAGAGCTGTAGGAAGACATTCCTGCCTTTAAACTCGAGCAAGTAACCCCACAACAACCAGTGGGTTTGAGCTCCCATCCACAAAAGAATGCAACACAGGCCTTTCCATTTAAGCTTCATATTGGTCCATGGCAAAATAAGAGGCAAGAGGCAATAGAACCATACAAAGTACTGTGCTGTTATTACCTATCCAAGAAGTAAATCAAGAATAAATACAAAATCGTAGATTTTTATGTTTACCATAATATGTCAAGGTCCATAAAGTGAAGCTACGAATGTTAAATTTGCATACCTTATTGAATGCTACAAATGCCACTGTCTGTACAAAGAAGCAGAACACAAGATCCTTTGCAAAACAGAAAATAAGAACCAGCTGCACTATAAATTGAGGCAAAAACGAGATGACTTTTCCAGAACTGAAAGATCGCGTTCATAGTTAAGATAGATATGGTAGAAATAGATGGAAAAATTATGTCTTGGATCCGTGCGAGTAAGATGATAGAGCAATGCCTCGTGTAGGAATTCCCATCCATATAATTGGAAGAAAAAACCAGTACAAAGGAGGAAAACACTCCCTGAAACAAGACCAAACAAAATTCTTGACCTTGTGAATATGCTTTTAACTGCTGTCCATGCATCAAACTGATCAGTCACTTGTGAATTAATTTGACGAGTCTTCAGTTGATCAGAGGTCCAATCACATAATAATGGCTTCACACCAGATTGAAAAATGCGTGGATCAAGAAAAACGATGATGGGAAGGGCATAGATTATAGGATAAATTCTGAAGTGAACAATAAGACCATACCAACATGCAGCTTGTATAACATTACCTATCAAGAAGAAAGAAGGAAATCAAAAGAGCCAACCAAAATTAATCAAGTTAACAACAAAACTACTCTTAACACGGTGCCCAATGCCCAAGCATCAACAGAAAAAACGTAAGACTTATATTAGATATGTAACATATGAAAAACTATTGTAATGAAAGTTTTCCCATTCAGAGCATCGACAGAAAAAACGTAAGACTTATATTAGATATGTAACATATGAAAAACTACTGTAATGAAAGTTTTCCCATTCAGTTCCTAACTCGATACTTTCTGAATGATTAATATTGAAATCAAGTAGGCAATCCAGTTTAAATGCTACCACTGTAAATCCTTCCCACTAAGCCAGTAGTGCAAGTCTTTTACTCTCTAAAAAGATGAGCTGGATCATTAAAAGTAAAATCATACAGTGAGTTGCATTAGAGACATATAACTCAAATAACAATATCATCCTTTCTAAACACCAAACTTCCCAACGAGCAGATTATACAGTTAAGACTCTCCCTTACAGGACCAATGTTTTAATTACTGACAACTTCATAAATTTTCTCATATCAGCTGAAAAATAAAGTTGGACTTAAGCTTTTAAGTTGTTTTATTTGGCAGGTTAAAATGGCTAGAAGCTGGATTAGCCCTAACTAACTGACTGTAGCAACCCCAACGTAGTAAGAAGCTAATCAAGAAGAACCTAGATAGACCTGCAAATGGAAGGGATCTCTCGGCACTCTCGTGCTCCCTCAAGATGGTTTAACCTATAGTCAGATCCAGCATTTCCAGCTGAGTGATAATTATATCAGAAAGCCAGGCACCCAAGAAATAACTGGCATTAAACTCAACCTTGAAAACCAAATCTTAACAACAAAAATATATAGAAGTAAGCCTTTACCTAAGAGACATCCTTTCAGAACCCAATTTTAGAGGCATCTATAGGACACTAATACATATGAGAACAAAAAGGAGCATATCAGAGTATAAGCAGGCTGACATGGCTTGATGGTCAACACAGTGGTTAAAGTCAACAACAAACGCAGTTACTTAGTTTCTATTCAGCAACTTTTTAGTGTATCTTTGTTAGCCTTTCAATTTCGCTGTTACCATTTTCAGTTATCATTTTCTGTTTCTTATCAGAGCTAGACACAGCTGTATACAAATAATAATGTTTACAATGAATGTAGTAGTATGTAGTGTTGATCTCTTTGATGGATTGCCACGTATCAAAGTTCTCTTAAGTATTTCTCTCCTAAACATTTTGTTGAACACCTAGTAGTCATTTGTTTCATCTTCTTCGTCTCTGATTAACTATACATTAAAGAATATATATTTAACCTGAAGGGGAATAACAAATCTGCATACCTTTAATAAGACAGATAATAATCCACAAAATCATGGCACAAACAATAGGTTCACAGTTTCCCGAGTTCCAATTGTGAAGGTGAATGGGTTGAAAAGCCATATCAACATGGAATACGTGCATAGATGATCAGGCACCTTACGCTTCTTCAATATGATACGGATAAACAATCCAACAAATAAATCTGCAAAACGAGGATCAGAACCAAAACGCACAATGAAATTCAGACATGGTTTTTATCTAAAGAAAAGGCAGAATCTGCAACAAGAAGTTCCCAAAGTGCAAAAGCAAGAAACTTAATTCTAAAATGGGTAAATTTTGATATACTACAAATGATGGTGGAAGCTGAAAATACCTGAAGCTGAGAAGAGAAACTTGCCCCAAGAACGGGAAATAAAAGAGTTGGGGATCAACAGAAATGCAAGTAAGGTGAATAACGGTAAGTGGTTCGTTTATAGGAGACTGGCCAGAAGCCATTAAAGAAGCAGCATCGGAAAAACAATGTAATCCACATCTGTGAATCTAACTTCCATATGGGCATCTTGCCATTCACCATACAGGATTAAACCCAAACGGAAAATGGCTGATATGAGGAAAATCGAAAGGAGTTTAAGTGAATTCATGGCTGAAGCTGGTGATTTTGAAGAAACAAAATTAGACTCTTAAAGCCTTTTCGCAATCTGATGAAAAGAAGAGGGTTTATTTAGGAGTAGACAATCTATGAATCTTCGGAGATGAAAGGACAGGAAGTGAGAAAATTTAGATCCATTTGAATAGGTAGTGAGAGTGATATTGAAGAGGATTAATCCCCAAAAAAAATGCTTCAATTATTGGGTAAACTATATGAAAGGGTGATTAAAGTATGGGTCAATTTTCTTTCATTGATGTTTTAAGGAAAAGTATACCAATGATATTGACTATAAAATATTATTTTATTAAATTATTTAACTATTAAATGTTATAGATTGAAGAAACCTAATTTTTTTCTTAATTTTTTTGTGTGATTTTTTTTTGTTTAATCGGAGATAACATTAATTTTAATATTGGTTGTTGAATGTAGGTGGTTGTTATTTTTCTTTTCTTTTTTCATATTATGTCTTTATCTTTTCTTAGTTTTTTTATTTTTAAATAAGAATATTTGTCTTTGTGATTCGTTTTTCTCTGTTCTTGTGACACGTTTTTCTCTGCTCTTGTGGCACGTTCTTTATGGTTTTCAGTAAGTTTTTCGCATACTTTTGTGGTCGTGTTGGTGTTTACATAAAGATCCTCACGGTATTTTTTTTCTGATTGGTTTGTCGGTAGTCACGTATTGTCAGATCTCCTCTTTTGTAAATGGTGGTTTGCCGATATAATCAAACTTGTGTAGCAAATATTTTGTTAAATTGTTTGGTTCGTTCACCACTCTTTTATCACATTGTAAAACGTCTCGTTCAATAAAGACAAAAAGTTTTATGAATATTACTAGATTGTTTTGATGTTTGGAAGTTTCAATCTCTTCGTATCTTTGTGTTTAATATTCTTATTTTATTTATGATATTTTGGTAACAATTGTCTCCGATTTTTTCTTTGAATGCAGTGTAATTTTGATTCCTTCATTTTTGTTAATGAAATTCAATTGCCATTGTTGCAAAAAAAAAGTTATAAAATGGTTCTCTAACTATAGAATGTTACTTTATTAAGTCATCGACTATTAAAAGCGACAAAATTGTTACTCTAATGATTGGAATATGATAGTCGTTTAAGATGTTGGGATCAAATTTTATCATATCACAATCAACAAGTTAATGTTCAGCTCGGAATACCGTCAATTTTTTAACTAAAAAAAAGATGAGTTTGTAACATAATGAATAGTCTTGTGATCATTTTATAAATTTTAATACTCTAGGGATTCAACAAAGCAATACTCTATAATTGAATGATCATTTTATAATTTTTTATAGTCAAATAACTTAATAAAATAATATCATATAATCAGATGATCATTTGTGTATTTTACTTATGTTTTAAAAGTCATAAAATAAATTAATATCATATTTTATAATAAATTGATCAATCGACCATAATAATCATTAGCTCATTAACATAAGACTAACATGACATGTTAAGCATTTAGGCTTACATGCTTGACATCGTCTGATACAAATGTAACAATGGATTGATTTTTATGGTTGGTCAGGTTTACTTGTCCTCTGATGTATTGATAGAGGACAGTGGCACCGACAAGGAGGCATAACTTTATCCCTGCAATTAAATAAAGCAATAAATTAATATTTACGTTTAATTATGTAACTCAAAATCAACCTTAAAAAGGTATGAAATTGAATTTGATTAAAGTTCATATGCTCTGCAACGAAAGGGAAAGCTGCTTCATCAACATGAAACCCACCAAACAGGTAATTCTTCGGTATGTATGGCATTCATTTTCACATTTCTTGGGGCCTTTTAAAAAGAAAGTAATGCTACCTTTAGTACCCAGTTTAGTTTACAAGGTAAATTTAACTATTCCTACTAAAAAGATTGTCTTGGGGAACTATAATTGTGAACAGCCTAATCAATATAGCCCCCTAAACCTGACTTTTGTTGACCCCTAATTCTGTTAACACAGTCCCCGAGTAATCCTCCAGCAGTAGCTTCGGTGGTTATCGGATTGGAGGCTCCATCAGTATTTAATTTGATCGTTCCAGCATTTGGAGGTCTCCATTTTTGCCGCAGAGGTTGTTTGATCCCTCCTTGTTGTTTATCGTCATCTCTTCTTTTAGTAGTTCGAGCCTATGTCCGCGAGGTGTGCGTTATTTCCATTGACGACCAGATCTGCCCACTAAAAACAAAATTATTACGTTGCTTCCTCAAATGCCATAGAATTATTCCAAATATGTCTCCAGTAGTAGGCCTCTTAGGACCATGTCAAGTTTAAAGTTTAAAATCCAATTTCTTGAGTTATTTTCAACAAACAAAGTGGTTGTTTGTTGGTCTTGGTTTTGGACATTGCTTCCAGTCTCTTGAGTTAACTCAAATTTTATAAATTCGACTCGACTCGAAAAATTTCAAGTCAACTTCGATGACTTATCAACTCGAATAATTCAAATTTTTTTATCTCGACTCAATCGGATTAAGTTGATTATGTCTACTAGCAATTGCGATGCCAGTAGCGTTAGGACAAATGGTAATTAAAGAAACGAGATCGCAAATAGTGTAGAAAATATTTAGAAAAAAAATCACGTGTAGTTGTGCAAGAAATTTTACTATGTCAGCTATAACTACAAAAGGATCTTACAATGGTACATCAAATTTCAGAATTTGAGTTACATGTACATAGTTGTACATTGAACTCAAGTCTCCGAATTCATCACAAATTTTTATTTTTATTTTCTTTCTAAATAATTTTTAATCAAGCATGTTGGTTGCATCATGAACTTTTCAAATCAAACCATAAAATAATTCAGAACACAAACTTTAATAAGTAGAGTTTAGAAATGGAAAACATAGGTTCACAATGATCAGATGGATTTGAGAAATGAAGGCGAAATCAAATCTTAGGGACAAAACCATGGCATGGCTCTGTCTGTCTCCATAAAGTCCAGAGCTGGTGTTATTACACTCATTCTGAGTGTACCATGTAGTAGACTTAATTCTTAAGCTGTTTCGCTATCTTGAACCATTCAGTGTGGAAAGATCCCTCCATATCAACCCTTTCATAAGTATGTGCACCAAAATAATCTCGCTGAGCTTGAACCAAATTAGCCGGCACACGCTCCCTCCTGTATGTGTCGAAATAAGACAGACTGGATGACATGCCAGGAGTGCTAATACCCGAATTGATGGCGAGACAAACAACTCTTCTCCAAGCAGATTGCCTGTCGATGATTTCCTTTGCAAACTCTGGATCGACCAGAAGGTTTGCGAGATCTGCATTTCTATCATAAGCCTTCTTAATTCTGTCGAGGAAATAGCTCTAATGATGCAACCACCCTTCCATATCCTAGCCAGTTCCCCCAACTTCAAGTCCCAACCCTTCTCGATGCTTTTTGCACGAATGAGATTCATGCCTTGAGCGTAACTGCAAATTTTGGATGCATAAAGAGCTTGCCTTACATCATCGATTAATTTCAATTTGTCCACAGTTTGGTCAGTCAAGACATCACTGAAACCTCCTGATTTGAAGACTTTAGCAGCTTCAACTCTTTCGTCTTTCATCCACTGAGGAACCTTGAATCCAAAGATGCTGCAATGGTAGGAGCCGCTACAGACAAATCAGCTGCTTGCTGTACAGTCCATTTACCGGTACCCTTCATGCCAGTTTTGTCCAAAACCTTATCAACTAAATAACCATCTCCCTTGTCATCCTTAATTCCGAATATATCAGCTGTGATTTCAATCAAGAAGCTCAAAGCTCCCCCTTGTTCCATTCTGAGAAAACACTTTGAAGTTCTTCATTCGATAATTTTCCAACAGACTTTAGCACATCATAAGCCTCTGCAATCAGCTGCATATCACCATATTCGATTCCATTATGAACCATCTTGACAAAATTACCAGATCCGCCTTTGCCAATGTAAGTCACACAGGGGCCACTATCTGGGACTTGAGCTGCAACCTTAAGAAGAATGTCTTCAATGTTTTTGTAAGCTTCAAATGACCCTCCAGGCATTAAAGAGGGACCGTGTCGGGCACCTTCTTCACCACCTGAAACTCCCATCCCAAGGTATAACAAACCCAGTTGAGACATCTCTTTCTCTCGTCTTTCCGTGTTTTCATACCACTCATTGCCACCATCAATAATACAATCACCTTTCTCCATGTATGCGGACAGAGTCTTAATGGTTTGGTCAACGGGAACACCTGCCTTGACAAGCATGATTATCACTCGAGGTTTCTGAATTGACTGAACAAAAGATTCAGGATCATGGAAACCAAATACAGGCAAATCGCCCTCCTGTTTAGCTCTTTCAACAGTCTCATTGACTTTGGAGGTCGTTCTGTTGTAAACAGAAATAGGGAAGCCTTTCTCAGCAATGTTAAGCGCAAGATTTTGGCCCATAACAGCCAAACCAGCAAGTCCTATTCTTGTAGGTGGAGCCATATTTCTCCCTGCTTCATTGTGATATCACTAGTGAGATCCCAAAACAAGATTTAACATGAACTAAAGAAGGAGAAAACAATTTTCTTTTCACATAAAACCACCAAAATGACAAGGGACGATGTCCTTGAAAACTAGAAAATAACCGCATATGAACAAAATCTTTGGAGCCTTCAAGATAAGATTAACCAATAAAAGGTGAGCCTCGCATTGTAAGAGTTCCATTTATACTTTTAGGCCAACGGACGAACTATATATATCACAGAACCATCCCAACAATGGTAACAGGCACCTTCTATGAACTCTTATATGCATAATTAACAATTCGGTTCACATTTTAAGTTATCTTACATAGCAATTGACAAAGAAACTCAATTGAAGGGCAAAACATGATTGTGTTCTACAAATCAATGATTAAACCCTCCTTGGATAATCAAAGGTTTTTCTTAAACAATCTAGAACACCTGTAGAAACACTATATTATTTGTGTTCAGAAGCTATCAGATAAAAAGAATTGAATAAAATAAATAAATACTTCATCGAAAGTAAGACCACGTTCCTCAAATTCACCAAATAACCCATAATCAGGCAAAAGAACATAAACAGAAACTTGTCAGATAATACAGGAACCAAACCCAATTCTAAATTCGTTCATGCAAAACCAAACCACAAGCTAAAAAAAATTAAATTAACAATAGAAGAAAAAAAAAGTCGACCATGCAAGACGATATAAACTCAGATCAGCAATTCTGAAGTAAAAAGGCAGAAAGCCAATTACTTTGCTTAATTAAAAAAAACAACGCTAAAACCCGATAAAGAACACAAAATTTCGAACTATATTGAAATTTAACATAAGAAAAAGAACACAAACCTCAAAAGTCCCTTCTTTTTCACGGTTTTTGATTGGAAAAAAGAAACCCAGTAAACGGAATCAAAGATAAGAACTTTTGAGGAAATGAAGCAATGAGTAATAACGCAATTGGTCATACATATATAGCGGAAACAAGACCATCCAGATCCAAGAGGGTCAAGTTTGGCCACTTATCACGATGTTGTGGCAGGTGGAAGAGGATGCACCGAGACAGATTCTACATTTTTGCCTTGTCATATTTATTTATTGGGTAAACTATAAAATTCATCACTCAATTTTACTCACTCCTGTTTTAATCACTAAACTTTGAAGGTTCTTGATTTAATCTGTAACGTTTAGGTATTGGATTTTTTATCACTCCACCATTATCTCAATTGTTGTGCGATGAAATGAACTATTTATTATTTTTTTCATCCACATAAATGCCACCTAATAATTTATGTCACAAAAAATAAAGGTGAATCTTATCTCTCACACCTTATGAAAAGCGTTTTTGACAAGATATATTTTTGTATTACATGACAATTTAATCGATGGTTAGAGTTTGACTCGAATTCAAAATGACACCAATTAATTAATATATAAACTTGAAAAAGTAAGAAAATTAGTTTGATTAAAAGTAGAGAATTTTATTAAAGTATATTTATGCTTTATTTATTTTTCTTTGTAATAAAATATATATCACTATAAATAGATACTAAGGCTAAGAGTTAGGTATCAAGTTTTTCTTTCTCCAAAATCCTTTTGTAACACCTTAATCCGATACGACTCGAGGTCGATCGATTAGAATGTCACACGGGACTATCGAAGTGACTAACCCAAAAATTTTCTTTAAAACTTTTGTAAAACACCATACCAAGACCATTAATTTAAACATAAAATCAAATACAAATAGTTTAGTTCATATCGGGGAGCTCCAAAAAATAAATACATCAAAATAATACAGTCGAGTATTTAAAAACAAAGTTACGCTTCAAGTATAAGAAGGTCTATGAATAATAAATGTCTTTTAAAGAAAAGACTCAGGACGTACTCTACTGCTCCTCGAACTGTCTGGAAATATCAACCGCACGATAAGCTCTTCGGATGCTCCTCGTAAAGACATGCGTGTGGAAACAAATTTCAAATGCTGAGCTCACTAGCCTAGTGTCACACTAACAACTAAATCATACTAAAAGTGTTAATTAAATGATCGTACTAACGAGTGCAAAATAAAGAAGTGAGCATACTTGTATATTGCACAATACACTAAGGTAGACATCATCTTATAGCCAAAGTTGTGATTAAAATATCAAAGACATGTACTGAGCTTGATCATATACATGTTAGTTTCTAAAACTATTTTTAAATGTCGTATTGACATAGGTTTGATCAAGTCCGTGACTTGTTTTTGACCACTTAAAATCGACATTGTTTAGATATGTTTTTTCAAATATTTAAATCTAATCTTTTAACATGCAACATGCATTCATTGAATGATTAATGGTAAGACTTATACATGTGTATTGTTATTCGATTTGTGATTGTATAAATAGTCTCTGATATGTATTGTGCATATTTATTCTTTTTTAATAAAATTCGTACAATTTTTTGTTTTTACATTTTGACCTCATTTTCTTATTTCTTCCATTTTAATATGAACAATATAAATATTGTCACGTCAACAAAAAAATCTCTCTTTAAAAGCGCGAACAATGTGAAACATCTTTACTAAAATGGTGTCATTTTATAATTAACTAATTGTTTAAGTACTAAACGGTTTGACTTCTTCAATGCTTCTTTTCTTTGAGTACGTTATGCCATCGTCTTCTATTATTTTAGTAGTATTTTCTGGGACCGATGTTGAATTTTGTCTTGGGTTGTTTTGGTCTTCAACGATTTCTTGAACGTTTAGCAATGCCTCATGGAGTATTAAGTTGAGATTCTCACTAGTCCCAAATTCTTCTCTTCCTTTATCGGATTCTTTCCTTCGACATGCATAGCCGTCATGCCCATTAGTTTAAAGATTTGCCCCATCGATTCATCTTGAAACCTTTTCAACTGATCGCTCATTTATCCTATAAAAATACAAACATAAACATATTCTGAAAAACAAAAATAACTTTAGAAATTGTATTTTAAAAACTATAGTTACGTTTAATTTATTTTTAAAATCAATAGACTATTAAATTATTTAAAATACAAAAGAAATCTTTACAAATTAGAAAAGTATGAAAAATGAAAATCTCAAATACTTTTTCAAAGTTTTCTTAGAATGTTAAGGTGTGTGCTTTTTTTACCATTTGATGAATGGTTATATCTTCTCTTAATCTTTTGCGTAAACCACATCATCATTATCACCCCTTCGTTTATTGAAGTCTTTGGAGAGAACTCCTCTACCATTTTCGGATATCTTCAAAATTCTATATTCTTCGAAGCAATCACAACCTCTTGACATGATCATTTAGCACACATTATCTGTTAGAAACCAAATATATTATTTGTCAGTCATATCTATTTGTTTTGTCATCCTATGGATAACCATTATGATCATAGGTCATATATCATCTAAGGATGGGCATCGGTTGAAATTTTGGTCTACCCAACTCGACTTGAAAATTTTAAATCCTCTACTTGATTCGAACCTAACCCAAAATTATACATCTTCTACCCAACTCGATTTTTTGAGATAAAATCTGAACTTGACTCGACCCGAAATAATATATTTATTAAAAAAAATATTTTATTCAATAAAAATAGGAATTTAATTGAAAGAAAATAATATATTGAGGGATATTATTATAATTATTCCTAAATATACAAGGTAAAATTATAATTTCTTTTTGGGTCGGATATTTTTCACCCTAAACCATAATCTGATCCGACCCGAACTCAAATTTTTTTTAAAATTCAAACCCAATTTGATTGGGTCGAGTCAGAACTCGTCGAGTTCGGGTCTCATGCTCATACCTCTTATTTAACTAATTTGAATCATTAATTACAACTTTTTATCCAAATTAAAAGGATAAACCACTTGAAATCGTCACAGTCTCATTTTATCGTCAATAAAAGTGAAAACAATTTAATTAAATTATACAAAATAGTAAAAGTGAAAAAATTAGTGTAGTGCAATGGAGAAAACAAACATTAAGGATAAGAAAAACAAATGAACCGAGTTATTAAGAAAATAATAACTCGATCAAAAGTGAAATTTTCATTATAATACGATGAACAAAACATACATTAAGAATGAAGGAAAACCCATAAATAAATGGCACTCAAACGCCGTTAAAATAACGATGATGTGTTGAAGTGGGTCCCTATGAGTGGATGGTCCTAAAACCGATGTTGACATCCTTCTCCATTGATCTGATCTTTCTCCGTTTAGATGGGACCCACAAGAATCGACACCTTCCTTTTAGGGTGGTTTAATCACGCGCTAAACCAATTGACTTTCAAGAAAACTGATGCCTAGTTTATTGGGGCGTGTAATACACTCGTGGTTTGTGTTTCTGGAGCAAAAGTTGACTACTTTTCCTTCATGTGAGCTTGTGGTGAGTTAAAATTAGCTGCTCACTCCAGCGAAGCGAGCGTGCAATACACTGTCCCGTCGTCGTTAAAAATTAAAATAGCCGAAGCTTGGCCATCAGCATTTTCTCTATCAACTTGCTGTGTTATTTTAATGAAAATAGTGGTTATACACTAATTTATGTGATTATCAACGTGTATTTCATTGTTAATATGAAAATTATTTTTAGAATGGTAGTCTATGTTTTCTTACTAATTTATAATATTTTTTACAAAATATATTTTATATATTTTAAAATTATTATTTGATATGACACATAAATTAAAATAATATCATGTTAACAACGTTATATATATTATTTTATTGGGAGATTCTAACGAAAGACAATTTAATCTAAGGCTGAGAAAAGGCACAATAAAAATATTATAAAAATTATAACATTTTCGGTTGGGCACAACATAAAAAGTTAATTTTTTCTTAAAATTTTTCGGTTGAAAACATTTTTTATAATACTTATGGTTGACATTAAATACGAAAAAATTAACATTTTATGTTACGTCCAATCGAAAATGTTATGATTTTTATAATATTTTAGATCACACTTTATTACTGTTCCTTAACCTTAAATTAGGTTTACGTAAGACAAAATTATCCAATATATCATAATAATATGCTAGCGTCACAAAATTTAATGATTTATTAAGTATTTTGTTAAATCACAACAATTTGATTAAAAAAATAAGAATTTAAGGTCAAATTTAATGAACAAAGAATCATGATCGGATTAATATGATTATAAATATTAAGAATTAAATTTATTATTATTTTAATATTTTTTCAATAAATTATTTTAAACTACATATTTTAAGGTCAAAATCATGCATATGTACAATTTTCGGTTCATTAATAAAATAATAATTGATGCCATATAAATCTCAATAACTTTTCATATACGTATACAATTTATTTAATATTTTAGAGTTTTGGTCTTATTTTAAAATTTAATTATTATACTCTTTTGATAACTTTATTTTTAATTATTTCAAAGAAAATAACTTTTTTTTGGAGGGGGGGGGGGAGAGCGTGTATAAGACGGCAAAGCTAGGGTGAGTTGGGGAATAAACGAGTGGAACCCCCATACTCAGGAAGAAAACCCCTAATATATGTAAGTGGTAACTCCCTACTTTTATCGATTTCAAATGTGGAGAAACGCAATACTAAACTAAAATGGACCACTTAATCAATCAGTGCCAATTTGTTAAATTTTAGGGTCGAGTACATAAATGGTCCCTAAACTTTAAGATATTATTTTATTAAGTACTTTAATTATTAAAAGTTACATAATAGTCCTCTGACTATATAGTGTTACTTTTTTTAGTTCCACGACTATTAAAAGTTAGGCCTGTAAATGAACTGAACGTTCAGCGAACCGTTCGTGAACCGTGCGGCGGGAAGTTCGTTTATGTGCGTTTATTTATTAAATGAACGAACATGAACAATATTTTTTGTTCGTTTAATTAAATGAACGAACATGAACATAGGTCTCGTTCGTTCATTTACGTTCGTGAACATTCGATTATGTTCGTTCGGTTATGTTTGTTTATGTTCGTTCGATTATGTTCGTTTATGTTCATTCATTTATGTTTAACTCAATCTTCTTAAATCAATTTTGGTGACCAATTTGTAAGTATCTTAAAAATATTAATTAATCTGATATTCTGATGACCAACTCCATAATTAACCCAATTTTATTTGGAGATTAAATCCAATATGTTAACATGTGAGGCACATCGCACCTATATTCATTTCCCCTTTTTTCCCCAAACCCTAGTGTTCACTAGAGAGTCGAGACGATCGCTGAAAGCTTCAAAAACAAGTTATATTATAGTGCAATATGAAGATTTACAGGTCTGTTTTCATCTCTTTCTCTGTTTTATTTGGCTTAATAGTTGATATGTAAAGTTATTGTAGGTATCTTCACATCTAAAACTCAAGAAAACATCATACTTCTTTCTATAAATAGATGGGAAGATAAAGGTAACAATCGGAAGTATATGAGCATCAATAAAGAGAAAAATATATAGAATTTGCCAGAAAACAAAACAAATGTTTCTATGCAATTTCTGAAAAGAGTGTAATAGCGAAAAATGATTGTTCATATGTAATCATGGACCACTAAGATAAATGTTATAGTGTTAATTAAAGTTGTGTGAATAATTTAATATATTTAAAAGATCGATCAAAATATTTGATATCTTCAAACATTTCATCACTGCTAATAAACTCTTACGCTATTTATCACTGTAGATTTGGTTATTTGCATTGTCGACTATTTTTCATGAAAGAACAATGGAAGGTAGGGTCTCCAACGTTTATGTTCGTTTATGTTCGTGTTCATTTATGTTCGTGTTCGTTTATGTTCGTGTTCGTTTATGTTCGTTTATTTATTAAATGAACGAACATGAACATATTATATTCCTTAATAAACGAACATGAACAAAAAAAATTTTGTTCGTTTATGTTCGTGTTCGTTTATGTTCGTCTATTTATTAAATGAACGAACATGAACATACCTCCGTTCGTGTGCGTTCGGTTCGTTTACAGGCCTATTAAAAGTTACATAAATAATCACCTGACTATTCATTATGTTTCAAACTCATCAGTCATCATTAAAAAAATTAACGATATTTTTAACTGAATGTTAACCTTCTAACTATGATATGATAAAATTTGATCTCAAAATTTCAAACGACTATCATATATCAGTCATCATGTTAACTTCCAGCTTATACAACCGCGAATTTTTTAACGGAAAAGACGAGTTTGAAACATAATGAATAGTATGGTGACTATTTTGTAACTTTTAATAGTCAAGAGACTTAATAAAGCATCATTTTTCTTTCAGTTTATTATTTTTCTTAGTCAATTTAAATTTGAAAGAAAAATTAAATCACAATAATATAAATTTAAAAATATTTGTCTTTCAAATATTTGACATGTTAAATAAAAAAATTAATGGAATTGGTTTAAGTGGTAAACATCTTAATATTGTAGGTTCGAGTTCTTATATATGCTGAAAATTCTCATTAAGAGACTCACATATTAAAATCAGATATGCGATGCAGATTAATTCAGATTGATTAAGAAATCGGAGATAAAAAAGAACTTGATGAAAATAATTTACAATTATATAAGTAAATCTTTGATATTTTTGTCATAAATAATATAAATTAATCTAAAAAGAAAATTCTAAAATAATAATATTAAAAACATTTTTTTTTATAAATTATAATGAGTTTTTTACAAAATTATAAAACACGTCCCTTATATGTAATATTACGAATAAGTCATTCTTAACAAATAAAAAAGGAATTATAAAAAACAAAAAATAATCTCTCTCATTATTACGGCCTCCGTTGTTCCTTATCTCTTCTTCAATCCTAGCCCCCTCCTGTTTCCTCCATTAGACCTTCCACCAATATCCCCGCTTCCTTCTCTCTCCTTCTTCCATCTTTTTTATTTTAAAACTCGACTCTAGATTCCATCAAAATCCAAACCCCAATTCCGTAATCACTTTGCTTTCTTCCATGACCAATTTCTAACCTTGGTTTCGACACCTTTTTTCATTCGCCTTCACCACCAGCACACACAAAATGAAGAGAGATCACCGGGAAATCTCCGGAGCCACTGACTACAGCAGTGGGAGTGGCTCTAGGGTCGACAGTTCAAGCATTGGTAATTCCGTCAAAGGAAAATTATGGGAAGAAGATCAAGACGCCGGCGGCATGGACGAGCTGTTGGCCGTTTTGGGTTACAAAGTTCGGTCTTCCGACATGGCCGATGTGGCTCAGAAATTGGAAATATTGGAGATGGTTATGGGAACTGCACAAGAAGATGGGGTTTCTCATCTTTCTTCCGACGCCGTTCATTACAATCCTTCAGATCTTTCTGGTTGGGTTCAAAGCATGTTGACTGAGTTTAATGGTCCACCAACCCCGAATCTCGATTCCGTTCTGGCGAATTCCGATTCCAATTCTTCAAACCCACAACACCAGCAACCAAATCAATCTCGGGTTTTCATCGATGATTCCGAGTACGATCTCAGGGCAATCCCGGGGGTTGCTGCTTATCCACCTCCGATATCATACCCGGATCCGGAAAGTACCCGGAAACGGGTCAAAACTTCGATGAGTTCATCTGGATCCGATGGATATGGCTCAGGTTCATCTTTTTCGTCACCTCAGGAGAATGGAATTCCAGGTGCTGTAACTGAGTCATCAACTCGTCCCGTTTTGTTGGTTGACTCGCAGGAAACCGGGGTTCGACTCGTTCACACCTTGATGGCTTGTGCGGAAGCTGTCCAGCAAGATAATCTCAAGCTCGCCGATGCACTAGTGAAGCATATAGGCTTACTAGCGGCGTCTCAAACTGGTGCGATGAGAAAAGTTGCTACTTATTTTGCCGAAGCTTTAGCTCGCAGAATCTACAGGATTTTCCCGCAAGATTCTCTCGATCCATCGTACACCGATATTCTGCAGATGCATTTCTATGAAATTTGCCCATATTTGAAATTCGCTCATTTTACAGCCAATCAAGCTATCCTGGAAGCTTTCGCCACGGCTAACAGGGTTCACGTTATCGATTTCGGATTAAAACAGGGGATGCAATGGCCGGCTCTAATGCAAGCACTTGCATTAAGGCCTGGTGGGCCGCCGGCTTTTCGATTGACCGGAATCGGCCCGCCTGAGCCGGATAACACCGATGCTTTGCAGCAAGTAGGGTGGAAATTAGCTCAATTGGCGGAAACTATTGGTATCGAATTCGAGTTTAGGGGTTTTGGGGCCAATAGTTTGGCAGATCTCGAGCCCGAAATGCTCGATTTACGCCCTCCCGAGGTGGAGGTAGTGGCGGTTAATTCAGTTTTCGAGCTTCACCGCCTGCTAGCTCGGCCGGGTGGGATCGAGAAAGTTGTTTCTTCAATCAAAGCAATGAAGCCCAAAATTCTTACGGTTGTAGAACAAGAAGCTAATCTCAACGGTCCGGTTTTCTTAGACAGGTTTACGGAGGCTCTACATTATTACTCAAGTCTTTTTGACTCGTTGGAAGGCTCAGGGGTGGCGCCACCGAGTCAAGACCTGGCTATGTCCGAGTTGTATCTAGGAAGACAGATTTGCAACGTGGTAGCTTGCGAAGGGATGGGCCGAGTTGAACGATACGAGACGTTGAGTCAGTGGAGGACACGGATGGAAATGGTCGGGTTCAGCCCCGTGCACTTGGGTTGTAATGCTTATAAACAAGCTAGCATGTTGCTGGCCCTCTTGGCCGGCTGTGATGGGCATAGAGTGGAGGAGAACAAAGGATGTCTAATGCTTGGGTGGCATACAAAGCCTCTTATCGCCACCTCGGCTTGGCGACTCGCCACAACTGAGACAGGGAAATGACTCAGGAATTGTTGAAAGGGGAAATGGGGTGTGTGTATTAACCGAGTTGCAGAGAGTGTACGAGTGAATGGAAGATGAGGGTAAATTAAAAAAGAAGTCCAAGTGTGTAATTCTACTGCTACTACTACTACTTTTTGCCGTTGTTGAAAATAGGGTGTAATTTTTCTCTCCATCGTTCTGTAATTTTCAAGGTTGGATCTAAATATATATCCTTTGTTGTTTATTATTGGGTACAGCATGTCAATGCCCTGATTCTCAACACATTTTCTGAATTTGCTCTGCCCTGCCCTGCATATTTTGGATTCGTATGCCCCGAGGGAAATCAATACTTGGTTTTCTATGTAAAAACAACATAAATCAGTATTATATTTCTAGGTAAGATGTAATCTTTGGCAAATAGTTGGCTTTTAAGCTACCATGCGTGCTTTTATTTGTTGTTAGTCAAAGTGTATGATTCTCAATACATCTCCGAAGCCTACAGTCTATCCCAATCTCTTTCTTTATAGGAAAACTAGCCTAGGGTTTACCTTATAAGTAACTCAAAAGAAGTTGGGTCGGAATGATTAACTAAGATTTGAGGTGTACAATCTATTGATAGATGGATTAATACAACACAATATTTCGTAGGATTGGCAATAAAAGCATGAAAATAAATGAAATAGGGAAGATTTGTCCTAAAAGAAAAACCTGATCCTTGTCCTGCACAGATGGATATCATTGATAGGTTGGAGAAAAAAAAGGGTGTTAAGGTTATTATGTTTGATTCAATAATGAAGATGGCCATATCCATGGGGACACATACACAACACCAAAAAGGATAAGGTTTAGCCATCCCATCACCAATTTAAATATTTAGGGACGATTTGTTTACTTCAAAATGATTCAAGCGTTGAATGATTCAAATGTTGAATCATTCAGAGGCTCTGTATGAATTATCTCTGAATGTGATATGCTATTTGATAATGGCTTTGAATCATTCAGAATATACTTCTGTGCTGAATCATTCATCACTAAATCATTCAGAGGTACGAAACAAACGAGCTAAATACTGAACCGTTCAACATTCAACGCTGAATAATTCTATTAAAAGCAAACAAACATCCCCTTAGCCTTCTTTCTTAGCCTTCAGCCTATCGGTTTTCACTGTTTCGGATGTGGAAAGTTACTGCACACAAACCTCAAACTATTTCTTCTTTTTCCTTTATTTTATTATTATTATATATATATAGTACTATGCTACGTACATTTTGTATCATATTACACACTTTTTTTTACGTGTTTTAATTAACCTTTTTCACACACACACACACACATATATAAATTTGTAAACTTAATTTCATTACTATATAGGAAGTGGGAGAGCCACCAAATCTTGAAAAAGTTAATTCAAAAGGGTTAACCTTTTCTTTATCTATGGGGCATTTATTATTGGTTAACCAAAAGTGTAAATGAGCAATTAATTTATAGTGTCGAATGCGTCAATTCTTTATTAATATCAACATGTTGATATTAATTCCCTATATATAAAATAAGCTTCCCGTGCTGATACAATGTCATCAAAACTTTAACAACCACAACACACTTGTACGTGGGCTTTTGTTACTCGTCTCTCTTTGATTTAAAAATTTTATACATCACTACGACGTTATCAATTATTTAAATTTTATTTAATCAGATGCTATCTTATAATTGTCTCGTACCAATAAAAAAACTCTATACTTGAACTCTTTGGAGTGAGCATCAGAGAGTTGAGCCGAGCCTTAGCAGCTGGAATAATGAAATTTTGATGCATATTGTTAGTAATATTAGTGGTGTAGGAGCCGACAATCTTATAAGCTTTTAATTCTACGCTTAATATGATAGGAATTGGCATTCATCCTCTAAAACTAAATGGAGACAGCTGAGTTATGGAGGTTGACATGGCAAAGCATATGCAATTTATTGATTTTTCATCTTTAATTAATAATATCAGCCAACACTTTTATGGTGTTGGGGGCTAGAACTGTGGTTCCATTTATTTTTGATGGCTTCAACCGACGCCTTGTGCGCATCGATAAAATAATAACTTTTTTTTTTTTTGTAAAACGAATGAAAAGGAACATGATTATAACAATTCACTTATCCCTCGAATCTTAACTATTGAATTATCGAGTAACCATTAATCTTCTTGGAGGAACAAATGGGGCCCTTAAAGCTTCTTTTGAGTTCACAAAAATAAGTGCTACTGCTTTTCAACAATCACTAGTTAAAATCTCCCTTCGAGTGTAACCCCTTCTTGCACTCATTTTCAAACCAATATCCTTCTTTCTTTCCATTTATTTATTAGAAAAATGATTCTAAAATCTTTTACACATTGCAAAGCTCACAATCATTACAATTTCAACATTTGTTGCTGCGGGCTATGATTCATTTCCCTAGAAAATGTCAGCCATTTGACACTTGTATTCAACACATATTTGAACCATAAGAGCAGAAAAATAAGAACATCAGACCATATGAAAAAAGCTTTTATTTTTTTAAATATCGGTCTGATACATACCCACATTCAACACACACAAGTCTGAAGTCCAGGTATCATAGGCTCTACTCTACAACGAGCAAGTTATTTTCCATTAATCCCTCACCAATGGTTGGGTATTCTGGTGATAGGTGCCACTCTCCGTCCACCAAGAACTTGATTTCATACCTTCACCAAATGTCAAAACTGAATGTTAGAACATTTAACGGCTTATGCATCGAAAGTCCACGGGGATCAATCATACCTTCCGGGTCTCAGCAATAATGTGGTGGAGAACTTGGTGAATGAACCAGTGTATTCTGGTGATAAGTGTTCCCCTTGACTCCATCCATCAAATGACCCCAGAACTTGTACACTTTCTGCCATGCCACACCAGAACAATGGAACTTCCTTCGACTGTGCAGCATCTACATCCTTTATTTTTTCCTTCAATTTCTCGAGTACAGCTATACACCAAAGAAAAAGAAGAGATCCTTTAGAACAGGAACTCATAGGTCGTCGCAAACTTGAAAATTCTTACCAGTCATTAGATACACGCAAAAGCCAATTCTCTCTCTATTACTGTAACGGGAAATTAAGTTTTCAAGCCGATACAGTGAAGCCCAAATCTCGATTGTGCATTATTGCCAAAATTGTCAAAATTTTCGATTTAGCAGGGGAATAAAACTCGAAATTGAAAGTAATGCCTTGAGCCATTAACATTTGGCCATTTGTTAAAACATCTCAAGTTAGATGAGGAAGAACAACTTTGTTGGTCAAAACTCAGAAGAGAATCATTACCTTCTAAGCGAGCATGAAGATGAGACTGAATGTATCTCCCATTAATTTTTCTAGAACCTTCAGGAATGCCAGCTTTAGATATTTCTTCTGCCAGTGAGACTAACGCCTGTAAATGAAAAACAATGTGCAATTAGAGAAGCTTTAAAGGGTTTTGGCCAAGAAATGTAATTAGATGACTTTACCAGTTGGAACAATTGGCTTACTAAATTGCTTAACACATCTAACAAAACAATTGGAGGCATAGTAAATGAGCGATTTTGCATAAATAAAACCCTAAACTTCGATGTAACTATGTGAGTCAAGGGAAATTGTTCTCCATGTTACCAAAGAGGTGGTATACAAAAAGAAAAAAAAAGCACCTCAATCTAAAGCATCACCACTCCAGTAAATGGATACCTTTTGCATGAGGAATTTTGTAAAGGACCAATTTTCAATGTATGGGATAATTGGTTTGCTGGAAAGTAAACAAAAAACATTGTAGCCTCACCAGCATCGGAAACAATAGCTCTTCTAAAGTCCAAGCCTCGAAAAATTACCAAGTTTGGGACCAAAAATCTTGATTCTTATACTTCACGCAGGGCATGATGAAAACTCCCAAATTTTCTTTCAATAAGTTTGCTTTAGCAATTGACAATATAAGAAACAGAAAAAGATCTAATACATATATATGTATATACATATGATAAAAAACAGAAACTGAAGTGAATATTAACCTGAATTTCCAGTTCCATGACTGCAAGTTCACTTTTGAAATTAAGTAGCTCATCTTCCTTGTCATATAACTGTAGAAAGCACAGACAGTTCATTTAGCGAGGTAAAGGCATTTTATTTGACTCTGTTAATGCTAGTAATTTTACACTGTAAAACCAATTTCGTGTAAACTAAGAATTTCTAGGCCTGTCCTCTTTGATTAGAAAGATAAAAACCTGGATTGTAGTCTGTAGATTAGCATCGATTTATCCTTTAGCAATTTCCATTACAACATTTATTGCTGAACTCAGCTCTTCCTATATGCATTTAAATGAACAAAACTCTCTTCAAGACAGTAACATAAAAGTTTTTTACCATTGAGATGTCCCTGGTTCGTGGTTGGCCTCCTTTTTCTTCTCTATTCCGTTGCCATATCTGATACTTAATAACTTAATCTCTCCATTAACAGTTAAAAAGTTTTCACCAAATATTAACTTTGTTTCCAGGTTTGACAATTTCTTTTCTTTTTTACCAGGGTGATTCAGCTGAAAAGTATCTAAGCTTAGAGCATTGCCATGTTTAGAAAAGGAAAAGCATTACTTGACTGAATATAAATACATAGACAAACCTGTCGTTTGAGGAAGCGGTTTTGCTGGTTAGCTTCACTTAGTTTTTTGGTGAGCTTTGCCCTCTCAGAGTCAGCCAGCAGGGATTTCAACTGTCGAACAATGAAACATACAATAGCATTGCACATTTAAGATGAAAGTAACTAGGACTGCATTCAAACTAATTATGATACACAAGACTCCATTAGGTTGATTCTTTT
Organism: Hibiscus syriacus; assembly: GCF_006381635.1. NCBI lineage: Eukaryota > Viridiplantae > Streptophyta > Magnoliopsida > Malvales > Malvaceae > Hibiscus > Hibiscus syriacus. The sequence continues at coordinate 266,736 of NW_024062700.1, forward strand.
ACCATTTGCCTATTGTTTTCTATTCATTTTTAAATTTTCATTTTGCATTCCATTAATTTTTTTTAGCAAATGGCAAATGCATCAAGCAGATAAAGTTAACAAGATTCAGTTATCACTTCCCTGGTGGGAATTGCTCCTAATTTCAATGCTACAGTAACGAGTTAAAGCTGCAGAACCCAGCTATCATAATAATTCCTTATCAATGAATAGAAGAGTAGAGAAATATGCATGATTCTGAAAATCAGATAACATTTTGTTAAATAAGAAATTTCAGAAAAAGCCAAAAATATCATACAAATCATACTAACCTTCAAAATTGCCCCATTTAAATTATTATTCCATTTAGGAAAGGATACCGACCTTCAAGATTAATTTATTAACCTAGTTTAAACTTTAAAGATTGAATACCTTGCAACTAAAGATGATACCATATGATTATTATATATCTTTAAACCAGAACAAGTTATCTGCGCTATCTTAGATGCTACTTTTGAATACCAAAATTGAATACATCAAAAGATTTTACAAAATATCTCACTAACTAAACTATCACAACAGTAACTTGAGGAAAATAGCTTAAGACTACATGGAACACGAAAGCCAGATTCTTTGCCTCTTGAAGGCAGTCCCTGCCAACAGTATTTACCTTTATATGCTTTGTGAAAAATGGATACACTATGCTAATTTAAGGCATTCCTAATTCTTTCATCGCACATAGCTCCAATTTCAGAATTTATTGAAACCATTTTGTTACTCACACCTAAGTAAGCCATGGGGAGGTTTCTAACACAAGTTGGAAAGCTTCTAAATTGACCAACACCATCTTCTGTGCCCGTAACTTGCATTTTATTTCTCCCTTCCGTTTTGCTCAATTATTCAACCACCCAGTCCAAAATTGGAATGTGTTCATTGTTTCAGAACAGAAAAAAATGGTGTATTTACAAATAAACAAAAAATATAAAAAACTTATTTCGTTTAAGTTCACCTCGTCATTGCTTAGTGGTTTAGCAAGGGGTTGCTCAGGTGAATCTTCAGAGGCATGCTCATCTTCACTAAAAGAATCTTCTGACTGTAGGGATGAGGATTCCTCCAGACCAACAGGCATGGTACGTGTCTTGCAGACAATAGGGCTTTTTTGTTGCTTTCTAGCAGAATCTATACTCAGATAAGCCAACATTTTATTATTAGTCTTTAATTTCCTGTCGGTCAAATTATAAGGAAATCCAGGGGCATTTCCCCCGTCCAATGCTCTCAGGTTCGATGAAAACCATGAGACTTGCTTGTCAAGACAACACCTGAAAAAATCACAATGCAAGGCAGGGATGATAATGAGAAGGGATAAATTGTTAAGGATCATATGTAGAATGGAGGAATTTAGAAAGAAAGAAAGTAGTAGTAATGTTTCTAAGCATAACAGTTCTCAACAAAAAGATGGACACAAAAAACCCTGGGTAGGTAAAAATCAGAGACAATTTGCGATACTGCTGTCACTGTGGCATGAAAAGCATAGCACCAACCAGTACCATATATAACTGAGAAGATATCAGCTAAATTTGCAGAGTAACTTTGAGACAAAGTATTTATCCTCACTGCTAATATAATAATCACGAAATCCTACCTTGTAGTAGCAATCTCCATCCCAAAGGATTTTCCTGAGAGAAAGTGACCAAATACAAACCTTAGAAGTAGATTATCATTGAAAGTAAAGTATGAATTGTTGCCACAAGTACAGCAGGCTTTTAGTTCAGAAATACATCTGAAAATATGACATCAAAAATAAGAACTTGGGCCAGATCAACAGCTGCCAAATGGCAAACTTATATTCACTTTCCTCCACCTAAGTATGTATCCCGTTAAGATAACATGAAATGCCATAATAGAGTGCTAATAATAGTAGCATTTCTTTTAGTGCTGCAATAGATCAAGAATATAAAATAGATAGAGAATTCTACTACTGCCGGTGACTAAACTTCAAATATTTAAACATTAAAACTGGATTGAATCATGAATTGGAGACCCTTATGCTCAAAGTTCTCTGAGAATATTTTAATGCTACTGACTTCTCACCACACTACTGCAGCTACATAAACCTCTTCTATTTTTGCGCTTTTTGTTATCTTTTCCCTCCCCTTTTTAATTATGTGAATAAAACAGAGGTATTACATCCATAAAGCAAAAAAAAAAAAAACGAGGAACTGATGCATCTAACATAAATCAAAACTACCATACAAGTCTCTCTAGTCACGAGTTTGCAAATGCTTGCACACAGAACATATGGAGGCTACTTGCAACAGTAAAATGAAGTCCAGGACCAGATTCTCATCAGTTGTTCTTGTAACCCTATCCACTTGGATTAAAATCTAACGATTTTGGGGTTTCCTTAAGAAAGAATTAACAAAAGAAATGATATTTCCTTTCCATTTTCTAAAATATAGACTTATCACACCTAACAATTTTCTCAGTGATTGATGCATGCATCCCTCTACTCAAATCCCCTTCTTACAAATCAAAACAATAAAATCCTCCAATAGGCAGGCAGTAACTAAATTTTCTAACATTACAGTAGTTAAACAAATGGAAGAAACGAAATTATATTCAAACGCATTGTCTGTCAGCGTAGCAGTCATCCCTGCTCTACCTCTATGTTTCATCGACTCAGATCCCGTATCATTTAAAGCATCAGATGAGTGCCTTAGAGTATAATATTATCAAATTGAGTTCTACCCATCAATCCAAATCTTCCACTCCCTAATCTTCTCTAAAGAACAATGGAAAAATAAACTACTCTTTTAATAGCTTTCAATTTTCAATCCTCTAATATTGGCGTAAATTCATACATGTTGAAAACAAACTATTAATTCATTGAAGCGGTAGTATTAGTAAGCACTTGGATAATTAAAAATGCACACCTTCCGAAATCAATACAAAATGACAGAAAAAAATATAAACAATCGAGACTTACCGGGAAGAGCTTGGATAAACAACGGAAATTGGAGTTCGCTCTGCGAGTTAGAGGAGAGAGCCTTTTGTTTGTGGAAGACAGTACATGATTATTTCAGCTGTACACGTGTTAGGCTCTTCGACACCTGGCATATAGAAGAAAATGGAACACGTGTGAACCAGTATAATCTATCACGCGCCGAATCTTAAGGATAAACATCTACGTTATTGATGAATTACGCTATTTTTAAATTCTATATCTATACTATATATATCAAGTTTCTCAATGGATTGATTATTAAATGTCGGTTTAATTAAAAAATTATTAAAAAAGTTAATAATAAATAAAATTATATTGATCTGTTTTCATGCATTTTAAATTGTAGATTAGATGATGTAGTTAGTAAGAATTGTTGCAGTCCAATCTGTTTTTTTTTTTTTGCTTGCAATAAGGATTGTAAACGCTGGTGCCGAGTGTCGGATTGGTTCATGGTCTCCCTATTTCCTTGCGTGAGTTGGAGAAGTTTAGCATCTGCAATAATCTCATGGAGTACTTTTTAGTTTGTTGTGTTAGTGCACGGGTTGAGTGGTTATATGCTTTGGTGTGGTGTAACAGACCCAAATCTTGTGGTATTGATTAGTTACTTAGGATTAGGAATGTTTTTTAATGAGGTCTTATGGATACTCTATTTTGTATGAATTTGACTATCTTAATTATACAAAACCCATTTTTCAAAAAAATAAATAAAAATTTAGCTGATGTAGTTATATTTTTTATTGGTGAGCTTTCCTAAGCTCGTTATTTATCACAGAAGCAAGATTTTTTTAATCAAGAAACTGTCCAAACTCTAGCTTTGACTCGGGTTTGGACTTTGTAACTCTCTATAGAAACCAATCCTTCCTTTGTTTTTCCAGATTTCCTCTCTTTTATCAGTTGCTGAAGCGAAAAAGCATTCTCAGCCCAAGGAAGAACGACAAAGATGCTGCATGTAAGGTTCACAGACTGGTACTTGGGCTTCTCTTTGTTTGTATGCCCTCAAGAATTGCTCAGTGCATGCTCATCGAGGTATTTAGAAACCTTTTTTCCCACTAATTACTGAAACAAATGGATTAGAGTAGTATGAGTTGTTTCAATTGTCTTTGCAGCCATGGAAACAATTGAAGAAAGGCATATTGCCAGTGAAGAATCTCTTGTATCTGTTCAAAAGGTTGGTGATTCATGAAATAATGTGACATTAAGCATATACGAATTCAAATCTCAATATGTGTATTATGTACGAACTCTTTAGTATCGAAACGGATTGTGTATGTTTGTTCATATTTGGTAGTTTATGCGATAATATTGTATTTCTATACAGGAATTTAATGATGGTTTTGGAGGAAGGAAAATGGAAGACATGAAGTAACAGTGGCGAGAAGTGACCCTTAATATCAGTTGTAGTTGTCGATCATTAGAATTAAGTTTTAGCTAGAAAGTTAAGATTTTAGCTTGAGAATTATGTTGAAGCTTGTTGAGTATAGTTTAATGGTAGATTCTTTGTAATGGTGTTATAGCATGTTCAAGAGTCTTATTTATGCCCCTTAATTTCACATAAGACTTAATAATAAATGGGAAACCTCAAGGTAGGAGTTTGGGGACTTTGGAAAGGTTTTTAGAGTGATTTGGAGAGTTTTCTTGGGTTAAAAAGTGAATTTTGCAGTATAGGTTTCGAAACCCTTGGGTTGGTTTCGAAACCTCTGCCCAAAATGTCAAAATTAGCCAAAAAAAACATTGTCCGGGAGGCCCTAGACCCATAGTATGACCATAACTAGGATCGAATAGGTGTAAAACACTAGAATAAGTGCTAAAGAAGGTGTTTAAAGTTGGGTTGAAATGAATGAAATAGCTGTAGAGGTACCAATACTGCAGAGAGGGTGTCAATACTATAAGGCCAGTATCAATACCAAGGGTATTGTTTGAGTTTAAAAGCAAGGAGAATTATAGAGGTAGTATCAATATTGTAAGGTCAGTATCAATACCAAGGCTTTGTGTTGAGCAGTAAAGAAGAGATGTTTAGAGATATGTGAGGTTTTCCCAAAAGCTAATAATTACTCTCCAAATAAGACTACAAGTGAAAACAATAATAAAGTTAATTTCAAACGTAGAAACAAGAATAAAGTAGGATCAAATAAGATTAACCTTGTTTGATTCTCGAGAAATGATTCGGAGACCCGAGTTCCTTTAGAAAAGCTAGCAGAGTTGAAAGTATAGTTTATATCTGGATATATCCTTAGGGAGTATGCAAGGCATTTTAAGCTGACTAGTTTGGGCGCAATGTCTGACACTCAAGGAGTGGGCTAGTCGAGAGTGTGGTGTCCGATGCGGAGATTTCGGAGGCCACATTCTCGGTAGACTAGAGAGGTGTGTGAGCTCTGAGATGCAGCCCTTCAGCCGCACCATGATGTCTATATAGTAGATAGTGAGTATACGAGTATACTCACTAAAGCAGAGCATAACAGATCAATATACTAGATAGTAAAGCAATAGACTTGATAGCTTGAGCCTTTCAGTGATGTACAATTAGTATGATTTAGCTGTTAGTGTGGCACTGAGCTAGTTAGCTCAGCCTTTATATGTTTCCATTGGTAGGTTAGTAGATCAGCCAGTTCGAGAATATTTAGAGTGATTGAGGTCCAGATCTAGTACAGAGGAGAGTATGTCATCCAATTTCTTAAAGTGTATGTATATTCATAAACCTAGTTGTAATGTTTATATTTTTAAAAGTATTTATTTATTTTGAGAGCTCTCCGATGTAACAAGTTTTTATTATATATTTTATGGTTGGTTTTATTAAAATGGTTGCCTTAAAGTCAAAGAAGTAGAAGAGAAAATGTTGGTCAGCCACTCTGGTGGTTCCGTGTGGCATCCGGATCGGGCGACTGTTTGTCGTACTGGTATAGGGTGTTACAAGTGCAATTGACATTAAATATGTATTCTACGAAGGTTTAGAAGCATGTGGTTCAAATTTGGTAAAATTGGATTTAAAATGAAAGAGAAATTAAAAGAATAATAAAATCATAGACTAAATTGTAAAACTGACAAATATTTAGTCAGATTTATAATTTTTCGAGCAACTTAAAATTTTCAAATTTTAACTTGACTCGAACTAAAAAATCGAATCAATAATTCAAGTTGACTCGAATAACTCATGCACACAAAGTTGCCAAGAGGTTCCTTGAAGTATATTAGACTTAACTTCACCAAATGAATAGGTTCGATCCTTGGAGAATATTAGAATAATCATTCACCTAGACCTTGGTAAAAGAAAAGATGATATCTTCCGGATAAATATTTTGTAAAAGAGTACTTGAGGTCCTTGTACTTATCTAAAAAAAATTAATGTGGTTCTCGATATTTTTTTGTACTCAATGTGGCCATTGAACTTATAAAAAGAACTTAATGTGGCCTTTTGACCAACAGTTTTCGTCGTTGACCATTATGATGTTGATGTGGCACTTCATGGTCTTAATGTGACGATCCACGGCACTGATGTGACAATCCACAATGACTGGTGAAGTGTCTGATGACGTGGTAGATGGGCTAAATTGTTTTTTTTCAAGTTCGAGGGCCAAATCAATTCTTTTAAAAGTTTAAGGGCTTATTTGATTTTTTTAAATAAAATATTTAAATTCAAAATATAAAATATTTAAAAACTTAAATATAATAATATAAAAAATTAATTAATAAAAAAAATTATTTTGTATCTAATAGAAATTGACGGTTCTTACTTTTTTCTATGATCAAGTTTGGGTGAAGTTTACTTCCACATTGTTGAGTTAATCGATTGATGAAAATGGCCAAGAGGGAGGTGAATTGGCAATTAAAATTTTGGTGGAAGCTTTTGTAGAAAATTGAAAATATTTGCACAACGATTTAGAGTGGTTCGACTTTCTCAACCAAAGTCTACGTCCATTACCTTAGCTATCCACACTAAGGATTTCCAACAAATTCTAATTTGTTCTTTCTTTGAGGACAAAGAGTAACCTTACAACTCCCTCAAGAATTATAACCCAAATTCTTGAGCACACTCTTTTTCAAAGAGAAATACACAAATTTGTAAACTTACAAGGAAAACCTCACAAGGTAAGATGTTTGCACAATTCTAGAACAAGAAAAGAACACTAAAAATAATTATAAATGAGCACAATGGTGTTCTTGAAAGCAAAATGAATATTGAAAGGAAAATTGGCTTGATTTGTACAAACTTGGTGTTTGATGCTTTCTCTCTTGTCTCTCTATAATTTCTTGTTGATCAAAGGCTTCAGAACTTGTTTAAATACTCCCTCAATTGATTCTGAACGTTGGGGATGATTAGTGGAGTCAATGGAGCCGTTTAAGTGTGAAAACCATTAATACAACAGCTTGGAGCGTGGGGGGAATCGGTACCCCCTCATGGGGAATCGGTTCCCTAAGTGTAAAATTCAAATATTCGACCGTTGAACAGTGGGGGGAATCGATACCCCTGGGGGGGAATCGGTTCCCTCCGAGCATACTGGAATTCTCGGAGCCAAACCATTCAGGGGGAATCGATATCCCCTTGGGGGGAATCGGTTCCCTCTGAGCAATCTGGAATTTTTGGCTTTGTAATGGTTCGAAATATTTTGTAAAATTGTTTTGAAATTATTTTAAGATTAAAACTTAATTTTACACTTTAGTAAGGATTTAAAAATGAACTTTGAAATACTTGAGTAATATTTTGATATTCGATTTAATATATCGAATATGCTTAGAAAATCATTTTCAAAATTAAAATTCTTTTAATTTAATTGTTATATCGAAACAACAAAATGTTTTTAACAATCTCCCCCTTTTAAATATAACAAAACATTTTAAGATTTTCTAATTTCAAAATGAATTTTGATTTTGAAAAATACTACTCCCTCTTACTTTAACACTACTCCTCTTCAAAAACGTTTTTTAATATTTCTCCCCCTTTTTGTTAATCAAAAAGACTCGTAAAGTTTTTTTAAACAAGGTTTTGAAATCATTTAGCCAATTGATTATATATATATAAATACGCTACTAAGAACACAATCAAGAGAAATGTTAGCCATTAGTTCCATAATCAATATTCATAAACATGTAATGGATAATTGGTCATATATGTCTAAAGATGCAAATAAACACGAAATCCAAATCAATGTATAAACATAAGTTCGAACAACAAAAATAAACAATCCAAAAGCATTCAAAATGTTTTAACAATAAGTTCAATCCAAACAAGCAAAGCAAGATCATAGTTCAAGCATCCGTAGAAGGATCGGGAGGAGGGAAATGAGCTCGCATAGCTGCCATTTCAGAGTGAGTTCATAATACGAGCGTTGGTGCTTATTGTTTGCACGCATCTCCCGAAGAATTTCCAATTGTTGAGCTTACATAGTCGAGAAGTGAGATTCTATGGATGTGAAGCGAGAATCCAATGATGCATAACGGAAATCAAATGTCTCCATAAATGATTGAAAATATGGAGGCACATGATCTTCTTGCTGAGGTTGTTCCTCGTGTTGTTCCGACTCATCGTCGGTTTCGTCAATATCTTGCATTAATTGTTCAAGCTCGGGATCGTCGTTAGCTTCTAGTGGAGCTTGAGAAGAGCTAGCTCCCGGAGTATTTTCAGAAGATCGAACCCATTCACTGGTGTCCTTATTCTTTATCCATCCCGCTCTCGTTAAGGAAAGAAGATTAATTTGTTTCTTGAGAGGAAAGACGACATCTAGACCTACTCTAAGCCCAACTTTAGAAAATAGATTACTAAGAATACAACCGTAAACTAGAGATGAACAGAGTTTCTTATTAGGAACAAGATTTACAGTTTCAACAATTTCAGCAAAATAATCTGAGGTAGGTTTATTTTAATATTGTTTGGAAACATATAACCACCAAAGATCTAAAGCACGGACACTCGCACTATCCCTTCTTTTATAACGAGAACCTAAAAACTGTTTTTCATTTGATATAACATCATTATCTAATTCCAATTCATTAGCTATGTAAGCCAAGTCAAGATGGATGAATTGTCCTAGGAGATAGAAATGAACTGCTATGGTTCTGGTTTGAGCTCGGTTTTTAATACAAACGACATTAGAATAAAATATGCGAACAAGTTGATGGTAAACTATAGGTTCAAGATCACAAAGTTTATCAAATTTCCACTCTTGCAAAAGAGGAAGATATCTAAAATCGATATATATCATAGCTTGACGAGAAGGAATACGTTCTTCTCTAATTTTGTAAGAGTTAAAATATTGATAATACCAAAAACGATGATTTCTAGGACCAGGATGATTGAAGCACGAGTTTTGGATAGTCATATTAGGATCAACGGGATTAGGAATAGGAATTTCATGATAGGGGAGGATTTGGAGGTGGATTTGGTTGTGGTTTAAACGACTACATGATGACCTAGCACATTTAGGATTGACATGGTTAGGAATCGGAATAGAATGGATAACCTGCAATTTAGACACATGTATGCAATATAAACAAACCCAAAACTCAAATGATTCCTCAATATTTCAAGGTTCTCTAAATCGAATCCTAAAGGGAATGGTTTGAAAAACTATTTGGAAAATAGTGTTTGAAAATCATAATACGTATAGTTTTTATGAAAACATAATTGAATTAAAAACATCAATTAAAACAACAATTTTCAATTTTTTTTTACATTTAAAGATAGTTTTGAAAAATTGAGTGTTTTTGACGAAATTGGTTGTAAAATCATCATATAACCAAATACCCGATGTAATGTTCATCTATTAGAACTAATCAAAACTAGTCCTAAGTTCAAAAATCAATGAAATAGAGGATTTTGAAATATTACCTTGAAAATTTGGATTTTATGAGAATGTGATGTTGTTTGCAAGGATTAGAAGTTGAAGAACGATCTAATTCCGACTTGTATTTGATGATTTTGGCAAAAATGGAGATTTAGAGAGAAATAGAGGATGAACGCCGTTTAAGAAAGAAGAGAGGTTTTGAGAGAATCGGTTTTTTGGTCGTGATATATCCAGAACCCATGGGGGGTATCGATTCCCTTAAGGAGGGAATCGGTTCCCATTCAAAGGGGGAATCGGTTCCCCTTCAAGGGGGTATCGATTCCCTCTGCACTAAAACTGCTAAAATTTGATTTTAAACACTCAAAATGCTAAATTAATTTTCTCTAGTGGTATTGACAACTAATATATTGAAAATTAATCATGTTCAATCCATCAAATTAATATTTAAATTACATTTGAACATAAAGTTAATTTTCACCAAGAATCATAAACTCCCCCTAACTAAAAGCAATGAATGCAATCAAAAATTATTATTATAAGCATTTTTCATTTATACTTAAAAGTGCTAAATTTATTTTAAACACTAAGTGAAGATAGATCAGTTAAACCTAATTCTCTCCTAAGTGTCCAAAAACGTTCATTGTCTAAAGGTTTTGTAAAGATATCCGCTAATTGATGCAAAATATCAACAAATTCTAGAACTACATCTTCCTTAGTGACATGGTCTCTAATGAAGTGATGTCTTATTTCAATGTGCTTAGTTCAAGAGTGTTGGATGGGATTTTTAGTGAGACAAATAACACTAGTATTGTCACACTTGATAGGAATGGTATCTACTTCAATTCCATAATCAAAAAGTTGTTGTTTCATCCATAAAACTTGTGCACAACAACTACCGGGCTGAAATGTATTCGGCTTCAGTGGTAGATAATGCAACACAATTTTTTTTCTTGAAAACCAAGAAATCAGCATATTTCCAAGGAATTGGCAAGTACCGGAGGTGCTTTTCCTATCTAATTTGCATCCTCCATAATCCGCGTCAGAAAAGGCATGCAAGCTAAAGCTAGAATCTCTAGGATACCAAAGTCCTAAACTAGAAATGTCCTTAAGGTATCTAAAGATTCTCTTAACAGCTAATAAATATGATTCCTTAGGACATGATTGAAATCTAACACATAAGAAAACACTAAACATAATGTCTGGTCTACTTGCAGTTAGATAGAGCAAAGAACCAATCATTGACCTATATAATTTAACATCCACACATTTACCTCCTTCATCCAAGTCAAGCTTTGTAGAAGAGCTCATTGAAGTGTCATGAGGTTTCCCATTTTCCAGTCCAAACTTCTTGAGCATATCTTTGACGTACTTAGCTTGATTGATGAAGATGCCATCTTTTCTTTGCTTGATTTGGAGTCCCAAGAAAAATGAGAGCTCCCCCATCATGCTCATTTCGAATTCGCTTTGCATTAGCTTAGAAAATTCTTGGCAAAGAACATCATTAGTAGAACCAAATATTATATCATCAACATAAATTTGAACTACTAATAAATCTTTACCTTTATGCTTTAAAAACAATGCAGTGTCAACCTTCCCTTTTGAAAAACCTTTTTCAATTAAAAAAATTGACAATCTTTCATACCAAGCTCTAGGAGCTTGTTTTAAACCATAAAGCGCTTTTGTCAATTTAAGAACATGATCCAAAAATTTTGAATCTTCAAAACCTTGAGATTGTTCCACATACACTTCTTCTTTTATAAAACCATTTAAAAATGCACTTTTAACATCCATTTGATATAATTTAAATTCATGAAAACATGCAAATGCTAATAACATTCTAATTGCTTACATCCTAGCTACGGGAGCGTATGTTTCATCATAGTTTATGCCCTCTTCTTGAGTATACCCTTTAGCAACAAGTCTAGCCTTGTTTCTCACTATATTACCACTTTCATCAAGCTTATTCCTAAATACCCATCTAGTACCTACAGTAGATTTATTACTAGGCCTTTCAACTAATGTCCATACTTTACTTCTCTCAAATTGATTTAACTCTTCTTGCATAGCCATAATCCAATGTTCATCATTTAATTCTTCTTTAATATTCTTAGGCTCTATGCATAAGATAAATGCAACATAATTACAAATATTTCTAAGAGAAGATCGAGTTGTTACCCCTTTAGATGAATCACCTATGATTTCACCATCCTTGACATAGTTGTACTCTCTTGGGTAAGATGCTTCCCTTTCTTCAATGGTTGGATTTTCGAGAGGATCATGAGTTTCCTCATCTTTCGTTTCTTCCTTTGATGATGGTTCTCCAACGTCATGTCTAACGTCATTTGTATTTATAATACCTACATCATCATTCAAACAAGAATCCTTCCTCGGAAGGAGATTATCATCGAAAACAACATGTACAGACTCTTCTACAACTAAAGTTCCAAGAAAAATTCCTTCATCACTTTTAGCATCAAATTTGCCAAGATTGTCTTTACCATTGTTTAAAACAAAACATTTACATCCAAAAGGATGAAAATAGCTAATGTTAGGCTTTTTATTTTTAAAAAGTTCATATGGAGTTTTCTTTAAAATAGGCCTAATCATTACTCGATTAATAACATAACAAGCAGTATTTGTGGCTTCCGCCCAAAAATATTTTGGCAAATTGTTTTCACAAAGCATGGTTCTAGCCATTTCTTCTAAAGTTCGATTTTTCCTCTCAACAACTCCATTTTGTTGAGGGGTTCTAGGTGATAAAAAATTATGGATAATACCATTAGAATTACAAAACTCAGTAAATCCAAGATTTTCAAATTCAGTTTCATGATCACTCCTAACACTAGTTATAGAGTAACCTTTTTTGTTTTGGATTACTTTTGAAAACATGATGAATTTTTCTAATGCTTCATCTTTAGTGCTTAAGAATAGAACCCAAGTATATCTAGAATAGTCATCTACCAAGACAAATGCATATTGTTTTCCACCCAAGCTAGTAGTCCTAGTTGGCCCAACAAGATCTATATAGATCAATTGTAATACTCTACTAGTTGATACGTCATTAATGGATTTAAAAGAAACTCACTTTTGTTTTCCTTTAGTACAAGCATCACAGATTTTATCATTATCAAATTTCAGTTTAGGCAGTCCTCTTACTAAGTCTCCTTGAATTAACCGTTGCAAAACACTCATACTAGCATGTCCTAGTCTTCTATGCCATAACCAACTATCATGCTCATCCTTAGCAACTAGGCATAAATTAGTCATATTGATAGAATCTAAATGCACCATGTAAATGTTTCTTATTCTATGACCAACAAGCATAATCAAAGTAGATGCAATGTCAATCAATTTTGCAAACACTTGATTTAAAAATAAGACATTGTATCTTTTGTCAAATTCATGTAATCAAATTATGCTTTAATCCATTCACATACAAAACATTATGCAATGTTGATAATTGAGATTAAAAGCACATGCATAAAGTTTTTGAAAATGTTATGCATTAAAACTTTATAATAAAAAAAATCTATGCATAATCATTAAGAAAAAATTAAGGTCAAAATTTTGCAAAACCAAAGTTCTTGAAAAATCGATATCAATTGTTAAAGAGATATCAATTACATTTTAAAAACAATTTTGACCAAAACTTAATATGATGAACTAGAGTTTATAAAACATTACCAAAAATTATTATGTTAATCATACAATATTTTTCAACATACATGAGACAAAACATAATCATTTAGAATTATTTAACATTTAAAACCTCATGCATGCATAAACTAAATGAGCAACCAAATAAAATAAAAAACATTAAGTTTAGAGGTTACCCATTCCTTTTACATGTGTGGCTAGAGCATCTTGAATATCATCATCTTGATCACCATTGCTCCCACACACCTACAAGAGACATTTAAGTAGATTTTGGTATCCAAATTGCTTTGGATCCTTGAACATTAGTTTCAATGCCCCTTGTTCCTTTTGAAACCCATACTTGTCTAATTTTAAATCGTTTTCCTTTCTTTAAAGGACAAGTATGTTCCCTATGACCATGATAATGACAATGTGAACATATTGTCATTATTGAACTAGATGAATTATTTAAAATGATATCTTTTTCTTTTGTTAAACATTCAAGCTTAACTTTTAAATCAAAATTTTCTTTTTCAATACTTTCAAATTTCATTTTTGAAAGCTCTAAATCCTTCTTCAAGATTTCATTTTGATTTTCAAAATCCATTTTCGTTTCTAGAAGAAGTTTGTTTAATTTGAAAATTTCTTTTTCAAAGTTTTTAGATTTTATTTTTGAAAGCTCTAACTCCTTTCTCAACATTTCATTTTGATTTTTCAAGTCTGTTTTAGCTTTCAAAAGAAGATCATTTTTAGCAATAAATTTAAAAATCAATTTATTGTATTTGGAGTTCATGGTCTCAAACTCCGAAAATAATTCATCATAAGCATCTTGTAACTCATTAAAAGATTTTGAATTTAATTTATTTGAGTTAGAAGATACCTTTGGCTCTGTGAGAGCTAATAGAGACATCACATTTATTGGTTCTTCTTCTTCTTTGTCTCCATAGATCTCCTCAAGCTTATCCCACATCTCCTTGGCATTTGAACAAGAAGAAACTCCTTTATATACATTATGATCAATTGCACAACACAACATGTGCATAGCTTTTGTATTTTGTTGAGCTTTCTTCCGTTCTTGATCACTCCACTTCTTTGCCTTCTTTGTAGGAGAAGAATATCCTTTCTCAATCATCATCCAAGCTTCCATATCAAATGTTTGGATAAATATCATAATAAGTTTCTTCCAACGACGATAATTTGTTCCATTGAAGTGTGGAGGCACGTCAATTGGTCTGGATTATTCCATGGAGAATGAACCGGAAGTGGATGCCATCTTTATCGATTTAACTCTTCCCGGATCTACTCAAGAGGCAGTTAAACCTTCAAATGAGTCAAGCTCTGATACCAATTGTTGAGTTAATCGATTAATGAAAATGGCCAAGAGGGGGGTGAATTGGCAATTAAAATTTTGGTGGAAGCTTTTGTAGAAAATTGAAAATATTTTGCACAATGATTTAGAGTGGTTCGACTTTCTCAACCAAAGTCTACGTCCACTACCTTAGCTATCCACACTAAGGATTTTCCAACAAATTCACTAATTTGTTCTTTCTTTTGAGGACAAAGAGTAATCTTACAACTCCCTCAAGAATTATACCCCAAATTCTTGAGCACACTCTTTTTCAAAGAGAAATACACAAATTTGCAAACTTACAAGGAAAACCTCACAAGGTAAGATGTTTGCACAATTCTAGAACAAGAAAAGAACACTCAAAAATAATTACAAATGAGCACAAATGGTGTTCTTGAAAGCAAAATGAATATTGAAAGAAAAATTGGCTTGATTTGCACAAACTTGGTGTTTGATGCTTTCTCTCTTGTTTCTCTATAATTTCTTGTTGATCAAAGGCTTCAGAACTTGTTTAAATACTCCCTCAATTGATTTTGAACTTTGGGGATGATTAGTGGAGTCAATGGAGCCGTTTAAGTGTGAAAACCATTAATACAACAGCTTGGAGCGTGAGGGGGAATCGGTACCCCTCATGGGGAATCGGTTCCATAAGTGTAAAATTCAAATATTCGACCGTTGAACAGTGGGGGGAATCGGTTCCCTCCGAGCATACTGGAATTCTCGAAGCCAAACCATTCAGGGGGGAATTGGTACCCCCTTGGGGGGAATCGATTCCCTCTGAGCAATCTGGAATTTTTTGCTTTGAAATGGTTCGAAATATTTTTGTAAAATCGTTTTGAAAATATTTTAAGATTAAAACTTAATTTTACACTTTAGTAAGGATTTAAAATGAACTTTGAAATACTTTGAGTAATATTTTGATATTCAATTTAATATATCGAATATGCTTAGAAAAATCATTTTCAAAATTAAAATTCTTTTAATTTAATTTGTTATATCGAAACAACAAAATGTTTTCAACACACATATCATGTTATATTCACTAAAAATGTTTCTCTTAATTGGATAACTATTTTTTATTTTCTAATTATATAGTTAATGATAATTTATAAATAAATTTTAATTTCATAATTTTTAAATTTTATTTTTATAAGACTTTATAATATTTAATTAATTCATTTTATAAAAATTTAGTGAAATAAAATTTAAATGACACTTAAAATTTAAAATTTAATATAACTAGATGTAAATATATAAAATAAAATATGTGCGGGAAGAGTGAATTTAGATTTATATAAATAAAAGTCAAGTTAAATTCGAGGTTGAAAGTAATAATACATATTTTAAATTTTAAATAATTTAATTTTTATTTTTGGTATTATTATATTTAAGTTTTTGAATATCTTTATATTTTTTAATTTAAAATATATATATTTTTTAATTTAAAATATATATATTTTTTAAAATCAAATAAGTCCTTAAACTTTTTAAAAAAATCAATTTGACCTTCGAACTTGAAAAAAACAATTTAGCTCATCTGCCACACCATTAGCCGCGTCACTAGCCACTATGGACTACCATATCAGCATTGTAGATCGCTACGTCAGCACCGTGAAGTGTCATGTCAACATCGTAAAGGTCAACGACGGAAACTGTTGGTCAAAGGACCACATTGAATTCTTTTTATAAGTTTGAGTGGCACATTAGTGTAAAAAAATATCGAGGGCCATATTAATTTTTTTGGACAAGTATATGAACCTCAAGTACCATTTTGCCTAAATATTTAAATGGTGAGATATATTTACTAATGTGAACAATCATGTGAACCTACATATTTTAAATGGTGAGATATATTTACTAATGTGAATATGATAGTAAGGAAAGTAATGATAAATTGATTAATTTTCTTGGTTGAATTTTTGCTTCCTCTTCTCGATCAAAGAATGCACATTCGCTGCTTGTTACATAAGATCAATGAGGGATTATTTTCTTAGTTACCTGTTTCAAATTCACATTGATTGCTATTACCTGTTCCAAGCCCACATGTTTTAACGAGCTACATTCTTTACTAAGCCCACATGCTCTAACTATTTCGTCTCGAACACAATATCCTTATCCTAATGTGCCTAACTTTAATCCAACCCATTATAATATGGAGCTCATCAGGTCCATTAGCTTGTTCAATATTCCTCCAATCCTCTCATCAGGTCCAATTATTATAGGCAATATCCTTATCCTATTGATTATATCATCAGATTCTTTGGCTTCTTCAAAGCAAAAACAGCAAAGAGAAGGGGACATGTCAGCATATATGATCAATGAAGATTTGAAGGTTTACAACAAGTTTAATAAGCCGTTAGAGATTGGTTAAGATTGGGAGGTTTATAACAATGGATATAAATATAAAATCGAAATTATACTAACTGATCTCATTTAATATTGCAATCAGGCTCAGCATCACATAATTGTAAAGCAATGCGCTGTACCTCTTTTAGCATTTTCTACTGGGATCCTACGGTCTGGAAAACAGTAATGTGTTTTCAAATAAACAACTTATATAAAGTTCACTCATCGCATTTTAACTTTCTGAGGATTTTATGGCACTGCAGTAAGTTATGCCTCTATAAAGCATTGTTTGAAATGTTCGAGATTTGAACAGCTCGTGTTAAGTGTTAGGCTCCGCTTTCTGTCTGTTTATAAGCATCCAGGAAGCTATCACGGCATTGGTAATAGGTTTAGATTGAACTGAGCCTCCCTGTTTGTTTCTTCCATAGCCTCGTAACTCCCTCTGCATGATTCATTTTTTTTTATATATAAAAAAAGACTCTAGAATCAGTGTCATTGCACGAGTGTTGTAAGTAAATCACACTGCAATTTTGTAAGAGAATATACCCAATGGTCAAAGAAGGAAATTGTACTGTTGCTGGTGGTTGTACGGATGGGGAGGAGGTGGAGGAGGAGGAGGAGGAGGCAAGGTTTCGCAGTTCATGTGGTGCATGTTCAGTCGGCGTCTGCTCTTTTTCTTTCAGCTTCATCAATGGCACAAGTGTTAAATCAAAGTCAAAGAATGAAACAACAAACTTCATATATATAGTTGAATAGTGAAAGGCATGTATTAAGTTGCTTTTTTTTTATTACCTTTTTTGCCAGCATGTTGTTCTGGTCTTGCAATGTCCTTTCCTGTCACAAGATTCCGTGTCAAAATATTTGTTCTCTTTTCGTATTTACTTTTAGATTACTAAATATAAACCAAGTCATGGGGAAAGAGTTCATCATATGACAAAATCTTACTCTCTTCTGCAGCAATGAAATGGACTCGTGCATGAGTTTATTCTGCATGTCAGAGCAAATCATGGTTTAGTAGACTTAAAGCATTCAAATGACTAGAATTGGAAAATAAGTTTTCAAAGAAATCATTGAACAAGCTCGTTTTACCTTTCTAGTCCGTATTCGTTTCAGAGAATTACCAATTTGTTGTTCCAAAAGCTGCAGGTCCCTCAGACTCAAGGTATCATGCTCTTCTCCTCGGAGCTGCCTGCATTGATTAATATAATATCTAATCCAACATAAGGCCATTTTAGCCTTTATTTTTAAGACAAAAAAACTCTTATTTTGAAGAGTTGACCATTTATTAAGTAACAATTTCCAGTCACATTAGGTTTTTTTGTCTCAAAATAAAACGCTAAAATCACACTACTCTAACAAAGAGAATAAAAATTAAAATAATTATTTAATTAATCGTTTAATAACATTTTTTATCATTACGCAAATATCATATATGCCAGCAACTTCCAAACATATGTAGTTACATTTGTACCTCAAGTTCCTTTGTATTGCTTCAACAGTCGACGTAAGTTTGGAACATTCCAAAGACAAGTTTGCCTGTGCAGCATTTACATAAGGCTTAAAGAGTTTAATGATCCCATTTTCCTTTAAATAAAAAAAACTAATAATACAATTATTGTTGTCAATCTATCCAAGTTCAAGGATGATATTGAATAAAAGAACGTTCAATTAATATTCCTATTTTTTAAAATATATTATTAAGGTTTTTTATCGTATTGTATACGTATATCCAGGTATTCATCAAATACAAATTAAGTAGGATAGAATACATGATTTACATTTTGAATAAATTTCACGATTTTATGCAAGGCATACCTGTGATTCAGAGCCTGATGAAGCTAGCTGCCTCTCTGCGTATGATTTTTGTTCATATCGTTCTAGGATTCTCTCCATGCTGTAATTACAACACAAGAAGTTAATCAAGGAAAATACCTAAATACATCAACATGAACAACGAATTGAACTACACAAATAACAGGGAAATTTACACAACCTCGTGAATATTTACTGCAAATGCAAGGAATGATAGTGCATATGACTCGTACATCTACTTTTGTTTAATATTTACGATTCTGCTTTTATTATTATTATTCATACAATATTCAAATTATTTAAATTGAGCCACCAACCGTGAGATTATGTCCAAAATAAAAAAGATAAATTGTCAAAAACCATCACAAGCTTATTTTTTTATTAACAATTTTATAGTTTTTGGATTATGAATTTTGAATTTGATTATCTTAAGTTTTATTTATAGACTGATTAAATGAATATTAATATAAATCTTTAAAAATACATAAAATTAAATATATTTAAAATAATTTAATTTTAATAAAGTATGTATTGAAATATAGCATTCCTACAAAGAAAATATTATAGTCTGTAAGTTTAATGATGTTAATAGAGTTGGACATTTTTCTGTTGTAACCAAAATTTCTACAATATGTACATCGTTTAGGATGTCTTTTTTTATATTCATATCATTATTAATCCTATTCGATGTCGGACAACCTTTCTAATATTTATGCAAAAAATTGGTATCAATATTGTTCTTTATAGGATAAATTCTAGGCATTTTACAAGTGGAGTATAATACCAAATTCATGAGGTACCGATATTGTTTCTTTGATATTGATATCAAGTGCTAATATTATTACCAAGGTTTTTTTAAGAGACTTCGAAGACTTAATTGGGTACTTGTACTCAAGGGAAGTATTGATATACTATATAGGTTGGCAATGATAGTAAAGGTTAATAAGACTTCGAGGCTATTTTTTATATCAATACTTAAGGGGATTACTTTTATCCATGTGTTTGTATCAATACCCAAGTATAGGTATAGATACCATCAATGATAACGGAATAGCATATTTGAGATATTGAATAGGACTTATGAGTAGAGTGTCTAATGTGACTGATATCGGGAAATAAGCTTAAAAGTGATAGCTTAATAATAAGAAGTTAATAATAATGTGAATAATTAATGGTATGTGTGTGAAAAGCATAAGAATATTATGATGTAAGATTTCTTAAAATTTATGTCTTTGATTGACATTCGGGAAACAAGGAGCACACCCATATTACTTGTGGTTGAAGATCTTTTATTGTGTTTAATGAGTTATCCAAATATCATAAGATTCGTGATGAGACACTTAAAGTATGCTAGTCAAATGTTGATCTAATGCTCTTGTGACCTAAATTCATCCATATGCTCTAGAGGAGTAGGCTAGTCAGGTGTTCGTTCCTAATGCAAAGGTGATTCAGGTTAGAGGGGTGTGAGTCTCGTGATGTACATGTGATCCCAAACTACATCACAATGCTTGCTTATGTGTTGTGGATGAGTCTTTAAGTTACGGTTATCTGAACTTCATCCTTGATGTTATATTGTGATTGTAGATATGCATGACATTGACAATATGCTTCTTTGGCTACACACTTAAGCATATTTATATTATGAATGCATATAGTATGCTAGAGTTATTTGTGTGACACTTAGCTCGTGGCTCAATTTTTAGAATGTGTTACCATTCACTTGCATCTAGGAGCCATTCGAGGAGCACCATGTCGAATCAAATTTTTGTTGATCTTTTAGAATACATCTTTGATTTATATGGGATATTTATGACTTATATTCCAGACGTAACTTCGTTTTATAAAACTTATATTTGATATTTGGTTTGTATTTTTAGTTTGGAGCTCTATAATTTTTATGAACTTAAGTTATACTATTTATTTTGGACTAATTGTTATATCTTTATGATTTGTTAAATATATTCAAAAGGAAAAGATATTTAGTCAATTCCGTATAATATTTAAGTTAATTAAATTCGGGCTAAACTAAATTAGGATGTTACATTTTTTGCGCTCGTTATTCTAAAATGTGATAGACGCACGTAGGACTGTAAATGGACTGAACGTTTACCGAACCGTTCATGAATTGTGCGACGGGAAGTTCGTTTATGTTCGTTTATTTATTAAATAAACGAACATGAACAAGTTTTGCATTCGTTTAATTAAATGAACGAACACGAATAAAGGGTTCGTTCATTCATTTACGTTCGTGAACGTTCGATTATATGTTCGTTCATTTATGTTCAAACATAGAGCAAGTTGAATATGTTACGAAGATTATTGAAGTTGTTTGGATTTCAAGAAGATTTGTTGAACAAATTAACTTTAAGTCTTTATTATGTTCATATAGCTTATTTATGATTTATGTATGTTTTTGTCGTATTCGAACAAACTAACTCTAAAGTTCCATGTTATATTAATGAATTTTAAGTTGTTATTCTTGTTGTTTACTTTTTTTACATTCATTTGTTGTGTTTGAATAAGTTTGTTTTTTATGTTTGTGTTCGTTTATGTTCATTTATTGTGTTCGTTTATGTTCATTTATTGTGTTCGTTTATGTTCATTATTATGTTCGTTTATGTTCATTTATTGTGTTCGTTTATGTTTATTTATTATATTCGTTTATGTTCATTTATGTTCGTTTATCATTTAAATGAACAAACATGAACAAGCTATATTCCTTAACGAATGAACATGAAAGAAAAAAAAATTCATTTATATTCGTGTTCGTTTATTTATTAAATGAACGAATATTAACATACATCTGTTCGTATGCGTTCGGTTTATTTACGGGGCTAGACGCACGAGATTAAAACCAAACTTTCCAATTTAAAATGCTGATAGAAAAAAATTCTGTAAAAGCACAAACTTTAAAATGTTATTTTCGAATATATATATATATATCCTAAAAAGTGTGCTTCATCAGTTACACCTTCCATTTTAAGCAATACAAGATATGAGTGTTGAGTGTGCACACTTTTCCTTTATGTGACACGTTCACTTCGTAAAAATATGTTACTTACGTAAATAATTGAGGATGAATTTCATTTCTTTAGATAACTTAAAGAATGATAATCTAACTTAAAGAATGCTATTATCAGAGTCGGAGGAATGAACTTTTGTAAAATTTGATATAGATTAATTAATCAATAGATCAGATATTAATAATTATTTTAAAATAAAACAATACCATCTTCGTAAATAATTTTTTGTACTAACATCATTGATGGAAGACTTTATTTTCCAAGAAAACTTGTTCAATACTGCCGAATTTGTCTTTTGAAGTTTACTTGATCACCTACTTTATGGGACATTTTACAAGAATTAAAGAATACTTATCCCAATTCTTAAAAAAAAATGCATGATGTCTAACTAAAGATTACTAGTGTCTAATTTCAACTTAGAACAAATACTACTTTGTAATCAAACAAGGAAATTGGACGATTATCAGAATATTTAAAACATATATTATTTTATAATTACCTTAACTTACTAAAAAAAGATTATTGGTGTCTAGTTTCAACTAGAGCTCTCATTGTATTATGTCAAAGAGAGCTTTATTGTTTCACATAAATCAATTTATTTGAGAAACTTTGTAAGTGAGATATTAAGAGTTTTGAAGGTTGTATTTACAACATGCATTAAGTAATTAGTGGGAGTTATTTGAGGAGATAAATAGTTAGGATAACCTTTTATAAGAGAGTGCCTACAAGTAGTGTGTAATTAGATAGAGGACTCAAGTCTCTTATACTAAGAATATTAGACTAAATTTCTCTCTAAACTAAATTAAAAAAAATAGCACTGATGATGGATCTGAACTATTTAAACAAAATCTTTTATATGTATTTATTTACGCTATTTTTTATAATATCATTAAATATAAACTCTAAAATGGTGTTATAATTAGAGAACAACATTTAATCAAGTGGCTAATGTATACAAGTATAAAAAGATCCACATGGAAATTGTGAACGACAAAGTTACATTGCTTTCCTCACTTTCCATATATATATATATATATATATATATATATATATATATATATATAATGCCTATGGATGTAGCTAATATCATTAGGAGGCAATCTCCTAGGTGAATCAAAAACAAATTCCAATATCCTAGGTTAAAAATTAGATGCAAAAGACATGAAAAATAAAACAATGAGAGAAATGTGCAATAACACCATGCCCTATGTATGACACAAAGCTCTAGGGAGTGGCACAATTCAAACTTAAATTAATCTTGTTTTGACATTTTTTTTGGCTTAACCACCCCAAAAAATTACAAACGCTATTGTCCTTTGAATTAACTTACAACAGAAACATTTATCTTCCACTTAAATTATATTTTGTTTAACTTCAAGAACATACAAGTTACAAATATATTAGAATTTATCAAGTAATCTTAATGATTAGAGGAAGTATTATTTTTCTCATACATTTTGGGTTCGAACAGTTACGTTCACAGGATGAGTGTATTAATAGTTAGAAGAATTTAGACATATACTATACCTTATAATCATATCATATTGTGAACCGCAGATCATGGGATGAGTTTGCTTGATTGACATAATGCAAATTAATGGCATTACCCTAACTAGAAAACCTTATTCCAAGAAGATTAATTCACAACAGTTGCATTCACAACTTGATTCTTCGAAGTTGAATTAGTCTGCTTGAAATAAGGTTTTTTGGTTAGGGTACTGCTATTACTTTGCACTATGTCAATCAAGCAAACTCGTCCCATGATTTGCAGTTCAAATAATTTCCTGTTTAACTTTTATGTGAATGTTCAAGTACTACATATCAAATATTAATTACTAAAAGTAAAACTAAATTAAGACTTAGCAAAGATTATCAGAGAGGTTAGACAACATATATATACTAATATATTCAGTTCTGATCTGACAAATCAATTATACAGAAACTTTCCTGGAATCCTCAGAAAAGGGAGGAAACAAATAAGAAGATAAACAAGAAATGGTCATCTTCTTTAACTAAAGAAGGAAACAATATCATGTTAAATGGAAAGTGCTTCAGTGAGAAGAAAATGACATCTGAAATGGCTCATCAAAAGAAAATCATATGTTATTATTCCCATTTTTTTCATTTTCCCTTAGCTTTTTCTTGTATTTATATGAAAGAGTGAGTCAAATGTGTCAGAAAGCTGAAGATTTTGGTGTAATGCAAAGCATACATAGTACAGTATAATGGACAAAGAGAGGGAAAATAACAAAGACCCAGAACTTAAAAACAGTCAGAAATGAAAATATAAACATATATACATGTTTGTGTATGTATATGAAAGCATGCAGTATACAGTAAGCAAAACCAAGAGATGAAAAGAGTAAAATTAAACTAGTTAAAAGAAAGAAAGAATTATTTGTAAAAAAGAAGAAGAAAAAACCTGGAAGCGGATGAGTACTCAAACAGTTTGCCTCTGTTAGAGAAAACAATCAAAGCAACCTCAGCATCACATAACACTGAGATCTCATGAGCTTTCTTCAGCAAACCAGTTCTTCTCTTTGAAAATGTTACTTGCCTGCTAATATTGTTCTCGATCGGCCTCAGCTGAACCCTACCTCTCCCCATTTTATCCCCACTCTTTCAAAGGGAAAAAAAGAAGATGCTAATTTTCTCACTAAAGAAACAAATAGAAAACAAACTTCAAGAAACCCTAAAGCTATGGATTCATATGCTTTTTCTCACTTACAGGGGAAAGGAGAACATGAAACTGATACAAAAATGGCTATTCCAAAGTATAGGATTCTATTTATTGATGTAATATGAACCCAAAGGCTTCCCGTACATACACAGGGAAAAAGAAACGGAAGAGGAAAAGTAGATACTAATAATTATTATTAAAAATAGGTTTTGTATTTCATGTATCATTGGTATACATAATTTAAAAATAATTAGATTTTTTTCTATATATTTGTATGAGCTGAGTGATTTAATTGTAATACAATTATTATTATTTTTAGTTCTCGAATTCAAATACTATAAATATAAAAATGTGAATATTAATACTAAATAATTAAATAAATATTATCTTATGCTTATTTAACATTAATTAAAAAATTAAAAAATAATAAAATGTATTTAAAAACAAAGGAGGCAGTAGGGTTGTCGAAACATGGTTGGTTAAAAGGATGAAACAGTAGACAGTGTCAAGTTATGAGCCACAGGTTTTGGGGTCTACTGAGTTGAAGCGACAGCCTCCGTACAATTGTTTCCATAATTTTGGGTCTGCAATGCAATGTGATTTATCGTATGTGACCTTTTTTTTTTTTTTGGTGACGGCGCTAAATGGCTTTAATTTTCGGGGGAATTGCAGATGAAGCCGAGTTATTGTGTTACGACCACATCGATAGCCTTTTTAAAAATGTAATTCATTTAACAAAACCGGACCATATAAAAACAAATTCTAACAGATACAATCATTGTATTCAATATAAATACAGCCAATGCCAGTAAAATAATAAAATATGAGAACCATTCATAATTAATTTTATCATAATTTAAATATTATATATCTTAATTCTTATGTTACAGTTTGATTCTAATTTTATTAACCCATATTAATGAAGATATATATTAAGAGAAATTTTAGGAAAGTATAAAACTTAATTTGATCGAACGAATTAACTATATTTACTTTCTATATTATTAAAAGTATAAAAATGAATTTTAATAGATCTCTATTAAATAAATTTTGTTTGTAACCAAGTAATCGTTTTTACAAAAAGATATACGTTAAGTTGTCGAAGATGATTTCTCTTATATTCTTCTTTTATCAACACTAGTTAAATTTCTCATCTTTTGTACGTGATTTTTCACGAAAAGATTTTTAACATAAAATTTTAATGTTTCTTTTGTTATGCAATTATTATGTTTGTTATTATCTTCTAATAAATTGGCGTCAGAGCGTACGAGTTGCATATCTCGATTAGTATAATGGCATCCTTGATGTATGAAAATCAACTATTTTATCACAACACCAAATTCGTATCGTGTTAGATGAAGGTATAAAAGTTTAAAAGAGTCATTTTATTATTGATGAAGAGACTGTTTTTTCCTCATTCATGTCACATGATGACGTTACTAGTAAATATAATCCGAAAAGGAGGGGTGCAACACGAAGACTTTCCAGGAGGTCACCCATCCTAGTACTACTCTCGCCCAAACACACTTAACTGCAGAGTTCTGATGGGATCTGTTGCATTAATGCTGGTATGATCGCACCCAGAGAAAGTCATTGTTGGTAATGTGTAAAACACTCTCCCACATTGAGCGGGGAATACCATTGGGCTTGGGAATAAAAATTTATTAAATAATTATTTATATATTTTAATAAAATTAATGTTAAATTATTTTAAAATTGAATTTATAATATTTCTTAGGATAGAATAGAAATTTTAAATTATTTAGAATTGAACATCAGTTGTTGATTCAGTCGGTATTTTTTAATTTTACCTTACTGATTAGGGTCAAAGTTCGAGTACCACTTAGAAATATTTGGTGTTTTTTAAATATATATTTCTTATTTTTACTAAAATAATATCCTAATAAGAAAAAAAGGAATTAATCAAATAGTCCAATCTGTCTCTATGCATATTTTATTTTGTATGAAGCCTATGGAATAAATTTATTATTGAATATAAACTAATATAAAGGTTTATGAAGAACAAATACAACAAAATCAAAACCTACAACCCACAGGGATTAAAAATCATTCAAGTTATAAACGTCATTTGATATATTATTCCGTTGATATTTGGACAAATATGTTAATATATAAATAAAGAACAACATAAATATTCTTGTGGTCCAACCCTTCGTGCTGGAATGAACATAACATATGAATTATTTTTGGTTGATGAAAGATCAGTACAATACTTTTATTTGATTTTAATTCAAATCTGTGAACTTTAAATGTTCTCATAGAAGTAGTCCCAAAACCAAATTTAACTAATGTTTAAAGATGTTATAATTTTAAAGAGAGTTGGAATTATAATTTATAATATAAGATCATTGGGGGAACATGATGCCACAAGCCGTATGCTCCAATCCTGCAGAAATATCAATTGATAATCCTTTTCGTACAAGTTCCTTGTCTTCTTTAAGGAGGGGACCATTTTTTTATGAATATTCTATTGTCTTAAAGTTTTATTTAAATAACAACATTATTTGTCTCAAGGTTTAAAAGGATAAGTTAGATCGTATTTTATTTTTAGAGGCTTTTCTCGAGAATGATGTACATAACAATATTATAATAATTATGTTTCTTGAAAGCATGGAGGTCGTTCAGACTATAGATCTCACCCCACTCTGTTGGTATAATAGAGTTGTTTCTTCATCAATGTTGCTTAAAAAAGAGACAATTTCACACCCTATAAAGCTTAAACCTTTGAATCAAATGCCATAGGAGACTTGGATTAGTGTGAGAAATATAATCCCAAGGTATATTAGGGTTCATGAAATGAGAAAGAAATCCTTACCCATTTCTTCATTCCCGTCTCTTTTTTTGCATGATTTTCTTTCTTTTTCTTTTTTGTTATCAAGGGATTATTGCTCTTAACTAACAAATTAATGCAAAATTTCAAGGCCATATTATGTACATGGTGAGAAATATATAAACATGTCTTAGGAACGTGGGCTAAAAGAAGACCAATCAACAAATTAAAGGGTGTAGTTGTACTCATAAAAAATTTGAAGGGTGTGGAAAGGTCAAAGATGTTTGCTTCATCTTCCTAAATTAAATAATATTTATGGAGTCAGTTAATTTTATTTCCAATTTTAATAAAGAAAAACCACTCTTTTGTTTGTTGTTGGATATATTTACAGTTCACTACACTCTCGCAACTTGATGCAAAGAAAAAAGAAGTATTTTTTAGCATTGTTCGTTAAAAAAAACATTTCTTTTCAGCTAAGTGGGATTTCTTTTGACAAATGATATAACCCTAAAATAGCAAAAGTAATTATAGAAATTTATACCTAAATTCCAAGACAGTGGAGAATCTATTTTACTTTGCTTTTTTCCATTGATACCCAAATTGCATCCCCTCTTACAAAAACACTAACCAAATCAAGTTATATATGATCTCATTGTTTGAAGTGCTTATTACATAAGCTTATGTTTCCCTGTTTGAATTAGCTGATTAATGTTTTAGCTTCTCCATAAATTACTTTAAAAGAATGGAACCTTTTAGGGATTAATAAATTTATGTAATAGAACTCCAAGAGTGGCCTCATTGTTAAAAGAATTATTTTTTATAATTCTGGTTCATGTAACTTTATCTAGAGATGTGCATGGAGGGCCTAAAAAACCAATGGGACTTGGCCGGTTGGTTCCCCTCGAAAGATCGGGTAAATAGCATATTTGGCCCCTTTAGAGAATTTAGCATTCAAAATAATTTTTTTATATAAAAAAATAGCATTGGCCCTCCAAAGAGTTTTAAATTTCATCCCGACTCTCCAATACGAAATTTCTCAGGTTCAAAACCTGTATGTGACATTTGTATTTTTCCCACTTTTTTATTTAATTTTCTATCATTTTATATATGTGTGGGCTTAGGCATCTGTTCAGCAGGATAATTAGGCTTGGCTTGAATCTTTCCTGCATAATACGTTTCATTTGGGCTTTGTGGTGCTACACTGATTTTTTGGACGGTCCGGTTTTCACATTTTATAAACTCATTCATGGCACATTGAGTGATTTATATTTTATAATGTTATTCAAAATAGAATCTTATTTTAAAATGTTATTCAAAATAATGTCTTTGCTTTAAAATTTTATTCAAAACAATACGAGACTCATGAAATAATTGATATTTATGGAATTGCCAATTATTTTTGCTATATATATATTTATATTGATTGTTTATTTATTTATAACTTCATTAAAAATAATATGTTCATTAATTGAACTCTTAAATTTGATTTCATTGTTATCGTCATTTTTCAATTATACCGCATTTACAAAAGAAAAAACAAAGTAGAAAAGCTGTTCAAACTGCATGAAACCCCAATCCAAATAACCCTTACAGTGTGTGCATGCATTTGTGTGTTTTTGTGTGTGTGTGTATATATATATATTCATTTAAACTGGGAAATACAACCCCAAAAGTTCCAAAACTATGCTTAGAAGATGTAGCCTCCACCATTGTATACATTACTTGCATCCCCTCCGTAAGAAGAATAAGCAACTGGTTGAGTTTGCATGCCGATATTAATGTTGTTGCAATTACCAGCATGCTGATAATAAGGATGGTTCACCTGCTGCAGCTGCTGGTTCCACCATAACCCTTCATTCATCAAATACTCATCTAACAAAGAAGCAGCCTCTTCAGACATACCAGACAAGCATCGATCCTCGTGCTCAGTCGCCCGATCACCGTCTCCGGCTACTTCCGTCTCATCTTTACCCGGTCGTACTTGTCGCGGCTGCTTCTGCTGCTGTTTGTGCTTTAGTATTTGATCTTTTCGTTTTTGTTGCTTCTGTG
Organism: Hibiscus syriacus; assembly: GCF_006381635.1. Taxonomy (NCBI): domain Eukaryota; kingdom Viridiplantae; phylum Streptophyta; class Magnoliopsida; order Malvales; family Malvaceae; genus Hibiscus; species Hibiscus syriacus. The sequence goes on from NW_024062700.1 coordinate 296,177, forward strand.
AGGACCCTTCCTTCTTCTTAAATTGTCCATCAAACGAAAGGGCTGAGTTGGTTTCCACAGATCGTATAACTTACCTCGCAGCGTTTATATCTGATACGTCTGTCCAAGAGTTTTACAACAACCGTAAGATCAAGACTTTTGACTGCAAGAGACTGTATTCTGTCAAAAAAAGTCAATTGATATGATCCCATCAACAACTGTGCGGGAAACATCTCCCTCGAGTATCTCTATTTCATCTTCTTCAATTATTTCTTCATCTTCAGGGACGGTGTGAGGCCCTTTTACAAGTTTGTCCTTGTAAGAAGGAACCCCAGGGTTTTCGGATGGAGAAGGCATAGGAGTTTTAATGGTGTCCATGAGCGTGGTTCCATCGGGATTGGGATTGGAGGAGCACCTTTGGCAACGGTGGTCGAGTCCTTGCCGTCTGGCGGTTCTTCGTCTTGGCGACGAATCCTTCTAAGTTGTTGAGGTTCGTCGCATGTTTCCATCAAATCTCGCCGGCGAATCTTTCTAACTTAGTTTTTTAATAATAAAATTTTAATAATTTATTTTTTTATTGTTATGGATATTTATCGTTATATTAAATATTAATTTAGAACTTATAGAACATATTCTTTTTTATTTTTTAATCGAATAATCGAATATAATTTAAGATAATATTATTCGATATCTATTTTAATTATTAATAATATACGCGGTCGTTATTGTTTGAATAAAAATATTTTAAAATGTGTTTATTACAGGAAACTCACACACGTAATAAGTTGATCCACACAAAAAAATATAAAAGGTAATAAATCGATTCCCAAAAAAAAGTATAACATGAACAAAATATATTTAAAATAATTAATTTTGATTCTTCACGTCACGTCTCTGCACAGCTCAGCTCAGTGTCACTCATGAATCTCGTATCTCATATCTCGTAACTGATTAATCTTTACCTTAAAAAATAGTGTAATGAGAAGGCTCCACCGCATCAGAACCACATCTTCCCTTGGTCTGTGCTTACACTTGTAATCAAATCTAAAACCCAATGTCATTCCATATATTTAACACGTCATTAACATTATCCTAAAAAAGAAAAAAGAAAAAACCTCCCCCCTCAAAAGTAAAATCATCGCTCATTTTATATCAACTCTTCTTCATTTTCTCAGAATTCTCAACGGCAGGACCCGACCCGACCCGACCTCCGCAAAATGGTCCAGTCTAATTCCACCGACGATTTCAAGCTGGTCGGATTCTCCAAGTTCGTCCGCTCCAATCCCAAATCCGACCGCTTCGCCGTCAAGCGTTTCCACCACATCGAGTTCTGGTGCACTGATGCCACCAACACCGCCCGCCGTTTCTCGTGGGGTCTCGGCATGCAATCCGTCGCTAAATCCGACGTCAAACTCTACGGCGACGTCGTTTTACGTTACATCAGTTACAACAAAAACACCAACTCCCACCCTGATTCCTTCTTGCCCGGCTTCGAGAAAGTGGAGGAGGAGCTTTCTTACCCGTTGGATTACGGAATCCGAAGACTGGATCACGCGGTCGGCAATGTCCCGGAGCTGGGCCCCTCCGTTTCGTACGTCAAATCATTCACTGGTTTTCACGAGTTCGCAGAGTTTACGGCCAAAGACGTGGGGACCAGCGAGAGTGGGCTAAACTCCGTCGTTTTAGCCAACAACGATGAAATGGTGTTGCTCCCGTTGAACGAGCCGGTTTTCGGGACAAAGAGGAAAAGCCAAATCCAGACGTATCTAGAACACAACGAAGGCGCGGGCGTTCAACATTTGGCGCTGGTGAGCGAGGATATATTCAGGACGCTGAGAGAAATGAGGCAGAGAAGTTTTGTTGGTGGCTTCGAGTTCATGCCATCGCCGCCGGCCACTTACTACAAGAATCTGAAGCATAGGGCAGGGGACATTTTGAGTGATGAGCAGATCGAAGAGTGTGAAGAGCTGGGGATCTTGGTTGATAGAGATGATCAAGGCACCTTGCTTCAGATCTTCACTAAGCCCATCGGAGATAGGCAAGTTTCCCTTTACCAATGAATTACCTTAGTATTACAGTACTAATCAAATGCATTTTCGATATATATATATATATATATATTCTGATCTGGAACAGGCCAACAATATTCATAGAGATAATAGAGAGAATAGGGTGCATGGTGAAGGATGAAGAAGGAAAGCAATACCAGAAAGGCGGATGCGGTGGTTTTGGGAAAGGTAACTTTTCGGAGCTCTTTAAATCCATTGAAGAATACGAGAAATCTCTTGAAGCCAAACAAATTCCTCAATCCCTCAGCGTCAAGGCTTGAGATTTTTCAATTGAATCTTCTTTTTATTTACTTACTCGCATGCTCATTTGCTACCGTATATGGTCCCATATTACTTTTAAATTTACTTTAAAACTTTGTTTTGAAGCAATATTAATTCAAGCAAGGCAAGTAAGAGTTTCATATGCAATCGCATCCTACTTATTTGTTTGCATCTTCATCATTGATCTTTATTCAAATAGGAGAGTTTGTGTAGGGGAATTAATGTTTGATGGTCCAATCTAAGCTTAAAAGCAAAGAGTGAATTTTCTAATATTCCAGTTAGTACATCTCCATTGCAGAATGCATGTAATCGGGAAGCTATAACCTGCAATTTTCTAATTTCAGTCACTAGTACATAGCCAATTCTTGTACAGAGATGGAGAAAAACGGCAGCTTGATCTCCTTAAACTAAGAACAATTTCATAAAACTATGGTTCGACACCAAAAATACCTTAGATGTTTTAAAAAACCCTTATGGTATCGATACTCCAAAATGGAATATCAACACTACTCTCTTAGGGTACGAATACCAACCTTGAGTATGAATACCAAATTTGAATTTGATATCTTAGAATTTATTTCAATACTGATACCCTTACATAGAGTATTGATACTTCTTCTTTGTGTGGTATCGATAATACCCGAGTACCGATATCCAAATTGGTTATTAGAATTTATAACTTAACAATGATATTGATTCCCTTTCCTTGGTATAGATACCCATAAACAGTATCGATACTCTATAAACATATTATCGATATTACCTAACTAATATCCCTTGACTTGGCCATCCGATGAATAATATAGATATTGTTCATCCAGTATCGATATTTCAAACCCAAAAAAAAATTGTTTTCTTACGAATAAGTCATTTCTTTTCTACCTAAATCCCTTGCAATCCCTTTCAAGGGATCATATCATAATATGTTCTTTTCATGCATGAGAAACATCCAAACACCTCATTTCATTTATAAACACAAATATACCCATTATGCAGTCATGCACCCATACAAGAAAGCAAACGACACTTAATGATCTACAAGCTGTACAGACGAGTTAGGAGTGTATTACCTTGATCCCAATGAGTGAAAAAACACCTCAAGGTCACCCAATCACAAGTTTCTCCTTGTTTCTATCTTTGGCTCTCTCTCCAACTTTCCTCATTAATCAAAAGCAAGAAAACATATTACTAACTCGTTTTAGGACTTAAAAGAAGTAGAATCATGATTTCTAACCCTTAAAAATGGAATGGAATCATCTAAGAACCCTAAAAACCATCTTGGTCTCCCTGGCCAAACCTTAAGATTAAGAGTTTAAAAGGAAGCTCTTGATGAGGATATTATAGTTCTTACCTTCACATTTTCAAACTAGGAATGTTGAACAACAAAGCTATCATCTTTGATAAACTTGGAGAAGAAGAAAAAGGAAAGAAAAATATGAAGAAGAAGACATACTCACAAGACATTCATCCCACTAAACACATCACATTAATTTTTTTTTAAAAATAAGTTAATTTAAATTTATTTAATAATTTTTATATTTAAATTATAAATAATTGGAAAAAATATTTATTAAACAAGTGTATTAAACTAATCAAGATATTTTTTATTAATTAGTATTAAACTTAATTATATTGAAAATTGGTTAAATTACAAATTTCATCACTCAACTTTCTTCTCACTCCTAATTTAGACATTAAAATTTTAAAATTTTCAATTTACTCACTAAAGTATTGATTTACTCATGTTTTAGTCACTCGAATGTTAAATCATAAAGGAAATGATGATATGACATCCATGTGTGTTGACGTGGGATGCATTTTATTGATATAGAATCTATTCGACATCCACAACATTTTTTATTTTATCTTCTTCCTCAAATGACAAATGTTTTACAATTTCACCAATGCATCACGTCGGTGGTGCAGTTATCATTCTTTGACGTCTTCTCTAGGCACTCAAAATAATAACGGACTCATCTCATTATCTCTTACCACTATATCAGTTTAGATTTTACCTAAATTACTTTAAAACTCATACAAACTCAACCATAAAACCAAAAAAATGAACTATAATATCCACCATCCGATATGTGTGGAATCAAGAGATATACAACTCGCTTTCTCCTTAACCTTCCCAGTGTTGGGATTTCGTGAGATATACAACTCGCTTTCTCCTCGACCTTTCCAATGTTGGGATTTGAAAGAAGATGTTTCATCATCGAAAAATCAAATGGAAATCAAGACTATATTTTTTCCATAAAAATGAAAAAATAGGGTCATTTCATAATTTTAAAATCAGATATGCAATCATAATATCGTTAAGTATTTAACATCACAATGATCAAATAATGAACAAATAAAAAATTTAACAAGTAAATTAATTTTTTTAAACTTTAATGACTAAAATAAGAGAACAAGATTGAATGATGAAATTCTTTATTTACCCTTAAAGTTTAAAGAAAATGTTTTAAAAACAATTTAATAATATCGAATTCAAATATCAATATCACAAATTGGCCTTCAAATTTAATCGTAGTTAGTCAGTTTAGGGGCTAATTTAGAGAGAGAGAAATAACGAGGGATAAAATTAATATTTTAAAAAATTTAGATGTGCAATTTAAATAAGTAGAATATAAAATAATTATACTAACCAATTTTAAATTATAAAAACATAAACAATTTAGGTATATAATACTATAAATAAATCACTTTCATATAAACATAAATATGTCATCTTAAATAATTTCTCTTATGTATATAATTTTGGTTAATTTCTCAAAGTGGATTGACGTTTATAAAAGGCTGACGTTTAAAAAAAGTTAAATAAAAGGTTAATAATTTCAAATTTGATTAAATCAGAGGTTATGTCAAGTACACAAGGTTAATTACGCTAATTTTTTTCTAAAATATAGTTAAACTTGTAGATTTATCCAAAACTATCAAACATTTTAATTAATTTAAAATAATATTATTTAAATAATTAAAATATATAAATTATTTTACAATATTAAATATAAAAATTTCAAATTTCAAATTTCAAATTTTGTATAATATTAAAAATAGATATGTTTATTGGTCAATATAATTTTATTGAAATAAACATGTAATTAGATTGAAATATGAGAATATGTGCATATAATAAAGATTTTTTAAAAATAATCAATTCAATACTTATTAACCATTAATTCATATTATTGACATAATATTTTTACATATATACAATTATTGATATTTTATGGTAACATTATTTAAAATATCGCTCACATAATGTATTGATGTAACATATTATATGTCATTAATTGAACATATATAAAAATATTATATTAATAATTTGTGTTAATAGTTAGTATATTAAAAGTAAATAATTATTTGCGCAATGAGAACTTATCATTATACCATTTTAGAGGAATATATAAAGTGAGGCTTTGACTTGGACATTGATAACATGATGTAAGAGAAAAGCTGTAAATGTGGACTGCCTTTGCTTTAGACCGCAGTTTCTTGTCTCTCTCTTGTTTATGCAGTTAAAAACTTGAAGCCCAAATCAATGGGTATAAAGGAAGCAGAGAGGAAGACACACATGAAGAACAAGACTGGATAAATCAATTGGTAGAGCGCAAGTCATTTAATCTTGTGATCGTGGGATCGAGTATCACTGAAGATAATTTATAATAGAGATATTTCATAAAAACTGCTCTTAATTTAACATTGAAAACAACCTACTATCTCATCTCCACTTATTCGATTACATAACAAAAAAAAAAAAATCAACTAATTTATATTTCATATGAAAACGCGTTGTTCAAAAGAGTGGACTTTTAATATATATATTTTACCTTTCTTTTGATTCAAAGTCTTTAACGCTGATTCAAAGATGACCACCTACACCCTAAAGAAAAATTAAGCCTTCCCTTCTCTTCTTTCGGTTTCCTCTGCTTTTTTATCTCCTCTCTCTTCATTTTTTTTTATGTTTATATTCTCTTCAACAAGTTCAAGCATTTTTTCCCCTTTATGAGTTTTGGGCTTTCTTGAATCAGCCCTTTTCACTCTGCCTTTCTCTTTTGTGCTTTGTTATTGATTTGGGAAAAGATTCTGGGCTCTGGTTTTTCATTTCATGTAGGATTTTCTCAGTGACCAAACAAGAAATTAAAGATCAGTGCAATGTTGGTGAGAGTCTCTCTAGGTCTTCTTGTCCTCCTCCTTTCGATTTCCTCCGGTGCTTTGGAAGCAACAGCTAGAATCCATTACGATCGCATCAAAAATGAAAATTCCAATATCTCCACTTTGGCTGGCATCAAATTTCCTGATCACATGAGCTTCAATGCAGTTTCTTCTTCCACAGGGAGCAATAATTGTAGCCTCACAATACATAAGGAATCAAACCAATCCCAAAGGATTACTTCCCATGAAGAAGATTATGAAGATAATGATGGAAAAGATGAACCCAAGAAAACGGTGAAGCTCCACTTGAAGCATAGGCAGATTGATGGAAAGGACGAGCCAAAAAAATCTGTTTTAGTGTCAACTAGGAGGGATTCGACCAGAATTCAGACACTTCATAAAAAGGTCGTCGAGAAGAAGAATCAAAATGTCATTTCAAGGCTAAACAGTAATAAGAAGAAATCAAATCAGCATTTGAAGCCGGTGGTTGAAAAAGCGGCGGCGGCAGAATCTCATACAGCTGGGGTTAATGAACAGGTGGTGGCAACTTTGGAGTCTGGTGTTAGCCAAGGCTCCGGCGAGTACTTTATCGATGTGTTCGTCGGTAATCCTCCTAAACACTTCTCTTTGATACTTGATACTGGTAGTGACCTTAATTGGATTCAATGTGTTCCTTGTTATGATTGTTTCGAGCAAATTGGTCCGCATTATGATCCTAGGGAATCGAGTTCCTTCAGGAATATAAGTTGCAAAGATCCGAGGTGCCAGTTGGTTTCGTCCCCTGATACTTCTCAGCCTTGCAAAGCTGATAATCAGACTTGTCCTTATTATTATTGGTACGGAGATAGTTCGAATACTACTGGCGATTTTGCACTCGAGACATTTACGGTCAATCTCACGTCTCCTCGTGGGAACTCGGAATTTAGGCCAGTGGAGAATGTGATGTTCGGTTGCGGTCATTGGAATCGAGGCCTCTTCCACGGTGCTGCAGGGTTGTTAGGCCTCGGGAGAGGACCTCTCTCATTTCCCTCTCAGCTGCAATCACTATATGGTCATTCCTTTTCTTACTGTCTTGTTGATAGGAACAGTGATGCCAATGTGAGTAGCAAGCTGATTTTCGGGGAGGACAAAGATCTTTTGAGCCACCCTAATCTGAATTTCACGTCTTTGGTAACCGGCAAGAACAATTCGGTCGACACATTCTACTATGTCCAGATAAAATCGATCTTTGTCGAAGGAGAGGTGTTGAATATACCAGAGGAGGCATGGCAGTTATCGACTGACGGCGCTGGTGGCACCATTGTGGATTCAGGCACTACTCTAAGTTACTTTGCAGACCCTACTTATCAGATCATAAAGGAGGCATTTGTGAATAAAACCAAAGGCTATCCGGTGGTAAAAGATTTCCCCGTCTTGGACCCATGTTACAATGTGTCTGGGGTCAAAAACATAGAGCTTCCCGATTTCGGAATACATTTCACCGACGGGGCAGTATGGAATTTCCCGGTGGAGAACTACTTCATATGGCTGGAAGAGGATGTGGTTTGTTTAGCAATTTTGGGGACACCGAGATCAGCACTTTCGATAATTGGGAACTATCAGCAGCAGAATTTCCATATCCTGTATGACACAAAGAAGTCTAGGCTGGGATATGCACCAATGAAATGTGCTGACGTTTAGCTTCTTGTTCAAAACGGCGGTAGAAAAGGATATACACACCGTGTAAGAAATAGATCAGATAACATACAAGAAATAGAATCATTTTTTTGGGGGTAAGATTCAGATGATAAAATTGACTATAGTGTCAATCATACATAAAATGTAGGCATTCTTGAATTGTTGTATAATCAAATATCAATTACTGATGAATGCCATCTTTATTCATTTGCCTTCAAAACTGCATAATTATTATGTGAAATTATCGTTTTTTGCCCATCTGACTGATTTTAGTTCATGCAAGGAACTTATTTAACCAAAAAAAAAAAAGATAGATGAAGAATGGGTCAATTATTCGGAGTATAAACGTAATACATAGTCAACTGTTAGGTGGGCATCAAACTATCTTTATTCTTATTTGGTCTCAATTCTTTCTTCTGTATAATACCCTAATCTCATTTGAACCCAGGTTCCGACCATAACGCTAACAGCTATTCTAACCACTTCTGACCACCTTTACTGAAGATCAATGACCAAATATTGACTCCGAAATTTGTTAAAAAATCGTGCTACCATCATTTATAGTTTTTCAAGAGTCAAAGGAAGAAATTAAAGGGATAATACGAAGTCCGATTGCATCATACGGTGCTTGAAGAAATAAATCCCAAGGGAAAATCATTTGGATCAAACCAATGCCACAAAAAATAATGGATTCTAAGCAAGTTGAAACCAAAATTTATGAGCAATTCCCCAATCTTCTTCACTCTCACAGCTTCTTCACAATCTTTCCCCATTATCGAAAGGAACAAATCAAAAAATAATGGAATGAAGATAAAACCCAGAAAAGATAAAGATCAATTCTCTCATAAAAAAAATAAGTGAATAAGAAAACAACTAAAAATCAAAACTATAAAAAGAGTTTCCTAAAAAAAGATTAAATAGTTGAAGAAAATTTGTACTTCAAACTTAGAGAGTGAATTGGTGATATGAGTCTTTTATGGGGTATCCATCATTTCCACATGAAGAGAGAAAATAGTTTACCCTTTTTCTAACGTGTCATTTATAATATTTTCAGACGATTTAAAAATTATTTATGTATTCCACATTATAACGCCATTATAAAATTAACGGTGGAGTGACAAAAAAAGTTTAATGTCTAAAGTTTAGTGAGCAAATTGAAAATAATTAAAAGTACGGTGAATGAAATAGGAGATAGAGTAAAGTTCAGTGAGTAAGCATGTAGTTTACCCTTAAATGATTAATGTATATGTATTATTTTTATAATTTAATTATTTTTTATGGTATATACATCAAACGGAATTTGTTGATGATGGTGGCCTCCTGCTGCCAACCATAAATTTAATTTGGTATTCTGAATTCATTTTTGGTAAGCGGTGTGAATATGGATTTCTATTATAAATAGTTATATTTAACTATTTAATTTGAACAAATTAATTTAATTGATGAAACTGATAAAGTTGAAAAGAATCAAGTGCTAACTTTTAATTTGATTTTTTTTATTGATGGGGTAAAGTAGAGTTGTGAACATTTGTAATTAATCTACTGCTGTTAGAATCTTAGCTCTTAAATTTTCAAACCATTTTACTTAATAATTAAAAACTGTTTTTTAATTCATTAAGTGATTTTAACGATGAAAAAAATTAAGTTTAAGAATACTTTTTTTCCTTTTATTAAATTTAATTTATCAAATATTTTTGAAGGTTTTTTTTAAATATACTAGCTCAACTTTCAAATCTATTGATTTTTTTTGGATAATTCAAGTTTCAATTACCCAAGAAGCAGAAAGTCTACAACAGTGTACAATGACAAAATTTAGCTTAGCAAATCGCTAAAACATGTACATCAAAATAGTAAACCAAGCAAAGTAGGAGATAAAATAAATCATATGAGACCCCACTTTACACACATGGCATTGTTAATCAGGTCTGCCCTGTTAAAGCTTTTACCCTCCAGCCGAAATCGTATGGCTTCCTTGATATCTTCCAGCATTGCATCCATTGACCTAACACCACTGCCATATAGCCTTCTATTTATCTCCTTCCAAATACTATAAACATGCCCAGACCAAGACAGTTTGAGCAGTCTCACAATGAGGGGCTTTCCCTTGAGCAGAGTGGAGGCCCAGGCCAACTCACCATCCCAATTGCCAACTACACGAGGAATACTACACAGTTCCAAAATAGAACCCCATAAGGCCTTAGCAGATCTACATTCAAAGAAGAGATGATCTCTCGACTCTGCCTCATTACCACACAGCAGGCAACTATCAGATTCAATAACCATACCCATACGCAAAAGTCTGTCACGGGTGGGTAACCTATTCAATATAACCATCCATGCAATAATATTGTGTTTGTGTATTCTACCAGGGAACCAGACCAAACGGTGCCAAGTGACCTTGAGAGCAGAAGAGTACAGTTTATCCCATATGTCTCTCGTGCTGAGGGTACGAATCTGTCCCATAAAAAATTGAGCTGCTGCAGGCCTAATTTTCAACAAATACTTGAAGCTCCAACTAGCATTCGTAGGAACCTACATCTTCCAAAAATCAGCATCCCTAATAACATAGGATTGCATCCAAGCTACCCAAAGGGAGCCCTCTCTTGCCAGAAGTTTCCTAATAAGCTGGACTGCACACGATTTGTTCCACATCCCTACATCATATATACCCAAGCCACCTTCGGATTTCAACAGGAACACATTGCTCCAGCTAACTCTGGCACCTTTAACAGAAATGTCTTTCCCTTTCCAAAAGAATCGGGAGCATATTTGCTTGATTTTCCTGATGGTAGCCTGCGACAATATATGCTGCCTACACCAGTAATTTGATATGTTGAGCAGGACAGAGTGGATAAGTTACAGCCTACCTGCGAAGCTAAGATGCTTGCTAGCTCATATGCTTAATTTGGCTTTAAGTTTGTCTATGAGGATTTGACAGTCTTTTACTGATAGCTTCCTTGTAACCAATGGCACACCCAAATATCAAACTGGGAGACTGCCCAGTTTAAAACCAGTGGAATTTATAATGACATTGAGCTGCTCATCAGGAACACCTGCAGCATACATCTCACATTTTCCAGCATTTAACTTCAGCCCTGACATAGAGTAAAATTGATCGAGCATAGCCTGCACACCCATAATAGAATCGACAGACCCCTTGCAGAAGATTAGGAGATCATCCGCAAAACACAGATGCGTTAAGCCAATCTTTTTGCACTTAGGGTGGTAGCTAAAAACCCCTTTACCAGCAGCCACATTAAGGAGGTTAGACAAATCATTCATAGCTAACACAAAGATGTAGGGGGAGAGGGGATCCCCTTGTCTTACTCCCCTAGAACCTTTAAAGTAACCCACAAGGCTGTCATTAAAAACAATAGAGTATCTAGGATTTGCATAACAAGCACTTATCCAGTTTATGAATTTCCCAGGCAGGCCCATGGCATGCAAGATCGTATCAATAAAACTCCAGTTTAATGAATCAAAGGCCTTCTGAAGGTCTATTTTTAGGGCACATCTAGGGGAGACTTTCTTCCTAGAGTAACCCCTAACAATTTCCTAGGCTAAAAGGGTATTATCTACTATACTTCGCCCCTTCACAAAAGTAGTTTGGTTCATGGTTATCATATCAGGGAAGACAGAAGAAATGCGATCAACTAGGATTTTTGTAACAGTTTTGTAAACAACAGTGCAGCACGAAATGGGTCTAAAATCCTTGACAAAGCTAGGGTTGGGTATTTTAGGTACAAGAACAACAACCGTAGAGTTAAATGAAGGAAGCATAAAAGTATGATAAAAACAATACCTTATAGCTTTGAGGAAGTCCTCACCTATAATCGACCAGGACTTCTTGAAGAAAAAGGCATTATAGCCATCAAGCCCGGGAGACTTATTATTCCTTTGACCCCATAAAGCATTCTTAATCTCAGTAACAGAGACTTCCTTGCATAGGTAATCTGCTGCCTCACTTGAAAGGGAGAAATAAAGTAATTCTTTTAAGGTGTTGACATCACTTCCATTAACCTCATAATCAACCACCCCAAGTTGATTAACAAAAAACATGATCACTTCTTTAGACATGTCATCAAAGGTATCCAGTCGGGCACCATTTGGATCATACAATACTCTAATAGTGTTATTTTTCTTTTTTGCAGCGACTATAGAGTGGAAAAAACTGGTTCCTTGATCGCCTTCCCGAATCCAGTCCATCTTAGCTTTTTATTTATAAAACATATGCTTAGCTTCCTCTAAGGCTTTTAACTCATTTTCAGTTTCCAACTCGACAGAAATATGCCTCCCAGCAGCATTAGAATCAAGGTTAACAAGTTGTAGAATCTTCAGTTTTTCCCTTTTCTCCCTAACCTGCACAGAGATATCATTGTAGTGTTTTCTATTAAGCTCTTTAAGGCTTGATTTTAGTCTTTTGAGTTTGAGGAAAAGAGACTGCAGGGGGTTAGCAGTAACAGGTTCAATCCAAGAATTCTCAACAGTAGACATAAACTCATAGTGTAAAGCCAAAAAATTAAAGAACTTAAATGGCTTGGGCTTGGTGACAGGAGCTTCCTTATGTAGCCATACAAGAGCTGGGCAATGGTCAAAGTCACCGGGAGCCTGAAACTCAACATCAGAGACCGGGAAAACATTGATCCAGTTTGAATTTATCAGAACACGATCCAGCTTTCGAGCAAGGAAGGTGTCATGCTGCTTATTAGTCCAAGTATACAATGGGCCAGAGAACGGATGATCAAACAGTCCCAAATCTTCCACACAGTTTTGAAATTTAGTCATGTCAGCCATGGTACTAGAATTAATATGCGTAGAGTTTTCCTCAACATTAAGAATGGTGTTAAAATCACCACCAATTAACCAAACCTTATTTCCAATAGAATCCGCAATAGAACAAAGTTGCAACCAAAGAAGCATGCGGGCAGTGCTGTCATTTGCACCATAAACTGCTGAAAAAATGAAATCAACACCTTTAAAGCAGCCCTTTAGAGTAATACACTGATAAAAAATAGAGCTAACAGAACAGGCAATATTATCCCGCCAGAGAACCCAGATGCGACCGTTAGCAGCCTGACTGTAATTACAACAGGACTGCCAACTAGCAAATTTATTAGTCAGTATAGCAATTGAATTATTCTCTTTCACTCTAGTTTCTAAGAGACAAATGACACTTATCTGATTTCTCAAAGCCCAATTCAGAACCATACTTTGCTTAAGAGGGCTGTTAAACCCCATTATATTCCAAAAGCATATTAACATAAAGCATTTGCAGAGGAAGAAGCACCCCCTCGTTCCTCAAGAAATTTAACCTTGTTCACATGCTCTTTCTTTTTAACTTCAGTTCCTGGACCAGCTTTGACACACCCAGTGAAGCCTCTCTTGGTTTTTTCCCTGAATCAGTAACACCATCAGGGTCAAGAGTGTTAAGAAGTTCAAATTTGTTTCTTGAAGCACCTACAACAACCTTCTCTTCTTTAGATGGTCTACCTCGATCTCTCTTAACAGGAGGATTAGCAGGCTGGACCTTAATAGTTGAGCAGCCTACAGATTAAATTGTTGTATTGGCATTAGAATTCATTCCAGGTTGCTTTACCTCAATACAAATTTTCTCATTATCGGGTGATGTATTAGCAGCAGCAATACTAGCAGAAGCATCATCGTTACTATTCAGAGCAATCTGCGTAGAGCCACTAACTGGTAGTATCACCTCTGTGCCATTCTCTGGAACAGTCTCCCTTATAATTCCAGTGCCAAAGGAAATTTGCACAACATCTTTAGCAAGTCCCTTAATTATCCAGACTTGCTCAACTCTTTTCTCCCGAGGACAGAGCTTTGTAGTGTGCCCAAAACGACCACAATCAGTGCAAGAATTAGGCATCGAAGGGACTGGGACTCTAATTCTTGTCACTACACCATCACTCAAGATAACATATATATGATTTTTAACTTGAGATCCAACAGAAATCTCAATGCAAACACGAGCATATTCTAGTCTCTCTCGAGTTGCAGTGACAATATCCATATGAAGGGGTTTCCCTACAACACTAGCAATATAGCTTAACCCCACCCTAAAGTATAATTCCAAAGGCACATTGTATAGGTGAATCCAAATAGGCATATGACTCAAATCAAACTGTAACTCTTTTAAATTAGGCTCCTATTTTCGAAGAAAATCGGTTTATGTTGTACATGCCATGGACCATTGTCTAAAACCCAATCCCTAGCAACCGAATTAGCAAAAGAAAAAACGTATAAGTTTTGTCCATCAATACTCACCTTAATCGGAGAGGATTTGCCCCATAACTGCGAAATAACCTTCTGAATGGAGCCAAAAGCTGGGATCGAGCCTATGAACTGGCCAATAAGGGCATATTTTCAATCTGAAATTCCCTTCTCAAATACTTCCTTTGGTGGTTTAACCACACAAGAACCCTCAATAACCTCATATAGGAAAAATTCCAATTCCTGGTCAATTCCCGCCGCAAACAACTTACGCCAGTCACCAAGCTCCTCACCTGACATAGCCCAATGATACCCCCCAGAAAACAAGGCCGATTAAGAGAAGAAAACACGCAGAATGAAGAAAGAAGTTACGTCTTCGCCCGCTGTTAGAACCAGCTAACATGCACCGAGAGAGAAGACTCTGGTTTGTCAAATTTAATCAATTATACAAATTTTTAATTGAAACCAAAATCATAATGTCAATTTAAGATCAAACCGTTGATTCAATAGTACTTAAATAAAAAGAATTCAAAATGGTTTTTTAGTATGCAACTTTGAACGTTTACAAGAATGTTAAGAATTAAAAAATAAATCTTTAATTTCAAATAAATATAATAAAAAAATAGCCATTCAGTTCATTTGGGGGATGATATAATATACTCTACAAAATCAAATTCAAAGTTAAAATTTCTAGCTTAAAATATTAGTCTACTAACTAAATCGTCATGCTTTTATCAATTTATTTATGTTAAATGTTCAAAGAAAGATCAATTTTTTAAAAATCATTTGAATAAAGGTTTGCTCTTTTAAATTGATTAAATAAAGGTATAATATTTTTGTTATATACTCAAATAAAAGTTTAAACTTTCAAGAGGATCAAATTATACTCTTCCATTCTTAGATAAGAGCTGGTGTAGTTATATACATGATTTTATTCTTTACTTTTATAATAATTTATTTTGAAATTAAAATTTATCTAATTAAAATTTATAATATCAATATAATATAAAAGGTTATACTCCAATGTAACTATATTTTATGAGTAAAATATATTCAGATACTTCAAATTTATTGTAATTATACTATTAATAATTAATATTTCATATAATTATACTATAATATTCAAATATACCGTGAGACGTGAGACGTAAGTCCACACCATTCAACAAAGGCAGTTTCAAGTTCAAGTCGTATCCCATTTGCCATCCAATAAAATTGAAATTTGATAACAAAGTTTAACTTGGTTTTAGTTCAATTTTTATTAAACAACAATTAATATGTTTGATTTATTTTTTATTTTTAGTTCATAAATCTAAAGTTGTAACTATGTGAATTAAATTGAAATTTGTTTTTAATAGTTAAAGAATTAATATTTATTTTTTAATTAGTGAATTTTTTTTCGATATCCATAACTTTTTAGTTTAAAAATCTAATGAAATTAACAGAGGACGAGATCCAGTTAGACATTATAAAATTAAGTTTTGCATGTTGTTATAATCGTTGTATGAGTGAAAATAGATTGTTGAAATTAGCCATAGGAAATGAGAAGATATTCACTGGAAATAAAATAAAGAGATTATCACAATTGTATGTTTTCACTCATCCAAAGATCTTAAAAACATGTAAAATTAACTTAAAAAATTTTGCATTGTGTTAGTAGATACTCACCTTAATTATATTAAAAGAGTACACATTAAAAATTGTAAAATTTTGGAATAGTACCAAACCGTTCGTACTTCAACATTAAAAAAAGGGAAACAAAGGGTCATTGGCTGCCTTGTGGACAAGGGCATTTAGGCACATCTCCATCCCCCACTCGGAATTCAAGTAGTGGTGGTCAAGGTTCAAGCATGCTTATTGCTACAACAAATCAAAATGGGAAAAAAAAAGTATGTTCCAAATTCAAACTCAAACTTTTAATGCAATGGCTGAATGCATTCCCTTTTGCACCGTATAATTTGTGTATATGTATTGTGTTCATTCAAGTTCTGTCTAGTTCCGTATGATTTTTTCAAAATTTTATAATGTTTATGTTATTTGGTTGTATCGTTCTGATATTATTAGACATAAGAATTGTTTTAACCATAAATTTTTTAACATCTTCCAATTGTTTCAACAAGATAAATTGATTGCTTTATAGTTTATTATCGTTCTGATGCTTGCAAAGCTGTCGTTTATCTTGAATCGGTGTTCTCTTCTTCTCTCTATTTTGTTGTTTTTTGTTTGTAAATGATTCAACTTTGATTGTAATGATTGCATCTTTAAAGTATATGTCATATGGTGAAGTTTTCAACTTTTGATTTGGAAAATATCTGAAAATATCATTTTTGAACTTCAATTCGGTATAATGATTTTGGAGTTTTTGTGTAGCTGGAAAATTTGTGGACTTTTTTTTTTCTTTTGAAAAATTTGTGTACTTGTAGCAGGTAATTAAGCGTTTATTGTCAAATGATTAAAATTATTTAGAACTAATCACCCTAATTTAATAATAAAAAAAGTAAAGGGTCATTATTGTTTGCTTTTATGGACCATGTAGTATCTCTTTAACTTTTCATTTTGACAAGAATCGTCTGTTTCTTGTGTTTAATTCCTTTTGTCATTGTTTTTTAGGGTTCGGGCTCTCATTCTTTTTGCTTTTAGGGTCATTATAGTTTGCTCTCTTTCTTTAAAGACTTGGGCTTACCTTTTGGGACTCAAAAGCCTCATCCTATAAACAGCATACTTAAGTTGCAGAGGCTCAAATTAAGATGATGGGTCTTTGAACAATGGTGGTGGAAGCCAACAGTTCTTGTTTCTTCTCACGGAGATAGTGGTGGTTAGGTTCGGAAAAGGATGTTTGAATAAAAAATAACAGTGTAACAATAAATTCTGAAATTATCTGGATTCAAATTAAATTAATTTGTTGAATGATGTAAATCGAATAATTTACAATTAGATATAGGGTAAATTATATTGTTGACCATTTAACTATAGCTCATTTTCATTTCGACCACCATTTTGAATTTTTATAAATCAGACCACACAACTATTTAAATACATTTAATTAGGCTACTAGCCGTTAACAGGGAAGTGTTGACGTGACATTAAATAAAATTGGTATAATTTACATTTAGTCCTTATTACTTACACAATCTATCAAATTCATCGTAAATTTAAATTAATTTAATATATTTAATCCTCCAATTATATGATGCCACGTGTCACGATATCATTAGAGAGTTTTTATTAGTTTAATTTATATTTAATTTAAATATTTTTCCTCCAAACAAATGGTGACACGTGGCACCAACCGATAGAAAGAAAATAAATTGAAACAACATTGTCCCTAGAAAGAGAAGGGGGAATCAAACCTAGAACTCTTGGATGATAAGGAGCACCCTTAACCATTGCTCCAAGACTAATTTTTGGTATAATGATTACATTAACTAATATTTATCTTATAATATAACGAAGGCCAGAAAAATGAAAATAAAGTAACACTAAAACTACAAGATCCAATATGATATAAATTATTAGTTTATTCTTTTATGTCTATATTCGAATTGGGCCAGGTTTAAGAAAAAATATATCATTTTTACTATTTAAATTATAATAAATAATTATAAATGTATTATTTTAAATAATTTAAAGTATTAATATATTCAAATCGGAGTGAGGTCGGGTTTAAGGTAATAAATCATCGACCCGACCTCAACCGGTATAAATTACTAGTTTACCTTTTTCATATATTCAAACCGGATAGAGTTTGAGGTAAAAATATATTATTTTAACCATTTAAAATATAATAAATAATTATAAGTATATTATATTAACTATTTTAAAATATTAATTTATTCAAATCAAGTCGAGGCGAGGAGAGTCGAATATAAATAATATATTTTCGGGGTGGGTCAAGTTGAATATAAATAATATATTTTAAAATATTAATTTATTCGAATCAAGTTGTTTTAGTGTTTGTTATATTTTCATTGTTTTGATCTTCATTATATTATAAGATAAATATTAGTTGATGTAAGCATTATATCAAAAATTAGTCTAGGAGTAGTGGTTAAGGTTGCTTCTTATCATCCAAGGAGTCCTAGGTTTGATTCCCCCTCCCTCTTTTAAGGATAAAGTTGTTTTAATTTATTTTCCTTCTATCATATGGTGACACGTGTTACTATTTGATTGGAGAAAAAATATTTAAATTAAATTAATAAAAGACATCCAATGATATCGTGACACGCGTCATCATATAATTGAAAGATTAAATATATTGAATTAATTTAAAATTATGATCAATTTGATAGATTGTGTAAGTAATAAGGACTAAATGTAAATTATACTAATTTTATTAGCTTCCATTGGTCTGATTGAATGTATTTAAATAGTTTGATTGACAAAAATTCAAAAATAATGGTCGAAATAAAAAGGGACTGTAATTAAGTGATCAACAATAAAATTCACCCTTAGATATATTACACGAACTTTTAGAATCTATTGGCATTTACATCTCATTTACGAAGGTAGTCAGATTATGTCTCAGCAAATTTGTTGGCATTGTACTAATTTTTCTTTATTAACGTACAGATTATGATGAGTCTTTGATCAACTCAAGACAATCCTTTGAGAAAAAAATAAATGATAGTTGGTAAGTCCAACAAAGATGGAAAACCCTAAACCATATATGCACTTGATTATGCTTCAAACGCAAATTTGTCGACGGGAAATGTTAAGAAATCATTGTGAACGTAAAGGTATACTCTTTTTTGTTTTTAACATCGAATTCAATGGTTAAGATTATTAATTGAATTATCTATACATTATTCTTCAAACATTTTATTCATTTATAATATAATTTATTGCAAAATAAAATAAAAGAACAACAAGAATAAAAGGCATGAGAAACAAATAGAAATTTATGTATTATTTTCGTAATATATGCTCTATATTTTCTTAAGACTTTATATTTATAGACATAAAAAATAAATATTACATAAAATTTTAATCCTAAAATATTAAAAATCTTACTAATAAAATACATCAAATCTATATTTAATATATAAGATTTTAATCATAATAAACATCCACTTATAACAAGTGTTTATAACACAATTACTATTAATTTTACCGCTCATCGAAATATATCCATAAAAAATGCACCTTGATTTTCTTAAAGTTGATGATTATGGGTTGGGGGGAGAAACCATGTCGTTGAGTCTCATGGGAGAGCCAACAAATGTGAGAAAATAATTAGGGTAAATTACATTGTTTCTCACTGAATTATACTCTCTCTCCTATTTTTCTCATCCAACTTTCAATTTATTCAATTTGCTCACTGAACTTTACAATCGAATCATTTTGCTCACTCGATTGTTTTCTATCTAATAGCTAATGATGTGGTATTTATTATTATTATTTAATATAAAATAATTTAAAAAAAATAAAATAAAAACAAAAGGTGACTATGCGACTGCCGTAGATGGTGGTTGATCACTCCTAAAATGGGATAGGTCGCTTCGCCTCAACACATTGAGTCCAAATCTGACCTCCATTTTGTAGGAACTTGCTTCGAAGTCCACAAATTTGAAATTGAAAATGAGGAAACCTAAACGTTCCAGTCTAAATTCACGGGTTTTGGGACATATTTCTATGAAACAACCACCATATTCAAACTTAGAGGGTCGAGATGAATCGACCCATGAAATTTGGGACTGAACGACCACCATCTACGGCAGTCGATGGTGGCCGGAATGAAAATGACATGGTGGCCGACGGAGAGAATGGAGAAAATAAGGAAAAAGGGTAAATTACACATGAGTCGACGGTGGACAGAATGAAAATTTAGGTGAGGAATGGTGTAATTTACCCAAATAGTTAACAACAAAGTGAGCAAAATGATGCAATCTGTAAAATTTAGTTAACAAATTGATCAAATTAATAGTTGGGCGAGGAAAATAGGAAAGAGAGTAAAATTCAATAAAGAACAGTATAATTTACCCAAATAATTAAGATGAGCCCAAAATTAAATATATTGTCAACTAGGTTGAAACTAGTTTCCCCAAATCAAGGGAGGCAAAAGCTGCCTCATAATCAATTTCAATTAGGATATAGTTATAACTTACAATCACCCCTTAAAGTCCTTGTTACTATGATTAATCCACTGAAACAATTTGCACACTAATTATATGGCTATATGCCGAAGACAATTCTTTTCTTTCATCATTAGCTTAATAATTCCATACTAAAGCTTTAAAAATGAGGGTTTTTTTTTTCAAAGGCAAGGTTACAAAGTTTTTAATTCAGATTGATAAAGTTATATTGCAACTATTATTTTTAGTTATAACATCTATAATAAGAATTAAATTGAAAAGTAATTAATTCTTTAATTAAATCAATTAAATTGATTTTTAGTGTAATTCTACCAGACAAATAATATAAGTCTAAAAAAATTAAAACATAAATAATATCATAAAAGAATTTGTTTATATATATCCGGAAAAAGAGTTCAAAAGTATGAGATTATAGTATATATATGAAAAAATAAGTATTTATAGATGACCAAGAAAATAGCAGGGTCCAAACAATAATTAGAGGAGTTGACAATAGAGTGCAATATTTTGACGGGATGAACAGAATAGGGTCACCATCCAGATGCAGCTTGTTTACTATTGCGCCTTAAAGATTTCTAACACACAAAAAGCCTGCCATCACGTGTAACAGTCATAATATACTATTAAAAAATATTATTGATTTTATTATTATTTAAATAATAAAATCAGTAAAAAATTATTAAAATTATTATTATTTCTATCTATTTTGTTAGTATTGGATGTTTTACCGGGTTTATTATTTTTTCTATCGGTTTTGTTATTGTTGAGAACTTTATCGAAAATATTAAAAAATATTGATGCTTTAAATAGAAATAATAATATTTTAGATAATTTTTACCAATTTATTTATTTAAATTATAATAAAACTAATAATATATATTTTTTATGTTATATATTAAAGGTACCGTATTGTAGAACTTCCCTATCAGCTAAGCTGTCTTCCTTGACTTTTCGCCCATTTTTTTAATTATTTTTTATTGCTTTGGGAATTTGTAAGAAGCATTGAAACAACACAAAGCCCGTTTTGGCATAAGTTACGATGTAAATGAATAGTTAGTGCCGGTTAGAAGGAAGTTATAGGATTGTACAAGAAAAACTAAAAATATGTCATGCCATTGTAATATTAAAGAATTAAAGATAGAGTTTTTAAAAATACCGAAGCAATTTCAGTGATTAAGTTGAAAATTTTACAATTTAGTGACCATAACATAAATATACTACAAATTTTGTGGCTAAACGTGTTGTTTATCCAATTTTGAAGTAAACCAATCTGTTGAACATATTAACCCTATATATATACTCTTTGGAGTTGGTGTAACAGTTAAAATTTTGGTCGTGAACTATTTGATGCATTCCAAGTAATGGGAAGCAGAGGATAGTGTAGCCTGCTATTTTTCCCTTAAATTATACAATCTGCAGCAGCAGCCCCCCAAAAGTTAGTCTCCAAGAAAATAAAAATGAACCCCACATGTTCAATTTGCCATCTATTCCCATTCCGTCACCACTTTCTTCTTTGGGTCACACCAATAACTAAATCTTTTTGCTCCAAAACCATCCACCTCCATGCAGCAATAGGTACGACTTGTAAAACAATTGTGTGATCTAGTAATAAAAGAAAATGTTATACTCTTTAAAAAATTTGGTTGTGCCTGTTGGTGTAGGGTGTATGTACTGTCAATAGGTTAAAGAAAAATTATGAACAAATAGTACATTGTAATTATATATATAACTTGTACTGCATTTATATAACTATTATTATATTCAAAACATACCACTCATATGCTATGTAT
The DNA here is from genome assembly GCF_006381635.1 of Hibiscus syriacus. NCBI lineage: Eukaryota > Viridiplantae > Streptophyta > Magnoliopsida > Malvales > Malvaceae > Hibiscus > Hibiscus syriacus. Next base: position 318,431 of record NW_024062700.1, read on the forward strand.
GTATATGTTTTCAACTAAAAGGATTATTTGTTAAAGCTAAACATCAGCTTTTTTGAAATTTATTCCAAAAAGAATATGTAAATCTTATTCATTTTTTTAAAATACCTTTTTTTACTTTTGAAGTGGGTGCTTATGTATATATAGGAAAAGTAATTGATGATTCTCTGAAAAAGAATCGAGTCTACACATTTGAGTATGCCGGTTCCTGGTTCAACTGTCGCTGCAGCTGAGCCTGTCATCTCATAATATCATCATTCACAACACTTGTTATTGCTGCTTTAACACCACCTTACAGTCCTCTCAGAAACTGCAATTTTTGAGCTTTCAAGAGCCTTTCAGCTCACCTGAGTTTATCTTTCACTAGTTGAAGAACAATGCAAGTTCTGGCAGGGAAACTGGTTTCTTTCTCCTTGTTTATATGTCTTATAATCATACTTATTCCACCATTTGTAAGCTCATCTGATGAAGATCACAAGAAATCCATCGGCACCGATACGATCGATAATCACAACATTCAAAAGGTATTGGAATTCATGTCCTCAGCTGCTTATGTTTGAAGGGGTTTATTACATTGTTTTTCCATTACAGATCTAAGTTTTTTTTCCTGGTTTTGGTTCTTATAAACAGGTGAGTCATAAACTGATGTTTGAGATTACACTGCATGGATTCCTCCTTTGGGCATCAATGGGGTTTCTAGTGCCCATTGGGATACTTGCTATCCGAATGTCAAATAGAGTAGAATGTGGAAGAAGACTTCAAATTCTTTTCTATGTTCATGCGGTTTCACAGGCAAGTTCATCTTAGTACTTTCAACTGTTTCTTTAATGCATCTTTTCCAACAATTAGTAATCCCCAATTAAATTATAATTAAGAGCATTATGTATAGGTTATAATTTATGTTCGTTTCACTTTCCTAATGGTATCTCTACAGAGTTACAAAATGATAGCAGTGGACATCTTTTTAGATGTCATGTTCCAAAGAATTTTACTGATTTAGAATCATTAGTTGAGTTTAAATTGATGGTTTATAATATTCTCTTCCTTTTTCATAAAAATCTCTCTATTTTTAACTTTTAATCTCAATCATTAATTTACTATCATCAAGAAAAGGCCAATGCGACGCTGTTGTAATGAACCTTGTGTGGGGTTTTGCATTGGTATAATGACAGATCAGAAGCAGAAGGACAAGCTATCTTAAGTGAGGGCACATTAAAATTGTATTATCCTGATTCGAATATATCATATCTTTAACTTTTATTTTATACGTGTCGGACATAATTATGGAGCAAGAATTCTATAAGAAAAAATATTGTATAGTGCAGCATTTTGAGAGTGTTTTCTCATGAATTCAAGACAATATTAATTCTAATAGTTTAAGGGCACGATTGTTGAGTAAGTTTGTTTCATTGTTGATTTTGTTGATGGCAGATGCTTTCTGTACTTCTTGCAACAGCAGGGGCAGTAATGTCAATCAAAAACTTCAATAATGCCTTCAACAATCATCATCAAAGACTAGGGGTAGCTTTATATGGTATCATATGGTTACAAGCCTTGACTGGAGTTTTACGTCCATGGAGGTAAACTAAATTCAACGATGTCATTATTGGTTTTACTTGTTCACACTGATATCGAATAAACAATGATCTATTTACTCGGTTTAACAATGATCTAATTACTCGGTTTTACGACACGAGAGGCTTTGTTTTCTGCAGGGGATGCAAGGGAAGAAGGGCCTGGTTTTTTGCACACTGGCTGCTGGGAACTGCGGTCTGTATTTTGGGTGTAATCTGCATCTACACTGGATTGGTAGCATATCATGAAAAGACATCTAGAAGAACTGAAGTTTGGGCCGTAGCTTTTACAGCTGAGATCTCTGTGATTGTTTTCATTTATTTGTTTCAAGACAAATGGGTGCATATAGAAAAGCATGGTGTGATTTTGGGTCATGAACCTGTAAGACATACTGAAGAACACATTTCATCTACCGATGAAATGAAACAAAAGAAATCAGCAAGTGAGAATTGTTGAAAAGAAATCAGCAAGTGAGAATTGTTGAAAAGAAAATTACTTCGATTACTAGCAATTGAGATTATTCTTTTCATCATTCTCTCTTTTCCTTTTTCTCGGGTTCGGTTTTGTTGTACAAGGGACTGCAGTTCCATTGGCATGTTGATCAAATTTTCACTCTTCACTGTGTCCCAAAGCTTAACTAGACAACAGAGGCTTTCTCCAGAAGCATATCACTATAATCATGGAGGTCATGCTTTAAAGGAATTGCATACATATGGCTCTAGCCTATAAGCTCTTCACTATATTACTGGTTAACAATGCATGCACCGGATCCTCAAATCGGATGAGCTTATCCTAGGTAGCAAACAACATTCTTCTATGATTAACAGATAGATTGGGCAAAAAACCGAAAAGAAATAGCGCTTACTAGCAGCACATAATTTCAGGACGATGTAACCTGGATATTTCTATTTACTTTTGAGAAAGCATGTATCAAGGGAAAAGCTGGACATAACCTGTTAATATAGTAATCCCTAATATTATAAAAGGTGGAACAAGCACGAAAGCTCCGATTGTTGCGAAGAAAACCGAATCATTCCTCTGAGAAACTTCATTCAAGTAAGCCTGTCTCTTGATATTTCTCTTCTGTGAGATGGTTAAAAACTTTGGACTAACCTTCTTCAAGTTCTTGCCTAAAGGAATACTAAAATCATCGTCTCTGTCCCCAACTAATCGAGCAAGCTGCTCACGAATTGTGAATTTCCCAGACCCACCATCACTCTCATATTCTGATCAGGATACATGTAAGAAAGAAATGTCAACAACCTTGCAAATTGTATTGTTCTTCAATAGTGCAATCCAGGCATTTTTCTAAGAAAGAAACGTAAATAATAATTTGCATTTGCTAGGGATAAGATTGGCATACCATCTGCAGCAGAGCTTGTTGAACTTAGTTGTTCCAAAAGATCAAGTTGTGAGCGTGTAGAAGACAACGACCCTGGACAAAAAAAAATCAATACACAAAATCAGGAGTCTAATGATTATTGAACATCAATTAAGCAAAATGATAAACAAAATCAGTGCAGCTTATAATCATTTCAAAGGTAGCAAAAATTACTGATGCTTCAATGCTCTATCTTGAACAAGAAAACAACCCTGAGCACTTACCAATTATGGGTTCCCAATCACATACTAAGTAAATTCGATCAAACCCCAGAAAAATAAGAGGAAAGAAAAGAAGGAACTTTCAACTAAGTCAAAGAAGGAAAGAAGTATGATACCAGAGACAGCAGGAGGGTCTTCCTTTTTGAGTCCACCTTCTTTTCGTTCCGACTGAGCAAAGGTTTTACTAGAAGAAGGGGTTAGGTTGAAGGGGTGTTTATGCTTTGGGTGAAGAACTGGAGGAAAGATGGTATAAGAATAAGAGCATGGGGTGGAATTGAGAGAAGTAGACATGAAATTGAAAGCCATGGCAAAAAATTTTTGTTTAATGGTTGTGTGAAGTACAGGTTTCATTCTAGTTTCTGCTCATGCTGAGACCAAGATTGCATTTTTTTATTGGAGTTGCCTGGCCAATTGCCGAGCTTTCAAGTTTCGGTTCTGTCCACAACTGACGTCCTCCACATGTTCGTATGAGAGACCTTTACGTAATGCGAGGTGGCTATTCCTCCTATGCCTCGTGTCACAACTTGATATTTTCATCGGTTAAATAGAATTTCATGTTAAACAATATAAAATTTAATTAATAAAATTGATTCCATTTGTAGAAATGACATAACGATAAAATCAATTATCAACATTTATTAGAATGAACATCTTAACTTTTAAAGTATTATAGTATCGTAATTGTGGGAACTTCATCTATATCATCATCATAGGAGTTCATGTTGAGCTACTGTAATTATGGTTCAACGAATAATCAAATATTAATATCATCTGCACCTGGCTTATAAAAAGATTCTTTTGGTGAAGACGAGGGTTTCTCTGTGATGCTGATATTTAGGTCAAACAAGATGGTAGTTAAATGTATTTCCTTTGAACTTGAAGGCATCATGTCATACGAGTTTTGGACTGAGTGTTGTGTCGCAGGTATCTCGACATTGAGGTCGAAGAAGCTCGTAGTTGAATGCCTTCCCTGGAACTTGCAAACATCGTGCCAAATGGATACTGAACAGATTGTTGTGCGATGTCATCCCCATATTCAAGTCAAAAAAAATTACAGATGAATGCCTTCCCCTTCAACTGAAAGTGACGTTACCATACTGATTGTTCATGGAGCCATATCGATAGACATTATAACAAGTTGCTGATGAATATCTCCTTATTGAACTTGATGAGATGATACCATGATGTGGATTTCTCATTATGGTGTTAAAATCATTACACATTACTATAGTTGGGTTGTCAATTTAATCAACTTGTTGAGTCAACCTATAGTGTGAGCATAATAATATACCATGAACCACATACACTTCAATAAATGTTGCATACATTTGTGTATCGACGTTTGAATTTTGATTATGAAAAGCAACTATCATACCAACATCGTCATCGTTGGAAAGTTCCAACGTTGTATAAGTTAACGGAAATACTGCTGTTGGAAATCTGTACTAAAGCAAAGACAATCTTCTAGTACTTCCAACATTAACCTTCTTTGAAATTTTTGTGATCAACTCATCAAGAGTGATGTTTTTCTTAAAGGATATTATGATAGAATGATTTGATGCGAAGACAATGTTTGTTTCATCTTCCCTAATTTGTCTATCATAGTAAAAAATAGTTGAAATACGCCTCATTTTTAGAGTTTAAAAGTTTGAAAGATTGAAAGTTTTATATATGCAAAAACAACAGATTAAATACGTCTAATTAAATAAATAATATACGAGATTAAAAATAAACTAATGCTAAAACATTTAAAAAAATCACAGTAAATTTAATAACACAAATTAACATTGTTACCGTCTTGAGAAAATATCTCAAGATTTGATCATGTCTTCCATTTTATACATGCACAAAATAAAACAAAATCATTACTACAAAAAAAGTTAATCCAATAATTAAATTTAAAATGACAATAACATAATAAAAATTAATTTTAACTTCTAATAACTGTAACAAAATCTATTTAGCTTAATAGAAGAAAATTATAGAAGGAAAAATATGAAATTAAATTTTGGTGTGGTTTTATGTTTATTAACATGTTATTTATAAGGGATGTGTGAGTGATTCTCAGGGTTCGGGTAATGATGGAATACCAAATAATTTAAGGAAATAATGGAAGGCGTGGATGGTGATCCGCGCCTTCCGCGACTTCGCCGCATGTCAAAATCCCAGGAAAACGTAGATAGTGATCTATGCTTTACTTCTACGTGGCGTCAGCTCGAACGAATCTAAGAAAATCGCGAATGATAACCTACATCTTTTTCATCATCGTGTTTTTGCCATACTGTCACAAAAATGTTAGATCAATAAAATTAGAACGAGTGCCTGACATGTAATAATTAAATGATCGGATGATTTTTTTGTGTGGTAAAAACGCCATTTTAAAAGGAATAGATTAAAATATCACAAGATCTTTAAAAAAATAAATATTAAAAATATAAAATCCACTTAAATATTTTAGTTTGACTAAAATACTCAACTAAACCAGGTTAATTGACAAAAATCAAACAGTGACAGAGGCAGAACATAAACCTGTCCTAATGAGTCCGTACACATGATTATCAGTCATAGTTTCATTCGTGTATTTATCTATCATCCTATTTATTGCTACTTTGCTGCTTGTTTCTTACTATCTGAGAGAGTTCCCCCGATGGTCAAAAGCTGTGAAAACACAAGAACAAAGCCACAACATTATTAACAATTTAAAAACTAAATCTTGTCTCTTTGTTTGTCTCACTGTATGTGTGTGCTTCTGAGGCTCTGATACAAAAAAAAGAGAGTTATTTTTGGATTCAGTTTCCTACATATCTTCTCATCCTCTGCTTTGAAACTTCCTTTCCTTTGGGGGGTCCAAAGGAAAACAAAGAAAGAGAAAGAAAATATTTCTTTGTATATCAAATAAAAGGTTATGTATTATCCTATCAACCTTCTCTTTGTAAATATCGTTCTGCTTTGCCTTGATGTTCTTCTTGCATTCATTGCCTTCTTCCAGGTCTGTTTTCTGCTCTTTGTTTTTATGTTTTGTTTTGCTACTGTATTTGGCTTCCGTTCTTAGTTAATATGGACTTTAATTTTCTATAGTTAAAGGGGATTTAGTTTTTTTTTTCGGTTTGGAAAGTCTGGGTCTTGCTTGGTTACTGAGAAAATGTTAGGAAAAATACATATAAACCTATAGAATCGTACAGGCATTGCTTGAATATGTTAATTTTAAAAGGCAATTCTGATTTTGTTTTCAGTACATTTCTGCTTTTGAATCAATCAATCAATTGAATGGCTATTAGCCTACTTCTGTCCTAATATATTCTGTTGAAAATTTTATTCCTTTAAAGTTTTGTCACTTCTTTCTGTTGAAATTTCTGAATCTAGGCTTTTGTTTGCTTTGAATGAATCGTTTCTGATGTTGAGTAAAAATGGCGAACCGGTATAAAATTTGGCATAAAATTAAGCAAGCAAGATGGAGGGTAACCATGTTGGAGATCCATATATGTATCGAACACTCACACTGTTAAGTGCCTTAAAAAGCCATATAAAAGTAGAAGAGTTTCAACAAATACTAAAGTAGAAAAATCCATATTTTGAGTTCGGTTTTTTAACTATGTGTATCGATTTTTTTTTTCATGACATTGTATCCGTTGTTTAACCAGCTTTGTAGGATTCACCTGCAGAATCAACGAGTTGGGTGGACAAGTCAAAAGGTTAGCAAAATTTTCTAATTATTTCCCAGGTCTTTCTTGGTTGATCACTGCATGTGTTTGTTGATGTTGTTCGTTAATGAAGAGGCGGATGCGATAAATGCATCTGATGCCATAATATTTCACGATGCTTCCTTATACCTAACGTCCTAATAACATAGCTCGTCTTTTTAAAAAGAATTCGATACTGTTTTTTATTTTCTTCTTTTAATGGGGCCATATTGATCGAGCAAAATGTTAATTGCAGGTTCTTCATCTCATGATAGGCTCCTCTAATTGTGGTAAGATCTTAAATTCTTAACGTAGATGTTGAGAAGCTTTGATCTGTACAGCGAGGTTTTTTTTTGTTATCTTACTAATTACTAATCAAATTAGTAAAGTAGCATGGATCTAATTTGAATCTATATCTAGTCTTTTAGAAATGATATCGCATTCATAGTTTTAAAGCCGCAATATAAAGTAAGACTTTTCCCTTGAACAAGAAATGGCCTATCAATTGAGATATGTAGGAGTTCTTGTAAGATGAAGACCATGAATTTACAGGATGATTGACATGAATTAGTTTAATTTACTAGCATATTTTTTCAATGCCAATTATTGGTCGTTTCGATAGATTTTATGTAGTGGTATTCAACCAGGATTCGTCGAGAGAAGCTAATATATGCTGGTCAATTTAACAATTTCTCAAGTCCCAAGCTCCTAGTTCCCATTTATGCCTTCTTATTGCCATGCTCTGTCACCAATTCACCATTCAATTACTGAGACAGTGTGCAGGCCTTTCAAAATGTTTGTGCCTCAATCTCTTCAATCCCGGGAAAGGGACTTTATCCTATTCTTTCATGTTGAACCATTCTTGAAAAAAGTTACCTTCAATGTAGTGTTGAAGAAATTCTGAACCAGTTCCGTGGTCCTGAAAGACAGAGCTATAATTTTCAGAAGTGTCCAAATGGTTTTTTGAGCTATAATGTTCAGTAGCGTCTAAATGGTTTTTTTGTTCTGCATCAGATAATTATCTTTGGACTTCTTTTGTCTTCTGACAGGTTATTTCGTTTATTTTTTGTGCATGGTTGTTGCCACTTGCAAAAGGTGGCTTTGCTGGTCTAATCTCTGTGGCTTTGTTCTCATGGGTATGTTTCTCTCTAGTGAAACAACTTATGTTTACCTTTAGTACTTGTTTCTAGAGCCGTTTTTAACAGTGAAAACGCTGCTGCAGCCTTGCCCAGGATTCTGTTCTTGGCTGCATTTCTTCTTCTCCTATCTTTCTGGTAAGTCGGACCATGTCTGAATGATTTATTGATAAGTCATCATGTTGATTTTGCATGGGGGAAATATCATGACATTGTCAGTGATATATTATGGATCATATTTATGCAATCTTCAAAGGTTTTTGAAGGATATGCAAGTAATTGCATTTTTACATGAGACATTTTGCTCGGAAATAGTGTAATGTAAATTATGAAGTACATATATGCTTTTATGGGCAATGATTTTATAGGGCCGACCTTTGCCATCAGACAAATGATGAAGAGGATGGTGTTGAAGAACATAATAGTCAACAGCCCTTATTGGAAAGTTCAAAGAACAAGACAGGCTTGTCAAACATTGATATGCGTCGGAAATGTTGCTCATTCCAAGGCATTCATGTCGGTAGCAGACAAAAATTTGTTATTGTGGTATGGCACGAATAATCTCTATTTAGGATGCAATTGGTGGTTAACTAATTTTTCTTTTCCTTCTTCCACCAGGTCATTATGCTCAATGTCTTCTTAATGATCGCCTTTGCTGCAATAATCCGGATTGGTGCAGGGAAGAATCCTAGTCATTCTTTAGTAGTTGTTCGGGTATAGATCATGTTACTCCAAAATTATAAAATGGGGATAATAACATCTAAATATCCTTGATACGTTTTCGTACTAAGTCCATTACATTTGTTTATTGGAAGCTGATATTTGAACAAACAGTTAGGTCTTCAGTATGTTAAGATATCCAATGTTAAGGTTCTTTAAGCATGCATTGATCTTGGTGCTTTCATTAAACATCAGAGCAAATGGCAGATGGTGTCCACTCAAGATTGATATTGTGAACGCCGAATTTATCTACTTGTTATGATTCGTTGGAACTAAGTTCTATATCGAGAGAAGATAACATTTTATATTTTTCAGTGCGACTAGTAGTTATTGGTCCATAACTGCAATTCTTGTGTAGGTATATGTAGATTTTCTTACCACTTCAGTGCTTTTAATGGGTGGAGCTTTCGGTTGCTATGGTGAGAATTAATTTTCCAAAATTATTATTTCTGTTACTACTTTTTTTCTTCTTGAATGTTTCTCTTTAACCGCTTTCAGGTTTCCTTCTATTTTCTAAATGGAGGAGAGTCCGATCTGAGAAAGCTTCATCGGAAATGCGTAAGGTTTGCATTTGCTACCTATTCTTCATTTAGCCTTCTTTTTGTACGCATCTTTCTGGTGTGAAACATAGTCTAAATTTTAAGAACTTAGGGGTAAAATAAATTCGAATGATTCAAGAAGCTTGCCACATTTTTCAGGTGGTTGGTTTAGCAGTTGTCTCGGTCTTGTGTTTCACATCGAGTTCTTTAATAGCTCTTCTTTCGGATGTCCTTGTAAGTACTTGATAACTCAAGACCTCGACATGTGGTCTTTCTTGTGGGGTTAAGTTTTTCTTTCTATTGACAGCTTTTTCATCATTGGAATCCGAAGGAGATTATCGGCATAGAAGCACCTGTTCTTCTTATTCTGCACCATGTTTTAGGTATTTCATTCAGCTTTGTTACTGATTTGAACAAACTAAAACTAAATATAATCGACGTACTATAAAAAGTTAATCTATAAGGCTAGCAGGTACATCGGTCCCCTTTGCTTTGGACTATGGTTCATGAGAGAGCTGCCGGCTCCATCTACAAGTAATAGGCAAGTGCAGCCAAGAGCAACAACTTTTATTACTTATGGACCAGCAGGAAGGCCTCATCATCATCAGTACCGGCCTACTGCAACAAGTTAGGAAAATCAGGTACCGATATCTATTTCCATTTTCTGTCAACTTTTAGTATGCTAGTAAATTGGAGAGTATTGAATCAGTCAACTTCAGATGGAGAAGAATGATATACGCTATGGTTGAAAACTATGTTAATTGGATTCAGGGTCAGTAACGAGTGTCTGCCACGGGTATGATTAACTTTTCCCATGTCCGAACATGTGTGGGGCACAGGTTACAATGTGCGGACATTCGTGTGCCTTGTCTGAGTAACGCAAGCAGCAAACTCTCCACTTATCTATGTACCAATGACCATCACTGGCATATACAATTTTTTTCCGATCGATGTTCAGATGATGGATGACGAACCCAAAACCCGGTTTACTTTTATATTGCAGGTGTTAAGAGCAAGTCCAATATAAGCATGTATTTGACCAAACAACTAAAAAACAGAACACCATGTTTCTCTCCTGGCCTGTCTCCAAGCATGAAAAGGGGGTGCAGCAGTCGCCATTGGCAGATGTAATTGATGCATTCCAGATTTCTTAAACACAATAGTTTGACATGATTTTAAAAACTATAGACATGATTGTTATAGGAACATATTGATGCTTGGTTTTTGTTTGCTTTAGGATCTATGATTCCTAAGCATTATGTTGTAAATTCATACGGAGGTTTTTGTTAGAAGCAGTTGAGAACAGAAGCTGAACAATTTATTGACTCTAAGTATGGATGTCGATTCATAAACAGATTTAGGCTTAATTCGAAGATAAATGCTCAAACTATATTGTTTTTCTCAAATAGGTGTCCAAACTTTTTTCGATTCATCTAGGTGCCTAATGTTACAAACGTTGTCACTTTAGGTATCCGGACTGTAAAAGCTGTAAAATTTTACCGGTTTAAAAAAATATTATATTTATAAAAAAAATCTTTTTTTTTCTAAAATTACAAAAAAAAATTCAAATCTCTAAAATCATTCCTAAATATTTTACCCTAACTTTTATTTCTCCATGTTAAGTTTTATTTCTCCATGTTGTTGTTGGTCACCACCGCTGTTGTTGTCGCCTCTGCTGTCATTACCGTTCTCCAAACACTAAAACCCAATTATTGTCGTGCACAACCATGTTTTCGTGATTTGGTGGTTGTTCAATTTCAATGTTTTCTCCTTTTAAATCGCGATTTAGGTTTATCGATGGTTGTCGTCGCGTGGGTGGTCATCCAGTGGAGGTACAGTCAAGGGTAAATTTAATAAATTTAACTATTCATATTTAAATTTTAATAAATATAATATTTTTTATAATATTGTCAAATAAAGTGAATCCATTGAATCAAAACAGTAATTAAATAACTATATTTTATTATAAAATAACAAAAGTTTTTTGTTAAACTATTATTATATTAAGAAAATAACAATTTAACGATGAACTGATATATTTGTAATAGTATTTTAGTTAGGTGACTTGTTTATAAGTTTTTTACAAAATGATTTATTTATTATTTAATTTATTACCAAGTCACCTTAAATGTAGATTATTCTTTATTTTAAGGATAAATTATTAAATTGGTCCATCGACTATAAAAATATTATTTTGTTAAATTTCTAATTATTAAAAGTTACAAAATAGTCCATAAACTAATAGTGTTGTTCTTTTAAGTCTTATAACTATTGAAAGGTAGAAAATAATCCTATTATTTATATGTTTCAAACTCGTCATCGTTTTTATTAAAAAATTGATCATCTTGAACATTAATATATTAATTGAGATATGATAAAATTATATTTTAATAGTATATACTATATTTTCGTTACTTTCAAACACCGACTCGACAATATAATATTTCAAGTACTAACTCGATGATATAATATAAATAGAGAATCAATTCATAAAATATAATCCAAATATTATGAAAATATATTTTACTATATCACATTTAATATATTAAAATCAAACTTAGATGGCTGTCACATTTAATAAAAAATAATAAATTTTAAATGTGATAATTTATAATATAACTTATAATATTAATAAAATAATATTTTATAATTTTTAATATATAGTCGCTTAACAAAATAACACTAGGGCAGCATGTGTGAACTTTATCCTTGTAACGAATACAAAAACCAGAAGCAAAAGCAAACTTTTTCCATTCCATCTTCCCTTTCATCTCCTCCGTCTCTCTCAGAGACAGAGCGAGATTTCGTTGTTTACTCCTACCATCCCTTAACCAAATAAAAAACCCTCTTAATCCTGCTTTATTTACACCGTTTTCCACTCATCTCTCCGACTTAATTCTAAAACGAAATCCCGGATATTATTTTCTAACTCTAATTTCCTTCTTCTTCTTCCTCTGTTGCCTGCTGTGCCTGGGGTTTTCTTTCTAGGCTGGTTTTTTGTAATTATGAAGAGATCCGATGGCAAACTTCCCAACAACTTCTCTCAAGCTTCCTCAGGTTTTTTGTTTTTGGGTTTCAATTCTTTCATTTATTTAGTCTTTCTTTTCAATTAAGTTTTCGCTGAGATACGGAAGAAAAATAACTTCCTTGCAAAGATTGGATCTTTACTTCATTTTCTCAGCTAGCAAACATTTTATTTATTGTATTTTCTAGATTACTGCTGTTTCTTTATCATTTTTCTCCTTTTAGTTAACCTTAATTCTAGGGTTTGCACTTCGAGGTTTTGATTCCTTTTCTTGTTTGATGGTTGGCTGAGATAAAAGTATTGATTTATCGGTTTATGGTATTGTTTAATTGCTAATTAGTTTATGTGTTTTTTCAGATAATGCGCTTTTTGATGCAACCCAGTACGCATTTTTTGGTCACGATGCTATGAAAGAAGTGGATTTGGGGGGTCTAGAAGATGGTGAAGAGGATTCTCCCGTGTTTGCGTCCATTGAAGATGACGAGTATCATTTGTTTGATAGAGGGGAGGTGAGATTTCATTCCTTCGATTACGCAATGTGTGACGAATTGAAGTTAGTTTCTTTTGTAAAGCAGCCTCCTTTTCTTTCCATGATATGATAATCCTTTTTGTGAGCTTAAAACGTTATTTGCGTTGGATTTTGTTTTTACTTAAACTTTGTCATCTAGTTTTTTGGCCTTCAGTTTTTGTACTTATCACTTGAGGTGTAGTCTATCTTGTTTAACATGTGTCGAAGTTGAACTAAAATTGCGTTCATAATAGCGTACTTTGTGAATTTAAATTTAAATGTGAATACCCCATCAGTTAGCAATAAGAAGTCCTATTCCCTGGTTGTTTTGGAAATTAAAGTTTTACAAAGCTTAATAAGAAGATTATGTTTGCCAATTTGGATAAAAAATGATACTATGGAATGAAGTCAGACTATTTGAACTTTCAATGGTTCTGCAGTTGACTTTCTCCATACATTTGAAGTTTCCCTTTTGCAAAGCTGTTATCAATTTGAGGTGTTAACATGCATGAAAATGTTTTATTATTGATATTTATGTCCTACAAATATGTTTCCTATCCACACTATTTTTTTTAAAGTAAGAATACTGTGTGATAGAAGAAATAATTGCCTTAATTGTTAACAAGTATATCCGAAGGAAGAAAGATGTGCTCGTAAAATAAAGCTCTATTCCTCTATTATTATTGTGTGTCAGGTGGAGGAGTTATTTTATTGGCTTTCTGTTCCATTTCTGTTCATGTTTTGAAGGAATTTGTGCCAATTAGTTTCTGCAGTTGTGCACATTGATTTTAGTTTTCTACTTAACTTTTCCTTTTTGATGTTGCTGTCCATCATTTGACCTATATATAATAATCAGTCATGTACTAAACACAAATCTTGGTTTCAACTTTAGGTGTATCTGGATTTTGAAATACAAGTATTTCAGCTCTATTTTTCTGTTATTCAATTTTCAGGTTCCAGGTTCAGGATCTTTGTCTGACATGGATGATCTGTCTACTACTTTTGCTAAGGTCAGTTTTTCATTTGTAAATGTTACAGAGTGATTGAATATCGATCTTTGTAAGGTTTGATATCCTTGTTTCTTGAGTTTCTAGCGGCCTTGTACTGGTTTGTAATATAAGATAGTGAGGGAGATTGATAAAAAGCAAAGAATAGAGGTTACGAAGGTAAACTAAGAGTTGAAATAGAAGTAAAGAACCAAAAATTTGAGCAAAGTAGAGCAAATTAATGCATAACATTTGTTACAATTGTCATCCTTGTGCTGATCAATTGGGTTCTAGATGTTTCTAATGCATAGGCTGGTCATTATATATATATTAATTGATCACCATTTCCCTTGTTGGAGACTATGCTTTTGGCTTTCAATTAGGACTATCTGAAAGCTTAAAGGGTGCTACAAACTAGACCTTCAATGTGCTAAGGATTTTCAGCTTGTTGTGTTGTTTATGAAGGAAAATAACTGGATATTTATATTTTTGGTCTTTGTCTGTCACATTATAGAATGTTTCTTTAATACGCACAAAATATCAGATTATCATTATGAATATATTTTTTTAAAATATGAATAATAAAGAGGTTTAGTAGGACTGAAATCCCAACTAGGCTCATAATTCGATGATCTTTTCCTTTTGAGCCAGAGATTCTTCTATCTGCTGGATCTGTTCCCATAACTACTTAAAAGGAATCCTCCCCAACAATTTGGATTTAAGATGTTAAAGCTCTTTTCTTCTTGTATGAAGGGAGAGGGAGTGCATAATCTGTGTTTTAAATACGGTGTCATTTTTCATTTTTCCCCCATTTCTAAAGATTGGATTGCACACCAATTTTTTTGCCATGATGTTGGAAATTTAATACCTTGATTCTTCAGATGCATATATTTGTGTACTTTCTTGTGTTCTCTTGCGTCTTGCCACTATTTTTGTTTCATTTAATTGTGTATTACCCTTCATGTTTGTTGGATTTTAATACATTTTCCCCTTTCACAGTTGAATAGGGTTGTTACGGACCAAGACATCCAGGAGTTATTGGTGATAGGTCTGGATCTTTTTCAAGGGAAAGTGAGTATAGTAAGCCATACTTTATGCCTTTATTTTGAAGCTGTAATCTATAGTAATGAATGAACAATATAATATCCGTTGATATTTTGAAAACAATATTTTTTTTGTTCAATTTATTTGCTTGAAAATCTCCAGATCTAGCACCCTTCATACCTTGTCACATAATTTAGTGACATGAAATTCATTGAAAATATCTTGTATGATAAACCAAAGAGAACCTAGTTGTGGTGCAATTTCAGTTTAAAAGAAATATCAGGTTTCTTTCTACGAAAATCATCAGCATCGGTTCGTCATAGAAATAAATGCCCAATTTGTTTCTTTTAAGTGGTATAAGTAATCCTCACATTGGTTATTTTGAGTACCTTGCATTCTCAATTATACGAGAGATCTCTCCATTATTCTTTAATTGGTTAAGATGGTATCAGCCTCCAAGTTGTTTATTTTACGGTATTAATTGATTTGTAACCATATTTTTTGTCTGTAAATTAGGACTATGTTTGGGTTATTAGTATTAGGTTTGTCATTGATCATATCCTTTTTCTGCTTTTCTATCTGTTTCATTTTTCTTTCTTGGATCATCATGTACATTTAGTTAAATTTTTCATCTCAATTTTTCTCGCTAAAGTGCTGCATTTAGTCTTGCCCTGTTTATGTTGTGAACTTTTGAAGTGATAATGCCCTATCTTCCAGATGAATTTGGTCTCTGTTTGTTTTTTGTCTGTAAAATAGGACTATATGTTTGGGTTATTAGTATTAGGCTTTTCATTGATCATATCCTTTTCTGCTATTCTATCTGTTTTATTTATTCTTTCTTGGATCATCATGTACATTTAGTTAAATTTTTCATCTCAATCTTTCTTTTTAAAGTGATGCATTTAGCCTTGCCCTGTTTATGTTGGAACTTTTTTCTTTAACCTTAGTTCTTTTCTTTGAAGATAATAGCATAGAGGCTGTTGTCATTTGTGTAAAATATATTAACTGCTAACTAGAAACTCCTCAATACTTGAGTATTGAATCTGTCGGAGTTTATTCTTTTCAGTGCTGCTTGGTAACTTTTATACTTGCAATTGCTTATGTTACAGTTGCACCATTCTTCAGGTTCGTCTGCTGCTGACTGGTCTCAAGATGGAGACTACCTAAACTGGATGGATCAGAATATGTTTGATGCAGAAGATGCTCAAGACGTTAATAAATGGTCCTCACAGCTACATCTTTCTTCAGCGTCTGTTCCTGAATTGAAGCCTTTGTATAGAACTTCCACATACCCCCAGCAGCAACCACAGCCACAACACTTTTCAAGTGAACCAATTGTTGAATCCAAATCAACCTTCACGTCTTTCCCCCCTCCTGGTATCAGATGCGAGCAGTCTTCACCTGCCCACCTAAGAATTCCTGCTCTTGCTAGTGGATCTCAGCAACCCTTCTCGACATCAAGCCTCTCTCCATTGTCCAACTCTAGTCCCGGTCTGGCTGGTCTGTCTCGTGGATTGCGTTATGATGGCAATATACCCCAGCTAGCATCTCCAGGCCTATCTTTTAGTAGCAGGTCACAAAATCATTGGGTTAATCACTCTGGTCTTTTACATGGAGATCATGCCGGTCTTTTGCATCATATGTTACAACATCAAATACCCCATCAAAATGGCTTCATATCCCCACAGTTAATGTCACCACAACATCAGTTGCAACAGCACAGGCTGCACCATTCAATTCAACCATCTTTGGCACATCTTACTTCCTTGCAATCTCAGCTTTATAATGCCCATCCTCAATCACATAAAATGATGTTGCAACGGACAAAATCATCACAAAGAAACAGGCAGAGCATGCGTTTTTCTCAGCAAAGCTCTGATACTGGCAGCCAGAAAGGTGAGAGTGGGTTAGTGCAATTCAGATCCAAGCATATGACTTCCGAAGAGATAGAGAGTATTCTTAAGATGCAGCATTCTTCTACCCATAGCAATGATCCTTACGTAGATGATTATTACCACCAAGCTTGTCTTGCCAGAAGGTCTTCCGGATCCAGGACTAAACATAATTTTTGCCCATTTCACCTGAAGGAATCACATTCTCGGTCCCACAAAAGTGGGGAGCAGCAATTGCATCTGAATGCTGATGCACTTGGGAAGCTCCCACTCCCTACCATTCGTAAACCCCGTCCTCTGCTTGAAGTAGATCCTCCCTTAGGTTCAACTGATGGAGTTTCTGAACAGAAAACTGAGAAGCCTCTGGAGCAGGAACCTATGCTTGCAGCTAGGATCACCATTGAAGATGCTCTAGGTCTTCTTTTTGATGTTGATGATATTGACAGGCTCATACAATTTAAACAGTACCAAGATGGTGGGACTCGGCTTAAACGAAGGCGGCAGATCCTTCTTGAGGGTCTGGCACAATCACTTCAGCTTGTCGATCCTCTTAGCAAAGGCGGGCATGCAGTTAGCTGTGCTCCCAAGGATGATATTGTGTTCTTGAGAATAGTCTCTCTTCCAAAGGGCCGTAAGCTTATCACCAGGTACCTAAAACTTATCATCCCCGGAAGTGAGCTTAGTCGAATAGTGTGCATGACCATTTTCCGTCACTTGAGATTCTTGTTTGGCGGTCTTTCTTCTGATCCGGAAGCAGCAGAGACAACTATTGACCTTGCAAAGACTGTTTCTACATGTGTTAATGGCATGGATATCCATGCACTAAGTGCCTGCCTTGTTGCTGTTGTTTGTTCCTCAGAGCAGCCACCACTTAGGCCACTTGGAAGCCTTGTTGGGGATGGTGCTTCAGTCATATTAAAATCAGTTCTTGAAAAAGCCAGTCAAGTTTTAAGTGATCCTTACGGGAATTACAGCATGCCTAGTTATGCTTTCTGGAGAGCGTCATTTGATGAATTTTTCACTCTTCTTACAAAGTATTGTGTGAGTAAGTACGAGTCAATAATGCAATCAATACACAACCAGACCCCACCAACAACGGAAGTAGTTGGTTCGGAGGCTATAAGGCGTGAAATGCCATGTGAGCTTCTACGTGCTAGTCTTCCTCACACCAACGAAGAACAGAGAAAGCTTTTGATGGATTTCTCCAAGCGTTCGGTGTCCGACAATGGACCCAACTCACCAGCTGGGAGTAACAGTCAAATAAGCTCTGAATCTGTGAAGGGTTAATAAGAAAAAGGAAAAAGGGAATTGTGTAGTGGAAGGTAAAGCCTTTTGATTTGGTTGGTCTGAACACTCCAAATGCCAAGTGGGAAGCGTAGTTTAGTGGGTTAGAATATCAAAATCTGTACAGGGCCTTTGGAATGGAATTGGAAACTTCTTTGTTTTAATTTCATATATTATATATGAAATTTTTCTGTTCCATTTCATTATGTCAGTTTCTGGGGGAGAATGTATCTGATGAATCATACTTTCTTTTAAATATATTTGTAGGGAACTGAGGTGTGTTATTGAAAGGCCTCTCTGAGCAAATCAGAATCCCGTATTAATTGAAACTGGTCCACATGTTTTATCCTTTTTTTTCAGACCTTGTACAATCACGTTTTATAAAATAACGTCCAACAATCTTGTTGCAAACGATGGCTTGTATCAAAACCAGGAAATGTCCAGTATCACTGTCTATAGCGTCTTAAAGAAATGATCGGATAATATGAAAACAGGAAAAATTAACGCCGTTGACGATCCGGATACATAAAGTGGTAATGTTTGTAACGCTAGGCACTCGAATGGGCAAAAAAATTATTGACATTTGTTTAACACGAGATATAATTTAGGCACTTATTTAGACATCAAGTCTTTAAATATATATTAGATTTATTAAGTCTCAAAATAAGAAACGTCTTCATTAAGTAATATACGCGCATGATACCGTTGTATAGCCTGGACTGGACACGTCACACGCATCTTTGATGAATTGATTCCTTTTATTAACAATAAATCAAAATAGAATCAATACCGTTGCATTTTCCTTCCCCTTTTTATGATTATTTATATAAGCAAACTATTCTAATTAATTTGTTTATTATACATAGAAATAATCGATTTAAAAAATTCAAAATGTTGACCAGTATTTATTACTTTATACATAATGGATCTCATTTCAATCTTTCAGAATTTGCTTCTAAAATTTAAAATTTTAATAAAAATATATGAATAATTATTTAATATATTAATAATAGAACAAGAAAATTTCAAGAACGAGCTTATTATCACGTATTATTCTATTTATCATCGATAAAAACAAAATTTACGTCTATATAATTCAAGTGGAAATATATAATATGAGATAATAACATATTAAAATTATATTTAGTATAAATAATTTAAATATGATTTAAATATATAAATATATTGTTAGAGGTAAAGTTGACGGATTGACAAGTATTCTAATCTTTAAAATGATAAAATTATATGTTAGAAATTTGAAAGCGGAAAAATAACTAAAGCGGCATCAACATAAAATAGAACATGTAAAATAGACAAGATTTAATGTGTTTCGGCTTGTCTACCTCCACAGCGAGATAACAACAATCTACTATAAACGTAGAGAACACAAAGAGTACAAGTACATGATATCACATGTATCCCAAAATCGGTATAGATACCAAAACTCAATATATACCAAAATCCAATATATCACATAACACTCTTCCAACATCCCTACAAAACTATTTCTACAATATAAACCCCAAAAGTTGCAAAGATTCAAAATTGATTACATCTCTCCAAAATAATTCTCTCACATTATCTTAAAGGTTAAGACATAATTTCTAACTATAGAGTCAATTACTTGGTCACCGAGAATTCTTATTCCATAAGAATTATTGCCTAAAATAAATATTTAATTTATTAAATAAAATCAATTAACAAGAAATCTTCAACCACTAGAACTACAATAAAATCTAACTTAATTATCAATTATAATTTAAGTCAAAATATAACAAATCTCCCTCTTAACCTAAATTTCATCAAAAATTGGTTCTTTAAGTCTTCAACAACTTCAATTTTTACGTAAGTCACATATCCTTAGAAGCACAGCTGTCAAATCTTAACAACTTCAATTCTTACTCGATATACATTGAAGTATCAATGAATCAATCGAGAATTACTTCCTTGAACTGAAAACTCATTGTAGCAAATTAATTGTGCATGTCTCCAAAATCACTAACAAAATTCGCAGCAACAAATTCTTTCAAAACTCCATAGCCCGAATCATAGCTCTTATACCAATTTGTTATAATATCATAACGATTATCGACAAACAAAAAACACAATCGAAAAAGAAAAATAAATAACACCAATATTTACGTGAAACCCCCCAAAGGGAAAAGCCATTGGCAGATTAGAAGAATTTTGTTAAATTATGCCCATAGACCAATCATATAATGATTGTATGGACACATTTTATTTACCGATTTTATTGAATAAAGACATTGTCATTATTGTTTTCAATTATATATACGTGTCTAACATAAACTGAAAGATAATAAAGTCCATATAATAATATGATTATTATTAAATATCCTTAGTCGAATATTATTATGGGTATGGACAATAATAATATGTTTAAGACTAACGTGTTATTGATTGATGACAATGAATTGCCATTGACATAGAGATGTCAGAATCAATACTTGAATATGTTGCTAGGGAGTGACATATTGGATTGACTTACTATGAGCATATGTCTTGGATTATTATGTAATGGTCACAACATTGCTCATTATGATGACTATATGTATGATCATCAAACTTGAGATTATTAATATCTTAATATATATTATTATATGTTTTGATACAGTTAAACATGCTTCGTAATTGGTTGTACAATAAAGACTGATATTGAACATATCTCGATATATGTAGTGGGATGTGAATGATTAAGAAAGGATTTGTCCTTCATGCATAATATGAAATATACCACAGACAACTTGATTGAGTGAGACTAGAAATGCATGGTCATGCTCGAATAAGTTGATATGTAATATCACAAATTATTCGTTAATTGTATTCTACTCTAGATATCATGAAATAATAGATGGGTCATACAAGTGTGGCTATTCCAAGATTTATGCCTATTATAGATATAAAGGACAAAAGGATGTAATATATAAAAGATTCAATCACGAAGATAATATGTCGAATCATGATTTCTTGTAACTTAGGTGACAATGATATATTACTAGATGTCACTCATTGTTTGTAATATTAGAATGGTTCTAATAATCACTACTAATGTTACAATAACCTACAGGGTCACACCCTAAGGTTACATCAAATATTAAATTGTACAATATAATTAGAGTTAATATATGTATATTTGATATACATATAATTTAATTGTCCCGAATAAAATAAGTGGACATTAAAAAAATTAATTTTGGTTACAACTTTTTGAATGGGTATTTAATTTGGAATAATTAAAAAAATTATTTCAGAATAATTAAAATAAAATTTTAATTAATTTAGAATTTAAAACACTAAAGTTAGGGTAACTTGGATATATAAAGATAAGCAAAGATCTAGTTGTATTACCCCAAATCTCATGTTAGTAGTTCGAGTCAACCCGAGACCTAAAGTTAAGTTTAAAGGACCCTATAAGATAGTTAGACCAAGTTTAGTGTTGGTGGGCTGTAATCACGGCCCAAGAGAGTTATGGAAGGGTGGTGAGTAATTAATGAAAATAAAAGTGAGGGACTAAAAATGTAGTTTTTCCATAGTTCAAATTAAGAGCTAAAAACCCCTTTATTTTAAGAGTTTCCCACGTGAAAGACATCCCTCATTTCTCACCAAACACTCCACCTTTTCTTCTTCTTCTTCTTCATTCTCTCTTTTCTTCATCCTCTACTAAGTGAAATTATAAGGATTCAAGTCTAGTTGCTTTGCCAAGGTAAGAATATTTCTTTCCATCTTTTAAGCTTGAGTTTAAGCTCCACGTCTCTAGTTTTCAAAAAATGGGTTTTTATGGGAGTTTAGGAAATGGAGGATTCTAGTTTGAGATAAGCAAAAGATGAGGTTTAAGAGATGTTTTTAGACTCTTGGAAGTCTCCTAAATAAGCTAGTAACTTCATTTCTTTATGCATTAGTAAAAGAAGTTGGAGAATGATCCAAGGCAAGAGGAAAAGAGAAGTTGACCCTTGGGTTATTTTAGGGAGTTTTCTTCAACCAAGCATTCAAGGTAACACATTTATAACCTTTTTTCATACCAATTGTAAGTCTTAGAATGCATTTCAAGCTAGAAATTTTTAGTTGGGAAGCTTGTATGGTCATTAATGGTAGATTTTAATGTTGAATGTTATTGAACTTGGTTAAGGCCCTTTTTGATCTATTTGATAGTGTATAAACCTATGTTTCGCTTTTTGATGTGTTGGAGTGGTTTTGAAAAAGGTTTTAAGGATTTAAAAACGTACAGGAACCAAAATTTTAGCAAGGTTTCGAAACCCCTATGGTTGGTTTCGAAACCAGTAGTCCATAATGTAAAAATTTTCTAGAGGGCAGACTGTAAAGATACATGTGAGGTTTCAAAACCCTTTCTTATTTTGGGTCAAATAGGTCTCAAATGGTACATGGATGGTCGTGGACTTATAGTATGCTTTTAATTGGGATAATTTCTAATAAAACGATAAGTTAAAACGAAAAATTGCTAATTTCAATTATAAACGAGAAAAATTAGGGCAACATAAAACTAGCATTGATTGATGTCCAGGAAACAAGATGGACACCCGCTTTTTTATCTTTTAGCCAATTTTCTCAAAACTGTTTTTGAGAAAAAGTGAAAAATATTTGCTATCAATTGGGTGAACCAAGTAGAGGTTGAGAAATTTTCGTGGAGACCTTCGTGTTTGCTTTCGTACATGGATTGCTAGTGAGACCTTCATGTTTGCTTTCGCAACGCCATGGGGTGCGCCTACGGTTCTAACAAATTTAACTGATATGAAGGAATAAAATACAAGAGGATTTCGGTGAAAGAAAATACAAGAGGATCAATCCTCAATATTATTGATCATACTTAGCTTTTAAAGTCTTTAGATCAGAGACAATTTCATTGAATGCGGTCAAGTGCTCTTCAAGAAACGAACCTTCTACCAACTTGAGCGAATAAAGACGTTGCTTTAAGTGCAACTTGGTGATCAACGATTTTTGCATGCATAGTTACTCCAATTTTCCCACAAAGAAGCATACATTTTTTCTTTCAACACATCCTGCAATATGATCCTTACTTATTTTCGTTCTTCCAGTCTGAGATAGAGCTTTATGATCCTTACTTTTTTTCGTTCTTCCAGTCTGATAATGTCTTCTTATCAAACTCTTCCAATACGTCATCTAAGTCCATTGTGCAAGGACATCCTGAATCTTCACCTGCCACAAGGAGAACCTGGTGTTTCGATTTTACAGCGGAATATCATACTTTATTGTTATCATAATCTTGAACCCGATGCTCTAATACCACTTGTTAGAATTTTTGAGAGTGAAAATAACCAAAGCGACATCAACATAAAATAAAACATGCACAAGAGACAAGATTTAACATGGTTCGGACTTATCTACCTCCACGGACGAGATGAACAACTATCCACTATATACGTGAAGAACACAAAAAGTACAAATACATGATATCTCATGTATCTCAAAACCCGATATATCTACTAAAACCCGATATAGCCCAAAACACTCTTTCAACATCGTACAAAACTATATATGCAACATAAGCACCAAAAGTAGCATATATCCAAAAATAATTACATCTCTTCAAAATAATTCTCTCAGATTACCCTAAAGGTTAAGAAATAATCTCAATTTATAGAGTTGAATACTTGGTTACAATAAGAATTCTTTCCTAAAATAAATATTTATTTTATTAAATAAAATCAATTACCAAGAAATCTTCAACCGGTAGAATTATAATAAAATATAACTTAATTACCAGTTATAATTTAGATCAAAATATAACATTAGACATGATAAAAATTAGAAACTAATATAAGATAAAATTATATTTTAATTTTTTAAATTGATAAAATTTTAATCTAATTCTTCAAATAATTATAGTCAGAGGTCCATATAATAAAAATAGTAATATTTAAATTCTCATAAAAAATTATAATTCTAATTAGACCGCTTAAAATTTTTCTAACTTGTGTATATTATTTTTTTCATTAAAACGTGTGCATATTACAAATACAAAGATATTTAGATATAAGGAATTATTAAAAGGAACGCGAAAGCAAAATTAGGTCGCAGACAAGGAGATGATACATCAAACACAGAATTAAATAACGAGTAGGAAGAAAAACTTCGAATATTTCAAGAAGATGACTTAATATTCGTTCTTTTCAAAGGTGGAGTTGGTAAAATAAAAACAAAATATATGTTTTAAAATTACAAAATTTTAAAAAAAATATATTATATAACGCGGTTTTCTATTAATGTATAATCTGATAGAAGTATGTGTCCCTCCCAAGTCTAAACTCCGTCGACAACCTTAGACTCCAACTGCCACGCGGTGCCGGCCGCCGACCTGCTTTCTCAAGACAAAAGGAATCCTCCATTTCCACTTCCTCTCTCTATATATATATATATCCATCTTCTTCCTATCTTCTATATTCAAATCTTTTTTCTCCCTTTTAACTCCCTAGCATTAATATCTCTTCCAAATTACTCCACCCGTAGCCTCGTTTTCAGCTTAGAAATTCAAGGATGAATCACAACCAGCCATCAGCAGGTTTGTTCTCTTGTTCAATCCAAAGTTACAGATTATGGTTTCTCAAACCCAACAATATTAACATGGTTTAGTTACTGTTGAACGATTCATCAGGTGCATATCCAACACAGTGAACATCCACGGCGTCGGAACCTTATGTGATTGCACCACCAGTTGGTTATCCGATGAGTAAAGATGAGCCCCAAATACCGGTTGCAATCGAAACCAAGTCAGAGGTGACGGATTCTGGAAAGGATGGTAAGTATTAAGCCCCGTACTTTCTACTACTCTTCAAATGATCTTCTTCAAATATAGTGATGAATTGATATCTGTCTGTGTTTTTGGCAGTTGCGCAGCCCTGTGTTGCTGTTGTGTCCTGGATGCATGCTTTTGAAGCGTTCTTGTATTTCACGGTTTGTTTGATGCTTCCATTGTTTATGGATTATAGTTTGATGATGGCAACAATAGGGTTTGCTTTCCTTTCTCATTTTGTATAAACGGGACGGTTCATCTTCATTTTGAATAAAACTATTGCTACTCCGTTTGACTTTTTCTTCATAAGTATAATTATTCCACGTGTCTGTTTTCTATTTCCAGATTTCTCTTCAATAATTGAAGTCTTGAATCCAAACCAACATTAGTTATTTATATAAAATTAAATAATCAAAAGATTAATTATTTATATTTAATTAAAATGATGATTGATTAACACTTCTAAAAGGCCATTTCTTCCTTATCAAGTGAGATACTGTTAGGGATGAGTTGGGTCGGTTGGATATTTTACACCCTAGATCGAATTGACCCAATCTAAACATCACCTTTAAAAAAATTGACTCGATCCAATCCATCAAATTTGGGTCCTATGCTCATCCATAGATACTTTCCAAGTCATTTTATCATACTCATTACTCATAACAATAATATTCATATTTTTACTCTATTTTCATAATTAATAAATATAAAATCTTCTCCCAAAAAATTGAGTTATGAATAAAAAAATATTGAGTTGAGAGTTATCTTATTGTATGCTTTTTAAAAAAATTTGAGTTAATTAAATAAGTTAAACATTAATGATATTAAATTTTTTAGTAAAAATAAATAAAATTGTCATTAAATTATTTTAATATGATCTTTTTAAACTTTCAAAAGTCTGAGAATAAACATTAAATTTTAATTTTTTTTATAAAATATACACCACATAATTAGCCGCGTTATCGAGAGAATGGACATAACATATTAAAATTAATAGAGAATATTTATTTTATACCTTTAATTATGATTCAAATTTTAATTTTTAATTTTTCTGATATTTTTAGGTAGCTCATATCAATTCTCCAAGGTCCTTAGCATTTGTAACAAAGAAATTTATTGTAAAAAACATAAATTGAAATTATACATGTATTCTAAATAATTAAGAAATATGTGGTTCAAATTTGGTCAAAATAATTAAAAAAATATTGAAGAAATAATAAAATCAAATCATAAAAAAACTAAATTACTTAAAATTGTATTGTTCGTAAAATATTTTGTAAACTTATAATTTTTAAAACTCTTTTTATAAATTTATAAAATATATATAAGTTTTTATTGTTTTTAGAATTATTGTTTAGAATTATTATAAAAGTACCAAAATAAAATTTTAATTATTATTAAGAGAGTAATTGATATCACTCATTAATGTTAAAATATAACGTAATATCCTTAATCGCAACTTACCGTAGTTAACGGCGTGATACTCATTTTATAATAAAATTTAAAATTGAATATCTATTTTATAATTTTTAAAATTTTATGACTAAAAATATTTACTTTTAAGATAATTAATGACCACTTTTGAACTTATCCGAAGTTGCTCTGATAATGATCCAAAATTCAAGTCATAGTGGTCTACTCAGTTAAGGCCCAAATTTATTCATAGAGAGCCCACTAATGTCCACCAATTTTGTTAAAGCGCTAGGGTTTCAGCCACTCGATACGATAATATATCCCCTCATTTTCAAGTGCATGAATTTCAGCCACTCGATAAGAGGGCACACGTGAAAGCCCCTACGGCGACTGTTTGGTTGCCGGGATAAAGAAGTACCCTAGCAAGGTCATCCGCAGGGACTCCGCCAAGGAAACAGCAAATAAGTCGCGCGTCAAGTGCTTGTCAAGCTCGTGAATTTGTTGCCATAGGATCATCATAATAATGTACAATTTTCAAGGTTTTTCCATAGGATCGTCATAATAATGTACTCAAAAATTGATTCTTTGAATTTGTTTACCATAACTTGTTGTTTTGATTGAAATTAACCTTTGCAGTCTTGGTCTCCTGGTGGTTTACTGATGCGGTGATTGCGACGATCATGGGATCGTTATGCTTTGTGTCATGGGTTCTATAATGAATTCTTAAATCCATACCAAGGCTTTATAGTGCATGATAAGTTACGTTTGGTACAATGATATTATTTATAGAACATCGAAAAAAAATCTAAAGATAAAAGAAGCAACGTTAATGATAAAACTCAATGAAATTTGAAAGAACAAAAAATCAATCAAAAAAGGTAAATATAAGGAGAGAAAATGAGAAATATTGGAATCTTTATGCGAAAAAATAATTAGGACATATTCATGTAACTATTAATACAAAAACTAGACACTCAATATAACACGTGGACCATACAAGAAAAATGTTAAAAATCTAACCAAAAAATTTAAACAAAAGATAGATATGAACATATCTTATCGCATAGATAAAAGGATAATAAAAAAAGATAAATCTACTAAAAGATCACTAACAAATAGCAAATTATAATCGAGCGAAATAAAAAAAAAAACTATTTTTAAATGCAAACAGGAATATCAATAAGATAACAATAATGCATATTGATCAGTCGTAGTTATGTCAAATTAAGAAGAAAAAAATTAAAACAATGACTAAACGATAAAACGTGGACCATACAAGAAAAATGTTAAAAATCTAACCAAAAAATTTAACAAAAGATAGATATGAACATATCTTATCGCATAGATAAAAGGATAATAAAAAAAGATAAATCTACTAAAAGATCACTAACAAATAGCAAATTATAATCGAGCGAAATAAAAAAAAAACTATTTTTAAATGCAAAACAGGGAATATCAATAAGATAACAAATAAATGCATATTGATCAGTCGTAGTTATGTCAAATTAAGAAGAAAAAAATTAAAACAATGACTAAACGATAAAAAAACATGTTATAAAAGTAGAGAAAATATATTATAAAAGTAGAGAAAATGTGTCATAAAAGTATAATTATTAAAAACAAATATAAAAAAAATAGAGATGTGAAATAAATAATTAAAAGAAAAATTAAAAATATTAACGGTAGAACTAAATACAGATACCGGTCTGTACAACCATCTATCAACTAAGAATAAACAAAATTCTTAAACATTTTTGAAAGAAAAACGACTAGAATTTTAGATATTATTACTTTTTAAATTTACTCATTATTGTTAATGAATAACTTTTAAAATATTTTAAAATCTAAAAGTATCATAAAATATTATATAATTTTATATAAAAGTTGTAGAATATTTTTACAATTATTTCAGTTACTTGATCTTTAAATATTTAAAATTGGGATTTTATTTAAATAAAATTAGGTTGGTACATGTTTTTATTTGTTTTCTCGATACTATCCATTATATTTGTTCCTCTGGTTAGATAACAAATAAACGTGTATAGATCAATTATAGTGATGTCAAATCTATTTCTAAAATAAACTAAAACAATGGTTAAACAATAAAAAAAAATTATAGAATATTTTACAATTATTTCAATTACTTGATCTTTAAATATTTAAAATTGAGATTTTATTTAAATAAAATTAGGTTGGTGCGTGTTTTTGTTTGTATTTAAGTACTTTCTGATATATTTTTTTCTTTCTTCTGATTAAAGATTTTTAACGAGATATTCATAATATTATTCATTTATTTTTACATCTAATGATATTATAACACATTCAAAAAAATATTAAATAAAATAATTTTATCAACAAAATTAAAAGCTTATATAAAAATAATAATAATGTTAGATGTACAACGTGAATTTATTCGGATTAATCAAAATAATCTTAAAATCGGGAGAGAGAAAAAAATACTGATGTTAGCAGTAGTTGAACATATTTATCAGTCAATATCGATAAGAAAGATCTATTTAATTGAATAAATTGAGGTTTATTTAGATTTTTATTCTCCTTTCTAGAAAATAAATAACTATATCTATATTTATACCTAGCTTGTTGAGTTAACCAAGGGATTACTTGGAGATTGTTACTGATATTGGCTTTGTTAGTCTCAGGCAACCTTGGTTACCCTGGATTTTTTTTGACATTGATATTGATCTTGGATACAGGAATTGACGTAACATAAATTAGCAATTAACGTAAGATTATATGTGGGGGAATTTTTAAAATTTAAAGAATGAAAATTAATATAAAATACATGACCATTTTTTAAAACTTTAGAACTTTAGAACATCCATTACTTGATTTATCCCTATTGGCCAGCTACTAATCATCCCAAATGGTTAACCACAAATCAATAATTAGCCGAGTGCTTAAGGCATGCAGGTACGGACTTTATTTGAGTGGCAAGGAGCGTAGGTTAGGGTTCACATAACTTTTGTGGAGTCCCATAACGCCAGAGTTTATTACCATTGTTTATTTCTTTGGTTCTCCATGACAACCCGTGAGTTTCCAAAACGCCACTCACCACCAGTGGTGGTGGTGCTCACACGCGACATGCATGAAGCCGAACCAAGCAGTGGCAGTACAATAGTAGATGACCAAGTGGTCGGACTTCACTCACACAAGCTGCTAGTTCCAGTTCCAGTGCAAACTTAGCTCAGATATTGTCCGCTCATTCTACCAAACCGCTTCTCGCTGCTGCTTTTGCATTTATTGGCAACCCCATCGGTTGATAGCGTCGGTGGAGACTTTTAATGCATTGACTTCGAAGTCCTTATAGCAGGCAATCAAACGGTGTATAACACCGACAGCTAGCACTCACATCCGCTGATGTTATATGATATAGATGATTATTTTCAAATATTTTATGTTTTTAAAATAAAATATAAAAAATAACAACTAAATTTTATTAAAAATAAAAAAATTAGGGACATAAATCATAATTATAATGATCCAATCCTAAGAAATTAGGGACAATGATCATAAAAAATTATAAAAATAAAATTGTTAAATTTAAATATATAAATAAATAAAACTTCCTCTTTAAAATAATAATTAACATTAAAAGAATCTAATAATATTTATAAAAATTATTGTCTTTATCAAACGAAACGTTTTACAAAATGTAAAGTAGTGATGAGTAAATCAAATTATCACTAATCGTTAATAGTTGACGAAAATATTGATGTGACAGTTAATATGAACCAAAATGAAATTGAATAGATGTGGATTCTTTACTGCTCTCCTTGGGACTGTGGATTCTAATGTTGATGGTTGCAAGGTTGATCAGTTAAAGGAGTTTTTGGGTTATCAATTGTCAGCTGATGTTGAAAGTATGCTGGTAAGGGAGCTAATGATGAAATTAAGGAGGCTCTCTTCAAGCAAGGCAATGAGAAGGCCCTTGGCCCTTATGGGTATACTGCCTGGTTTTTTAAAGCTTCTTGGGAGATTGTTAGAGAGGATTTCATAGCTGCTGTGAGACTATTCTTTCAGGAAGGTGTATTGTTGGTTTTTTTTAATGCTCCAACAATTGTACTTGTTCCTAAAGTCCCTAATGCTAGCAAGGCAAAGGACTTCAGGCCAATTTCATGTTGTTCAGTGGTGTACAAGACCATCACTAAGATTCTTGTTAATAGATTGACTAGTTTGTTTCCTAGGATGATCTTCCCTAGTCAATCTGTTTTCATCAAAGAAATGAACACCATTAATAATACATTTCTTACTCAGGAGATGGTAAGAGGCTATGCTAGAAAGTCTATATCCCCTAAGTGTACCATCAAGGTTAACTTTCAGAAGGCATTTGTTTTTAATAAATGTTCTTGTTGCCCTTGGGTTACCTGAAAGTTTTAGGAGGTGGATTAAGGCTTGTGCCACTTCTTCCAAGTTATATGTTGTTTTTAATAATCTAGTTGGATATTTAGTGGTAAAAGGGGGTGAGACATGGTGACCCTATATCGTCTTACTTATTTGTAATGGTGATGAATGTATTCTCCCATCTTTTGGATTTTGATATGAAGGAAAGGATTTTTAAGTTCCATCCTAAGTGCAAGAGAATTTCACTGACTCATCTTTACTTTACTGATGACCTGTTGATTTTCTGTCATGGGTCTTTGGATTCTGTCTTTAGTGTGAAAAGTGTCTTGAATGTATTTTATGCTCTGTTTGGTCTTCGGTTAAATGTAATAAAAATGAGTTTTTTGCATGTAGGGTAGATGCAACGTGCTTGGATGATATTCAGGATGCCACTGGTTTCAATATGGGCAAGCTCCCTATAAGATATCTTGGGGTGCCCCTAGTTACCAGAAAGCTAACAAAGAAGGACTACATTTCTTTGTTGATAAGATAAAAGGGAAATTGGGAGTGTGGTCTCACAAAAGCTTAGCTATGGGGATAGACTGCAACTGATCAAAAAATATGATTTGTAGCATTACTAATTACTGGTGTAGGTAGTTGATTCTCCTAAAGGTTGTGATTAAGAGGATAGAGCAATTATGCACGAGGTTCTTCTGGAAAGGAAGTGATTCTCCAGCTAAAGGTGCAAGAGTTGGGTGGAGTCAAGTCTGCAGTTCGAAATCCAAAGGTAGTCTGGGGTGAAGGTCCTAGCTTGCTGGACCAAGAATTATTGTTTGCAGCTTATTAAATACGTCATTGCTAGAGAGAGGTATTTGTGAGTAGCCTGGATAAAGAAGTATGCTCTCAAGGGTCAGAGCTTTTGGGTTGTTGCTTGCCAAGTTTATCACAGTTGGATCTTGTAGAAGTTGCCAAAGCTGGGGGAGGCTGAGACTCTCTTTGTTGGGGTTGTTGACTGGAGGAAAGTTGATGGTAGGTGGATTTGGGAGGGAATCAAATTATGGAGAGGCAAGGTAAGTTAGCAGCATGTGGTAAGGTTTCCCATGCATATTCCATAGTTTTCAATTGTGGCTTGGATGCTATATTAAATAGGCTTCCCACTAAGGATAGGTTGGCTAGAATGGGCTTGGTTGCTGAGGTCTCGTGTGGGTTGTGTGGTACTGATAGGGAAGCCAGAAATTACATCTTCGAAGACTGCCAATATGTGTATGGTGTGGGATAGAGTTCTACAGTTTTACAAGTTGTATTGGAGGGAGATGGACTGCGATAGCCTCCTTAGTTGGGTGGTTAATAATCTGAAGGGTGAGTCATTGATCGTGGGAGTTTGGAAGATAGCTTGGACTGGTTTCCTATACTATATATGGGAAGAATGCAATCACATATGCTTTGGAGGGACTCGGCGTACGCCGAAGGCTTTGGTTGAGGTAATTCGAGAAGCAGTTTGTGCTAAGTTTTATGGCTGGCATAAAAGCATAAATGAGAGGAATTTAATACTTTGTACTGATTGAGGGATTCTCTAATTTTCTTAGGTTGTATAACTTATTGTATAGGTTGGTGGTGGATCTATTTGTTCTTGTATAGATTGCAGGGTAGGTTGTTATGTTGAATTGTTGCAGTTTTGCTACATTTTTGGAATGGAATTGTTTATCCAAAAAAAAGAAATTGAAGATATAATTCAAAAGAAATTTAAGAAGAATTATATGGAGAAATAAAATGAATTTTCAAAGTGTAGGGACGACAAAGACAATTTTCCCCTACCTGCTTCAAAACATACGAATTTCTAAGGATTTTCATCGGATCCATGCATCATTTAATTGAGTACAAATTCAGACATGCAGTGTCAGTGGATATTATTTATATGTAAAAAAATAGATTTATTTATTGGGAATCCCATCGGTTAATACCGACAGAGACTCCCATGCACTGATTTCAAAGCCTCAAGACGCAATGAACGATCAAATTCAAGAACAGATGTACAAACTTATAAAGTTATAGAAAATATAAATAAATTATTAATAAAAACTTTATAATAATTTTAATTTTTTAAGTGTAACTATTTTTAACAAATAAGACTAGAGTAAGGTTTGATAAAAAATTTGGAGTTTAAAATGATTAAAAATAAAGATTAATAGCACATATTATTTATCTTTTCCTCAAGTGAAAGCTTAAATCTGATATTGTCCGCTCATCCCACCAGAACCAGCCTTCTCGCAGCTAAATTTTCATTTATTGGCAAACTCTTCGGTTGACACCGACCGCTGGCACTCACATGCGTTGGTTTCAAAGCCTTATAGGAGACGATGAACGGTGGATGGCTCCAATCAGTATCCACTATGCCACTACGTGTGCCCCGTTCATATTCTAAATTTTACTATTTCATTTTTCATTTGATATTAAAATTTAAACAAAATAATATATTAATAAATCAATAAATCGAATATTAATAATTATATTTAAAAAAAATAAAATATTAATATTATTAATTACTCTCTCTATCCCATTATATTTGTCCATTTTTAAAATTTAAAATTCATTCATTCAAATATCCTATTAAAAAAATAATAAATAACAACATTTATATTCTTTACTCTTTGAATTTTAATTTTTATATATTTTTATCGAAAATCTGTTTTTATCTCTTAAAATTTTAGAAGTATAAATTCATTTTCTAAAATTTTATAAGTTGAAATTCATTCCTTATCGTAAAATCTTACGTCCGTCTTTATAAATATATGTAAAAAAAAGTATAATTTTTAAATTTTTATTTGAATTAAAATGCTTATGGCGAAACGCGTTAGTAAAATCTCGAGAATGTGCTCTACATCAACAAGATGCAGCACTTTCAACACTGCTTTGTGAATTAGTTAGGATATCTTTTGTTTTAAGTATTTTCTACAAATCCTTCAATATTTAACATAGTTTTGTTTTCTAGTGTTAAGTTAGCCTAGACAATTTATTTTTCTCCAACAAAATGAGACAAATAAAGGCAAGCAGTCATTGTACCTGTACTTTGCGAAACTTGGATTCTTTTGTTATTTAAGAAAATTAAATTAACAAATATTATTTTCATTATATAATCTCATATTACTTAAATTAAACACAACCTTAATTACGTGACTAGCCTAAATTTCATGAAAAAACCAACACTCAGCGCTAGTTGAATATCATGATTCAACCGGTCACTTGCTTATTTTGGCTAACACTACCCGATGCATAGAAATGTCATCGGGCTGGCAGTCGCCTGCTTAAGTTGCAAAGAGAGTGGGAGTGAAACGTGCAACTGGAACACACCTGAGACTTTTAGCTCTGGGTACCGCCAGTCCAGGCCGCTCAGTCATGTCAACACAACCACCTCCACCGCCGGCATTCGGAGTCTCCTCCGCCATCCTCCAGTCGAAACATTGAATCATGGCTGCCAGAGTGACAGACAGCTCCTCCCTGGCTAAAGAACTACCGGGACATCCCCTTCTCCCTGTACCGAAAGGCAACAGTTGAAAATGGAGGCCTTTAACATCTATATCGTTGGATTTCAAGAACCTCTCGGGCTGAAACTTTAAAGGATCCTCCCAGACCTTAGGATCCCTGGAAATGCTCCACACGTTTACGAACAACAAGGACTCGGCTGGGATTGTGTATCCATTGATATTGAATTCCTTAATGGCTTTTCTGTTGACCATTGGGACTGGAGGGTGAAGCCGAAATGTTTCTTTAATAACGGCTTGGAGGTAGGGGAGACGAGGAGTGTCGGATTCTTGAACCAACCTGCTTTTTCCCACAACTTCATCCATCTCTTTCTGAGCTTTCCTTAGCACCTCTGGGTTGTTGATCAGCTCAGCAAATGCCCAGTCTATCGCGCTTGCAGTTGTATCTGTACCGGCTGTCAGAAAATCCTACATAATTGCGCCCAAGACTTGTATGAAACTTCTTAATTTTTTTTAAATGTTGAAATAATTTTTAAATGATTTATTGAATCAAATAACTTTACCACAATACACTAAAAAATTACTCATATTGTAAACATATTTTGAATGAAAGAATATTTAAATGAAATTTAGTAAGAGATTAAAAGGAAAATCAAAATCCCTTGTAAGGGATATATATATACTAACCAAGAGTAAGGCCTTGATATGATTTCTGGTAATTTGAACCTCTGCATGAGCATCTTCAAGGGCATCAAGCAACAAATCCAGAAAATCCTTTACTCCATCATCATCTCGCTTCTTGTTTTTTCTTGCATGCTCTCTGTCACTTATAATCTTTTCCAACAATGCATCAAATCTTCTACGAATATCCTCAAATCTCTTTCTGAAACCCTGCAAATCTAAATGTTTACAGAACCATATAACATCGGAAACATTGAATTCCCCGAAGATCTTAGTCACATCTCGCGCCAGGTTTCGCACCCCATCGGCTTCGTCTCCTGTTCCCGAGCACCTAATGCCGAGCATCATTTGAGATATAACGTTGTTGGTCAGTTTCAACAGCTCTTCAGTTACGTTCACTGTTTCACCTGTTTTAGACTTTTCGAGGAGAAAGTTTATGAAATGATGCAGTTCTTTGGTTCGAACGGGGAGGAACTGGTTTAGGTTTCGGCTCCCTAACAGCTCGAAACTGCTCAACTTTTTGATGAATTTCCAGTAAGGTCCCATCGGCGAGAAAGAAAAGGAAGAGTTGTAAGTAACGTGTTCAATAGCGGCGGTGAGTGGACGGGCGGAGAAGGATAGCTCGTGGGTTTTGAGGAGCTCTTTGGCGACCTCTGGGGTAGAAGCCACAATGCATTCGTTGGACCCGATGCGGAGATACATCAAGGGGCCGTAGATGGAGGCCAGCTTGTGGAAAGATTGATGAATGGATGGGCTGAGGAGATGGAGGTGGCCGACCACCGGTAACGCCATTGGACCTGGCGGAAGCCTGGAACGCTTTTTGATGTAAACCATTGTTTTAATTAGAATAAATGAAAGTAAGAACAAGGTGGCATACGAGAAGAATTGGAGATCCATGGCCGATTGAAGAATTATTTGATTCACCAAAAGCAAAATGATTTTGGATGACTAGAAGGGTCGAAAACACGAGGCTCTACTTCCAAGCAAAGAGCTCTGTTTTATTTCAAAAGCATATACCTACCCAAGCCAAATTATTCTACATGATGTGAACTGTACAAAGCTATACGCCATTTAATACAAAAAGAATACGGATATTTATGATTGAAAATTATTTTAAAATGGTAGCTACTAAATCAAATACTAAAATTTAATTATTTAAAAATCTGCAAATACTACTCCAAATTATTTTTTGCCACAGAGGAAGTAAAAAAAATATTAGTAAACAAAGTGAAGAGAAGTTATCTGATACAATATAAATATAAACTATCTTCGTAATTGAATGTTTCCATATAAACGTGAGATAAATGTGATGGGCCGATTCGATTATAAAAATATATTTTTACAAAAATAGATACTTTCAAATTTTAAAAAAAAAAACATAGAAAATGAGAACGATACAAAGCATCAATATTTTTTCACAAGTATCTGTACTTTCAAATTAAAAAAAATGAAAAGATTGTAAAGTATTCATATTTCTCCATAAATATCGATACTTTTGAATTTTTTTATAGATATTAATAACATTTTCAGCTTTTAACTTAACCGATGAAGCTACAAAGAAGGCTGAACCTATTAATTTACGGGCAAAACCGGATTTGTATTAATATTTAATAATATAAACGATTTCATACTTATAACTTAAATTGTCGACATAAAAAAAGATGCTACCTACTGCGTTATCGTGAAAAAACTTATTTTTGTCTTACCTTTGAATAATATAAACAATTTCATACTTTGGACGAACCAATTTAACTCAGTGGTTAAAGGAATTTTTGTTGTTCCTAGAGATCACAGGTTCGAGCACCAACGATTGTAACAAAATTGAGCGTTCATTATTAAATGGTTGACAGTATTTCGAACATATACTACTTTGTAATCACCTGAGCTTAATAAAAAAATAATTTCATACTTTAACTTAAACGATTGATATTAAAAAAGGGTGTCACCTAATACATTATTATGAGCAACTTGTTTTGTCTTACTTTTGCATAATATAAATGGTTTCATATTTATTACATAATATTTTGACATAAAAAATGTGTTACCTACTACGATATCATAAAAAACATGTTTTATCTTACTTTTGCACAATATAAACAGTTTTATACTTATAACTTAAACGATTAAAATTAAAAAATATGTGACCTAGTACGTTATCACGATCAACATGTTTTGTCTTACTTTCGTATAATATAAACAGTGGCATACTTATAACTTAAACGATTGATATAAAAAAGGCGATACATACTATGTTGTCATGAGAAATTTGTTTTGCCTTACTTTTGCATATTTATAACTTAAAACGGTTAACATTTAAAAAAGACACTACCTACTATATTATCATATCCATAAAAAAATAAGTTAAAAGCCGGAAAATTTATGAATATCTATAAAAAAATTTGGAAGTATCGATATTTGTGAAAAAGTATTGATGTCTTGCAGCCTTCTCATTTTTTATTTTTTTAAATACGAAAATATCGATATTTGTGGAAAATATTGAAACTTTACAACATTCTCATTTACCATGTTTTTTAATTCAAAAGTATCGATATTTGTGTAAAAGTATTGATACTTTTGAATTAAAAAAATATTAACATTTTAGATCGCAACTTACTTTTTTAGTGAAGCATGACATTCTTGGGCATAAGTTGTGTCATACAATCGTATTTATTATAAATATTTATAACATTTTTAGCTTATAATTTATTTTGTTATCGTGTGAAAATTTAATGCTCCAGCAGCTTAAACTCTTATAATATTTTAGGCGCAACTCGTTTTATTAAAAAAATATTAATGTTAATAATATTATTTGATGCAATGATATTCTTTGCGCAATCGTATTTATTATAGATATTATTTGATGCAATCTAAAATGTTAATAATATTTATAACATTTATTGTTTATAACTTATTTTCTTACTGTTTATAATATTTTAGTGCAACATGTTATGTTATTATGATTGATAACTTTTTAATTTTGCATTTATAACATTTTATGTTATGTTTTAACATGTAAAATAAATTTCCATGGCGACCTACGACCAACACTGTAGATTTTACCCTATTTGAGCAATTAATCTTGAGAGAGCATTATCTCGTGAAATAATTTATTCGAGAACGTTATGTCGAGAGTTTAACCCTCTTGAGTGGGTCCTCCAAAAATTAATGATTAAAAGCAGAGGAGGAGCACCAAGATGCCACGTCAGAAAAGTTAACGGGGATAAGTGTCTAAAAATTAATGGAAGGTGAAGGTAAGGACCAAAATAAAAATAAGCTAAAAGTTTGATGACTGTAATGTAAGTTTTTAAAATTGGGTGATCAAAATGCAAGTGTCCTAAAAGTTTGGGAACTATTTTTATAGTTTACCCTTATATTTATACTTTTATATGTATATATAGTAACTAATGAGCATTTATTAAAAAAATATTTTTTTATTTGAATTATATTTTTTAAAACTTATATTTTTCTTTTGATATTTATCAAGAAACAAAGAGTATTCATATATTAAGATACAAAAGTTAAAAGTTACCCTTAATTAAGGTAAAATATATTTTATAAATTCATGATTGTACTTTGATTTTATTTATATAAATTCTCAATTTTTGTATATTTGTAATTTGTGGTTGCTAATTATGTTTTTTTATTGGTTTTTCCATAATTATAATAATGTATGTGAGAGAGTGTTATATTGTTACTTAGTTTATCTAAAAGCGAAGTAAAACTTTAACGACCATGACTTAGGTACTATTAATATTATTCTATATTTTTACTTTATATTTTCATAATATAATGTTGCCACAAAAACATTATTTTGATGGTAAAAAAAGCGAGCACAAAATTAATAAAATCACACAATGAAACTTGAAATAAGTTTTTAATATTTATTAGTAGATATTGAATTTTTAAATACAAACCAAGCCATCAAAATTTTAAAAACGGAAATGTGTCCACATTTCCTTACACATTCCCATTCTTGTTAGCCTAAAAAAAGTTAAGATGACCGTGAGACCACGTTGCAGGTGCTAAACTAATAAAAGTACAAACTTTCTAGAAGCTTTCACATCATAAATCATGAAAGAAAAATTCTTAGAAATAATGAAACTTTAGTTTTCTAATTATACTTTTTAAAATATAATCATAATAAATAATTTTAAAAACCAATTAAAAATTCATAATATTAGAAAGAATCTTTAAAATTCTTTAGAAAGTAGAAAATATGAATATAATCTAAGATATTTTTAATTTTTTTAATTAATTTTATTTTTATTCAAACTTTTTTTAAAAATTTGATAATAGTTTTATTTTCCGTACTTTTTATTATATATATTTTTTTAAAATTTAATCTTTTATTCTCTTAATTTTTGTTTAAATATTAAATAAAAATAATTAAAATTTTGAACTTCTTAAGAAATCAATGTTGTCATCAAATTTTCTAAAATGATCAAATAGTGTCTATTGTAAAATATCATCATTTATATGTAGAATATCGCGTATTAGGTTTAACTGCACCATTACTCCTTAAAATATATTATTTGTATCGAGTTATTTTTTAAAATATTTTTGAAAATGCTTTACCCTTAAAATTTAAAATTTATTTCGTTTACTTCAAATCGTTAATTCCGTTAAAATAAAAAAATTAGTGACCAATCAAAACATACCGAAACTATCCTTCTTCTCCTAGCCCTACCACATCTCCACCTTCTTTTTCCTATCTCCACCGCCAAGGCCTTTTTTTCCCCATCAGGATCATCCTGAGAGAAACAAAAAGAAATGTTCAGATTCAATTATAACGAAAATAAACAAAATTTTAAATTGGATTTATTAGGTAACCTTAATTTTTTTTAAATAAAGAATGGATGAAACAAGAACATTAACCCTCTTTCTCTATCAACTTTACTCATTTGATACATATGCTGAAAGCCTTGGAAGAAGGAAAAACTTCCATAATCGGATGTATGTATATAGGGATACTTGCATAAGTCTCGGAACACTTTATTTTTGCTGAGGTGCATCGGTTGAGGCAGTTGACAAAGTGGGTGGCGATGGTCCGATGGATGATTGTTGTACTTGTTTCATCTAAATGGCGTAGCTGGGCCGAGGCCTACCTAGGCCATGGTCCCTATGTCCAAAAAGGATAAGTTATTTATTATGTCACTTATTATTATTTAATTTTTATTTTAATCACTCAACTATTATTTATTTTAAATTGCACTTAATGTTACATTTTGGTTATGTTTTGGTCTCTCATCTTTAAAAAATGAGCGGTGATGTTGATGTATCATTATTAGATAATATCATATCATGATTAAAAAATAATTAACAAAAGCCATGTTAACATCATTATTATTTTTTAACAGTAGGTGATAAAAATCCATAATCAAAAGAAAAAGAAAATGAGAAAATATAGAGATAAAAACCCATAAAATATTAAGAACAAATGACATAAGCAGATCGTGAAACAATCAAAAGTTAAACAAATACATTGTTATTACCGTCGATGATGGTGGTGGAAGTGATGGTGATAGCAAAATCGATGAAGTTACTAACAGGGATATGATGATGGAAGTTGATTGGTTTTGGTTAATTTAGAGGGATGTTGAGGTTGGGGAAAGGGAGTCTGAAGATGGAGTTGTGTTTTGGGTAGTTTTGACTTGTTAATTTATTTTATTTTTTAATTTTAGATAAAAATTAAAAGATTAAAAGATAATGTAGCGTATTTTGATTGACCGTTGATTTTTTATTTAACGAAATTAACGATTTGGGGTAAACGAGGTAATGTTATAAACTTTAAGGGGCAAAATGTTATGAAAAATATTTTAAAGGGTAACTTGGTATAAATAATATACTTTTGAGGGCAATGGTACATTTAAGCCCATATATTATCATATCAATGTAGTTAACTATCACGTCACCATTATAGATGGTCACATTAATATTATTACCATGTCTACGTAGTAGACTACCATATTAACACATTAACGATTAATGTTATTCAAAAAGTTAAATTAATATAATTTATGAGTTTAAGAGTCAAATTAGATGTGTTTAATCAATATTGTAATAACATAAATTTTTATATTATTTTTGGTATAATGTTAAAAAGTACCATTATGTTTGATTAAATAATAATTTAATCTATAATTGTTTTAGCATTTTAGCTTATGATATTTTATTTTGACATCAAATGACCGCTCTCTAAGTGAAAATTGTTAATTAACAAATTGTCAATGTCTAAAAACAACTAAATAAATACAGTTGACTTGAAATATTTACGCGATATGTTCACGGATGAAAATTGATCCTATAATATAATACAATGTCAATAAAAATACAATTTTTTAATAATTATATAAAAAATTGTATTAGATCAATTCCAATCAATTAGAAAATAAGATTATTTTTTCTATTAAAAACACTAAAATGTGTTGTTAAAAGACTCAACCCAAATCTATTAGAAT
This sequence comes from Hibiscus syriacus, assembly GCF_006381635.1. Classification (NCBI taxonomy): domain Eukaryota; kingdom Viridiplantae; phylum Streptophyta; class Magnoliopsida; order Malvales; family Malvaceae; genus Hibiscus; species Hibiscus syriacus. Next base: position 359,578 of record NW_024062700.1, read on the forward strand.
GAAAATGACACCTTATATTCCTTATATTATTAAATATTTATGTTAAACATTTATATTAGATATTTATAACTGTAATATATTAGATACTTATATTTTATGTTTTAATTTTGTTATATCTATATTAGATATAATTTTTTACATCATATCATTATTAAGGATTTTTATCTAAATAAACTTAATAACTAAATAATCTTTAATAAATATAATTATAATAAAATTTTAATTTTAATTACTATTTAAATTTTAGTCAATATCATTAAAAAAGTAGGTGAAATTTTAAATGGCTGAACCAAAACTTAATAAAGGGGACGAAAGCTTTCATGCGACAATATTTATTGTTCGGGCCAAAACTATAATTTTTACTGAAGGGGCCTTAATTTGTTTCTTTTTTTTTATCAATGGGGATTGGTAGAACTTATTTTATTTTTCAAAAAATATCCCTCAGTATTAATATATATAAACAAAATTAAAAATCAAAATAATAATTTTCGGGACAAAACTGATGATAAATCTGCTTTAACGTCTTACGGGCACATAGATTATTAGATTTCAAAAATTTATATCAAATATATAAACAACATAAAGTTATGGACTTCAAAAAATTTTATATTTATAATTATATTTAAAATAGCCCATCAAATGCATTGTTGGTCTTGACTTTTAAAAATTTCATTTTAATCTTTGTGTTTTGAAATTTTATCAATTTAATCTTAAAAATAAGATAAAATTGAAGTAAAATCTTCAATGATTACTATCAATTTTACTAAAATCTGTTTCAGCTCCAGAAATTTCAGTATTTATTATGAAATTCATCTTATTTTTTTTAAAAGTAATATATTTTTCAAGTACAATTTATTAATTTAATTTTAATCTAATAACTTCATTAAAATTATACCCTCACCGCAATAAATGATTCAATCAAAATTCCATGTATTTTCTAAATTGTACCCCGTGCATGGCAAGTGTTTGAGGTTGTCTAAAAAAAAGCATACTAATATAAGGTTAAAAACGGTGCAACCAAAAATTTTTAAAAAAATTAACAAAATTGATTTAGTGAGATTAGAAATGTTAACTTATTTGTAATATATTGGATTGTAACTATTTTAAAATAACTTAAAATAGTGTAAATTGGAAACATATTTAACATGTTAAAAGCGAAACACAAAATGTTATAACGCGGAACCAAAAAAGTTATAAATGTAGTAACATAATAGATTACACCTAAAATGTTATAAACGGTGAAAAAGTAAGTTATAAACAATAAATGTTATGAATATTATTAACATTTTAGGTGTAACATAAAATATTACTATAATTTAAGCTAATGGGGCCTTAGACATTCCCAAAATAAAAAAAATAAGTTAAAAGTTGAAAATTTCATAATTCATTAAGAAGCAGGTTGTGCCCAAGAATGTCATGGTTCACTAAGAAATAAGTTTTGATCTAGAATGTTAATATTTTATTAATAAAATGGGTTGCCACCCAAGAATGTCATGGTTCACTAAGAAATAAGTTGCGATCTTTAATGTTAATATTTTTATTAATAACATGAGTTTGGCCTAATAATATAATGGTTCAATAAGAAATATGTTACGATATAGAATGTTAATATTTTTATTAATAAAATGGGTTGTGCACAAGAGTATTATGGTCCACTAAGAAAGCAAGTTGCAATATATAATGTTAATATTTTTATTATAAAAAATTGAAAGTATGAATATTTTTTCAAAAGTATCGATACTTTCGAATTTAAATAAAAACATGAAAAATGAGAATGTTGCAAAGTATTATATCGATAATTTTAAATTCGATAGTCAAAATATCATTTTTCATTTTTTTAATTTGAAAGTATCGATAATTTTGAAAGTTAAAATGTCATTTTTCATGTTTTTTAAAATTCAAAAATATCGATAGTTTTCTAAAAGTGTCGATATTTTTAAATCCAAAAGTTAAAATATCATTTTCTATGTGTTTTTTTAAAATTCTAAAATATAGATACTTTTTCAAAAGTATTTATACTTTTGAATTTAAAGAAAAATATGAAAAATGAGAAGGTTTCAAAAAATATTTTTCCATAAATATCGATATTTTCAAAAAAAAAATATAAATATTCATAACATTTTAAGCTTTTTACTTATTTTGTTATGCTCGTGATAACATAGTAGGTTGCATTTTTTTTAATGTCAATCGTTTAAGTTATAAGTATGAAACTGTTTAAATGATGCAAAAGCAAAACAAAACATGTTTATCATGGTAACATAGTAGGTAGCGTCTTTTTTTATTTCAACCGTTTAAGTTATAAGTATAAAATTGTTTAATATTGTGCAAAAGCAAGACAAAACATGTTGCTCACGATAACATACTTGATAGCGTGTTTTTAATGTCAACCGTTTAAACTATGAGTATGAAATCATTTATATTATGCAAAAGTAAGACAAAACATGTTGCTCATGATAACATATTAGGTAGTGTCTTTTTTTTAATGTTAATTGTTTAAGTTATAAGTATGAAACCATTTATATTATATAAAAGTAAGACAAAATAGGTTTTTCATGAAAACATAATAGGTAACACCTTTTTTTATGCAAAAGTATTGATCAACATAGATTAAGTATCGATATTTTATATTTCAAACTTTTTTTTTTAAATAATTTACTCACGATTCACTTATAATAAATATTGATACTTCTCTACAAAAATCAATAATTTTGAATTAAAAAAACATGAAAAATGTGAAGACTGCAAAGTATCAAACTTTTCCACAAATACGAAAGCATAAGTATCGATATAAATAAAAAAGTATCAAACTTTATAACATATGTATCGATATTTTAACTATCGATCATTTTCATCAACTTGTTCAATATCTAAAAGTATTGATCATCGTCGCATAAGTATCGATATTTTAAATTTCGATATTTTTATCAATTTTTTCAATTTTTAAAAGTATCGAATCTTTACCGCATAATTATTGATATTTTAAATTTCGATCTTATCTTTAACTTTTTTAATATTTAAATTTTTGAACCGTTTTTTGCGCGACGTATTTTATTAATAAAAATATTAACATAACATATCACAACCTATTTCTTAGTGAACTATTATATTATTGGGTGCAACCTATTTTATTAAAAAAATAATATTACATTATAGATCACAACATACTTTCTTAATGAACCATAACATTCTTGGGCGCAAACAATTTTATTAATAAAAAATTAACATTACAGATCACAACCTGTTTCTTAGTGAATCATGACATTGTTGGACACAACTGTATTTATTATATATATCATAATATTTTCAGTTTTTAACTAATTTTTTCATCGTAAGAAAATCCAAGCTCCATAAACTTAAACTCTAATAATATTTTAGGCGTAACCATTTTTTATTAAAAATATTAAGATTTCAGATTGCAACATGTTTTCTTAGTGAACCATGACATTCTTATGCGCGACCTATTTTATTAATAAAAATATTAACATTACAGTTCACAACTTATTTCTTAGTGAACCATGACATTATTGGCGCAATCATAATTCTTATATATATTCATAACATTTTCAGCTTTTAACTTATTCTCTTATCATGAAAAATTCAATATTTCATCAGTTTAAACTTTAATAACATTTTATGCATAACCTAAAATATTAATGATATTCATAACATTTACCGTTATAACTCATTTTCTTAGCTTGTAATATTTTAGTACAACATGTTATGTTACTCCGATTTATAATTTTTTTAAATTATTGGTGCCGCTTTTAACCTGTAACTTTTTTTATTGGTCACGTGTTTTATTCTCATTTTAGGCGCCTAACAACGGAACCTCTCAAAATATATTGAGATATATTTTATCTACAGCCTTACATTGTCAAAACGCTGAAATCATTTTGCTTGAAAAGCAAAATATGGATGAAAAGGATGGAAATCAGGGATTTGATGAATTTTAATAAAATTTTAGAAATATTAATTAAATTTTAATTGATTAGATTAAATTAATAAACATTATATATAATTGACTAGCAAATCCATTTTTAATAAACTTAATAAAAATATATTCCTATTTTTTGTGTATTTTAATTATTAAAAATTAAATTAGTAAATATCATAAATGTAGAGGACGAAAAAAAATTAATAATGCAGGTGAAATTTCAAATGGCGGAACCAAAGCTTCTTAAAGGAGGCCCAAGGTTTTAGGCAGAATATTCAATGGTCAGACCAAACTGGATTTTGGAAATTTACTAAAGTGGGCCTCAGCATTTAGGCCACAATATTCGATGGTTTAATTCGTTTCCTCTTTAGGTCGAATATAATATAGAACTTATTTTTTTTAAATTATATGCCCTCTAATATTAATAAAATTAGTTGAGGGGATGAGAACTTTTTTAATTCATACGACGGTCCCATCATTTTACTCCTTTCAAAATGTATAATAACCAAAATATTCATATAAAACTAAATATTAAATTTAAATATATGAAGAAAAATAAAATATTCCATTGAGAAATATGACAACATCAAAACCTAATAACCTTCACAAAAACTTATTATCTCCGTCGAACGAGACGTTGTACGAGTAATAAAGGAGTGTTAAGCGAACCAAATAATCTGGTTATATCGGCAAACAACCTTTTATCAGAAGAGGAAATCTTACTATACATGACCATTGAAAAACCAATTAGAGAATAAATGTCGTGATGATTTTTGTGTGAGAACCAAAACGACCGCAGAGGTATGTGAAAAAAATATACCAGAAACCATAAGGATCGTGCCACACAAGTTGAGAAAAAATGTGCCACAATAACAAAGAAAAACGTGCAAGTATAGAGATTTTTATTAAAAATTAAAGAAGACTTAAGAAAAAATATATAAGACATAAAATAAAAAAACAAACGAACTAATATTCATCGGCGGTCGACAACCAACATTAAGTTTCGTACCCCGCTAGCTAAACAAAAACTAAAGAAAAAGAAGAAGGTGACATAAAAATAATTAAAAGAAAATTAGGTTGAAAAAAAAGAGAGAGACGGCTAGATTTTTTTTTTTTTTGAAGTCAAATCTACCATATAAATGAAATAGTTAGTTTAAGGAATATTTGAACTATAAGTATAATAAATTTGTTGTATTCCAAAATATCTTATCAGCATCAGTGTAAAATTAAAAGTTATAAAACTATAAAAGGATTGCACATCTTCAAAATATTTTTTTCATAATTCTAAAGGTTAAAATTATTTATAGAAATAAATATTTGAGCATTGAGAATCATTATTAAATTTTTTATTTAAATATATTTAATAATTAAGTAATCTTTAATTAATATAATTATAATAAAAATTAACTTAATTACAATTTAAAATTTTAGTCGATACCTACAAATTAACAAGGCAGGTGAAAATTTAAATGGCTGAACCAAAGCTTAATAAAGGGGACGAAAGCTTTTAGGCCACAAGGTTCAATAATTTAATTTGTTTCTTTTTTCATCAATTGAGGGAATTGGTAGACCTTATTTTATTTCTAAAAAATATATCCCTTAGTATTAATAAAATTTTAAATAAAATTTAAAGTCAAAATAATAATTTTCGGGGTAAAATTGGTGATAAGGCTCCTTTAACGCCGGGCACGTATATTATTAGATTTGAAAAAATTACATAAAATATATAAACATAAAATTATGGAAGCCCGAAGGCCCATCCATTAGCAGCAAGGGTTTGGGTTTCTTCTCCAGTGTCGCACAGCAGTGAGCGTTGGATCTGGACCCATCCGATTGTCCACATCGTCCCAAAAATCCAGACCAATTGAGAATTTGAGAGTACTTAAACTATTAAAATAAATATAACAGTTTATTTATAATTGATTTAAGATTTTAGTATTTTTAAACTAAATTTATGTTTTCATATTTACTTTTTAATGATTATATATATGAAATCATTAAAAACTAATTTAGTGTTCAAATTATAATTATAAGAAAAAATAATTAAGATTCAAATTATAAATTTATCTTTTGATTTTAAATTGTGCTCGTGAGTTCGGGTATGTTAAATAAATTTGTAATTTAATATTAATTATAATTTTATATATATAATCATTAATAAATAAATATAAAATAAATCAATTTAATTTAAAAATATTAGAATATTAAATTATTTATTAATAATATATTATTTTTTTTACTGATTTAGGTGTTATCATATTTTAATTAGCCTAAATTTAAGTTCTACTTGTCTATTTTTCTTTCTTTCTTTTTATCATTAACTATAATATATTATATAATATATGTCATAACCTTTTTTTAGAAAATAAGTTTTAAAATAAAAAAGTCATATTAAAAATAATTATGACCTTATTTTTGGAAATTTTGGATTTTTGTTTAATTTGAAATTTAGAGTCGTCATTGACCTTTGGGTTAGGTAGATCGAATACCTAAAATATTTTTAAAATAAAATTTAAAAATTAATTTAAAAGACGAAAGTAGTCTGAGTTTAACTAGGAATTCTTTTTTAAGGATTCGGGAGTCGGTTACACATAAGAAAGGGTGAGCACCCCTCAACGTCAAAAATTGATACCCTTCGATTATATGTTGTCTAAAACAATGGAATTTTACAAATTTGAACCTAAAATTTATGTTAAGATTATTTTTATGAATTTTTAAAAAATTGAGTGAATCTATGTTTAGAATATTTGAGTCAATAAAATGATTTAATTCACTCAATTTTATTTTAAAATGATGTCCCGTTACTACGTGAATTAACGAAAATTAAAATTCAGTCATGTTGAACGCAATTTCATCAACCTCGATGCGATACAACATTGCCCTTAAATATTTTAAAAACGAGAAAACAAATGAATGGTTTATGAAGATTACTTGCGTATTACATAGAGAAATGTCATGTGGATAAACTTAAATGCCAACAAATACATTTAAAAATAACGCTTATATACATACCAAAAATAATAATAAACAAATTTCTAAAATACGTCATATATGATTTACAAATTAGGAATTTAATAGGAAAAGTAAAATAAATAAGTCATTATATACATGGAAAATATGCATAAAGTAAAAAAACGAAAAGTTTAATAAACACAACCATGCAATAATATATATTTTAAGCACGAACCAACTTACCTCAATGGTTAAAGAAATCGTTGTTGTTCCGGTCATGGGTTCGAGCACTAGAGACAGCAGCAGAATGATTGAGCTGCCAATGTCAAATGATTGAGAGTATGTAAAACATATATTATTTTGTAATCATCTTAGCTTTATATATATATATATATATATATGAAACTAAAACAAATGAAACAACAAACCAAAAGGTAAAAAACATAAATAATAACTAAGGGGTAAGACTAACAAGCAGAACTAAATTGTAACATTTATAAATATTGAAGGTTTGCGTAGAGGGTTTGCCCTTTTTTCGTCTTGAATGCGTGGATTATCTTTGTTTCCTTTAATGAGAGTAAAAACGTCAAACATAAAAATAAAAAACAGGCTTCATTTTGTCTTTTAAAAATTTTCAGATCAAACCCAACCTTCCTTTTTTCTCTGATATGTTTTTCAAATGTTTATGGGTTTCATCCAAGAACCCAGAATCCGGTGACCTTTCCACCGCTCCTCTGTCGTCGCTTCGCCCGTCTCAACCCCGGCTACCGTTCGTTGGCGACGGAAAAGGTATTAGCTCCTTTTTGTCTTCTACACTCGAATCTAAGCTTTTTTTCTTCAAAAAAGACTCCAAATAGAGTAGATCTAAATAAAACAAAATGTCTCTCTTTGTTTTTCTTTTACAAATTCCTCACTAGTTTATTTCTTTTTGATTTGTTGAAAAATCTCCTCCGAAAAATGGCTCTGTTTTTTTTTCTTCGAATCTCCCTTTGTTCGTTTCTGATCTTGCATGTTACATCCATTGTGCTTGCGTGTTTGGTGAGGCAAAGATGGCCACAACAGAGGGGGTTGTTGGTGAATCAGTTCGGTTGGTGGGGGTTGCAGCGGGAAACCCAGGGTTAAAGTTCTGGATTCTACGGGATTTTGTTGACTCGGCTTGAAGTCGGCGGCTGGAGATCTTTACGGAGGCGTCGGAAACGGCGGGAACGGCTCCCTTTCCTGGCGGCGACGGCATGTGGCTAACCCTAAATTTAGGGTTAGCCAAAATATTAACATAATGGGCCATTAGGGTTTTGTAATTTGGGCCTGCTGGAACTTTGTACCATTTGGTTTCAGACCTGGGTCTGTTTTGTATTTTGGGACGGTCTCGAGTTTGTAATGGGACCTGCAAAACATAATAAAAATAATATATATTAATATACTTTTAATATTTAATTAATTATTAAAATTATAATTTAAATAGTAATTTAAATATAACTTAAGAATGTTCGAATTTAAGAGCCGACGAAAACTAGTGTCTATAATATGTAAAAAATATTTTAATTAACTTTTAAATATTAGATTTAGTCCATTGGTTTAGGCTTTGCTTAGTTACTAACTTATCTTGTGTTCAAATGCAATTAAGCTATCTTGATAACAATGGTAAGAATTGGCTCAGCAGTAGGCTTGCGTAGGCTACTCTTGAGACCCAATTCTAGTTCTTTTAGGTGTCAAAACTTCTCTTCAATTCAAAAGATGACGTGTCACTTTTAGATTAGATTGGAAATTTATTTAAATTAATTAATTTAAAATTAAAAAAGCCCTCTAATTAGGTAATTACATGTCTCATAATTTGATTGGAGAAATAAATTTATTAAATTAAATTGAAATTAGTACCAACATGAGAAGATGTATAAGGATTAAATATGTAATTATATTAATTTTGTTAATGGTCATATAATCACTCCCATTAAATGTTAACGGCAAGTAGTTATATCGAAACCAATTAAATAATTAGGTGGGCATATTGATACAATTTTGAAAATGGTGGTCATACCGGCATCAAACCCATAGTTGGGTGGTCATGCAAGTAGTTTACCTAATTTATAATAACGCTGCAGTTAGCTATAATCTAATTTTTGTTAAATTTGAAGTTGTACGAACATCTATAAAAATTTGTGAAATTATCCATTGAAATTGAGAATATTATTGCATGATATATGTGTATGACATTCAACATCACCAGTTTTCTTTAAATCTTTCCTTACTTGTATCTTAGGCTAGTAAGGTCCTTGAGACAGTTTGTGCTTTTGGAGTCTCTTGCATTCTTTACATAATCATGAAAGTGAAAAGGACATGTCAGAACTCCATTTGAATCGCTTGAAGAACTTAGCCTAGAAATATGATCCATTGGCATTAATGCATCTACAACTTGACAAGGTATCAATCAAACTCGAAGTATTATGTACTATTTGAAAGCATAAAAAACCCATTTTTCATCTACTGTAAATATATTTGAATTGTTTAATGATGATGGAGACCGAAAGAATGTTCCACAACGACCATGTTAGCGATGAAGAAAATGAATAATGTTGATGAGAATTGAAGAAATAGAGGATGAAGAAGACGAACAATGTTGAAATTTCCCAATCCAAGACAGAAAAAAAGAACATGCTGATACAGCAATCCTGTTGGACTTCACTGGGCAATGCCATCATCCGCTTTTGAATGTAATATGCTAATGCCAATACGCGGCGTTAAATACCGGAAAAAAACATTTTGAGTACTATTTGTCTTTTTCATAATTAATTAATGTTTTTAATTGGTTGGGCTATTAGCCCAGTTGCTTTCTGTCAACAGCAGAAATCAAAAATCAAAGTAGGAAAACATCCGTAGTCTCCTCCCCCTGGGTCGTACCAAAGAATCATGGAACTTTGAAAACAATATTCAGGGTATTGAAAATTAGTGGATCTTTGGACCTGCTAATTCAAAGCGAGTCGATTCGTTCATTTATTGCTTGTGAAATATTTTGGTATTTGGATTGATCGCGATCTTGATCGTGATCTCCTTTGTTTTGAATTGGTTTGCGTTGTTGAAGGAAGAAGAAGAAAAGGGTCAAATCTGTTTGTGGAATTGCCTGTTTGGGAAAGGGAAAATCAGAAGAAAGCATGGTGAGAAGCAGAGGAGATAAAGAAGATGCCGAGAAGTACAGTGGCTTGCTGAAATTGGTTCAGATTCTCTCGTTTCTGGTGGTTTTCGTCGCCGGGATTATCATCGGATTAGCCACCAGCGCTCACATAAACACCTATTTCTCTCCCCAAGCGCAGCTGTTCTCGACTTCGACGGTCACTTCTTTTCAAGTCTCCAGCAGCAAAGCCAATTGCAGTCAATCTCGAGCTCCATGTCCAGAACCGAACTGTCTTTCCATGGATGCCTTCCTTCATCCAACGAATTTGACTCATAAACTATCTGATGATGAGTTGTTCTGGAGAGCTTCATTGACGCCTTACAAAAAAGTGTACCCGTTTCCCAGACTGCCAAAGGTGGCCTTCATGTTTATCACTAGAGGGCCTTTGCCTTTCATGCCTTTGTGGGAGAGGTTCTTTAAGGACCATGATAAGTATTTCTCCATTTATCTCCATACTCCTCCCGATTATTACCTCAATGCCTCCATAGACTCTCCTTTCCATGGGAGACAGATCCCTAGTCAGGTACCATTTCAATGTTTATCGAACACCGATTCATGTTAGATTTGAGGGTTTTATATTTTTTTGTACTAATTATGACATTGGCTGATGGATGCTTGAAATTTTCGGTAAACATTTTCTGTTCAAAAAACTCTACTTGTGCTTCATTGAAACTTAGGGAAATGGTCATTTTGTGAATATGAAACTTGGATGCAACTCCGCTCGATATGCTATTTACATTGTAGAGACAATTCAATATTGTTAGAGAACATTAGGGTCTAAGGGATTCAGTTATTGTTGTTAGTAAGATGTAAGTTGTTTGGGATTAGATGGAGTTTTGATGCTTTTTGGAGTGTTGTTGAACTGTAAACAATGGTTAAATGCCATGCATGATAAAGTTGGAAAGAGATGTAAGAATTATAAAGCCGTTCATTCACATATTTTATGAGGTGTTTGTATTCTTGGGGAGAAATATTGCAATATACATGTGCTATTCCTTTCCTAGATTTTCCAAGTAGAAGATTTAGAAACCATTTTTTCCATTTTATATTCAGATGATTGTTTATTACAATTCCTCCAGAGTCATTTTAAGAGTTTCGATGCTGAAATCTACGCCTGTAAACGAACACGAATGAGGGTATGTTTATGTTCATTTGCTTAATTTTAACCTAATAAACGAATGAACACGAACAACTAAACAAATTGAATTTCTTGTTCGTGTTCGTTCGTCAAGGAATTTAGCTTGTTCGTATTTGTTTATGTTCGTTCGTTTAAACGAACAAACGAATGCAAATGAACAAACGAACGTAAACGAACAAACATAAAATGTAACTTTCTTTTAAATCAATTAAAAATTCTTAAAAGAATATAAGTAAACGAACATAAATATAAATTTAATTAAATTAACGAACATAAACTAATGCATACTGAATGTAAACGAACAAATTACCGAACATAAACGAACGGATTATCGAATGTTCATGAACGTAAATGATCGAACTTACCGTTTGTTCGTGTTCGTTTATTTAACTAAACAAACAGAAAATCTTATTCATGTTCGTTCGTTTAATAAATAAATGAACTTTCCACCGAGCAGTTCACAAACTATTTGCTGAACGTTCGGTTCGTTTACTGGCCTAATGAAATCTGCCGTGGCATCTGTATAAATAATGAGTTTTGTCTCTCTTCCACCACTATCCATAAAGAGGTTTTAGATCTCAGGACTTCCAGCTTCAAACCTTCTAGCATAAAGTCTATCAAATTCTTTAAACTTTTGTCATGAACCAATAAAAATCCTTCTTATTCTTGATGTTCATGGCATTTAATTTTTTTTTTAAATTCACTATCCTATTTTCCACTTCACACCTTTTTGTTTTTTTTAATCTTATATCCATCTTCTCAGCTCAATCCTATTCAATCCTTTAATTGCAGAAGCTCATCCTTCTTAATTTCGTTAGCCATGGTGATGCATAAGAAAATAGTGAGAATCAATGTAGAATGACATAGTTCTTATTCCTCTGGTTAAGAATGTGACATCAACACTCGTTATGATTTTATTGCTCCCCGATTGTCATCAAGGAAGGTATAAATAGCTGTCCTCTGGAACGTTACCTGCACTGACAAATGACATATGATATGATTGCCTCTTAACCTGTGTTATTCTCTTCTTTGGTCCACTTTCTTCTGTTCGGTTGCCTCTGTTTTTCCCCCATCTTCATTATTATTATTAATATTTTGGAACTACTGTTTTTTGCCATATTCTTGCTAAAGTCACTTTATTGTTTCCTCTAGTAATAGTAGTAGTAATAGTAAGAGAGAGAGAGAGAGAGAGAGAGATAAGTGGGAAATTCTGCTTTTAGGTCTTAACAAATCAATGGTTAAATTGGTTTAAGCACTTGGGACCAGTAAAACCACATTTAGCATGAATTTTTCTTTCTTTCTGAAATACATTAACTTTGTCATTTCTGATCAAGTATATCCATACACACACATATATATATATATATGTATGTATGTATGTATTTATTTATTTATTTATTTCACGTGCCTATTTTCATTTGTTCAGCGTGTGGAATGGGGGACTGTTTCACTGGCTGATGCAGAGAGGCGGCTACTAGCCAATGCACTGCTTGACTTCTCAAACGAGCGATTTGTTCTTCTTTCTGAGAGCTGCATCCCACTCTATAACTTCCCAACTGTCTACAAGTATTTCATCGGTTCTAGCTACAGTTTTGTTGAGTCATACGATGATCCCACCCGCTACGGTCGCGGTCGCTACAACCGCAAGATGCTTCCCCACATTAAGCTCTATCAATGGCGAAAAGGATCACAATGGTTTGAGATGCAACGTTCAGTTGCCTCGTACATTGTCTCAGACACCAAGTACTACAACCTTTTCAAGAAGTATTGTAAGCCTGCTTGCTATCCAGATGAGCATTACATTCCAACTTTCTTGAATATGTTCCATGGATCAATGAATGCAAACCGGACTGTGACTTGGGTCGACTGGTCAATGGGAGGCCCTCATCCAGCAATGCACGAGGGAGTTAGTGTCACAGAGGGTTTTATACAAGCTATAAGGAATAACGGGACACTTTGTGCATATAACGACGAGCAAACATCCATGTGTTATCTCTTTGCGCGAAAGTTTGCTCCTAGTGCATTGGAGCCTTTGCTCAACCTCAGCTCGTCTGTGATGAACTTTTGACAGATTAATCAGGCAATGGTTGAGATTCTCCTTACCCCTTTCATTTTTACAGGTTTCTATCATTGTCATCCAATTTTGATCACTAACTTTGGTTCATATGTACAGATAGGTTCAACCACAATTGTTCTCTTGCAAAAATTTTGGAAGAAAATAGATCAGCTTTAATTTTTGTTTTTGCAGAAAGGATTATTGTCCCCATTGATTTTAAAAATGATTCTGCATTGTTGTTAATTGCAAACAAAAATTACAAAATCCCAATGTTTTTCTCTTGAATAATATACCTTGCTTTCCTGTAGGCCTGGTTTGAGTGCCTCCATTGACAATGTTCTGAGATTGAAGCATAATCATAAAGAGCAGTAATGTTAACAAATGTTTCTATCCATCAACCGTAAATCTTAAAAATTATCTTACAAGCAGCAGTACAATATCCAACAGAAATTACATAATCTTATGGAAATTTTAAGTTTTCAAGCTTTTTCAGAGATGAATCGTTTGAATCATTTGAGAAGAGACCACTTGAACCATGCAATAATCTAGTTTGCAAAATCTCAAAACTTCAAGGTTCCAGCGTACAAGCATCTCGTCCGGGAGGTTTCTTGGATCTCTGTTGTCCTTTCACACTAATCTTGATGATTTGAGGGGGAAATGTGCAGAAACTTTGTTAGGACTACTTGAAACCAGAACCAGATGCGGCGGAGTTGTTTTCAAAGCCTCCTGGGAACAAACACAGGAAGTTGGTTCGGGACTGAGTCCCTTTTGAATATAGACTCTCGAGGCAAGTTCAGACCAACATTTTCTTGAGCTTCCCTTGAACCCAAACCCTTATCATTTCTCATACTATCTCTAACCGGAACACTCAAAAGTGGGCCACCAAAGAAAATAGTCTCCTGTATACAATAGCTTCTCTGCCTGTTGTGCCGGACCCCTTGCAGCCAAAGATGACTCATGCGGTGGAAAAACTGCCCTTCTAGCCTGCGTGCTAGTTTCTCCACTAGAATTTGGCAAACCTATTTGCATGGATGACCTATTCCGAGCATCAGTGGCAGTGACAGGGACAGATAAATACCTACCAGCTTCTTGATCCCATACAACCGAAGTCCTTTTGACATCTCTAAGAAGGGAAGCGGCAGGAGCAGAAAGCAACAATGGATCAACAGTCCCACTCTTGTGCATTACCCTTTCATCAGAAGCAGACGGGCCAGGCCTGATGGGATTGTTGGTAGCAGGTAATTGAGCGTTAGACATAAAGGTACGATCACCTTGAGGTTGAGATAGTGGGCTAAGCGTGACCGACTCATGAATGTGGCTTGGACTGCTGAAGCTACTTACACTCTGAGTTCCTGTTTCATACTCATCACGGCTACCTTGACTCGGCGCAAAAGAGTTTCCTAGTGGCGATAATCGTTGATCATTCTTTATCTCTTTATTTGCACCTGTATCTGTGCTAATACTACTTCTAATGCTCAGGTTTCCACTGGAACTAAGATCAGGATCTCCCATACGATGGTTATTAACAGGCCGTAGAACAGAAGAAGATGCTCTTGCTCTGGCTGCTGCCCTCATGGCATCAGTAGAATCTAACTTGGCCAGCTTCCACGCACTAATACGGACAGGCCTTTTGGGTCCCTTGTTCCCTCTTTCTGCAAAACCAGCTGCATCTGGGTCAACAGTGGATGGGAGCATTCCAGGCTCCAAATGGGGCACTACTTCATCCTGATGTAGCCATATCCAACAGAGGTTTTAACTCATCCGTATTATACTAAAAAATACATATCAATGGGAGAACATAGACGCAAAAGGCGACAGACACACAACTCCAAAAGTAGGATGAATCTACTTCCTTGAAGGTAGGCTCAAATTAATTATAATGAAAAAGGCATCATAGAACTTATCACATGAACAAATTTAAGCAACTTTTTACGACTGCAGTGCCATAGAACCTTCCATGTTGTATTCATATATACAGCCTAGCTCTAAACTCATAAATACTTGAGGTCTAAAATTTTCAGATTTCAGTAATTTGAATCATGTCCATTGTCCAGCAACCCTAAGAATAACTTAAATGTTCTCTACTGTTAGATTGCGTTACTTTATGGGTTTCATACAAACAAAACAAATATAGCAAACATTTAAATGGAAGTACCTGATAATCCACAAAAACTCTAGGAGGGGTACACCATGCTCCCTTGTACTGAAGGCCAAGAGAACTTCCACCGCTCATGCTGGTTGTAGCTGATCCAGATGGAGAATACATCACATTCGGCATTTCCTCATCCACGGATGCTCCAGCAGGGGCTTCACTCATTGCTCTCATTGCCACAACATATTCGTAGGTTGTAATACCCTGATTCCATGCAAATTTTAAAACTGCCATACTGTCTTCCCAATAAGATAACTCTATTTACCTTATATCATTAAATCCAGGTACTAAAATGTACAAATTTCAAAAACTACGACTCTGGCTATAAATGTGAATGTCTTCAAAATTTGACATCTTATAACCAGAAACTAGTGCACTGCAAAAACAACAGTAATGGCTCATTTCTAGGAGACTTACCTTTCTGATTAGTATAATGTGGAAGAAGAAAAGTTCACCCAGTGGTACACAAGCCAGGAAAGAAACTGCAGTACATACCGCCTACAAAATTTTGGATCAAACTCAAATACTTACGAGCATAAAAAATCAGAAGTTTCATATCAACTTCAAAGTGTTTGCTAAGGGGTGTACCACTACTGTTGCAAATGGAGCACGAGAAAAACCATTTCCAAGCCTATCAATAATCTCAGTCTCCATACCCTTCTTGTTAACAAAGCAGCTAACTAAGACAGCAATACCGACACCAGCTTCCATAACTAGCTGAACCACGAAGAGAGAAGCATCATCAGAATCTGGGCAATATGATTTTCATATAAAAAGCAATTGACTAAAAAGCATACCCAAACACTACTGATGGCCATGAGAGAGATGAATGTGAATAATTTTGTTGTCCTACACAATTGTTTAGCCACTGCAGTCACATATGAGATGAAGATTATTTCCACAAACAAATAACCAGATTATGTCAATACTATATAAGTTGAAAGGTGTTCTATTACAATTATGACCATAAAGAACACTTGAAGCAACATGAAAAATATTTACCCGGCAGTGATGATCAAAACCATCTACACATTTATCACTTCTACAATGTTTACTAAACTTGCGCACCTGCACGTGGAAATCATTCATGAGTTAGAAAGAAAGCCATGCACCATTTTAAGATATTGCCAACCTTTCAATTCCTGATCAGCAAAATGTTTGAATATAACAATCAAGTGTTCCATTGATCAACACCCCAGCCCCCACAAAAACTGTCAAGGCTTGATTTAGTTAAAAAGAAAAGATTTTAATCAATGAAAAAAAAACTAATGGACCAATACCTTTCTATATGTTTTTTTTTGTCTTGATTGTTGGAATCCAAATATTTGGTCTAAGATGTTCAGTTTTTTGCAATCAGCTCTATTTTCACTATTTCCTTACAATACATCTGGCAGTAGCATTGACAGAAGCAGATAGAAGTAACAGCCTGTAGTCACGTGGACTTGTAGTGGATGATAAGATTGGTGCTAAGCATGTCATGTGAAAATGCAAGAGAGTAGTGAAGAAAAAATAGTAGAAAATAGCGGACTAGAGGTACCGAGGCACCATGAACATGCTAATGAAAATGTAGTGCATATTTCCCTTTATTTGATCTCTGGCAACATTAATTCTGACTCAAGAAGGTTACCCTACTCCCACTCCCACTCCACCCCAATTGCATGAAGAACAAGATAAAAGCAAGTTTACAAATTTATTGTGGAGAATGTTAAGCACACCATGGACATAAAATTACAAAAAGATGGTAAAACTTAAAGCTAATATAATATGATAAAAGGGGTAGCCAAATAGGTTCCAAAATACCTCGGCATTGCACAATGTGCAGAACAAAGCATCTTCATTGCCTTGCTCAGCAGGTGGTTCGCTTGCGACAATCTTCATGAACAAATAAATCACAAAAGATTCCTCCAATGAAACAAGATTTCCTGCTTGCATACTGTGTTGAAGAATCTATATTTTCAGGATCTCCCACTGAACCTTTCATACTTGAGTTCGGTGCTGCCCTGGAACTTCTGGAAACGGTTGATGGTGATGAATGCAGCCCACTGCCAACATCATCATTCTTTCTGGGTAAATCCTTCACTGACAACCCATGGTTTTCAAATTTGTTTGATCCACCATTAAATTTTGACATGATGCCAGGATCAGCTGGGTTAATTGCAGTGCACCGAACATAAAGTATAAAAACAAGGAGTGCCTGCATAGCAATCAAAAGAATGGTAGTGACATAGGACTTAGTGGTCATGCTTGTATTGCATTAAGCAAATTAAAAAAGGAAAAATCTTTTTTCACCAAAATTATTTGCTCTAAATCTGTAGCAGGTATTGGAAATGTCCTAGATTTGTAATCTAGTATATCTTTCATACAAAAAAAAAGTATAATAAAGGATTTTTTGTAGCCCTAGTATAGATAAATAAAATAAATGAATTCGCATACCACGAGTGAGTAAGCTGCAACCAGAGCATATTCCCAGATGCGCCCTCCAAGGAAAGGAGCGAAGAAAGCATAAAATGCAACCACTAACAAGCAGAATACAGTACTTGCAACAACCTATAAAAAAAATCAAAATAAAGAGTTTAAGATCAATATCAAGGAAATATAATCATACGTAAGTAATCTGAAAGAGTTATTGATAGGTGCCATTTGCATGTGCGTGCAACACAAAGTTAATCACAAAAAAGACAATGACAATGCTGGAGAACCACTTTGAAATGTCTTTTACTCTTTCCAGGTTCTATAGCTGGAAATGTTACTTGATTTTTCTCCTTAAAGAGAAAATTAAGGGGGGAAGGAAGGTTAGAAGGAGGAGATCTCTAGCCTAAGTTATAGTTTGTATTATATTTGAAAATAGACACCATAATAAAGCAGAACATCTCAGACATATTTATCTTAAAAAATATTCACTAATAATTTCAATACTCAACAGATTTGACTCATTGAAGAAACTTAAAGCACAGATCATCTCAAACCAATGCTTCCCATGCTTTGCCTGGTATCAGTTTTAGTCTATCACATTTTTCTTAGTTGAGGTTCCTCTAAAGAGGAGGTTGACCTATCTTTGAAATTTAGGCTTGACGTTAAGATAAAGTGTAAACTAGATGCATAGTTCAAAACCCAATAAATGAACACAGCCGAGAAGCATGTTGTTGATAATCAAGTACCATACTGGCCAGATACATGGATTAGGATCAAACAAATGCTTCACTACCTCCAAAAAGATGTTATATAACAATGAACCCTCCCCCGAATAACTATGTTAGAAACATGTGTATCTCTGAACCTCTAGAACACTGCCACTTGTTTTACCAAACATGTGCCTTAATTTGTCTTCTTCTTACACTGATCAGGATAGTTGGATAAAACCATTTAAGTGTACCCATATCAGAAACTTGTTTAGGAAACAAGTGGTGCAAGCCGAAAGTAACTGGCAGAAAGTAGGACTAGTTTGAGAATCAAACACGGATTGAATCTCATTCTCATCCTTCCAGATCAGGCTGAGAGATAACGTTCAGAATAAATTACAATCAGGCTCCAGGTTCTGTACATAGCTTCCTTTCCTATGGTTTCCTAATCCATTGAATGAAGTATGCCTAATATAAAGATGGCTGCTTTCATCCAGTTAACATTCGGAGACAGATTTAAAGGAGCTGCAAGAAGTGAGACAAAGTCGGGAATCATTTGGGAGTCCAACCACATTTGAGTCCAACCACAACCCACTTAAAGATAGTGTTCTTAATAAACTACTGTGAGAAAACACAGAAACATAACACCCTCAGACAAAAAAACTATTCGTGCGGTCGTGCCGTATATACTTAGACTATCAACTCTAGCTAGCACCATCACTTGATTACGCAGATGGCTTCTCTGGTATGAAAAGGAAAATAAGATTCATTCCTCCTTTCCTTCTCTAACTGAAGACCATAAGCAATTCTAGTGAACAAACCGGAACTGTGGAATCCAGAATCTTTCCTCATCCAGACAGTTAATAACCGAAACATTACTAAAATCCAACGCAACCCTACTGAATTAAAAGAACCTAGAATTAATTCATAGAAAAACGAACTCTCACAGCATCAATGTATTAATTCAAAGCTATGGTACTGCACAGAGCTTAGAAACAAACACAGCAGAAAACGTACAATGAGCCACGCTAATCCATCAAATCGAAGAAAGTCAATGCTATTCACACAAAATTAAGCAGCAAACAGCTAATCCCCACAGAGAAAACATGGATCCAACATAAATTTAGAACATTTTCTTGTCGAAACATGCATGAAAAACAAAAGAAAAAGGGACATTACCTGAAAGGTGTGAGCAGGTAGTTGCCATCCATGCTTCCTCACCATAACTGCCCTGCAAAATTCACACCCCTAACACCTACCCAGAAAACCCAAAACCCTACCCAAAAAAAAATACCCTAAGGACGGATTCCCATTATAACACACACACACACACAAAACTAAACGGTTTTGGGGAGAGACAGAAGGAGAAAGAAAAATGGGTTTCCCTCTTAGAAACCAAAGACCAAATTAAGAACACACAGAAGAAGAAGAAAAAAAGTCAGAAAAAAGAGAGAATGTTAGCACTTAGCAATGGGTTTGACAGTATGAAGTGAAGAGTTAGTCTATGAAAAGCAAATGAAAGCAATAAATAAAGGAAGACAGAAGGGGGCAGCATTTAAGGGAAAGGGTGAAAAATAGAAGAAGAGTTATGGAAAGTAGAGAATGTGAGAAACTGTTGAAAAAAAATAAGCAGAAATTGAGAAAAGAGAAAATCGTTGACACACAAAGATATAGTAAGTTACATCCTCCCCGGAACGTAATTCGATGAGACTCACCCACCAATGATAAATCAAGAATTTGCTTTGACTTAGTAACCTAGATATATTCTTGTTTGTTTTCTTTTAAATCACTTATCTATAATACTATCAATCATTTTTCAATGAATATTTAATTTCAATTACCTACAGCAGTTATTAATGCTTAAATCCGTAATTTCTAATAACAATATCAATTTCTTTAATCACTGAAGTAAATTAATTGTGTTTTCTTTGTTTTTGTTTTCCTTTTTCATTTAATTTGTATTTTAAAACTATAGAATCTAATTTGATTAACTTAATCATGGATATATCATACACGTAAATTTATGCAAATTGAACAAAAATATTGGTATCTCATAACTGAATTAAGTACAAATATTAAGTAGAAGTAAAGGACAGAGTAAAATATAAGTGACAACCTGGGCCAGCCAACTCCTCCAAACAAGTTTCCTACTCGCACCCAAATTCTTTTTCATTAATAAGTAAAATAAAGGGTAAAATATGCGAATAGGACTAATTTTAAAATTAAGGGTAAATAATCTCTAACA
Organism: Hibiscus syriacus; assembly: GCF_006381635.1. Classification (NCBI taxonomy): domain Eukaryota; kingdom Viridiplantae; phylum Streptophyta; class Magnoliopsida; order Malvales; family Malvaceae; genus Hibiscus; species Hibiscus syriacus. The sequence goes on from NW_024062700.1 coordinate 380,340, forward strand.
TTATCGGTCCATTCAATTTAAGTCCCTCTGCCTTAACCCTTAACGAATATGTGACATAACCGAGGGACTAAAATTGAACGAGAGTTAATGAGGATTAAAATCGAAAGAATCAATAACATTTAGAACCATGTACTCTTACTTTTTAAATTGGTGTCCAAAGTTAATTAGATCGAAAAATAAAGAGGACTATTCGCATAGTTTACCCAAAAAAATATCGCAAATAGACAAAACTGTCCCTTCAGCTAATATTTCCCTTTGTTCTACCATTAGATTTGATATGCTCCACTTAATGAAAAATAAAAATAAAAAATTTATTTGGACTAATATTGTTTAACAAAAGTATTATTAATTTAAAAAAGTTAGGGAGAGGGCCCAAATCCAAAAGTAGGCTCAAATTTCATATGAGATGACCCAAATGAATTAAAAGTTAGGCACTACACCGTATGTTGAACTCGGGAATTGATTATAAATACCTTTAGCCATTGCATATACCGTATGCATACACCGTAAATTAAACACATAATTAACACAGCGGAAAGGATCAATTATAAATACCTTCAGCCATTACATACACCGTATGTTGAACTCGAGAATTGATTGCATTACCATCGACCACCATGAACTACCACGAACCACTGTTAAGCACATCAAATTTTGTTGCACAAAACTCGAACCGTCAAAGATCTTCTGAGCACACCAAAGGTCTTTTAAGCACTCAAAACACTACTCAGATGAAATAGATTTCCTAGTGCTCTCAAATAAAGTTATTTGGAATGAATTGATTTTTGTACTTATGGACCTTTTGGGTACAAGTATTTATAGTGGTTTTTTATATAGAAAACCACCCCAAAACTGCTTGCCATATCCCACGTACATGAAAATGGAATGTGAAAAGTGGGAATAACTTTTAGAGCAACAGTTTAGCCGTACACGAACCACTCTCCAAGAAACTGCCAACAACACAAGAAATTAGTCATTTAAAATCATACAAAGACCATACAAGAAAAATGTTAAAAATCCAACTAAAAAACTCAAGCAAAATATAGTTACGAACATATCTAATTGTATTGATAAATGAACACCAAAAAGAGATTAAACTACTTAAAATCATAAATTAGGGACGATCAATGTAAGAAACATTCCAATAATACAAATAAACATCATCTTGATCAATCGAGTTAATATCAAATCAAACTGTAAGAAAATGATAAACGAAAAAATGACAAAATGATTGATAAAAAATATTTAAAATATATCAAAATATAGAGAAAGGCGTGACATAAATATATAGTTATTAAAAAAAAGAAGGAAAAATATGATAAAAGAAAATAAAGAAAAATATAAAAAAAATCTACTGTCATCGATCAACACCGAAACTACTAATATAAAAAAGAATAAAATGACTCTTACATATTATTTTAAAATTTTAACTTATATATCTATATCACTAAAATTTATACTACTAAACATGACATGTGTAGCGTGTTTGAACATCTCAATATAATTGAATGAAAATGTAAATATTATCCTAATAACTTAAAATTACAAAAAAATTATAATTCTCTAGATATGTTTGGCCTTACATGGTGTAATTACATTATAAATTTTTTATGCTATGTTTGATAGTACTAATTATAATTACACAACTACATACGATTAATTTTTAAAATAATATTAATTATGAGACTGAAAAATATAATTATAATTGCATGGGGTGTTGGAAAAAATAAAAGGCTCGAATAGGGTTTTGTTGAAATTATTTCTTGAGATGGTGTGATTGCTAGTGTTGGGAAGACATCGGGAATACAATGCATCTTCCCCATTTTTCTTGCAGTTGGAATGTCAAGATTACCATAGGAACAAAGTAGAAGACACATTGTGGTCGCCGCATCTTTCGGAAGATGCATTGTGTTCCTGACGTCTTTCGACGAACACTGTAGCATTCACACTAAACCAGAAAATAAATCTTACGAGACCTTATATGAGGCGATAATTTTTTACACTGCCCTACGTGAGCAATTTTGTCTTGTTCTCTCATATTTCCTTAGGTTATGGATTCTAGACCTACTAAGAACACACTCCTTCCTTCCCTTCTCCTCTAGATATAATTGAGATTGGATTTAAACTTTTTCATATATCTATATACAATTACACTTACTCTTGTCACTCTTTCTACGAGTGTGTTTGATCACTATTATTTAATTCCATATAAAGATAGTTATTGGAAATTCTAATTAACTAAACATATTAGAAATCACATTATAATTACAACTCAATTCCTCCCGTCATATCAAGTTGTACAAATTATAATTACAAAAATATAAATTTAATTTTATAAATAACTACAAATTATTTTTACAATTATTCAAATATTCAATGATAGAATTACCAATAAAACAAATAACTAAAGTTAAAAAAATGTAATTATAATTACCAATAAAAATAAAATAAATTTAATTATAATTACAAATTATTTTTACAATTATTAAGTATTCAATGATAGAATTACCAATAAAATAAATAACTAAAGTTCAAAAAATGTGTTATAAATATATATAATAAACACACGTTAACATGTAGTAATAACAATAATAAATTATAAACTGATATTGTAAGGAACTTAAACAAATGGTATATATTAGAAATTGAAGTCAAGGAAAATCTCTAATGTATATTATGTACCTACTTTGAAAAGTAATATTATCAGCCTCGATCAACTCCTAGAAAAATGATACGAAGTGGAGATGAAGAATCGCTCCCTTGCCATCAAAAATAAAGAAGGGGAATTAATTGTCAAAGTCGACATGATTCAAAATTGTCTATTTACCATTGACATCGAGTCGGGAGAAGTCAAGTGCATAAAGACGACAATTAAAGATGATTCATAGTTATGGCATTTAAGACATGGGCATGCAGGCCTGAAGTTGTTATCAAAGGCAAATATGGTAAAAGGAATGGTAGAGATCAATCCTCCAAATCAATTATGTGAGACATGCATCAAAGGAAAATAACATAGACAAAGTTTCGAAGTTGTCAAATCTTGGCGAGGCATTTGGAGATTGTGCACACAGATATAGCTGGTCCATTTGACATACCATCACTTGGTGGAAATAGGTACTACCTAACTTTTATTGATGATTTTAGTTGAAAAAGTTAGATTTATATCTTGAAAGAAAAATCAAAAGCACTGACGAAATTGAAAGAATTCAAAGCAATTGCAGAAAAGCAAAGTGGACAATATTTAAAGATACTCATATTTGATAAAGGAGACAAATATACATCAGATTTATTTAAAGATTTTTAAAAAGAGCATGGAATCATACATCAGTTGACAATTCGATACACGCCTTAACAAAATGGAGTTGCTGAAAGAAAGAACCGAACAATCCTTGATATGGCAAAAAGTATGATAAAAGGTAAGCACTTACCAAGAAATTTCTAGGTAGAAGCTGTTTGTTGTGTAGTTTATTTGTTGAACAGATGTCCAATAAAGAATGTGAAGCACATGACTTTAAATGAAACATGGAACGGTCATAAACTAGGAGTTGGACATCTCAAAATTTTTGGGTACATCACATATGCACATGTTCCTGAACAAACAAGAAAGAAACTTGATGATAGAGAATAAAATTGTGTTTTCATTGGTTATGATGAAATAAGCAAAGGTTACAGACTTTATAATCCTCTTATCAAGAAGGTAATAATCTCAAGAGATGTCGAGTTCGATGAAGCAGAATATTGGAGATGGAGTAGAGAAGATAAGAAAACTGAATGACTATTTTTTGATGAAGATAAAGATGATAATGATTTTATCAATCAAGATGAACAAAATGATGATCAAGGTCCTCAACAAAATTCAACTACATCACCATCAACAAGCAATAGCAGCAGTGGTAGCAACATACAAAAAAATCCTGAAGTACCTTCCATAGATGTTCGAATATCTACGAGGGAGAGAAGAATTCCATAAAGGTACAATGATTACGAATTAAATAATGTTTCACTTTTTTATTTTACTTGTGAAGAGTGATCTCATAACAAATGAAGAATTGATCGGAGATGACAAGCGGAGAAAAGTTCAGAAAAGAAAAACCAAGTGTGAGGTGAATGTTAGAAATCAAACTTGATTTCTAGAATGTTTGCAAGCATGCATGTGGCAAATTGCAAATACTTGGCAAACTGTATCTACATGTGGCAGCAAAGAGCTTGATAAGGTGGCAGCTTGAAAATGAGTGCTTAACAATTAAGAAGAATTGAGTTGGCGAATAGTTATGTAAATGGTTAACAAAGTAAATTGCTTAAAACGTGGCAGCGCTTTTGATGATTAAATGGAAGCAACTTCAACCACAAAGATATGTCGGCAACACACTTGATAATTAGGTGGTAGCAGCAAATTCAAAGCTTAGCAATTAAGATGGTGAGGCGGTTTAAGCACATTATAAATATATGCTTGTAGTTTAATTTTAATGAGTATGTGTGTGAGAAAAAAAATACAAGAGTAAACAAGTGAAGCTTAACAACGCTTTGGTTGTGTGTAGTATTTGTAGACTAGCTGAAGTTAGTGATTATGGTGTACTTATATTTCGTATTAATAATATTGAACAAGTTATATAATTTATCGAGTTGCTACCAACACTTCCAACATACATATATAATTACACATAATTATATTCAAATCTAATTGTAGGACATCTTTTCAAACAAACCCTAAAAATTAAATACTCAATTTAACAAGATTCGTAAATTATAATAACTGTTTAAATATCTAATACTCAATTACATCCAACTCTAATTCCACGTAACTCTTTAAACGTGCCCTAAGATGTAAATAGCATATATTAGCTAAATATATTTAAGAAACTAATGGTGATTTTCTAGCAAATAGGAATAATTAATTTTATTAGAAAATAAAAAAAATCAAAATTATACAGAGGAGTACTATTGACAATTATTGGGTCATTATGGATGATGGATGTCGAATTTAAAAGAAGATTTCGTCTATTATTGTGTCTTTTGAATTTTCTTTTTATTTTATTTTATGTTTGGATTTTTTATAGACGTGGTCCTTAAAATTCTCTCTTTGATTGGTTACATTGCACATAACATGATAAAAGAAAATAAAATTCACTAGATATGGAACGCACATGTTTGAAATTGATATAGATAAAAGTGTTGGCAACCTTATTTCCATCACGAAAAACATGTTGAAACTTAACAATCAAATAACGTTGTCAAAGCTCAAACAAGTGCGACCTCAAGGAATAAGAGCCTTCCGAAGCACCTCTAAACTATCGATTTCAAGAACAACGGGTTTAAACCCAACGTTCCACGCCAATAAAAGACCAACATAGGCACTCCAAAATTCAGCACTGACCATCGACCACCTACAAAATTAATTAAAATATTTATAAATTCGTTGAACTCTACATGTTCGAATGAAGATAATTAGTAAAGTAAATAGTAATAGATTATAAAATTATTATACCTAACAAGACTATAAAATTGAAAAGTAAAACTGATGCCCACAATCATCGCAACATCTCAAGTGGGAGAGGGGAAAAAGCTGGAAACGTGGTAAACAATCACAAATTGATCATTACATACTAAACAATTTAGTCTAAATAGTTAAATTAACGGTGTGGATTTTCAATAGCATTTCACAATTCACGCCACCCAATTTAACAATTAAATACCACACGTCGTTAAAGACTTAGATTAATTAATTATCTCCTATTTAATAAAAATATGTTTTTAATAAATATAAAATTAATATAAGAATTGCCCGTCTAGCTCAGTTGGTAGAGCGCAAGGCTTTTAATCTTGTGGTCGTGAGATCGAGTCTTACGGTGGACAATTCATAATTGTCGGAGGTCTTTCGCAGAAGCTGCTCTCAACTTACCATTGGGGGCAGCCTATTACCCTACCTCCCCCTTACCCCATTACATATGGGAATATGGTTAGCTAATTTTTTTTAAAGTTAATATAAGATTTACAATCGAAAACATTAAAAAGATTTACATATTAGGTAACGAAATTAACATTTAAATAGTGCTCTACTAGAAACGTTAAAATAAAATTAACATTTTTTGTTACACATTTCTTTAACCTTATATTAGGCTGACGTACAGCAGAACTACATAACTTGTTTTGAATATTTAATGTCTTAGTATAATATTAGATCAAATTTAATATTAAATATTAAAATCTTATTAAAATGCAATTAACAAATATACCTAATTTCATTGCTTAAAAACGTGCTCAAATTACGAGGCTCAACTCTTATAATATATACTATAGGCTTACGTCTTTGAACGTCTGTGAATTCGTCACCTCCACCAACCCCAAAGCAAGTCCTAAGCTGATTATAGTATTATTACATGTAAACCATTTACAATATTTTTTATTTATTAAATATAGGCTTAAGCATAAAATAAGTGCCCAAACTATACTTATTTTCATGAATAGATGCCTATAATATTTTTCGGTACATTCAGGTGTTTAACGTTACAAACATTACTTATTTAGGTATTCGGGCCGTCAACAATGTTAATTTTTTGTTAAGTGACACATGTCATAATCAGATGATTTTAAAGATTTTGTATAAATTTTTTAAAAATAAAATTATATATATTTTTAGGGTAATCTATGTCAAATACCACTCATCTTTATACTCGGGATCGAAAATGACACTGACGTTTCAATTTTGCCAATTTTAGCACGGACGTTTATGTTTTACTTTAATTTTGCCACTCCGTCGTTAATCCGTTAACGGCACAATGACATGGCATGGATGGCCGTGACGGAGATGACATAAACGACTTTGTTAAAGTTATTTAGTCCACGTAATATCTGTGTTACCTGAGAAAAGTTATGCTTTTGACTCTATAAAGGTTTAATGAGATAGCAGGATTTCAACTGGGAAGCAATGAGCACAAAAAGAAGGATCCGTCCAAGAAAATGGCAATAACTCTCATTCTTGCTTGCTCTCCCTTGGCTGCAATTATCTCTTCATTGTTTTGTTTATGGGTTTATTACAGTAAGAAATCACGTAAATCCACCAGAAATGATGGGAAGAGCTCAAGTATATTCTTTTCACCCCATACTATTTCAGTTTTTCTTCATAGTTTGGGACTTTGAGAGTTAGGGTTTAGAACTGATGCTTCTTTTCCCTATGTTTCCTCTTCTTTCTGTGGTTTTGGATTTGAAGATGCTGAAAAAGGGGCTGCACTGACACCATTTTTTGGCAAATTCAAGCCTACAAGGACAGTTTCTATGGAAAATAATGCCTCATTCATGGATTATAAGATGCTTGAAAAATCTACAGACAAGTTTCATCAAGGGGCTTTTGTCATGGATGTGCCTTAATTTGGGTATGTGGGTTGCTCTTAATTGGAATCATGTATGTGCCTGTGTACTGGTTTTGGTTTTTTGGGGTAGAGTTGAAGCTGATTAGTTGTAATTAATTGTATAATTTGTCTATTTTTGGGGGTTTTGGAGCTCTGATCTGTAGCTGGAATAGGGTTAAAATTCTTGGTTTTTGTTGTAAAATTATATTTTTAGATTGAAATACTGGGTTCGGATCTTGTTGTGTCTCTGGGTTTGGAAAATGGAGGCTAGACTTGCGACTGAAGCTCGTTCATTTTATGGAATGAATCCAGTAGATTTACAGGCGGTTGGGAAAATGACAGTGGAGTGGGATTTGAACGATTGGAAATGAGATGGTGACTTTTTCATTGCTAGCTCGATAAATCAAGTGTTTGCCGACGGCATGGGAAGGCAGTTTTTCCCACTAGATTTTGGGATTCCTGGAAATTCGTCGAATATTTCATCGTCATGCTCTGAAGAAATGAATCCTGAAACTGATAAAGGGAAAATGGAATTGGAAAAGAAAAGAAGGGTTATTGTGGTGGAAGATGACAGTGCCTATGAAGAAGCAGGTGGCCTTACTTTAAAGCTCGGTTCTCAAGGTGGTCATGGTTACCCAATCAGTCAAAGTGATATGAGAGCTTGGGCGGAGCTTGGGACGGAGCTAGTGGGAAGAAGACTAAGTTGAGTGGAGGTTTTGGAAATCGCGCAGTTTGTCAGGTTAAGGACTGTGGTGCTGATCTGAGTCAGGCCGAGGATTATAATAGACGGACCAAAAACAACTTCATCTCTTTCTGTAGGTCCACATCGTTTTGGTAAGCTTTCCATGTCATCACCGTCACGACCCGTCCATGCCATGTCATCATGCCGTTAACGGATTAACGACAGAGTGGCAAAATTGAAGTGAAACATAAACGTCCGTGCTAAAATTGGCAAAATTGAAATGTCAGTGGCATTTTCGATTCTGAGCATAAAGACGAGTGGTATTTGACATAGATTACCCTATTTTTTAAAAATAAAACACATAAATTTCGAAATAAACCTAAAACTTAAAAAATCTTCATTTTAACCCCTAAACTCACGCCGACCACCACCCTTTTCCATCGACAAAGCTTCACCCTCCCTCCCTCCCTGCAATTAAAACCCCTATGTAATCGTCGATCGACGATGAATAGATGTTTTATAGCCCTCGAACCCTAGGTTGAAAATCACGATCCCACGCGATTCCTACGGCCAATCAACAACAAATACGACGACATATGACTAGGATGATGACAGAGACTACATCGGCGGTAACGGTCGGAAAATATCGGCGGTGGTGGATTAACGGTAGGATTTGGAGATTTTAGGGATTTAGGGCTATTTTATATTTTAAGAGAAAAGGTTTTTTTTATAAATATAATAATATTTTTAATATTTTTTTAAAAATAAATTTTATAATCACCCGATTGTGACACGTCTCATTTAACGAGAGAAATTAACGTCGTTGTCTGTTCGGACACCTAAATGAGTAATGTTTGTAACATTAGACACCTAGATTAATCGAAAAACATTGTAGACACTTATTGGTGAAAATATATATAGTTTGGTCAATTATTTTGTACTTAATCCTTAAGTCTTAAATATATTGTGTTTCTTTTAGTGTTTTGATATCTAAAAAATTAAATTGCAATCCCAGCGCAATTCTGCCGAACACTTTTCTTATTTTTCCGCCATGCCCCACTTGGAATTGCTTTCAGGTATCTAACTCAAACCAAAATTAATGGCGGCGATTTTCCCGTTATTCTCCCTTTGACCGCCACCATATATACCACCATCTTACGCTCTCTTCTTCCCCCTTCACTTCTTCCTCTCGAGCTCACACCCAAAAAGAAACAAACATTTCTCCACTACTTTTAGCTACTATAACTGCTCTTCTTTCCCATGTCTAGTCCCGCTGACTGGTCTCACTTTTACCAACAAAATCTTTCCGATCAGGAGCCGGTGTTCGGCGAACCCTACGGCACCACCGTTGCCACCACTACGGTCACATCAAGTGCAGTAGTCTCTGTCCCAGCTAGTTCAACCGGAGGCGGCCATTTGAGTCCCGAAGGCCACGTTGGGAAGCCAGCTCGAAAACGGTCAAGGGCTTCAAGGCGAACCCCTACCACTATGTTCAACACCGACACCGCAAACTTCCGAGCCATGGTTCAACACTTCACCGGCGGTCCTAGTTTTGCACAAGGCTCGGCTCTCCCTGGTGGACCGGCTTTCGGGTTCAGTTTCGGAGGACGTCAATCCCATCTTAATCCCGGTTCCCTCACCGCTCCTCCTGCCGGGCTTCAATTGCAATATCAACAACAGCAGCAGCATCAATTAATGCAACATCAAAACCAGGTATTCATGTTTCCATTGAACGGCAACGATAGTAATCTCCGGGCAGGGGACCATTTGCTTCAAAGATATCCTGTATCGATCATGGAAGTTGGGTCCGAAGGGTTTGTTGCAGAGGGTGTTTCCTCGCAGGTTCCTCCTTCTTGAACCAGTTCCTCCAATGAGAACATGACTCACACTTCATTCAGTTTTTGATGCTTTTTTTTTTCTCGGTCAGACATGTTTTGGGACTTCGAAAGAGACAGAGACGTAAAGGAAAATGTTAGGTGCTGACATGTCTTAGCAACAAACATTGACCAATGTAAATATTTTCTTTTTCTTTTTCTTTTTCCACCCTTTTATATGCTGTTGTTTATTATTAGGTAGCCTCCAACGTTTGGATTTGGGGTTTAATTTTATTTTAAACTTCTTATTGTAGTTAATTAATTAAATGAATATTGATATCTAATATATTAAAATTTTAAATATTAGTTTTTACTTTTATTATTCGTACCTGACCAAATTTTAACTTTTTAAAATTATATTTAAATGTATTTTTTATTACATATATTAAAAGAAGAAAACAATGACGATTTTACATAAGTCAGATAGGACTATGATCTCTTTAATTCTTTTAACAGTATATGATGATATTAACAACCGTACTAAAAACAACCAACAAAACCAACAAGAAACTTATTAAACATCTTATTTTAAAGGTTAAATTACATAAAATTATAATTGAATTTTAGATGGTGTACAAACTTTTAATTCCATCAATTATAGTATTGAATTTTTAATTTCTTTAATTATAACATTAAATTTTGGTACGAACATTGATGTCTAAAATGATAATAATTTAAACACTAAACTTTAGGAGTATATTATAGATTAACTCTCTCATTTGATTTAATGTCAATATTTTATTTCCTATCTTCGTGGGTGTAATCAAGCACCACTAACCATTCCTTCCTTTGTGCTTCAACAATAGTTTGCCATATCTTCGTCTATTACGATCAGAAATGTTTCAATTTGATGCCTTCAGTTGTGGCCCTTGTGGTCATAGCTGAAAATTAATGACTTTTTTGGGTTGTCTTAACACAGCCAAAAATGTTTCTTTTTTCGATTCATGACTATTGTTTTTGAAAAAATTGGTATTGAAACTTTTTGCGGTGATAGGAATGGTTTGAAATATAGGATGCCGTCAACTTATAAAATTTTAAGACGATAAAAATAAATTATTAATAATTTTTTTTAAGACAATATACAAATTTAGAAATACAATATAAACCTCAACCAAAAGGTTATTTGTATATAACACAAAAGTGTAACTGAAAGCAGCCATGCCATGACTCCAAAAGCAAACCCAATGATTTTAATACGTTAGAGGATGTTAATATGATATAATTAAAGGTGGCTTTAGGCTTAAATCGTGGAAAAAGTAATATACTATATAGCCTTTAATGATTCTTTAAACTACGAACTAAACTTCCAAAAAGAATTTATAATAATTAGAAGGAATAAATCACATTTTGTCCCATGAATTTGGTTTCTTATCCCAATTTGGTCCCTAATTCTTTTAGGTCTATACTCTATATTAATCTTAATATTGGATGACTTTCTCAACTTGATCCTTGAACTTGATCTTTTATCCTTTTGATGATGTCATATTACGAGACTAGGGACAGAGTCATGAGTAAATATTGACAAAGACCAAAATATTAAATTTTTTAAGAAAAAAACAATAGATTATTAGGTATTTAAACTCAAAATTTAGAAGAAAATGATTAGTTCATTTAATATTTAAACTTACAATGATCTAAATTGTTATTAGACCAAAAAGTTTGAGAACATGAGATTATTTTCTTTTGTTCACCCCTACTTAATTAAATATTTAATAATTTATATATATATATATATATATATTAAATTTGAATACTTATTTTTACAAGAACCGAAATACTACTAAACTAAAATTTGTCGAATATATAAAAATTTTACAATGTCGGGGCCCAACATAGTCATGTCCCTGTACGAGACTATACTATATCATAATCCAAGAAAAATATATTGGTTTTTTAAAATTTTAGACGATGACATAATATAATCTCATAGTGTCGGATCATTAGAACAATCAAAAGTATAAATTTAAGGGTCAAAATAAAAAAAATATCAAATTCAAAGATTAATCTAAACAAAAAAAAGTTAAAAGACTAATTAAGAAAATCAAATTCAAAGGAAAATGCAACCCTAAGTAGAATATAAATCTTTTGCTCTGAAAGACTTTTTTTCTTCTTTCTTCAACATCTTAATTTTTAAAAAAATTGTTGAATGAATAATTATTTTCACATCATTTTTCAAAAAAATTGTTATATGAATAATCCTTTTCACGTCATTTATAGTATCAACCACTATAATAATTAAAACTATTATTAGATTTATAAATAAAATAATTAAAAATACTACTTAATATTCAAATATATGATAAATAAATTTTTATATGAATATTTACCATTTCACCTAAAATCATTTTATTAAACAAATTCTTATAAATATAATTTTATATAAAATATTTTTATTTATCCACATAATTAATAATAATAAATTTGAAATAAAGAAATAAAAGTGGAGTCCATTATTTGATGACATCAATTAGTAACAAGTTTGGGAGATTATAATATTGACAGATGTTCTAAGTATGGTAAGATAGCAACCATTGATCCCCATCGATAAATGACGTAGTAAGAAAAAGAGAAGCCTGCGTATCATTCAGCCTTTGAACATACGGTGCCCTTCCACTCATATTTGCTCCTGCACCCGTACAATTGTATTCTCCGTAGAATATGCTCCTATACCATTAATTAACAGTGACATTTTTTACAATTTCAGGGATAAATTAATAAAATAAATTCTTCAATTACTAAAATGAGAAAATGAAAAATTATAGGTACCAAATATATATTTAACCCTTTTTATTAGATAACCAATTTTCATACGTACTGGTCTCGTGTAGGATCGTTAAAATCATTCCATCCCTCTGGTGCAATGATATCCGTGAGAGACGTGAAAGCGAAAACCACACGAGAAAATGGCCTCCATGCACGGCCGAGCCATATTCTGCCCGTGCCACCCACGCTGCAGTTGACGAATGCAAACCCCGAGTTTTCATCCGCCGATGATCGTCCATGTGCCGTCACTGCTCCGCTTATGGATTTCGATCCCGGTGCCACAGGGTTAGCCATGGATAACATCTGACAATCCTGTTGAAGATCGAATCTTATAATCAGCCGGCGGCATATCGATGATGTTCTAAATTGTTTGCTTAGTAAAAACGTTATCACCTCGTAAAGAGACTTTCCGTTCCCGAAAATGAAGTCGATGGAGCCTTGTATATAGCAATCCTTGAAGTAATGGCGGCCACGGTCGTCGTGAAGGGTGTCTTGTGCTCCGAAGAAACCGCAACCCCAGAAGGCAGCTTGGTCTCCGGATATTCTAATGGCCACTGCCTGTGCCCCAACAACACCTGGACGACGTATAGGAGCTACATTCTATGACAAAAACTGGAATACATCAGAGGAAGCAGTATGTTTTTAAACTCTTAATATATGGTGTTTGATTATGTATTTATTTCTCACCATGAAGCTTATGTTCTTGGCAATAAAGTTGGTGGAGAAAACTTGGACTGAACCACTGTAAAAGGTTCCATTTGCAGAAAGTGCAGTGTCATTCCAAGCTATTGCTGTTGATGTATAGCCTTGTCCTTGAAATGTAATATTAGGTTTGGTTTTCGGAATAATGACTTTCTCACTGGAAAAATAAATTGTATCAATATGTTTCAAATGTATCGCAAAATAACAATAGTAACTAACGTCACATAAAAGGATAGATGCTCACTAGTAAATGCCCGAGTTGATCCATATTACAGTTCTTTTGATGCTAAGGTTTGGGACTGCATCAATGGCAGCTTGCACCGTTGTGAAATTAAAACATCCATTTCGATCAACACAAAGCGTTAGAGTCGTGTTGGTTTCCGGAGGTGGGAAGTTGGGAGGGAAGTCATCGCAGATGGACACCGGTTTGTCCTTATCATGGTGTTTCCGATGTCGACGAAGGCTGTCGAAGTTGAACGGGATGAACTTCACAACGATGGGTGACCATGAAGAGAGGGATATAGTGAAATCGACAATATATCTGAGGACTTGAGGGATTGTATTGATGACAACCCTGGATGCAAAAACACCAAAAATTGCAACAAGAACAATGAAACAAAGGCTTTTGGGATTCATTGTGTTTTTAGTATATGTTATATACGGGATAAACCATGAAGAGAGGGATATAGTGAAATCGACAATATATCTGAGGACTTGAGGGATTGTATTGATGACAACCCTGGATGCAAAAACACCAAAAATTGCAACAAGAACAATGAAACAAAGGCTTTTGGGATTCATTGTGTTTTTAGTATATGTTATATACGGGATAAATGGGACGTTTGTGAGGTGTATACAAGTGGACGACATGCCTTAAACATGCATGCCCTTGAAGTTTAAGGGACACGGATGACATGCCTTGCAAATCACCCTGTCCTTAGGTAAAATTTCTCCAAAGATTTTCTTATCTACCAAACATGAAGGGATTGCCGATGGCCACTAAAATAGAGGGAAAAGTTTATATTTCACTTTATCATTCTTCTTCGGTTAGGGTCCACCATAGCCCATATATATATCTTGTAGAATCATCATTGTTATGTTGAAATTAACATTTTCGTTTATCGTTAATTCAACTCATTGTTACTTATACACAACAAATGTAAATGTCATTTTTAGCTATTATTTTTTATGAATGAATGAAGCCGTAATCTAATGAAATAAATTAGGTTAAGCTCCACTTTCGTTGCTTCTTACTATCAAAGCCTGCTTTCATGGTGAAGTGAAGAGAAGGTGAGAGAAACATAAATAGATATTACATTGAGTCATTGACAGACTTAAAAGAGTGAGCAAACGTTGTAAGAAAAGGAAAGGCAACCTTTTTATGCTTTCATTTCGTTGATTAATACTAGGTTGAAATGTATCTCAACAAGTTAAACGTATATTTTCAGTCCCTCTATCATAAGAAAGAAGAATTCTTTTCTAAAATCAAGTAACTTAGTAGTAAAATATTATTCTATTTATAGAATTTAGATTTGAAAATTTAGTTCAATTAATCGATTAATTAATATAATTTTACATCAATTATATGTTATTTTTTTAACGCTCGATTATTGATTAATTCGGTTTAAAATTAATCAATTAACTGAACTAATCAAAAAAATAAAATATTAAATTTATTATATATATATATAAAGCTGAAACCTATTAAAAATTAATATTTAATTTTTTTAAATACATTAAACCAATTAAACTTTCAAGTGACCCTGGTGATTAAAGGACTCGGTGTTATCCTTTGATGTCACGGGTTCAAGGATCACGTATGTATGAGTATGAGTCTTTATTGTCAAAGGGTTGAAAGCTTTTAAATAGATATTATCTTGTATTTCACTTAGATTTATATAAAAAAAATTTCAAGACACTCAAATTTTAACTCAAATGAAAAATATATATTAAATTCAAATTTATCTAAATAAAAAAATTAATTTAATTCAAATGAAAAAATATCTATATTAAATTCAAATTTATCTAAATAAAAAATAATTTAATTCGTTTTGACTAATATCACAAATACAAGGATAATAAATATTTAAAAAGTGTAAATATTTTTTATTATTTTTTATAATTTATATTAATGCTAATTAGTTCGTATTTTACTTTTTGAAGGAATTAATTAATTTTTTTTTTATTCGAAAGCAGCTCGACTAGTTTTAAAACTCCAAAAATATTGGGCCATTTAAGTTTTGATATCCAATTTTATTTTCTCAAATCTCAAACATTTTGAGCCCAGTCCTTTCACAACCGTCCGATGATGTGAATTGGGAAGGCAGTCTAATGAATATAAATAAATGAGCCAAGAGAAACCCTATAAAAGGGCCTAGGGTTTCATCTCTTTTCTTTGCGCCTTTCATCTCGCCCTGCCGAAGGTGAGCTGCTTACCGCTTTTCGTCTCATATATTCTTTTCCATTTTCCATTTAATATTTTTGCAATCTTTGATATTCTGTTTTCAATTTTGTTAAACAGCTAAGTAATGGTGAAGCATAACAATGTTGTGCCAAATGGGCACTTTAAGAAGCACTGGCAGAACTATGTCAAAACTTGGTTCAATCAACCAGCACGAAAGAATAGAAGAAGAATTGGTGATTTTTTTTTATGTTGTTGTTAATCATATTTTTTGCTTTTCTGTTAAAAGATTAATGGATGTTTATTTGAGTGCAATTGATGTTTAATGATTGTGATTTGGGATCTTGTAGCTAGACAAAAGAAGGCGGTGAGGATCTTTCCAAGGCCAACGGCTGGACCACTTCGCCCCATTGTCCATGGCCAGACTTTGAAGTACAACATGAAGTTGGCCAACGGCTGGACCACTTCGCCCCATTGTCCATGGCCAGACTTTGAAGTACAACATGAAGTTGAGAGCTGGCAAGGGTTTCACCCTTGAAGAGCTTAAGGTATGATGTTCCAGTTTCTCTATTTCTTCGTACGATATTAGGTTTATTCTTAAAAGGGATTGGATATTTTCAGTGTGGTGTTTCTCTATTTGTGAATTAGATTTCTTATAAATATCATTTGATATGCCAAGATTTATTTCAAGCAATTTAGTATCTTATTGTTCCGTTTGTGATTAAGTGAACAAGTTTATATATTAATTATTCCATTGTGACAATCAAGTTTAAGATTAAGTGAAAGAGGGAATAATGAATTGGATTGGTGCTTTGTTAAGTGTGTAGATAGGCTGAATAGAAGATGTGTTGTATAATTTTGAATTCATCGATTTAAATTGTGGTCTTGGCCATGTTTTCTGTTATGTTGCATTTATTGTGATTGTGGACATAATTGATACTATTGCGGCCATTGTGGGTATTGTGGTCATGCAATAAGGGTTTAGGGTGACACCATTACTGTAGCAAACAACTATTTAAATCCCTTGTTGAAATTCCACCTTGATTTAGTTTGCATGTGCGTATATTGAGAACTTTCATAATTCTCTGACCAGGCTGCTGGTATTTCAAAGAAACTTGCGCCAACCATTGGTATTGCTGTTGACCATCGCCGTAAGAATAGATCACTTGAAGGTCTTCAGGCCAATGTACAGAGGCTTAAGACCTACAAGGCCAAGCTTGTCGTCTTCCCAAGACGCGCTCGCAAGTTTAAGGTAATTTTATGTGGCCTTACTTGCGGAGATTAAAACATTTAATCTGCATTGTATTGTTTTCATTTTTAATATTTTTTTTTGTTTCTCATTCCAATAGGCTGGTGATTCTACTGCTGAGGAGCTTGCAACGGCAACCCAAGTCCAAGTACCATACATGCCTATTTCCCTTGAGAAGCCTTCTGTTGAGCTCGTGAAGGTCACTGAGGAAATGAAGTCGTTCAAGGCATATAACAAGCTCGTGTTGAACGTATGAATGAGCGGCATATTGGTGCTAGGTTGAAGAAGGCTGCTGAGGCTGAGAAAGAAGAGAAGAAGTGAGATTGCTCATTGAGTGCTGTGTCTTGCTTTTTGGCTTTTTAAAAGACTTTAGTTTTTGTTTCTCGTATTGTCAATTGAAGCAAGTCTTTAGCAAACTTTGGTATTACGACAGCACTGAGTATTTTTGTTATACTGAGAAGTTTATTGGATCTACTCCTGTGGTATTGTCATTATGAAAGCGTTGTTAAGTTGTTTAATTTGCTTATAAGTTGGTGATGGTCAATTGCTTTGTTGTTTTACTGCTAAATTGAATTTGGATATGATTTCATCCTGATAGGTTGATAAATTTATGTGTTAGTGTTTTTTGTGTGCGAATTTTCATCTCCGGCCAGCAATGCTGTATTCAGCCAATTCTAGTTCCAAAGGGCTTAAGTATGGCTGTGGCTGCAAATACAAACTGGCGCCTTAAACAATCAGCCAATTGCAGTGTTTGATGTTCTACTGCATGCTAAATCACCATAACATCAATGTCTTCCCAAAAGCTTTGTATAACTCTGAAAGAATTAAGAAGGATATCAATGGCCAGTGTTTGTTCAAAAACATTGAAATCTTTTCATGATTTATGGGATTTTAGATCAAACAAATGCACTTTGACTTTGAGTAGAAATCAAGCAAAACAAAAAGTGCAGTCATATGTTCTTACCACTTAAAAAGGAATTTTCTCTCCATTTATTACACCCTATATTTATACACCATGCCCAATGAGGTTCATCTCTGTTCGTGCTATACGAAGCTTTAGTTAACAGTCATGGAGTCAATGCATCACTGTTTTAAATTGCTCAATTCAGTCCTCTTCATTTCCATTGTAACCTCCATTCTCTTCACTCCTTGTGGTACGTAAATTCCTTGTGATTATATGTGTAAATATGTTCTTCTAGGTGCTTTGTTTTTTGAAAAATCAGTTTCTTTTGTCTTTGCTTATGTTATTAGGTGCCAGATTTTTTATTACTATATGGAAGAAGAAGGGCTAAAAGCTCCATCAAAGTCCCATTACCGAGTTCATTAACAAGCTGAAACTAACCAACAATGTCGTTTCCAATGCTGATCCCTATACCCTCAACTCACCCTTCTATCTCCCTCCTTTTGAATCACTCTCACCACTTCCTCAGCCTGGCCGCTCTCCTCCCTTCACCCCACCATCCATCTCCAACCCTCCGCCGTATTCGATGAGCTATGGACCACCGCCGCCGCCGCCTAGTTACAGTTATAACTCACCGGTAATTCCTCCTGAACACGGAACCAGTCCACCTAGTATGTTCCCAATCCCACCTCAACACCAACCTAGCTCACCAAAACATGATCCAAACCCTCCTAAGACTGCACCGCACCAACCCATTTACGCACCCCCAATGCTGAACCCACCGGCGGTGTTTGGTGTGTGGCTAAGCCGGCGGTGCCCGATTCAATCATCCAAGCGGCCATGGATTATGCATGCGGGTCTGGTGCGGATTGCAAATCGATTCAACCCAACCAGCCTTGTTTCCAACCCAACACATTGATTTCCCATGCTTCGTATGCTTTCAACAGCTACTGGCAGAACACAAAGGGGCACGGTGGCACTTGCGACTTCGGAGGAACTGCCATGCTTGTTACTGTCGATCCTAGTAAGTTTCCTTTTTTTAAAATTTTTCCCGACAAGCAAACAAAAATGTTGGTGTTTAACGACTTTTGTAATGCAAATTTGACAGGTTCCGATAAATGCCAGTTCAGTTACAAGTGATCCAAGGGGGTCTGGACCAACACTCTTGATAGATGTGGTTCTATGAACCTGAAAGAGTTGACAGTATAGGATGTATTATACATATAATTTATGTTTTATTTGATATTATATTCTGATAACAGAAAATTATATCTGTATTCGGTACTCAATTAAATTGATGATAAACTTAGGGACTTAATTGGATAATTTACATTTTGAAACAACACAACTTTTATTTAGATCTCAGAACTTCAACTTATTAAAGACAAAGCTTCGGAATTTACCTTGAGTCAGGTGATTTGACAAAGGGATATGGTGGGGTTACTTACTGTATCCTTAATTCCATTGTACCAGAAACATAATTTCACCATCCATGTTTTCAACCCACTCCACTTATTTTCAACATGGTGGTGCATTCCATCGTGGGAAATTTTAGGGAAAATAATAAGACTCGGCCGATGCTTAATATCATGATATGGACAAATCCATGAATTGTTTAGACCCATGTTCGGTTTGAAATCATCACTAAATATACGTACAAAACTTAAGGCACGGCGATAGTAATTTGTGTAATTTGTATATATCTTACCCACATACATGCCTCAGTGGTCGTATTCATGATTCGGCTCTCGCTATCATTTTCGACTTTAGATTAGTATAGAAGACGGTCACCCAACTCATTTTTTATATTTTTCTGATTTTATTTAATTTTTTATATTATTTGATATTAATATTTTTATTCGGTTGATTGAAGATCAATTTAGAATCTAAACTATAATTTAAGAATACTCGTGTGTATATGTGTGTAATTGAATGGCAATGACATATATGGTGGCTTTGGTGTCACCCTTTTTGAAAGCTTCTCGCAACATCCAATATCGACGTCGTCATAAAACCTCTTGAAATGGCTTAATATGCCCTTCACCTATTTTTGGACTATTTTATGTTATTCATTAATTACAACTCGACTATTTTAAGTTATTTGACTATTTTTTGAGTTCTATTTTATAACTCAAATTTAAAATATTTTTAGTCTAATCGTTTATGAAATTACAACTCGAAGTTAATTCAAATCGAATTGTACATACCCCTAATTTTGTGTCCTTCACCTATCCGGGCCATTTATACCCAGTCACCCAATAATAAATAGTTTTCACATTATATCCCGTAATAAACACTAGATTTTTTTGAACAATCATATTTGGTCGGTTTGTCACACTACTCATATTTATTCCTTATATTTTCTCAAGTCATGAGTTGTAAACTTATCAGGAACACTTCCTTTCCTTCCTTTAAAATCTACATCCTCCCTCGATAAAATTAAATTTTGATTTAGAATTTATAAAAAAAAACACTAAATTATTCTCCATTGACCCACTAACTAATAACTTTGATAATCTGACAAGCTCAACCGAAAGAATCAACGGAATATCAAGCTAGCCTTTCAAGGATTCATACTCAACACCTCCTCCCCATGTACATAGATATACGAAATATATAGCATAGCGCTCATAGGATAAAAGGGACACTCTTCTTTTTCCTTTCGACCTTACTTACTCTTTCACTCCTATTAAAAAAAAAGACCCTCTAAAAAATTAATCGATTCTTCATTTAAATAAAAAGAAGAAATCGCTAACTATGGATTACTTTCTCCAATTTTTCACATTCTAAACCATCACTTCATAGGCTATTCACTGATATATCACTTATAGATTTTAAGTTTGATTTGAAATACAAATAAAATTACTAAAGCTTAATTAATAATCGATTCTAACACTAGTTGGGACTCATGCTAAAACTTGAACCGTAGTAGGACCCGTTTGCACGGATAAAGATAACGTGAAATCAAGAAAATAATAAAAGAGTAAAGACGTGGGGTGAGATTTGTCATGTTGCAAAAGTTGAATATTAAAGAAAACGGAATGGTCGCATGCAAGCAGAGCACCCCCTTCAAGCCAAGTATCCACTCACGGGTTAAGCAGAGCACTACAAGTTAAAATTGTCATCAATCATGCACGCTGCCCCTGATTCCTCCATTTTCTCTAGTCCTTGGAACTTCGAAAAATAATAATCCATCTCTCAAAAACTTGCATTTCAGGCTAATAATAATAATACTATTATTATTATCCCTAGACACTGAAACTATGCATATGGAAAGGAAGAAAAGGTCAATGAATGATGCCAAGTGCTTTAATAAATTACCAGGAAAACGACATTTGCTAATTGATTTCACTGCTTTCCCTTTGTCTGTCATTTGCATCATCTTATGTTATAAGATGTGCATGGTTTCATTGCAAGTGTAATTCAAACACACTCCCTATGCAGAGAGAGACGATGGGGAGGCTTAACTTACCCAATTTCATTGTGTTGCTTTTGAACTTGGGAAGTTTGCTTGCTTCTCTTGCCTGCCCTGAATGTCCTTACCACCCAACTCCGCCGCCCAAATGTCCTCCGGCGCCCAAACATCCTCCCATTGTGAAACCTCCGTTTCACCCTAAACCACCAAAACATCCACCGCACCCTCCCAAACCACCGAAGCCTCCGGTGGTTAACCCTCCATATCATCCTAAACCACCTAAACATCCACCGCATCCTCCCGAAACGCCGAAGCCTCCGGTTGTTAACCCGCCCTATCATCCTAAACCGCCTAAACATCCACCGCATCCTCCCGAAACGCCGAAGCCTCCGGTTGTTAACCCGCCCTATCATCCTAAACCGCCTAAGCATCCACCGCATCCTCCTAAGCCTCCTGTCGTAAGGCCTCCCCATGTACCCAAACCACCTGTTGTAAAGCCTCCACCTTACGTACCCAAACCTCCGGTTGTTAAACCCCCAACACCTTATCATCCAATACCGCCGGTCATATCACCACCATTTGTGCCTCCAAAGCCTCCGGTCTACCCCAGTCCTCCTATAGTGAATCCGCCAACACCGCCGATTCTGCCACCTCCATCACCTCCTATCGTGAAGCCACCAACACCAACGCCACCAACTCTTCCTCCTCCATCACCTCCTGTGGTGAAGCCACCCCCGGTGGAGACACCATGTCCTCCGCCGCCGCCGCCCGTGCCATATCCGTCCCCGCCGGCGCAACAAACATGCCCCATCGACACGCTTAAGCTGGGCGCATGCGTGGACGTGTTAGGTGGTCTGGTGCACATCGGCATAGGCAGCAGCGCGAAGTCCACGTGCTGCCCCGTGCTTCAAGGGCTGCTGGACTTGGACGCCGCCATATGTCTCTGCACCACGATCAGGCTCAAGCTTTTGAACATCAATATTATACTACCCATCGCTCTTCAGCTCCTCATCGATTGCGGCAAGACTCCACCTTCGGGATTCCAGTGTCCGGCACAATGATGAAAACTGAAACATGTTCTCCCCACAAAACAAATATAACAAATGTCTCATGTCATGTTATATGTTTTTAATAACCCCTGGTGCTTTGCAGGTTGATGCAGGAGTGAGTTGATTCTCATGCATAGAGACATGTCGAGGTTTTAGATGTTAGATCTTCTCATAGATGTTGAATGTAGTACGATGTTGTTTCCTTCTATTTTATATTTCAAAGGTAAGCTTGTGTTGGATTCAACTTAATTTGCCTGATTCCAGTTTTCTCTGATGAAATTATTCAAGTTCTTTTTTACTTGTTTTGAAAATCCATAAAAAGGAACAAGCGAAAGAATCACATGCATGCATGCATAAATCATAATCAGTTATATTCATTTAGATTTGTCCGTCCCTCCTCCAACGTGGGCCCAGTCGAGGTTCTGATTCTCCTAATCTACTTTTCAATTTTCATGTATTATTAGCAGTTAAATAATATAAAAACTACAAAGTAGAGATTTTGAAAAAGTAATTAAAATAATTATTTTAAATAATAATTATTAGGGTAAACTATAGAATAGTCTCCTTTATTTCACTTCCAAAAAATAAAAAAATAAAAAATAAAAAACCCAAACCTACGTTTCTTCTTCTTCGTCCTCCTCATAGCCTCCAGAAATTAAAAAATTCAAAAATCGTTTTGATTACGGTATTCTATTATTTCTACTGTTTCTCGCTGGTGCTCTATCAATTCCTGCAGGAAAAATACATCAACAAGCAGCTCGTAAAATGCAAATGATTTCCTTCCATCACATAGGATTGCTACCATATTGATACGGTATTCTTTTGCATGGTTGATATCTTGAAAACAAGTCTAGTTTCCTTTGCTAAACCAGATAGATGAAACTTACAGGCAACAACAACAAAACCCTATTTCAATATACAATGGGGTAAGAGGAGGTAGGGTAGTAGGCTGCCCCCAACGCCAGGTTGAGAGCAGCTTCCGTGGAAGACATCCGGCAGTTAAAAAATAAAAAATAAAGATAAAATACAATGCATGTATAAATAAATCAATAAATACATAGTTGAATAGTCTTCATATGCGCGTCTGTAATAGGAAGTAATCCATGCACATAAATCCCTGCCTAAAAAATCTCTGCATATAGACAGAAACGTAAGTCCTGAATAAATTTAAAAAGAGGAAACATGAAGAGAATGATACATGGAAGTCAGCGATAACAAGCTACGAGAAGGAATAAAATTTAATGGGTTAGAACCTAAACTAAGGCAACACTACTCCGCTACCCTACTGTGACCCACACTACTCGGCTACCCTGGTCTTTAGTCTCCATACTTTCCTATCAGAAGAAGATTACTAAACTCCCTTATGTGAATAAATAATCGTGCTAAAACATAATAGATTGACAACTCCGGTTCGTTTTCATATAGTTCCGACCACTCAACAACAAGCCATCACGTTTCTCACTTGAACATCATAAGTTCACAAGGTCAATACTCAAGACTATAATAAGAAGCTAGGATGTTTACCTGATTTAGCATCCACTTGAAGCCAACAGCGGCCGAGCATTCATTCTTCGAAGCACTAGTGAACTAATCTAAATTGCAAACTTTCCCCAAAGTCTGTATAAAATTAGTCACATTTTTCCTCCTATCAATTACCGAGAATATCTCACCATTGGAGCTTACATTGATAACAAAGTCTCAAACTATCCACTTCCGGACCTTTGCATCGATAACATCGCAAATAATCAGACCAGATTCGAACCACATTCACCCATGCCAAAGCATCAATGATAAATTTGATTAAACTCGAAACCGAAAACAAAATAAAAAAGGAATCAAATTGTTCTTGCTTGCTTGCTAAAACTTTCTGGGTTTGGATAATGCAATGTGGGAATTGATCTTCCAAAGGTGATTTTTGTGTTTTTATTTGGGAACAAAGAGAGGAGGAGGAGGAGTTTATCTGTATTTATTTATTATTTTTAAATTGTCACGTAATACTTCCGTTAAAGGATTTGTAACACCCCAACCCGTACCCGACCCGGATACGAGTCCGAGATGTCACATTGACTTTTTAAAACAGTATTCTTATAAAATATCAAAACATTTGAACTCATATTAAGAAAACACAATAATATACTATTAAATTATGCTTCATTATAAAAATTTAAGGCAAAAACATATTTATGAACAGTACCGTGAACAGTGCTACAGTGCATCGATGCATTGCTATAGTACATAGATGCACTAAAATTTCGAAGCAAAATTGTGCATCGATGTACTGCTACAGTGACTTTTGTAAAACGTTCATAAAACTCGTAAAAATTTAACCGTTCATTACTATACATTTTCATTTGCATAAATATGTTTAAAACATTACAAAACTCTATCATATGATTTTACAAACCGATTAGAACATATCAAATTTAAACCTTTATTTACATGACAACCACTTTCCTTATTACAAAATACATACTATACATTTCTTTTATGATCCGATCTTTGGAAATGATGAATTGACCTGTCTTGCATAACTTTTATCAATCTTCCTCTTCTCAGAACCTACGTGTGAAATAATCACACGCTAAGTCGTTGACTTAGTGAGGCATGAAAACATATAATATTACTCTACTCATATCAATGCATAAACAATTAATACTATCATATCATATAAAAAAATATCTCCTATGGTATAACCAATGCACACATATACCTATATCATTAACATACTTATCAGTACTCATATTACTATCGCTAATTCCTTTTTATCATGTAATCATATATTGTACCTTTTTATACTCACCATCGGGCATCCATGTCATTTCACAACAGAGCACACATAGTATCATATCAAGTTATTTGTTATGTTTAAAGATTATGTATTAGCCCATGTACACTTCTGAAAACTTAAGGTATGTGAGTACATTGAGGTTGTGCACTATTATGTTGTCACCATAGCTCGTATAATTGTCCCGAAAGACCTATCTAGAGGTCATAAAAAACCTCGACAACTATCCATAGGTCTCAAAGAACCTAGGTAAACTGTCCATATGTTCCTTAGAACATAGGCATACTGTCCATATGTCTCAAAAGACAAAGGTAATTCTGTCCATATGTCCCGAAAGACATAGGTAATTATGTCCATATGTTCCGTAGAACATAGGTAAACCCTCGACTCTTGGCATGCCAACTATACCACTAGCTCTCATATTACATAACATGAGCACTATCATTTATAACATTTCATATCACTTGTTCTTTCTCTTCTGTCACATACCACATGTATATGTAAGCATATATTTCATATCATATAGCATATATTATATATTACATGTAATCACGTAGTTTATTTCATATGGCTTATCTCATTTCTCATTTGTTCATATACGTATGTCATTTCTTGTTCACCTATGTTCATATATACATCACATAGCACGTAGAATAACATCTAGATATATTATTTCATGTATTTACTTTCACATAGCTCATCACATAGGCATGTATTCTCATATTTTATTCTCATATATTCACATAACTTGGATCAAATATACATATAGTCACGTAAATCACTTTTGCATAGCTTATATTAACTTTTCATATCATTTCACACTTCTTATTACATTGCTTATATCGTACTCTTATGTCTTCTCATATACATATATTCACATATACATATTATTTCATTATCCTTATTGTTATTCTTATCATCGCCATTAATCCCTTTTACTTACCATATTCATATCAATAACACATATACTCATGCACATATATAAATCATAGCAAACACATACTTCTATGAATTCATGCATTTTACTATTGGAAATAGACTTATCACGAGTCTTATTTTCCATTGAACATCATATACTAAATAATGTGCACTCACCTTAGCCTTGCTTTCTTTGAATAAATCCTAATTCTTCGATTGTTCCGGAACTAGTTTAGGCTCAATATCTACATAAACATAATTTTCGAGATGATTATCAAAATCCTAAACCTTATAACTTGATATTAATAACTCAAGCTAGTTTAATGAGCCAAAATTCCATTTTTCCTTTAGGGGTGTACCGATGCACTATGAATGCATCGATACCCAAAATAGCTTCGAAATTTTCATGCATCGATGCACCTTTAAAATTGTCTTAGTGCATCGGTACACACTCATAGTGCATCGATGCACCTATCCAGAATAGGTTATTTCATCCGAAAATCATCAACACTTCACCCAAATATTCATGTATAAAATCCTTATTATGCTACTAAATTCATCTATAACAACTTTAACCAATTCCTATCATTCCAACACCTTATAATCTTCATATTTCATCCAAATTCTTAAGGCTAAGAATCATACCAAATTTTCCATGTTATCCAAACTTAATTCTAACACTTCTAACTTCTTATTCTCATAGATGACAAGTCAAATTCATCCTCCAAATTCATTTAAACCTTCTTATTCAAAATTTTACTTTAAACCCCATTTTCTTTAATCTGTCATAACTCCTTTATCTTTTGATTTAAGATAACTTAAGCTTTCCTTAAGCTTAGTTATCATCTAATGATCAAAACTCAACCTTTAATTCAACAAAGAAATCTTACCTTTTGCTTGAAATTTCACGTGAAGAAGAGAAGAAGATGAAAAAGAGAATTGCTTGGAAACTTATCTCTTCAATCATGCTCCACATGGGTATTATAATACCCATTAATTATTATTTAATTATTTTCCTTGTTCAATGACTCATTTGCCCTTTGACTCATTTAATATTTACTAACAACTTTCAGGAAATATCTCTACATAAATCATTGAATTATTCAACTATTATACTTTTATCCCCAATTTTTGAAATTTTACAATTTAGTCACTAACCCGTAGTTCGGGATGTTACAGGATTAGCGGGAGTTAACGGTTATGGACTAAAATCAAACATATCGATAACGTTAGGGATTGTTTACCTTTAATTTTTAAATTAGTGACTAAAGTCAATCATACTGAAAATAAAGGGGAATATTAGCATAGTTTACCATAATTATTAAATTCGTCCTTTGCTGATGATTTTGACAATGGCATTCCCTATTAAGTAAATATAATTGACAACAGTCATCGATAATTGTCAATTATCCTATCAAAATTATAGAATATAAAAATCAATTGTGTGAAAAATCGAAATAAAAAAGAGTAAACTAAAGTAAAAAAATTATACATCTATGTTTTGACACGTATTAACACGAATATATATATCTATATTTGTTTCAAATCTGTAAAGTTTTAATATTAAAATCCTCAAATTATTTTATTCAAAATTATATATTGAACGTACGAATCAAACGATTTTTGTGAACGTTATTGTTATTTTTTTTAAGTTTTCCATTAATATTATGAATATGTGTATTTAATATCAAATTATTAAAAATTATCTTTAAACAAATATTACTTTATAATTACTTTAAATATTTAAAAAAAATATAGATTAAATATTTATAAATATCCCAATATTCAACTCGAATTGGCATTCATAATTAGGACACTTCTATTAAGATTGGGTTAGAACTTAGAGGATGATGATATCGTTGAATGTCACATATCACAATTTGACCGACATCAGGTACTAATTTGAGAATTTCATCAAGTTCAAGCACAAATTTTTAGATTGAGTAAAAATAATTAATTTTAATTATAGATACCACTTTAAGAATGATTGTCAAATTTAGGTATTAAAGTGTGCAAAAGAAAATTTTTAGGTTCCATTTTAAGGTCAATTCTCAAGTTGAGAGGGCTTTTGTCGCTCGGTTAAATGATTGTAAAATACCGACCGTCGAAGCAGAGGTTTTTTTTTTTAGATTAACCGTCAAAGCAGAGATGATTTGGGAAACAACGAAGTCAAAGAAGATTTGACATTTGCCGAATTTTACCTCAAACTAGTCTTTGAATCTATAAGATTTTGGCAAAATCTATATCCATTTCGATTTCCCAGTGAACCCAAAATTAGTGACCGGTAACAAGAGATGGCGGTAAACCATGCGGCGGCGGTGAAGGTGGGGTTGGGTTTATTGGGCCTGTGTTTGTTCGGCTACATTGTTGGTCCGCCACTGTACTGGCACCTCATGGAAGGCTTAGCCGCCGTCAGCCGCACCTCCAACACTTGCCCACCTTGCCTCTGTGACTGCTCTTCTCAGCCGCTTCTCACAATCCCTGAAGGTATTTCCAGATCTGGGTTAGATCTCATTTGTTCAGCTTTTTTCATTTGATTTATCTTGGATTTCGTCAATTTCCCAAGCTCAAAATTACACCATAGTAGTAAACAACACAATTTGATCGGATCTGAAATCAATTTGTTTTTCCCGAGTAGTTTATGCATGTGCGATTGAGCCAGTGTTTGATTAGCCCCCAAAGGCTTTATCTTTTTACTTAATTACATTTTTAAATGTTGTTTCTGTTATTTATTAATTCTTGGGGGGGACTACACCCATGTTTTGTAATTATGCATCTAATTGTTGAAAGGTGGCACTTAATGCCTGCTTTTTTGTGTGTGCTCACAAATGTTGAGTGAAGTTCTTTATGTTCTTTGTTATCTATTTTCTTCATAGGACTCTTCCGATGATTATTGTTTTCTAGCATCATTCCTTTTGCTACTTGCTCTGCAAGTATATTGTTTAATTCTTTTTTTATTGGTCCAATTCTATGCTAATTTTGTGATTCTGTCTTTAATTTGTGCAGGACTGAGTAATGCTTCCTTAGTAGGTCAGTTTTCCACTTTCCATATCATGGGTATATTTATTGGAATATGGAACTAAATAACTTAATTTGAAGAAAATTTGTGATTTTTGGAAGAGTTTGTTTGGAAAATTAGAGAGTGGTTATTACCGGGTTCCACATTTGTTTCTTTGAATGTTATGCCTTTTTGGATGTATGAATTATGAACTGAACTATTTATTCCTGGGTAATGCTAGTCTATCTGAGTTCTTTTATACAGTCGGTGTATTGAAGGTGGTGGTTAACTGCAGATTGTGCGAAGAATGATCCGGAGGTGAACGAGGATGCTGAAAAGAACTTTGCAGAACTTCTGACAGAAGAACTGAAGCTAAGAGAAACTGAAGCTTTGGAAAGTCAGCAACGGGCCGACATGGCATTACTAGAGGCTAAGAAGATAGCATCACAGTATCAAAAGGAAGCAGACAAGTGCAGTTCAGGTATGGAAACATGTGAAGAAGCAAGGGAGAAAGCCGAAGCAGCACTGGTGGCTCAGAAGAAATTGACAGTGATGTGGGAAACAAGAGCTCGTCAAAAAGGGTGGAGAGAAGGGGTTGCTAAATCTCATGCAAACTCGCAAGGCAATGTCCAAGCTGCCTGAATGATCCGCATGGCCTCGTAAAAGAACTATTAGAAAATATATTTCCTTTTTCACCCTGCTCAGTGCTATGCATGTTGATTCTAGAGTGACTTATTACTGCAAAACCGGTCCTGTAGTTGAGAATTCCAGAGTTAATCCTATAGGTAGTCTAATTAAGTTCGCATTTGATCTTTTAAGTATAGTTACCCTTGTGTTTCGTAATTCCACTCGAAGATGGTGTTTTGAGTGACTGTGCTCTTGTAAGACTCTTAAAAGTGATTGTGATTTGCCTTATAGAAAAATAAATATAGATTTTGTTTAGTTCTGTTGAGCATTGAGGTTCTTTTCACCTCATTTAAACCTAACAATCTTCATCTTTTAATTATCCAACTTGGGAAATTTGATCTCTAATTTTGGAATTGAATCCTTCTTTTCCTGTTCAAGACATCACTTACAATTGTGACATCGCAATTGTTTTATCACAATGTTTTTTTGTGATAAAATAATTTCAGCATCATATTGAAATTCTTGTAGTTAAAATGCCTCCATCGATTGGCAAAAAAACACTCAACAACAATCATTATATTGCAAAAAACAACAGTCGTGAAAGAATGTTGGATTCTGAAGTACAGAGCATCGATTTCAAGCGTGCTGAAGTAGAAATTCTAAGCAACTTACTTAAAAGTATGAACAAGATGAGGTTTACAACACTGTCAGAAGCCCAGCAATACAGTTGTTGCTGAGCTAGTGCTACCTGGTTTAACAAACAAATTATACAAACATTATTGAGTTTTCAGAGATGAACTAAAGCTTCAATTGTGTGCTTCCCCTAGTGAGGAAGTTGTATAGCAAGGTCATCCATGTTGGGGAGACCATGGATGCACAGTCCATGCTCATTGGCCAAATGTAGCAGGCATATGAAACACAGATGAGGGGAGATCTCCTTGGTTGTTGCAGCAGCTTTACAATCAGCAGGAAAGCTTGCCAATAGATGCTTTAATGATAGCGTTTCTTCAGGGCTCTTCACAAAAGAAAAACATGTTGAAAGTTAAAATTCTCAACTTAAGGCCCTGTGTAGCAATGCTATTGCCCGGTTTTTGTTGTCAAAACCTAAGATTCACCTCAATAACAATGCGGTGAGTGCCTCCGGTCCTCATTTAATGACCAACAATCAAATTGACTCCAACAGCATCGATGCTAGATTATCAGTCAGTGAAAGAAAACAAATTTCTAGAGAACCCAAACCAAGTTTTCATTTCATTTTCCTGCTTTATTTTTCTCTCTCCATTAAAGATGATGGTTCTTTTAAGCTTCATTCTATAGAACTCGCCATTTTTATATTCTCTCCATTTTCCTTTTATGAATTTCGTTACTTTTTTTGTGTGTGTTTGCACTGCTAATGGTACAAAAAGTACAGATGAATTTGAGTGCCTCCAGATGCAGCCAATTCGGAGAGACTCTTAACCATTTACTAAGTGAGCCATAAGGATATTAAGATGACTATCATGTATGTTTTTAAAACAATGTAACAAAAAGCAAAAGAAAATTGGTACCTGAAATGATGTTTCTTGAGATTGTTGTATCTGGTCCCAAAGAGTTTCTTTCAGAGCTTGAACATCAACTTGTTTAGATGTCTTGTCATACTGAACTTCAATTTTACTAACCTGAAAAAAGAGATAACAGAAGTGAGATAACATTTAACAACATATTTCATGTATGAGATAAATCTTAAATTACAAATAACCCATCTCAGGGCCTATTATCTAAAGTCTCAAAGCAGTAGTTAAGGTTGTAATTAATAAATAAAATATAAGTCACTACAACTACTTGTTTCAATCTAGAGGGCACCATCAAGGGCTAGCATGGAGAAACACCAGAAATAAAGGCGAAAGAACAACCTGTCGAGGCTGAGAAACAAGCATGCCAGAGTCATCAACATCGCTATGATCAACTTCATCATCAAAACCACCAAATGCACCTTGCTCTTCCCAGGATGGCTGTGGATCATAATCATCATACTGTTCCCTTGATTCATCTGAAAATCAAGTAAGATGAGAATATAAAAACTATACCATAGCACATCAGTAAATGTTTTACATTTTATTTTATTTTTTTATAAGATTAGGAGGCCTCATTAAAAAAACCCTTCATGATTAATGGAGCTCGTAAATGCTCCTTAATCAGCAGAAGGAGGAAAAGAGTGCCTTAGAATTTCATTAAAATCATAAAATGTACATAGGAATTACAACACCCTAAAACTCCCTTAGTAGGAAGTAGAAAACCAAAAAACATCCCTAAACAACAACACATAAATCAACCTATTCCAGCCTTAGCTAGGGCATCTGCCTCTAGGTTAGCTGTCCTATTAACCCATCTAACAACGCCTTCAAAAACTTTAAGCCTATCAACAATATCTTTAACAATAGAAGCATAAACATTTGGACATAATTCAACTTTCTTAATCCAGTCCACTGCCACCCTACTGTCACTCTCAATAATCAAACGATCCTTGATCAGCTCTCGAAATGTTTTACATTTTATCATCAATAGATACATTGAAACAAGATCCCTTCTTTTGGCCACGATACAAGATGTAATCTATTAGAAGCAAAACGAGAAGAAACCATTAAGAAGAAAAGTTGCAAAAACACATGTTTCAGATATGCATTCAGGAGCTGAAAAGAATAAGTTTCTGTAAGAGATTAAAATCAAATTATGTATTGTAGAACATTTAAAATGAATGAACAACACTGTATCCTCTAAGCTAAAGAACAAGTAAAAACCAGCTTTTTAGCTTTAACTCATTTAGACAACAGAACACATCCATCATGATGTGAGAATTTTTTTTTCCCAAGAAACAACTAGCGAAATATGACAGACTATAATGTTCGTCCTATCTACATGAGAAAGATTATAGACTGTTTGAAAGTTCACAAACACTCAAGAAAAATACAACCATTTGAAAAGTATCTATGAGAGCATTACCTGACAACTTCCTTCTCCTCCTCCTTCCGAGGCACTACAAAAGAATGTCTCTCATTAAAAGAAAATCAAATTATGAGAAAAACATTTGACCAAGTCATATTTTAGTAGCAAACTTGTGATCACACATTACCATCACATCTGGTAAAAGAAACAATTTGACAAGATCCTCAGGCTGATAGTGGCAATCTTCAGGAAGCTTTGTATTACAAGATGCTCTGCTTGAAGGTAGCAGTAATGACTTCAGATTTCTGGGAGGAGCAAAGATGTCAGGCACTTCATTATCCAAGGCTTTTGTGAAATCAATATCAGGCTCAGTTTGTTTCTTATTTCTGGTTTTCTTTGTTTTTAAAGTCGCTGCATTTTCTTCGTTAGAGACATCCTCGGAACCTATGGTATTCAATGCACAAAATTATGTTATTGAACCATGAAAGGTAAAAATGTCAATAAAATATAGCACCTGTCACTAGCTCCGTGACATCTACCTTTAGTTTTTCGATATTTCCAATGATCAGGACCCGCCCAAGCATTTTGTTTCAAAGGAAATCCCAAACTCAAAAACAAATATTCATCAACTTCTCCAAATCTGTCATCTGCATTGGAATTGTCGAAAGAAAATTGCTCTGTATCCTGTGGGATTCAATTACGATGTATGAATAACAAGCAGACTATTATATTCTTAACCACTTTAAACTATTAAGAGAAGGAAATATGTTGAACCTCATGATAACTCATGAAAGAAGGCTCCACTCCATTAAATTCCTCATTGACAATGCTTGGCTGGTCATCATGATCAAAACCATCAGATTCATAACTCTCAAATGCAACACCATTGAACTCATTTTCATTATTTATAGTATCCGCTTGTTCTGCTGATCTCTGTCTGCAGGAAAAGTTCTCCAGTGGCCTTCTGTTATCTTCATCAAATTGATTGACTATATTCTTGAGAGTCGGTGAAATTTCATCCTTTGCTTGCATGTTCAATACCATACGCTCAAGGTATTCTGTAAATAGATCAAAGAATGGAAGTAATAATGAAGCCTACTTTTCTCAAATAAAGATGTCAAAACAAGCCAGAGAAAACCAAAATCAAACCTTCAGCAAAAGATAAATCAATTGTTTCAGATACATCGTGTTGATTTGAACAAGGTATTTCCCTCCCTGGCACTTCAAATGAATCAAAGAGAACCCGACATCCAGCATAAACACCAAGATTATTCAACAAAAGACCTTTGGCTCCACCTTCATCAAATTGGGCAGAGGTTTGATGGTATAGAGGATCCACAGCAAAGGCAACTGAAAACAAACAGATAGTGTCATAATCAAAGCTTGAGCCTCATACTGGAATCAAGATTGTTGGTATGTGTGATTACCATCAATTTTTTTTACATTAAGAGCCTCAAAAGAAGATTCCAATGTTGATAAAGGTGACATCTGCATATATAGACACCATTAATAAATTGTTTGAGATAGAAATTTCGTTGAATTTAAAGACCAGAAACCTTTTTCTCTAACTCTTTCTTTGGATTGCCTTTCTGTGCAGTAGCAGCATTGTTATCCTCCATCACAGAATCTGGCATCGTGACAACAACACATTTAGCTAAAATCAGGCAGGATAAAGCTGAGCAAGTCAATGGATAGAAATCTGATGATAACCTATTTTTCTTTCCATGAAAAAGCTTATTGATTAGTCTGCATCAGTTGAGGTTCTAGAACTTGAAGTTGGTCCAAATGCATATGTTTCGATAGCATAGGTGGAATAACTCATCTGGTTTATCTACTATCTACCAGATATGTATATTTATAGAATATGATCAGTTAGGTCCAAACAGTTTAACAACAACAATGATGGTAAAATTTATTAAATGTTTAACATATCATGCCTTTTTATAACCTCTTACCTTTCATGCCGAGCAATAGAGCATATTATGCCCTTAGCATAGCCTGCTCCTTTATTTAACAGGTTTAAAAAACCAAGAAGCTAATCCGAAGAAAAGCAAATTCAACAGAAAGCTTAGATCGCTAAATTTCAAAATCAGACATACAAAAAGTGATAGAGAGAAATAAGGTAGGTACCAGCACAAAAAAACTTCTAACCTCGCTCATTTTCATAACCTGCTCTGTTTATCCCACCGAGAACCTTGTATGCCTCTGAATGAACTGAATCCACCCTCAGTGAGTAAATCTTAACACCAGCTTCCAAAGTACAACTGACCTGTGCAAAATATATTGCAACTTATTCATTGAACATGAGGGAACAATGGTAATATCATAAATTAATCAATCTAGAGTGTTTGGCCTTTTCTCCAAATATTTCTGACAGTTTTGGCTTTCACAGTTGTAACTAGACTTAGCAAATATTAAACACAGACACAAATACACAACTATATGAAAATCTGTCTAAACGAACTAATTGATGTATAACAAATTCTGTAAATATACAACTCTAAACATAATTATGAAACGACAAAATATATGAACAGGACAGTCAACAAGGATATAACAGTTTTCCAGGTCTTTCGCAACCGGTTCAGCTCAACATTTACACAGCAGGTACTCACAGTCTGACTCACTTACAGTTGAAAATGCAGATGTATTGTTCCAGAACAACATAAGTAACTTCAAACTTTCAGTCTAAGCATCGATTTGCTAATAAGATGGTAATAACATTAGTAGTAACTAAAAGGAAATAATAATAAGGGCGAAACATATTCTTTACTTAAACCACCTATTATAGTCCCCAACATTAGCCTAGGAATTCTTTGATCGATTTTGTTCTCAGAGACTATTCAACATCTTGTTTATTCTACTATCTACCATATTAAACCTAAAAAAAACACTAGACATACCTTTTGAAAGTTCGTCTCCACATCATTTTCTTCTTCAACCATGATAATGTCGCGAAGATGATCTATTAAATTCAGCTCCCAAGTATTCTTTTGATTAATTTTCTGCACCATAAAAAAATACACATAAAATGACAATAGAACAATGCAACCAGCAGAACTCAAATGCTACCACTTACGAATTTCTTAATTTGAGGGGGGGGGGGGAACATAATGCACAGATTATAAAATTTATTTACAGAAATCTACAAAGAAAAACTCCATATCTTCCTATAATGACAATAATTGAAATAGAGAGAGTAAACGGGAATAAGATACATTTTCACTGGCCAATTTGATGCAATTTTGGAACAACTCGAGAATCTGATCTTTATCGAGGCAAAGATCAGGATCAGTCGGAGGCTGAGCATCGCGAATTACGGCCTTGCGGCGGCTAGCTGCGGCGCGTGCGGCTCGAGCCTGCGCACGCTCGAGTTTGTCGTCGTTAGAGCCCAAGAAGAAGGGACTTGTTGGGGACTGGATGCGAGCAGCCATAGAGATCCGATGCCTAGGGTTAGGGCTTAGGGCTTCGGCCATTGGCTTAAGGAGCATAGACGTTTTCGACGGAGCCTCCTGGTTCAGAGCTTCTGTAATTTGAAAATAGCCGGAAAAGAAGGTAGTTTCTTCACTCTCCCGTTGTAAGAAAATAGTTAAATAAATAATAAATAAATATTATGTATTGTTTTCATTTCCCTCCGATTTCAATGTTTGAATCTGAAAGGATGATTGACAGACAACTTTTACAGTGTGGTTCCGCTTTGATTGCGGGTCAGAGATCTGTTAATCAAAACCGTTGGTTTAGTTTCCTTTAAAAGATCTCTGCACATTTCCCACAATCCCATTGACCCTGTAATTTTCTTACAAAAACTCAAATGGAAATAATTTTTTTCTAGGTAATTACACGGTAGTATTTATTTAAAGATTTTTAATCATTTAACATTTATTACTCATACCCTTGACTCTTGTATACATTAGGGTAAGCAAAACTCGACTCGACTTGAAAAACTCAACGCGATTTGATTTTGAGTTGTAATTTCATAAACTTGACTCAACTAAAAACAATCAAGTTCAAATCGAGTTGTAAAATACAACTCGAATAAGTCAAACTTTTAGTAATTAGTATATTGATTTTCAAGTTTGAGTCGAGTCCCTCGACTTTGTATGATATATGTAAATCACATATGAAAGAAATACAAAAAAAATATATGTATTGTATATGGTTATAAAATACCATTTAAATTGAAATCAAGTAATGTCATAATATTATAAATATTTACAATTAAATTTAAATAGAAACTAAAAATTTTGACTAGACTCGAAAACATTTCAAGTCAATTCCGAGTTATAAAATAAAACTCGTCAAATAGAATAACTTGAAATTTTTTGACTCAACTCAACTCAATCGAACACTCACCCACTATACATGATGCTCGAACTCATGACCTCAAAAAATAACAATACTTCCTTAACTATTAAATCGCTTGATTCGTAAAAAGGATAAATAAAATTTATATTTGATGCATTGTTTAATTTTACATTATTCAAACTTTATCATAGTATCATTAAATACTAGTGCTTGAATTTTAGATCCTTAAAATAAGGAAGTTTATATTAAAAAAATAAATTATATGTATTGAATTAAGAGATAATGAAATGAACATTTGAATGAAATATTATCTTAATTATATTATCTTAATTAAGTTTTTATTTAAATTACCTTTGTCAGCAAAGGGCCGAGAGATAATCAAATTTAAATTACTTAATTTTTATGATAGAATTTAAATTACCTATTTAATTGTACGTAGTTTTTTAAATAGAAATTCAGTACATATAAAATCACTTAAAGACTTATTGAATTATCGTCTAATTCGACAAACATCAATTTACAACATAAACTAAATAATAATGACCAGACATAAAATTAATGTTTTATTAAACTGACTAAATCGTATTTATTTATTCTATGTTTATAAGTTGAATATAAATTTAAAATATTATAAATAATAAATCAAAGAAACACAATTTTGTTTGTATATAGTTTTTTTCAATCATAAAATAAATTTAATGTATTTAATGATTAAGTGCTAATTTACACTTAGATTTTATATCCATATCCACTTAAAATCATATACATTTAGAAAATCTTAAATTAATTATAATTTAATATATATATATATATGCTTATTAAATGATGTCAATCATAAATCAAACATTAGGGTAAACTACACATCTAATACTTAAACTATTAATTTTAATCAATTTTAATACTTAAACATTTTTTTTCAAAACCATACATAAATTTTTATTTCATTATAATATCTCGCAGTTAAAAACTTAAACAAATTTAGTATCTAAACTATCAATCTCGGTCCGTTTTAACATCTAAACTTTCATTTTTTTCTTCCAAAACTTAACATTAAATTTTGAATGAGATGCTAAAATGAAAAAAAAAAAACTAAAATTTTTAACGACGGGATACTAAAAGAAACATAAACTAAATTTTAAGTATGATTTTGAAAACAAATAAAAATTTAAATACTAAAACAGATCAAAATTGATGGTTTAGATACTAAATGCATAATTTACTCTTAGATTTTAATTCAACAATTAGATGTGCTCGTACCATCTCATCCCAAAGAAAGGTTCAAATCCCTCTACTATCCAGCTTGATAAAAAGGTGTTCAAATCCTCGCTTGTGATTGAAAAACAAAACAAAAAACTAAGAACTAGAAGCAGAAGCAGAACATGTAATAATTATCATTATCACCATGAAACTTTTAAAGTCAAGCAAAGAGCCTTTTCTTTGTTCCTACGCATTATTGCGCGGATGAAGGCCCAGAACAGAAAGAGACCAACTTCCCCAGTTCCAATAGCTACAATTCATTCTGATAATGGAAAGAAACTAAACAAACTACATGCAATTACGGAGCTCTCACCATGTAAAATGAGTACCCTTAGATGAATGTCATACTTTTATGAACTGTTAAATGGAATAGCAAGTTAGCAACACAAATAAATGAATATTGGACGAGAATGTCTTGGAAACGGTTCGGGATTAAATAGATATATCTTAGCAACAAACAAGAATCGGGATCACCCCGAGCTGCCATTTTCAAGGAGGGATAAGCTTGCAGACAACATGACACAGCAGTCGCACAATCCATTAAGGGAACTAATGCTGCAATTCACATTGACAACTTCAAGAAAAGCAACACTCAAAATTATCTAAATCATAATGTTCGCATTAAAAAAATTGCTCACCTTTTTACGTACTAAAACTTGTCTCTCGTAGAAAATGTATATGCAAATTAGTTGAGTCAAATTCTTAGTTCTCATTCTCAATCCCACAGAAATGGCAGCCATGTTGGACTATAACCTATACATGAAAAACCAATTTAGTATGATGTAGTAATCTACATGGCAATATAACAAAAATAATGTAATTGGAGTTTTCATCGACACCATTTTAGAATACAGAAAATACTTAAAAGTGCATCAAAATCACTTGTATATTGTGCAAAAATGCACACTTAACTTTAAAAAAGCCAAAAGAATGACTTTAACTATAATCTCAAAAGTGAATCAACGAGTCAAACAAGGAAAAGTAAATCTTACAATAATGTTGAAGCTTTGACATATTTACTACATGTCCCCGTGTAGTAAATTAACACTGATAAATGAAGCTGTTAGGGTAGGAATATATGGAAAATCAGATGAGGAACTTGTACAACAGTAGGGCTCAACTGCAGAGTTATGAACATATGTAAATTATGTCAGAAAGAGTTGTTATCAGATAAAAACAGAGAAACTCCAATGAATGTGAATAAAATTCAGTCAGGCAAATACAAAAATAAAATGATTAAAGATAAGGAATTTACATACATTTCATGTGAAGCTTTGAACATCTATGCCAAGACGATCCTGAAAAATGATGATAGTTCCTTATTATGACATGAAAGCTACAACATAAATCCTAATAGATTCAAGGCTTTGTAAAAACAGATTAGTACTTGGATTGATATGTGCTGCATCCTCTCCTATTTTCTAGTATTTATCATAGCCCACTTGCAGCATCAAATGACGGTAGCTACGACCACGTATAATCCGCTGCCAGATATACTGAAGCAAGTTTTGGTAACTCAACAGCATGCACTCCTGGACAAGCCTGTAATTCAAGATTCAGATGTTTGAGCATAAGACACTCAAACAATAACACTCATGTTCCTTTTTTTGGGTACATTCTCTCACTTACCATCTTGCAAGACACCTCTGAATACCTTTAGAGATGGGGCGAAATAAAGAGGGATCCCTTTGAGCATAGAGCAAGCCAACCTAATAAAGGGATAGTTCTCAAAAGTATGAAAGTAGTTTCTTTTGCATATATACTAAACATGTGGCTCCTAAAGCCACACATGATCAATTTACAAACATATTTATATAACACGTTGTCTGTTTACAAAATCACATTCTCAATACATGTGTTCAAAATTATTTGGCAAAAGTTATAGGCAGATGCATTTGGGAAAAAGAGTAAGAAATCAAATCCTACCAAGGAACTTAATTCTACTGCAACTTTTGATAATTTGACAATGTTAGACTTGGCAAAAAGAATTAAAATTATAACTGAATCAAAACAAAGTAATAAAACAAACAAAAAAATGCAAAAAGATATACCTCCACTAATGCAACAGCAGCTGGATCATCCAAGACCTCTAGGCTGCAGTCAGCTAGATAATTAACCTGTATAACCCAAATAAGGAGGAAACAAAAATTACTTAATACATGAATAAATACCATATTTTATATATAAATGGCCCTTGTTATATTTATGTGCTAAGGAGTCCCCAACAAAACTGATGCAAGATTTAACAGTATCACCAATTTAATACTCCCCCTCATGTGTAGGGTGACAAGGACCTATCACAGGTCATGAACGTCACATGTTGGCAAGACAGCCCTATTGTGTATTTGCATCTTATACCAAAAAACCTATCATTCAGGAAAGAACAAATGGGGAGAGGGGGGATCCAACCAAAAACAATCTGCAACAGGTAGAGTGGCCCTTGTCACATTTATATAAGAAAATTATAATGGTTATAGTGATGCATTGAATTTAAACAAGAATATGCCTGATGTACGTTTGGTAAGTCAGATAACTGATAGCAAAAAACAGAAAAGTGGTAATAAAATTGAAGCCAACCTTTATGAGGCAAACAGAGCAAAATCATGAAAGTTCACAACATCAACAAGGATATGGAAACTTAATCCCAAAATGAAAAATGAACTACAAAATTTAGAGTAGAATTGGTCATCTTAGGAATTCCAATATTTATGGTCAGCAAAATTCCACCAAAATATAAGCACAAAAAACAGTTGAATAGATATTTAAAAGTAGTGTAGAATGCTGAAGGACACTTACACCAAATTCTGCATTAACTAGAGATTGAACAAAATCCATTAGTTGAATCTTTGCCCATTCCTTAAGTTTAGCAGGGTTGTTGGATGATGGAGGGTGTCTCCAAGGAGCACCAAAACGCAATTTATCTTCTAAAATCTCTCCACTTTGAGCATCAATGGCAAATTTTTGCAGGATCATCAATGCTTTATCCATTGAAGGATTGACAACAGTAGCCTAAAAATGATTATAGCAAAGAATTCAAGACAGCAATGGTAAATAAATGCACACACACACACGCATATATATATATATATATATATATATATATGAGAAGCAGCACAACACCAAAATAACATACCTCAAAACAATGAACAGTATCATAAGCCTTTTAACAATTTTTTTAAATGTTCACAATTTCTAACATCTTTGTATTTTTTTAAGAACAAAAATCATTTATAATGCACCAATGCTATAGAAGGATTCCCACGTTAATCTAAAAAATGACAGCTGAAAGAATCTGAGAAAGGAACTGAGCTTTGAACTCAAACCAGGCTACAGAATCCACCTTGGTAGTCATTGGTTTTTATTTGATTTTCATAGTAAAATATAAAGTTTATAACTGATTTTTATTAATGCAGCAGGTTCAAATAATGTCTATTAGCCAGTCCGGATAAATTTAAAACCTGGAAGTAATGATAGCACATTGGCCCAAAAGATTTTAAGGATAGAGTATAAAAAATGCTTTCAATTCGTGAAGCTTACTTGCAAATACGCTAAATATGCATCCACAATATCTTCAAATGTACTTGCCTCGTTGTCCATCAACCTATCATTGAAGAAAATAAGTTTTAACAAAATGCATGGTGCATAACATTGATTTTGACTAGCAAAGAAGAAATGGTTGTATTTAACATAAATTACCCACATCAAAATTTTAACATTTAAAATTTCTTTTTTAAATTCATATGTTGTTAATCCTGAACGAAAGCATTCACTTATAACCACAAAGAAAGCTTAAAAGTAACTGAGACACAATGAGATTCAGCAACAACAAACACACTGGAATAGAGACCACCATTACCGCAGACTTTAATAACATACTTTATCTAGGAACAGGCAACTTTCAACTTTTAGTTTTTGAAACCATTGGAGTGCATAAGTTATGAGATAATAATACAACAAACCGAACAGGAAACATTCTTACTTTTGGTAATAATTGCTTTGTTTAAGCACATAAAGCTCAAATAGATGTCGAGGGTTTGGCCCAAGCACATCATCAATCACCATCCACTGCAATGAGAATAAGGTAAGCTTATAACTTGCCATAACGTCACTAATTCAAGATTCTAATAGAAGGTTTTGAAGGGGATGAGCCCTCTACAGACTGTTAAGAACTAAACATAAAATTTGATGCAGGTTTGAGTTATGGCTTTCCCTTGTTTTCTGTTTATGACAAAGTTTCCTAATGTTATGTTGAAGCAATGCTATCTTAACAAATAAATTCTCACCTCGGAATGGATGAAGTAATCAGTAACCATGTGCATTTTAGCTTCTTGTGGAGTCCAACCAAAGGTCTGCACAAATCAAACAAATTGTAATGACAGTAAAAAATTAGCATCACTTCATTTTATAATATAAAAAGTGAAAACATTAAATGCCAACGGAATGAAAAACACAGAGACGAATATATCTGGAAACCCAAAATCCATGAAACTACAAGCATTCCAAATACACACCAACATGCTTCAAGGCCATGTGTGTGTGTGAAACTAAAAGCATGTGCATGTGAAATAAGTATCATATACAGTTTTCTGAGTACCTCACGAGAGACGAATATATCTGGAAACCCAAAATCCATGAAAGCTTGATATGAATAGTAGCTGAGAAAATTAGAATTTGTCAGTACTAAGACATTAGAAGTAAGCATAAAAGAGTTGGAAAGGCTTTTCATTAGAGAAAAAGGTATAAATATCAGCATTGTGAAAGTTCCAAGAAATACAACACGGGAAGAAATCTTTGCCATTCTCTTAATTAATATGTCATAAGACTGTAATTATGTAAAAGCTAACCATCAAATAACAGCATGTAAGAGTTGTATCTCAGTTGTCACTATCTCCACGGATACAAGCATTATAAAGCTGTAATTATGAAAATTTTAAACATTTCGTGTGTTGTTGCAGTATATCCCTGAACTACTGAGCTTAACAAAAATCCAAATCAGATAATTGAGGAAAATTGAGAAGTCTAAACTCGACCTGAAACTTGCACAAAATTGAAACATTTAGCATAGAATAAACATCAAGGCTTGATATCTTAACCTATCTGACGTCACAAGTATAACAGGCAGGCATCGCTCATTTGCTCCTAAAGCAATTATTCTCCAAATCAAACTGTCATGGTACATTGATCCACACACCGATGTCTCTTCAGTCAACATTGCATTCCGAAGAATTTCAACATTATTTATGACCAACTTCGGCTGCCCAATTTAAACAAAATACTACTGTAATCTACAATCCACTTAAAGCGATAAACAAAATTCGCTCAAAATTTTATAGTTAA
This sequence comes from Hibiscus syriacus, assembly GCF_006381635.1. NCBI lineage: Eukaryota > Viridiplantae > Streptophyta > Magnoliopsida > Malvales > Malvaceae > Hibiscus > Hibiscus syriacus. Next base: position 423,871 of record NW_024062700.1, read on the forward strand.
CATGCTACCTGAAAATGGTCAATCTCAGCAGCTTGAGAGATCAACTCAAGCAACAAACAAGGCCAATCAGTACATGAATTTGCCAGCGACCTCGAAAACCGTACACTCCTATTCAAATCAGAAATGGCATTAGCTCTCCACTTTTGCTGCAATTTAATCACCTCCTTAGCCAATCTCAACGCCACAACTGCTTCCTTAAAATAAGAAGCCTCGTCGATAGACAAAGTCTTCCCACTCTCTCGAAAATCCAGAACCCCATCAATCTCCGAGGCATTATATCTAGCAGATAAAGCAAAAAGGACACGATCACACAAACCCGAGCTGGAAATCTTATCAGAAATAGCAGTTTTAGAAGCGTTTTGGTTAAGTATCCGGCGAAGGGCAGTGTTAATACCGTGCAATTTGTTTAGAGTAGTAAAGATTTGATGTGAACTTATGGTTCCAAGCTTGATGCCTTTATGAGCGATAGATTCGAGACAGTTCTCGAGCTGGGTTCGGCAGCTGGATAAAGACGGTAACTCACAGGAGGACCAAGAATACCAAGGAAATGAGCCATCGAAATTGGGATGGTGGTCTTTAATGGATTGAGCGAAGTCGACATAGCCGGTTAAGTGAGGACCTTCGTTCCATTCACCAAGAAGACCTGGAAAAAGAAGAAAATAAACGGATTATTTCCTTATAAAATGAATTTGAGGGGAAGGGGGAGCGTACGGTCGAGGATAAGAGTGGTTTTGCCGACGCCACGGGGGCCGTGGAGAATGAGGGGCTGAGGGACACAGTGGTGTTGGGCGTGATTGTTGAGGATTGTTTCAAGTAAAGGCCTTGGAATGATCTTCCATGCTTTGTTCACCATTTGCTTTTGTTTCTTCTTCTTATTCTTCGCCCTGCGTTTCTGGATTCTATGCTCTGATCGGTATTGAGGTTTGAGTGCTCTCAAAGGAAGGGTTAATAGGCAGATGTGGACTAGTTAAGCTCACGTCTTTTGCAGCCAACTTGAGCCCAAAACCTTTAGACCTGTAAAGAATTGGGTCATATTGATTCGGCTTGAGTTAGAATTGGGTTATTTTAGGTTTATTTTTTTTTAGATAATTTTAATTCGGATTCAGATTATATTGGATTCGAATCTGAGACTTGAGTCTTTCGATTCAAGTCATTTTAAGTTATCTTCACTTTTAATTGTTTCGGATTTTGGCTAATTCAAATTTGAATTAATTCATGTTCGGAAGAATTAGAAGTTCATGTTACAATTGAAGGATGTGGTTTTGGGTTGATCAGAACTGACGAGTGCAGCAAAAGTTAATTAGAAAAGCAATGCTACCATTGCAGCTGTATGTGTTCTTGTTAACTCTGTAATTAGATCAATCTGCCCAGAAAACAGCCATTGCTGATCAATACTTGCCTCACTATGAGGAGAAAAGAAATGCTTCTCCATGTTGGATTTGATAATCTTGACAAGCCAAAGAAAAAAAATGACCCAACTATAGTAAGATTGTTGTACAATGGTAATTAAATATCGGGTATGACATTTTTATTCAGAATCATGTCTTGGTTCTGCAACCTCAGCTGTTGTTGAAGTAACAGATTTTGCTGCTCATCCAACCCATTAAAAGAAGCATTATTGCTAGCTTCCATGGCAGGCCACAGGGTGAAAGGGTCATCGTATACGTTGTCATGAAACGCTTCTGTTGTGCTATTAGGATCCTCAGAAAGAGAAGTCGGCATTGCCTGAAACGTTGGACTGGCAATGTCGTTAGGACCTTGAGCAAAGAAAGTCGGTGGTGCTGCCTGAAATGTCGGTGCCATCGAGAACTCATCGGGCAAAGCTGTAGAGGAATTGATAGCAGTGGTTTTAATGGATACTGATATATCTGCTTCGTCTTCAAGAAATGGATTGTCTATGCCTTGAGGTACTATTGGTTTTTGATCAGTTCCTGAGGCGAAATGTTGAGAAGCTTGTGCAGGTTGTGTTGTGGTTTCAGCAAACACAAGCTCCCATCCTTCCTTGTAACCATCATTGCTCGAATTCAGTATCAAATCTTTCTGCTGTTCATCAGGTTCCTTTCTATTTTCCCGGAGCCAATCGTCAAGGAACAAGGAGCGGCCATTTCCTACATGTTGATAGTCATCAGCTCCATTTTCAGAAGCTTGATCTTGTTCATGATCTTGTTGAAACCGGTTGTCAAATGAAGGGTCGCCATCATTATTAGAATTAGCCGTAGTTGAACTTTGTAGCTCTTGGGATTTATTATCACTCGACAGCCAATCGTCGAACGATAATAAATCTCTAGTCATCCAAAACTCATGGTGAATAGGCAGTGAATGGTTCGAACCAGTTTCGTGGACATTGTACATATCATCTTGTTCATGGCATTGTTCCTTGGCCGCCTCCGAAAAATGCCCAGGCGAGAAAGATGGGCATATAGGTTCATCACAATCTGTTTGACACATCAAATCTTCCAATAATATGCATCTCGAACCATGCTGTGGTTCTTCAGGATCATCGGCAGGTGAAGTAAAAGGCAAGCAACGTGAATTTTGAGAAGGAAACGAAGCTTGGTCTTTCAAGAATTCTTGCAATGTCTCCATTAACTCTTCGGATATCTGCTGCACTCTCGGATACTCCGAATTTTTACCAATTCCAAGCTCCTTAGAATAATCATAAAACGATGAAAGCTCTTCGAACTGTTTCGTTGCTTTGACACAGTATTGAAACGCATTGATGCACGATTGATGCTGCAAATGGAAGAAACTATCCAACAGAAGACCGAGTCCATCGGAGATGTCCCGGTAAAGATCGAAGCTTTCCTGGAGGATGGCGTAAAGAGATACCTGAACCAGCCGGTTATTCTTGGCCGCACCCGTCGGCTTCGTGGCGATGGCTCTATCGAGCAACCGTTGCCAATACAAGATCCTATCTAGCAACATCGGCGGCTTCATTTCTCGAACAGGTTGTTGGTTTACACGACGGCATCGTCGAGCGCTACTCTGCTTCTCTTTGTTCGAAAGTATCCGCTGAAGCTTCCCGGTGATAAAGCAATCCAAACGCTGATCAAGGTAAAACGCAAACGCCCTAACGAAGGCCGTGAAATCGTAAGGGCTCGAATGGGAGTAATCTTCGAAGGTGGTGAGATTCAAAATCTTCGCCCCACGGTTCCTGGCATGCAGCACTTCCTGAGGAAAAAAGGGTCACCGTCTTGAAAAATCCGAAGAACGAGCATCAATGATTTGAGGGCAACAACCCAGTTCTTCGTTTTCCCGATCCTTCTAGCAATGGCTTTGGCGCAAATCGCAGCGTTGAGCTTGTTGGATGAGATCGTTTGAAGGATTTCATTAACGTAACGTTCGTCGGCAGGCTCGGGATCGCGAGTCGTCGCCTTGAGAACCGCCACATCGAGATTCGAGGAGTTGGTGTTAACAATCTTGGCTAGGCTGATGCACGTTTGATCTTTCACTGCCCCAATTGCCCTCTTTAACTTGCTTGGCATTGTTGACACTCGGGAAGGGGAAAAAAAAAGGAACCCAGAAAAGCTAAAGATCGATAATTTTCTTTTCTTTTCTTTTCTTTTCTCAGAAAATTATGATATTCCATTGGATGGGAATGTGGGATTTTTATGGTAATGATGGAGAATAACGGAAAATTCTAACATGATAACGACGATTCAGATTTTGTTGACCATTCCTTCATGCGGCGGAAAATTGATAAGAGAGGAGTGGTGGATCGCCATTGCTAGATACACAACAAGTTATCAAGTTCAAGCCGGTTAACTTTCCAATATTCTCCACCATTGTTTTCATTTTTATGTTATAACTGCTTAACTTCTTCAAACAAATAAGAACTGTCTTCAACTATATAGAAAAATGTGTTTATAAACGTAATAAGAAAACTACCAATTAAGAATTTTAATTTTACGTTTGTATAAATAATATTAATATTAATCCAAAAATAATAATAAATTAATATTAATTTCTTATTTCATGAATTTATAAGTTGTTCGATTAATATAATCAAGTATTGAATACAATATTAATTATGTAATTGTGAATGAGATGCATGTTGGGAATTTGTAAATATATAAATATACTAAATATTAAAAAAACTATCATGATATTTTTTTTGATAAATCTAAATCGAATTCTAATACTACTAAGAGAAGAGGAGAAGAGATGACTTTACGAAAAGCAGGGTGTGCTCTTACTGATTCTAAAACTCATAATCTAAACGATTTTGAGGAACAAAGATGAACAACCTAACTAACCGACTAAATGTATTTATTAATTACCTTAATATTTGTTCTAAAGTCACATTGGACCTAATGTTATCATATAAGTTTAGAGTCGATATGGCATATGTACTAATTATGATTTAATATGTGTGTAATTATGAATTTGTGAATTATAAATACTTATTTATTAAGCATATCCTATTAGATTTATCTAAATTTTTTTAAAGTAAATACAAACATTATAAATTAATTGTTATTTTGTGATACTCGTTTTGTGGTTTTATTTTTAAACATATTAAAAAAATCAAAACGTTTCGTCTTTGTACAAATATTATACCTTTCCTAAAAGACAAAAACAAAAGGTAACTTAAATTGTTTGGTCCTTCTTCTTACTAACCTTACAGAAAAAATGCTTCGAATGCCACACTTTCTATAAGAAGATGCAAGAAATTTAATCGACATTCTCCGCTTTCCTCCATCGAAGAATCTAATGTGGGTCTATCCACTTTCTGTCTTCTGCAGCCTGTCTTGTGGGTTTCTTTGGAAATTCCTTAACCCCGCAGTGTTCTTTTCTTTCTTCTGGATTTGTAGCCACTAAATGAGCCACTCTGTCCCTTCACGGGGGATAAAACTAAATTCGCGGTGGTGAAATGATTTGGCCCTTTGTTTCGCTTTCCATATGAGGGCACTTATATCAAAATTGTCTGAGTTTGACGAGACTAGCTTCTCTGTCACCGATCAGGAATCCTCTTGTATAATTACTCGACTAAAATATAGGTCTTTTGCTAGCTGAATTGCATGTCCCGTCGCGACATCTACTGTGAACACCATTGAAATTCTTGGAGTAAGTCTTCTGCATGCTCCCATTTCAAGCCCTAAATTATTCCTGATAACGACACCTGACCAACTTTTGTACTCTGATCTTTTGAACATACATCATAGTTCACTTTCATCATGTTTGGGGAGGTGGAGACTATCTCGTTGTAGTGCGTGGTTGAGGTCCAAGAGTTCTGTTGTTCACCTGTTCATATTCTTGAGTTTTGCTTCGCACTAAGGTAGCTACGTCATCGTTTCTTGTGTCGTTTTCTTCATACATCCTAATGTTTCGAGCGAACTATAGTGTTTAAGTCCATATTAATACTTCTACTTGTTTTCCGCTTGAGGTGTTGTCAAAAATCTATTTCAACCACTCCTTGAAACCGCACTTTGTGCTTTGCTAAGGCCAAAGGTAATGTAATTTTGACTGCTTGAGCAAGAAAGCAATCCTTTAGAATGTGTATACTTGATTCTACTTGGTTTGGACATAGTGGACAGTGTGGGTTGTTTGTGATGTGCTTGTTATATATCATCTGTCTTGTTGGTACACAGTTGTGTTAGTGTTCTCATGCATTGATTTTAATTTTTCTCTGACGTTCACATGAACATAACCTTTGAAAAACTGTAGCGTTAGATTTTGAATTTGTTTCTCTCTAATAGCATTTGGTAAGTACTACGCACCGTGCAAACCTCTATATGTTCGTCACTTCACACCTGGACGTCTTATTGCTCGAATGTTGAGATTGAGATGAATTTAATTTCTATTGCATCTGAATTGAGAAAAATCTTATCAATTACATCTTCTCGCCATTGTTTTATGGTCAGGTTAAGTAATTCAGACACTTTTTATATTCTTTATTTTTTCGGTGTGTTTACCTTTCGTGGTTTCTTACCTGATAGTCGATAATTACTCCATATTGAGATATTTGATCCATTCTACACTTTTCAACGAATTTCTGTCTCTAACAGTCCCCTTAAACTCTAAATAATCTTTCATGATACATCGGACATCCCCTCTATTCGAATCACTTACATTGGAACTTTTCTCAAAGTTTATTAATTGACCTAAGTTTCTACCATAAATTCGAAGTATGTCTTTTAATTCTCCTGTCACTCCCGCTGTCACCTCTCCAAATATTAAGCAATCTTCAACAAAAAAGAGAGATGATATAGTTAAGAGTGTATCCGTTAATTCTAACTCCCTTCAAGGAATCCCTCTCTGATGCCTATCATAAAAGGACGAAAGAGATTAACTACGTAATAGGAACAAGGGCTTAGAAGATCGCCTTGTCTCAGACCTCTTTGGGGTGTGAACTGTTCCCCACCATTCCATTGATCAGAGAAGCCTAAATTTTTCATCATTTGCCACACAAATTGCAATTCAACCCTATCATAAGCTTTGTTCATGTGCAGGTTTAGCGCAAAAATAATATTTTTCCTGGTATTTACTTTATAAACGAGTGTAGAGTTTCGTAAGTAGTGATGATGTTGTCTGTGATTAATCTCCCTTAAACAAGCGCACTATGAGTTTCGTCGATGCAAAGGTGGAGATGGTCCTACATTCGGTGAATCACCATCTTTGAGACTATTTTGTAAATGACATTACGTAGAATGATCATCCGAAATTGAGTCGTTCAGTTGGGTTTTTTTCGCTTTGGGTATCAACACAATATACATCTGGTTGACTGCTACCATATCCTCCATCCGTTTAAAAGATCGATACAATAATTAGTCACTTCCTGACCTACAATGTATTAAGATTGTTGGTAGAACACTGCTCTCAGTCTATCTTTCCCAGATGCTTTTGTTAGACTCATTGACTTGATTGTCTTGGTCACTTCTTCGTAGGAGAATGGTTTTTATAGGATTTCATTAATGTCTTCAATGATTCTCATCCTATTTCAAAAAAAAAAATGTATTATCAACTTTTTCCAAGTCTATTTTAAACATTTTCTCAAAGTAGCCTTTAGTAATACTCTAAATGGATATTTCATCTTCCCACTTCTCTCCCTCCTCATCTACTAGAGAAGTAACTTCTTTCTGTTTCTTTCATTGAGACACAAACCTATAAAAAGGCTAGTATTGTTGTCTCTGTTCTTTAACCAATTCGCCTTTGCTCTCTACTCTCAATAAATTTTGAATTTGTCTGCCTCCATGTTCATCTGTAGTTTCACTTCGAAAATTTCTCCTAAGATATCCTGACTGGGTTCAATCTCTATTAATTCGCTCAATCTCATCTTCAATTCCCTCTCAATTAACCCTTTTCCTTTCAGATTGTTTTAAACCACACATCCAGACCCTCTCTGATTCGATTGTGCTTTTTCAGTATTGTCCCTGGGTTTGATATCCATACACTCGACCTTTGAGACACATGACTCTTCCATAAGTCATGCTGCTTCAAATTTAAAATGTCAATGACGTTCTTCTTCCCCCACCGTATCCATTAATAATGAGCGGTGATCGGAACAATAATAATCCTCTATTGTTGCCTCGTAAGTCAACCTCAATCCCACTTGGGAATCCACAGATCTTCGAACTTTCTCCATTTGTGAACTCTACAGTTTTGTTTCTCAGAAGAAAACTACATATGGGTTAATGTCTCCTAGCATGTGTCGAAGATGATTAACCGTATGAGGCCTACCCAAACCTTGGATGTTCCAGTTTAATAGTTTCATTGCATCTAGCTGCCATTGTTTCTTAAGCCTGTCGATATTATGTTGTTGTCGTTCTTGGAATCTTGTTGCGTCAAACTCGAAACTGTTGAATATGATTGTCGTTGTGTCTTCAATCCCTCTACTTTTTCCATAGGTGAATCTTCCTCTATTCCCACCATCTCAGTGTCAAACCCCTGATTGGTTGTCGGTTGTTCCATATTGATTGTAGAGAAGTATTTTATGATAGGATTCACCCACCCTATTGCCCCGACGTGCAGCTGTGGTTTTTGTTTACTTCCACTGTTAACTTGTGTGCCTTTATGATCCAAAGAAATCTTTCCATTATCCGCTCATGTCTTAAACTGTTATTCGTCATCCACCCTCTTCGTTCTTGGGGGTCCCTCCTCTTTGAGCCAATGACTCGTTTAGAACGCTTTTTGTCTCGGTGGTGCTTTAAGGGATGCATCCCATAGTGGAACTAGTTCTTTTTGGTCTTTCACCAATCTGATAGGACACAGAACCTCTCTCCATGTCCCAGTTTTCCACAGAAATAATATAATACTCGTTATAACCTAAAGAGACCGTTGTCGTGTCATAAGATATAAATTTTCAAATGAAATCCTCAATTACCTTGTGATGTGTTCTCATATGAGGCTTGTTGGTAGGTCATTGATTTGCACCCGAAAATTGACTGTGTGAAGTGGTACTGTTTTTGAGTCCTCTCCTTGTTGCAACTTGTGGAATGCCAAGATGTGTGAATTAAAATACCAGGACCCTTCGTTTTTTATTCTGTCGACATCCATCTCGTGATATAGGCGAAAAGGATATCTCTCTTCTCCCAATTCGATGATGGATATGCCTTTTATTGGTCGTCAAACATTCACGAGTATCATTCTCATTGCTTGAAAATTCACCAAACTAGCAGTTAAAAACAGCCCCACAAAATAGTTTTCAAAGGTTATTCCTCCATCCGCTTATTGTTGTTCAATTGATATGGTCTCCTCCTCGTCTTCTCCAATATCTAATTCTCCTGCGTGTACTTTAACTCTGCCATGATCGATGTTAATAACTCGAATTCACTTGCTAATTTGATACGTGTGATGAAGGGAAAACAATCAAACTCTTCCTTTGACTAAAAAAGGGAAAAACCCTAAAAAGCGATCAGAGCAGCCGAGAGAAAACAAAATTTCTACGATCAACATTGTAATCTTACATTCCTGCTTAAAATCAAATAAGGTAAAACAACATTCCCAGTATAATGTTTGGTGGACTTCTTACTTGATTTAATATAATTAATGAATATGAAATTACTTTTATCCATGATTAAAGAATATAATCAGTGATGAACTCAATATTTTATGTGAGTGGTGAACTTAAATTTATAAAATGAGAGTGAAAACAAATTTTCAATAAAAAATACATAAATAAAATCTAAAATGATAATTTTAAATTTTTAGAGAGCGATCACTCTCACTCGACCCGCCTAAGTCCATCCCCCCATGTAATTATTTATTATGTTGTATTGATATGTAGAATTTATATAGTATTAACAAATGAATACGATAATAATTATTGTAAAAATTTTATATACATAAAAAATCTTTGATCTATTTATTCGCTGAACATATTTCATTTATAATAATTGAATATTATTGATTTTTTAGGTCACTTCTTAATATTAAAGAAGAGATCTGACAATATTTTTTTTATTCAAATATAAATTATATACGATATTTTTCTAAAATTTATATTTATAGATATTAAAATTATATATAATATAATATTTTAATCATAAATAACATTAAGGAATCCTAACATACAAATATTCATAATAATTCAGTAATTATTTTCCACTTCAGTAAGGAATCCTTGCGTTCGGGCTTCCATAAATGCAATAGAAACCAGAAAAAATAGAAACCCTAACTCGATTGAAGATCAAATTAAAGTAGATTAGGAAGCAGAAATCGCCGAGAAAACAATGTCGGGGCAGCAAGAGGAAGATAAGAAGCCCGGTGATCAGTCTGCCGCTCACATCAATCTGAAAGTCAAAGGCCAGGTCTCTTATTAGGGTTTATTTGCCTTTTTTAAGAAAAAATAATTTTTCTTCAATTAATCGCGTTCTCCGGTTGTATCCTTCGATTATCTTTGTTGGAAGATGAAATGTATTCCCAAAGAGTTTACACACCTTCAATTAGTTTGTCGGGTTGTTTTATTATTTGCTTTTAATCACATGTAGAAAATTATGCTCGTATGTGTAAGTAGTGATTTCGTAATTTTGGGTCTGTGACGATTGGGGTTTGGAATTAATGAGATGGTGATTGGGTAGTTGCAAAGTTTCTTCTTTGTTGCGTATGTTACCCTAACTCGGAGGTTTTGTTGGATACATGTATGCATGAAACACGGGCATACTCTGTTTCAAAAAATAAAATAAAAAAGTTTTCATATATTCGTAGGATCATATACAAGTGTTATTGGCGAGTACTTTAGCAAAAGAATGAAAACCCGAGTACCCTTGCTTGTTATTTCTACTTTGGCTTGTTCTTGTTATAACTGAGGTTAATGTTTGAGATTTAGAGTCAATTTCTGTTTTTTTTTTTTTGTTATTTAAAAAATTGTGTAATAATTGTTTGCCTTTTCAGTGTTATATGTTGATGTTAATTTGAAGGTGCGGTTATGATGTTTACTCTTGCTCTTTTACGTAGTTAATTTAACATGTTTTTACTTTAGGGTCTGAAAGATATGGTTTGTTCTTTGTTACCACTTTTCCTTTTTTGTAAGGATTCCTTGATTAGGTAATTATGGCACAATCTCTTTTTGTTTTCCAAAAGAACACTACTTTCACCCTGTTTTTCATGCATCTTTGTAGTTGTGTTTCTTGAAGTCATTGTAAGTGTGCTGACTTTTTGCATCTGTCTTTGCTGTCTGTTAGCATATGTTAGATTGTTCAATCTTGGACTTATTTCTGGTATTCTCAGATTCATTGTTGTTTCTTGCAATCCAGTTTGGAATTACATGATAAAAGATGGGATTTTGGATTTGCTATACAAATAATAATTCAATTGTTGTCAAATTTCCAGGCTTGAGAAATTGAATGGTTGATGTGGCCTTAAACAAACTTTGATTTGACTAAAATATTAAGTGAGATCAAATTTAGAACTATCCCAGACTGAAGGTGTTGATATTTTGTAGTGAATTTGAGATTTGTAGTAAAACTAATTGGATTAAAGCCTCAAAATTTTATTATTATTATTATTATTATGACTAAATTGTATTATGACTGTAGGACGGGAATGAAGTTTTCTTCAGGATCAAAAGAAGCACACAACTGAAGAAGCTTATGAATGCATACTGTGACCGCCAATCTGTGGATTTCAACTCCATTGCCTTCTTGTTTGATGGCCGCCGCCTGCGAGGCGAGCAAACTCCTGACGAGGTAACATTTCATTTCTCTCTCATACACAAACAATTACTTGTATTGATATGCATCTGCATTTAGGAGTTGTTGATGGCGTAATGATTCCTTTTTTCCAGCTGGAGATGGAGGATGGAGATGAGATTGATGCTATGCTGCACCAAACCGGGGGCACATATGCTTCAACCGTCTTCTCTTTTGTGTGAAGCAAGTGCTACTTTACCGTTTTTAGTATTTAAAAGAATTAGTTATTGTCTGATGACATAAATTTTATAACGTTATAAGTTTGCTGTTGACTGTTATAAGACTTGCTGGACTTGTTCTGATCTGAATTATCTTGCTCTTATGGATGAGCTTGAATTTCTAGTGTTTGCTAAATGAGTTGGAACTCGAGATCGTATTCAATATATGCCCTTGCTTTGATGGTTGTTTAGCATTCAGTAGTTATCTATAAGTATTTCGATTTCTGGGTTGGCCACATATTTCCGATTGAGTTTTTCTGAGTTGACTCATTCACATTGCCTATTCTCTGCATTCCTTATCACATGAAAATTGCCATTTTCGTAATCTGTGTTTTCTTCAACAACATAATATTGGTAGTGTATTAATAATATGATACAAAATGATGGATGAAGCCACATATGTATGCTTTCTTACTCACATATCATTTAATTTTTTTTTATTATTTCTCAATCAAACATCTTTTTGTGTCATATGAATTGAATGTTTTCTACCCATTCTTTTTTTTTCTTTCCAGGAAGTGTCTTTTATTGATGTGATAAAATATAAAAAGTTATACGATTTTTATAAAAATAAATAAATTATCTATTATTTAATGATTGATTTAATATATTATCGATTAACATATAAATGTAATATAATATTAAGTATAATTTAAAAATTGAATGAGTAAAATAAAAGTAAGAATAAATGAATAATTAAATAGTAAATTTATTTTTTTACTTTTTACTTATTTATAAAAGTAAAAGAAAATTTTTGTAAAAAAGTTTCTTTTTCTGTTAATTTAAAATAAATATAAGAAAATATATATTTAAAAATAACTTTTAACCTTTTCACATTAACCATTATCGTCTCTAGTGCTTGAGCAATGTTCTGGCAGTGGCAAAGTCTAAAAGAATGGGTTCATTTTTCCAAGGAATATTGTGTTTGTCAGAAGATGATGGAAGTAGCGACTAAAAGTCCAAAAGATCGAGCAATGAAAGACGAAAGCTTTGAGCGTCAGTAATTTCATGTACTGAAAAACTGAGTCCTGCTAAAATAAGAAAAGCCTAAAAAAAATGGCAGCCGATCAATCTGAGAGGCAAAGTTCGGCTGAAAGAAAGCAGAAAGGCGCATGCTTTACTTGCGGAAAGCCAGGTCACTGGGCACTGGATTGCCCTTCCAACTACCGAACGGCAAAAGCTTCATCTCCGGTCGACACCCACCTCCTGCCGGTGCTGCGCTGCCACTGCGGGGTGGCTTACACCGTCTTTGTTGCCCACGGCGTCACCAACGACGGAAGAAGATACTATTCTCGTAATTGTAAATGCGGCGGCAATGCCACCTATGGCAGAAGTTTCTACAAATGGTGCGATGATGTCAAGGCACCCATGTGTCAGTGCAACGCCGGAGCCTGCCCCGTCAATATCCGGAGAGACCAAGTACTATAACGGTATGCTGCCATGTTCTTCTCTTTCGATGGTTCGGGTTTATGATTTTGCTAAAGTTTTCATCTTTAATGGAGATGGATAAAGTTGCTTTTAAAGGTTATTGCATGCATTTTGGATAAAAAAAATCTTTAAAATGCATCTTTAAACAAAAAGTGAGTCCACTGCATGAATAGAAATTATGAAATTGAATTGCAGGTTTTGTTTCATTGTGCATGGATTACATTTCCTTTTCCCTCTATGATGATACAAACGGTTAAATTACTTCTTGAGGGTTCTCTTCCTATTGGCGAGTTAAAGTATAAACCAAGGATCATGTTTAATTTACCGTCGACATTTTCTCTTTCGCGGCGCTCCGCCCAAATCAACCTCCACACAACGAATTATTTTTACGGATAAAGGATTGTTACTATTCTTTACACAGGGACATGGAGCCTGTGGTTTCTTGCTAGTCGATACTCCTCCAAGTCCTCCCAATTCATGGCCATGGTCTTCGAAGATAGACAAAAGACCATCAGCATCGAGTCCCCAGCATTCTGGCTTACCGAATATTAAGGTTCGCCAAATATCTGCTGCTGGAAATGGATGTAGGTACCACTTGCAGCATCATTGTTCTTCTTGTCCCTTGCTTTATGATGATGTTCATTGCAGTTCTATCGCCATTTTCATAGTGGGAGTGTTCTTGGAGGATCGAATTCTCCGTATCCATGTCAGATATGTGTGTTTAAAAGATTTGAAACAACATAAATATATTTGTTTCCTCCAAATCTGAAGTCATAACTCTAGTTTAGCTTCATATATTTCTTTTGTTTGATCCGATACTAGTCTCTGAGATATCTCCGATAGTAGAAGCTGAACTAATTACATAACTTCCTTCTTCAACATTTTCGCAGATGATGAAGTTGACGAAGTACCACAAAATGCTCTTGGGTATGATATGAAACCATTGGGTGTTCCTTCAGAGACTTCAAACCTCGAAACAGCCTTCACTCCTATGGAGGAGGAAGGTGTAACAAATACAATCCTGGAGGAAGTTGGAAAGAATCTTCATAAAGATCAGGTCACTCATTTGGAGTCAATGGATCCACCTGATCAAAATACCATGTTACCGGCAGTAAAAGATACTTTCGACGTTTCAGCTGGCCCGTTGGTTGACTGTGGACCTTTTGTTGAGCATGCGGTGGAATCTATTCGTGGTATATCTATAGCCGCAAGAATGGAGCCAACTCTCCAAGATAACTGCAATCATGCAGTGAATTCAATCCCAAAAAATATAAGGAAATGTTTATATGATATACCCAACATCAATGCAGAAACATTGGCCGCCATAACAAACACTGGAAGTTATCATTTCCAGTCAGTCCATGAAGCGGCTTCTCGTATTAAGGATGCACTCTGTCAAATGGAGAAGCTTGAGACTTATCTTCTAAAAGCTGCTATGGATGTGGGGCAGTCAAAGAGATGCATACAGGCTGCATATCAAGAGCTTACAAAATTCCTTGAAATTCCACAGGAGAAACAAGAGGAAACACATTGCAAAAAGGACAACATTAAACGAGGTAAGAACTCTTCTTAAAAAACTATTGCTATGTTACTTTGAATTGAGTGTGGATGTCAGAAACAGGTACATGCTAAATAAAATTGCATGCATTTGTAAAGGAAACAAAATGTTCCATGTATTTTGGTAGGTCTTTTGAGAGTTATATTTGCATACCTTACTTCAAACATGTGAAGGACACGGAAGCAAAATGAAAAGTTAAGATTAACATAGATATGAAGTACCATATTTCATTTTCTTTTTTCCCCCCTGATTTGTCAATTTAACCAAGTTCTAGACACGATTCGGTTCAAGTGAAATTTATATGCTGGATCAAAGGAAGATGATACAAGATGGCAGAACTACTTCAATGAAGCAGGGTGATGTCTGGCTGGCAGTAAGAAAATCAGAGGGAAAGCTAGGACCTCATTAGATTACAGGACAGAAGGTGTAGGTGTACTTAATGTAATACCGGTATTATGTTTTTGTTTGCATAACTTGTTTGTATAACCATGCAGGTGAGAATTTCATGTGCACCTGTATGTACGTTTTTATGTATTTATGCATGTATGTATGCTGTGCCAATTCATTATTGCATTAGCATATACCAGAAATTCGGCAATCAGCCCAACATTTACATTTACAGGAATGTTGTGATGATAATTTGACATCCATAATTATCATCCTTATTCCAGGTCAAGGTTATATTCAGAACTTTCCAACATTCCCTTTTTCTTGGGATAAATAAATAAATAGAGATAAAATGTATATACATAATAGTTACAAAGAAAGCTGACCGTTAAGATAACATAGAGGATTTAAAACAAAAAGAAGCTAAAGTTAATGAACATCGAGAAATAGAAATAGAGAAAATAGACAGCTTCCTAGACACAGAGGCATAAAAAGAATAGAATTATCTCTAAGCTATACAAGTGGTATTTTCTTTTCCTCGCCTCTCAGTTTTTTTTTTTTTTTTTTTGAACTTGATATGGGACTGGCTCATGTTAGCTTTCAATTAGGCATGTTATTGAGAGTTTCTAGATTTCTGTATTGGGACGTTTGTTCATCAGAACAAAGGACTACCTTCTTTCATATTTTCAACTCAAAATGACAACGCAGGAGGATACGACCCACCGAAGACTCTACTCCTTATTTCTGGCTGCTGAAACATTATGAAATATCAATCAGCTCAAGGGGTTGTGCACATATAGAATAGATGATTGTGAAAAAATGAATTATAAGTGTGGCAACGGAACATGTCTTCCATATAATGGAAAAAGGAAGTGAAGATGAGAACAAAAGATAAAACAAGATCCAAGTTTACGAAGGCTTACATGGCTTAGAGCATGTATTGATTTATTTCTCCTAGGATATGAGGTTCGTGGTACAGGGGCTCTACCAAATGGTCCTTGAACAACATGCCGTACATGATTATAAATGCTGTACACATTGTAAGCAAAATGATCGTGTAAGTACAACGACAACTTGAGGTTGAGCTTAGTTCAACAGGGAAAATTTTATTTATTTTGGGAGATGATTGTTAATTTGTTAAGCGTGGGGGATGAGTGAATATAATAGATGGACCAATTGTCCATTGATAAAACAGTCTAATATTTACATAATGAAAGCCCTAAAAACTAACAATACTGTTAAAAAGTAGGTAATTTATCTTCACAAGTGAAATAGAGGGAAGCTATACTAGAGATGGATTACAAAAGTGTTTCAAAGCATGGCAGTAGTAGATATTTTAGATCCAAGGGGTTTGGAACTTGTAAAAGAGTACTCATTTGGCATGGTAGGTTGGGCATGGTCATCAAAGAAAAGATTTTCACGCAAAACAAAAGAGCCTAAAGTAACTAATGGAACTGTAAAATCACAGATGCCTGGAAATTAAATTCATTTACTGCAAAACAGAAAACATCTCTTCCCCTAGTTCATCCTCGCGAAACAACTAAAGTTTTAACTACAATGAGGGTTTTAAGCTACTGTGATTCAAATTCTAGAATGTCTTGATGTTAAAAACCTTACAGATTAAAACCACCCCAAGGGCCAGTGTTTCGTTCATTATTAGAAAAGCCACAATTCAAAGGAGCTCTAAATTAAAAAAAAATCAATTACGACTTGTTTCCACTCATTTTGTGGGGTAATTCAACGCTATCCTTCTTGGATCTCTAGTTGAATCTAAAATACAGGGTCTATTGCATATAAAATAGGCATATAAAATGCAGGACCTTAGGCGATGTCTATTGCAGGCTGTGAAGAAGGCAACAAAACCATTTAATATACTTCTGAGAGCACGAAAAACCTGGAAGACAACAGAAAATATAAGTAAATAAACATCAAGAAAGACATTAATCAAAGTTACAATAATTCTTCTAACCTGAGAAAAAATGTCATTCCAAAGTGATCGCCACATGGAAACCTCACTATTGCTCACTGTAGATTCAGAAGCTGAAGCAAGTTGAATTATGCTCCAAAAAGACTGCCATATATCTCCAACCAAAAGAGAGATGAACCGACACATATAAGCCACAAATCTGGCTAATGCAAGGACTAGGCGTATTGGGGCATATAGTATTTCCCAAAGAAACCAAAATGTAGGATACAGGATGGGAGTTGCTGTAGTAGCATGAAATAAGAAGAACGAACATAATTAACACATTGAGCCAATGCCTTAAACAAGGAAATACCTTAGAAAATTCAATCATCTGATAACCTACCAATGTTCCGGAGAACTACACCAATAAAGCATATAGGCATCAGAACAAACTCCACGAGATCCTCCAATAGATTGTACAAAGAACCAATCACAATCCATATGACTGAAAAGAAGCTTTCCACTACATCACTGATCATATTCCAAATTGGCAAAAGGAAGCTCAAAAAGTCCATAAATGGTTCTGCCAGTGGTAGACACAGAAATGAGAAAAATGATCGAGCAGCACGTGTAACTGTCAAAACCAACCTCACAGCCTTCTGACAGTTATGTAGAAATAGCATAGTTCCCAAATACTTGATCCTTGATACCATCTCCCAGGTTTCTATCCAATCAAAGAGTGGCCCACATAAACGAGCAGCAGTTGCCTTAAGAACAGGAACATTTTTGTATAAATCATAAAACCCTATTA
The DNA here is from genome assembly GCF_006381635.1 of Hibiscus syriacus. Taxonomy (NCBI): domain Eukaryota; kingdom Viridiplantae; phylum Streptophyta; class Magnoliopsida; order Malvales; family Malvaceae; genus Hibiscus; species Hibiscus syriacus. The sequence continues at coordinate 441,308 of NW_024062700.1, forward strand.
GAACAGTAATGACTGAAATTGAAACATATAGAGCTCTGGCCAGCGGGCACATCCATGGGCGATAGATATGGCAAAAGCCAGGATACGATTGAAGGACGATGACCCAAGATGGAAGACCAGCCTCTAACAAACGAAGTAGCCTCAGATCAGGCGTTATTATTTGCTGTAATTTAAATGGGAGATCTCTATCATCAAATCTAAACAAAAGAAGAACATCCCTATACTTTGTAGCTTCCACTGCATTTTTGGTAGAATTGTCTAATGAGTTTTCATCTGGCCTTTGGATTTCCTCACAATTCACATCAACTTCAACTCCAGTACTGATTACCTTCCTTGCTTTCCTTCTCTTATAAGGCCCAATTGGAGTTTGCGGCTCAAAAGTTTTGCAGTCCACGGTTGCTGGGTAAACCCTTAAATCACCATTGTCACAATGATCATGGGAGAAACATTCTTCAGTGCTCAAACTATCCTCATCATCCTCATCAAATTCTTCTTCAATATCATAGAAGGCCTCTGCTAAAACAATCCAGATTAAATACTTTATTAAAACAGAAAATTGATTATATTGAGAAGGGAAAAAGTGAGAAATGTGGTTTCAGGTTTCTAGGACTATCATGTGGTGGAAGTGCCCGACAATGAGATATACATTGTGGAAGATATATAGACTGATATGCAGACAACCAATTGAAGGCATCAAGCAATTCTTTGCCCATTTTCCAAACAAATTTTGTACCTATTGTAGTGTAAAGACATGATAGTAACTTCACCAACAAAAAGTAGGGTACAAAGGCTTATAGGAAACTCCTGCATGTAATCAGATCAATGGAAGGAGCTTTCGCCAACAACCAGAAACTTGAGGGCACCAACCTCAATTCAACTAAGAAGCATGAAATAACATATATACTACTGATTTAGAAGGCATAGAATTGCATTACCCATTGTATAAGATAACTTTAAGAAAAGAAAAGAGATACTAATAATCAATCATACTCATAAAAGTACACTTTAAATGAAAAGCCAACGTACAGGTCATTATATCAAAGAAGTTTTTCTGCAATACTGTAGAGAACTGACAGGTCTATTGTATCATTCCTTAAAAATCTTATTTCGGCTAAGCCAGCATAACTGGAAAATTCTATTCACCACATCTATAAGATAAGAGGAGTTGCAAGTTTGATCAAAATAGACGTTAAAAACAGCACAACTTTGGAAACACTTGAACTTAAACATGATTCCTTTCCAGTGTCATCTGCCTTACTAGTGTACTAAAACCACATGTTTAAGTGCTTGTTTAAGATTCAGACACTAAAGACTCCATCAAGCTTTTGTCCAAAGATAAAGCCTTGGCAAACCAGACCAGCAAATAAAGGCCAAAAAAGACCTAGAGGAAGAAATAAAATTCCAGTCATAATTTAGGATATCCAAATTGGAATAGATTTTTCTACAGCTTTTGTGGAAAAGATTATAGAAAATTATTGAACCTTAAACAAAAGATTCAAATACTGGAAAACCTAACAAAACATTATTTTTGGAATAAACAGAAGCTGAGACCATATTTAATGACAGTAAAAGGCTGAATAAACTAATAGTGCTGGACTCGGGACATGATCTGGCTTCACACCATAACTCAAAATTACTTGGGAGTGCGTAATTAAAATAGAGGGGGTTTACTACTCTAAGTTGTTAAGTGAAATGGAAGTGCTAGGTCCAACCCTCTTATATAACTCATAACTTATCAATGTTTTTTAGTTCAAAGGGAACATAAGATAAAGTTAAGGAGAGAGGATATGAGATTGAATGAGTAAAAGACTCTCATTACCTTCTTAGGGAATAGATAAGATTTTTATGCATTACTGAAATGTAACAATTGACTTGACCGTGATAAACCAAAAGACCAAAACCCTCTGGTAGAATAATGAATATACACATTGAACTGCTTTTTAACGTCATAAATATAAACAGGAATCATTTATTTGCATATTTTAAAAGTTGATTTAACCCTCCATCAACTACACTACACCTAGTTAGAATTATAAAGCAACCAAATATACTTTACTCTTAACAACACTACAAGGTTCCTGCAAACATGCATCTCCAGTTTGCAATTTCTAAATTTATAACAGATTTGCATGTCCAAAACGATATAAATGATAGTGAAACATAATTTATTGCACCCCCTAAACATCATATGCTAATGAAAGGTAATTTATTGCACCCTAGAAAATCATAAAGATAACTTTTCTACTAATGTCTTAAAATATGAAGGCAAAACATACCAATTGTCGGATTCAAGTACTCTTTTAAATAATCCTGATCCAACTGTTCTCCCGAGAACCATGATGATATAGAATTTACAGCATGGTCAATGCTTTCAAATTCCCATCTTCGCATGAATTTAGCCTCTATGGCCAGAGATGTATCAGTCTGCATACGAGAAGAAAAACGCTAATGAAGACCTTGATGGTGAATTACAAACAAAAAAATGAGTATATCCAAGAGCAAATACCTGAAGCTCATTGAAATAGTTAATACCTCAAACATCTGACCATGTGACTTCAAATACAATGAAGCCATACAAAGTCCGATGCAGCTCACGTAGTAATGCCCCCTTTTTAGACAATGTTGCAGCATCAATGAAATGGAACCACCTCTCAAACTTTTTTGAATTGTCAGCATTTGATTTGGAAGAAGCTTCCTTCCCCTCCTTTCTCTCCCTACGGCCCTTGGTGTTAGCAAAGGAGATGACCTGGACTGCGAAATACATAATGAATTGCTTAACTAAATTATAATCCTCTTATTTGACTTTTTTTAATGAAAAAGAAAGAGGCGTTCTCAATAACCTTGATAACCATCAATTGCCACCACAAGTGAGCTGGCCATGAACCCAAGCCCCTCAGCCATGGCCTGTTGTGCACCAAAATGTAGAATCTGTTACTTCTAGTGGCCAGGAAAAGGCTAAGATCCGAAAGATAAGACTGCAAGTCCCTGCAATCATACATTACAAAACAAAAATTCATGAGCAGGAAATCCGGAGTAGTACCCTCTGGTTCTAATCTTTTCCCATAAAGGAAGTCCTTAGAATACAAATAAATTTCTCTCGGGCCTTGATATTTTCCTATAAATCAAGTCCTTAGAAACACACAGTTACCGACTTACCGTGTAAAAATAATCTTTTAATCTGATCAGAAAAAAGCAATCAGTAATCATCACCCGAAGAAAACGACAATGTATGAAGAAGTTTATTCATAACATTAATGTATGGAGTAGTAGCTGAAGCCAAAACCTTAGCTTAATGAAGTTGTACAAAAAGTCTAAAACAAAGCATACAAATGATAATTTTATATAAAAAACATAAAAATGATAAGAACAATTAAAAGTCAATGAATTACCCAATCTGGAGACTTGTTAAAGGAAATACAAAGCGTTCATCATCGTGCTTCTCCATCAAATTCATGGGTCTAAGCTCCGGTTTAATTCCAACTTTCCAAGTTATAGCTAATCACAGCCTAACAATGAGCATATCGTTGAAAACACATGAATTCTCATTAATATCCGATATAAGCAACCATAATACTTTTAAAGATGATAAGAAAGAGAGGGGGAACAGACCTTGATGAAAGGAATTCCATGAAAATAGAAGAGAGGAAAGTGCGAGAAAAGCAGGGAAACAATCACACTTGAGCTTCATACCAGAACAGAAAAATAAATAAATAAAATCAACGGATGATAAGAAACGCACACATCGAAACTACAAGAAAATTAGGAGCATGCGATATTAAAAGAGTCGGAATTTTGAAAGACAAAAAAATGGAATCAAATGAAATGCAATTGAATGTTTGGAGGGAAGAAGAAGATGTTGTTTGGCTTGAAAGGAACGACTTCAGTCGACGCGTTAACAAGTCCGGTGAATAAAAAACGACGTCATTGTATTCAAAATACACAGAAAAAAAATCAGTTGCTTATGGGCTATGGATGTGAGCTTTTGCATTTGGAGGTGGGTGGAGAGGAGAAGGGTATAGTGGGAATTTGGTGGGGTTGAGTAGAAACTAAGGAGAAGACATTTTCCTTTATCATTAATATTAATATATATTATAGGAAACCAATAATCGTGGGAAATAACCGAAACATGAGCGTATGGGATTCAGACCTGGGGAGGTTATATAGATATTTACTATCTTTTTATTTTGGCTTAAGTATAAAATAAGTGTTTAAAATAGAGAAAATAACATCATTAACTAAAAATGTCTAAAAATATATGATTTTTATCAATTTTTTTTGGATTTGTCAAAATGACCAACTAAATCGTAATGCGATCGATAATTCGCAACGCGATCTCCGGTATCGTAAATCAGTTTCGACTATCGCAATGCGAACTTGGACTATCACAATGCGAATATGTAAATCGCAATGCGATAGTCGACTATCGCAATGCGAACTTGGACTATCGCATTGCGATTTACATATTCGCATTGCGATAGTCCAAGTTCGCATTGCGATTTATTTCAAATTCGTTGTGATAGTCCAAAATCGCAAGAATTTTTTCTAAAAAGATAGTATTCGCGCGGACGTGTCGAAGACATGTATTACCACGACCACGACCCGACCCGAGACGAGATGGACGGCGGCGGCGCGCAAGTGTCCCCCTTGTTCTCTATCACTCAACAAGGAAGTGGGAAAGCCAAGCCTTAAATACTATTCCCAATAGTGTTTCTAATACTATGTGAGATTGAGCATTACCAACACTTGTTTCCAATACAATGTGATTATTCAGGAAACAATTAACAATCATGCACCTTAAAACAACTGAATCAACAACCAATTGCATTAGTATTATACGATTAAATATGTCATAATTAAAAGTCAATCTACAATCAATCGCGATTATTGCAATTTTAAGCAAAACATTCAAAAATAATATCATTATTTAAGGCTCAATCCCACATAGTATTGAGAACAAGTGTTGATAATGCTCAATCCCACATAGTATTGGAAACACTATTGGGAATAGTATTTAAGGCTTGGCTTTCCCACTTCCTAGTTGAGTGATAGAGAACAAGGGGGACTCTCGCACGCAGCCGCCGTCGCCGTCAGTCTCGGGTCGGGTCGGGTCGGGGTCGTGGTAATACGTGTCTTCGACACGTCCGCGCGAATACTATCTTTTTAGATAAAATTCTTAAGAAACAAATGCAATACCGTCGTTGCGATTTTGAACTATCACAACGAATTTGGAATAAATCGCAACGCGAACTTCGACTATCGCAACGAACTTGGAATAAATCGCAACGCGAACTTGGACTATCGCAACAAATTTAGAATAAATCGCAACACGAACTTGGACTATCGCAACGAATTTGGAATAAATCGCAACGCGAACTTCGACTATCGCAACGAACTTGGAATAAATCGCAACACGAACTTGGACTATCGCAACGAATTTGGAATAAATCGCAACGCGAACTTCGACTATCGCAACGAACTTGGAATAAATCGCAACGCGAACTTGGACTATCGCAACGAACTTGGAATAAATCGCAACGCGAACTTGGACTATCGCAACGAATTTGGAATAAATCGCAACGCGAACTTCGACTATCGCAACGAACTTGGAAAAAATTGCAACGCGAACTTGGACTATCGCAACGAATTTGGAATAAATCGCAACGCGAACTTGGACTATCGCAACGAACTTGGAATAAATCGCAACGCGAACTTGGACTATCGCAATGCGAATATGTAAATCGCAATGCGATAGTCGAAGTTCGCGTTGCGAATCTGGAAACTGATTTGCGATACCGGAGATCGCGTTGCGAATTATCGATCGCATTGCGATTTAGTTGGTCATTTTGGCAAATCCAAAAAAAGTTAGTTAAAATCATATATTATAAGGCATTTTTTGTCACTGAGGTTCTTTTCTCTTTAAAATATACATATTTTCATAAATATGTGTTTTTAGTATTTTTTTGTTTATCCAGATGCCTATCATTATAAATGTTACCCGTTTAGAAAATAGTGTCTGGGTCGTCAACGACGTTAATTTTTCCGGTTAAATGACACGTGTCACAATCTGATAATTTTAAAACTTGTATAAAATTTAAAAAATAAAATTATATATTTTTTAAAAATAAAACACAGAAGTTTCAAAATAAATCCAAAACTTTAAAAATCTTCATTTCAACCCCTAAATTCACGTCGGCCACCACCTTTTACTGTCAATGAAGTTCCACCCGACCTCCCCTCCCCCGGTGATCAAAACCCCAATGAAATCGTGACCGATTGACGACGAATTAATGTTCTATACCCCTCGAACCCTAGGTTGAAAATCACGATCCAACGCGATTTCTACGGCCAATCAACAACAAATACGGTGACATATGACTAGGAGGATGACAGAGATTACGCCGCTGGCGGATTAAGGGTATGATTTAGATATTCTGGGGATTTGAAGCTATTTTATAATTTAAGAGAAATTAAGTTTTTTTTATAAATATAATAATATTTTTAATATTTTTTTAAAAAAATAAATTTTAAAATCATAAGACTGTGATACATGTCGCTTAACGAAAAAATTAATGTCGTTAACGACTCGATCACCTAAATAAATAACGTTTGTAACGTTAAAATTTGAATATACCGAAAAATACTATAAACACCTATTCTTGAAAATAGATATAGTTTAACAACTTATTTTATACTTTAAGCCTTTTATTTTTGTTAAGAAAATATTGTCAGCTTTGCTACGTCTGTTCTTGTTATTTTATTATTATTTGAGCTGTCGGATATTTAAGATTATTGCTACATTATTTATTTCTATGAATTAATTTTAAGCGTGTACTTGTTTTATTTAATAATAAAATTTTAAATAACTCTAATTTGAGTTAAAGATATTTATATAATTTCGTTTATTACCTCTTGATTCGTTTCATTATTTTCCATATAAATTCTAAATTAATTTATGGTCCGAATTCAACCTCCATTTTATCAGAACTTGCTACGAGGTCCATGAATTTGAGATTGAAAGTGAGGAAACTAAAACATTTCAGTCCAAATTCACAGGTTTTGGGACATTTTCTGGTGAAACAACCACCAGATTCAGACTCAAGGGGTCGAGACGAACCGACCCATGAAATTTGAGACCGAACATCCACCATCTACTGTGCTCGGAATGAAAATGACATGGTGATCGGTGGAGAGAAAATGAAGAAGAGAAGGAAAAAAGGTAAATTACACCATAACTCACCGAAATAATGTCGTTTTGGAGTATATTTGAGTTTTTCAAAACGACATCATTTTGATGACTGATCCATTTCATAACAACGTTAAATAGTTAACTGTAAAGTGAGTAAAATGATTCAACCTGTAAAATTTCGTGATCAAATTAAAATTCAGTGAAGAATGATGTAATTTACTCTTATTTATTTTAATATTTGTGTGGTGTTCTATCCTTTTGGTTGGACGATACAGTTCACTTCTAGTTTTTTTTTTAAATCTGAATTATTCAATTTAGTCCATATTAACTCTTGGCTAAAATTAGAGTAATAATATGTCAGTGTTGATCAGCAGGCGAATATAATTTTTAAAGATTTTTATTTTTTTGGGCTTTATTATTAATTCTATACTAACAGACGTCATCCGATTTTTAAGGAGAGATAAAGTCTACTAATTTGTAAATGTTTGAACTTTTTATAATAATGGAAGGAAGCAACACTTGAGAATATCTTTAGTTTTCGCACCAAAAAGTCAGATTTAAGGACGATGACTTTATTGACAGCAAAGCCTAAGTCGATGACCTATCCCGTAAGAGGCGGGTACCGTAAGCCAATTATCCATAAAATTTAAGTATTTGTATTTTCGGATCATGGATATCCAATTAATATTTATTTATTTTATTATTAATTTTTAGAAAAAAACATATAAAAAAGATAAAACTTAAAAGTTTATACAATACATAACATAAATATAAAATTTATAAATTCAAATTATATAATTTAAAAATATAAAAAAAGTAAAATTATAAAATTAAAGCTAAATTTAAAGCACGAACCAAGTGGTCGTAGTAAAAGAATTGTTATTATTTTTTGAAGACTCAAGTTCGAGCACAATAGATGCAAGAGGTGTGAGTGTACGATGTCAAAAGGGTGAGAATTATATTTGAACAAATATTGTCTTGGACTTATCTCATATTAATAGAAAAACTAAATTTAAAATAATTTAAGATTAAAATAAATAATTTAAATGTTAAGGTGAAATAATTTGAAAAAAATAGAGATTCAATAGGGTACGCGGTTAAGGGTAATTTTGTGACCCGGGCCTGACTCAAAAATTCGTCAAAAAATAATGGGTCAAATATCTTACCCGCAAAATCAGATATTTACTTTTAAAATACGCAATAATTTTATACTGAATCGGCGGATCAACAGGTTGAATAGTTTAGATAAAATGTTTTTGAACACTCTTAATTATATGTATATGATAGAAATTATGTATAAATCTTTATTTTGCAAGGTTTATGAGTTTTTTTAAAAAAATTAGTAGACGGAGGAAGTGAACTTAATGGTTAAAGAGTGTTATTTTCATTAAAAAAATTAAGGTTGAGCAATTTCGTTTACATGATAGTTATACATTATGCATGTTTAATAAATATTTTGAATAAATATTATATTATAATTAATATTCATGAAAACGAAAAAGAAAACGATTCGTCCCTAGTAATGAAAAAATAATTCTTTAAATCAGCGGAACCCGGAGCAAAACAATTGGCCCTATTCACGACAACCCTAAAGCCCCTTCCGGTCATTTTAAACCCATGAATGAAGCCTTCAATTACAGAGCCCATTCCTCATCTAGGGTTTTGACATCATTGCTCTCTATAAATCACCACTGCCGATCACTTCCTTCACATCGTCCAAATCATGAAATTTGTAGGGTTTTTCTTTTGTTTCTTGAATAATTGTATTTGATTGGTGTAGCGAAATACCAATGACGAAGACATCCCATAGATAGGAAGTGCCGTATGACACTTTAATCAGCAACGGCAGCAAGCTTTGGAAAATCTCCTTTTTCCTTCAGCCAATGTCAGCCCTCTGATTCGTGTTCTTAGGTTGCTCGATCATTGGCCGGGAATCCACACGAGGTCTCCCCTCGAAAGCTTGTTACGTTGTGTGGTTGATTTGAAACGGGTCTCTGAGGTGTACGCCTTTTCATATTCGAATATCCATTTTTTTATTGTGTTGGGTCCGATGCCACGTCGCCGGTAGCAAAAATGAAAAAGCGGTGACCGGCGATGCTATGATTGGACCGAAATAAATCTAATGCTTCGCCTTCTGATAGGAACCCGTGGATCTCAACTTTTGTGATCCACGGTGCCGTTTTCGGCGATTACATTCTCAATTTGACAGGATTGTTAGGGATTGGATTCTGGAGCCAATGATGATTTCTTATTTTATAGTTGGAATTACCGACTGAATAATTACATTATTTTGATGCCAATTTGATCTCTGAGGCTCTCGACTTTGTTTTTATCATCAAATTATAAAGTTATTTTTTAAGCTCTTAGTCAGAAGCTATGCATTTTAGAGGCATATGATGATTAAGAATTGCCTACATTGTCAGATATTATGTAATGACGACAATGAAAATAACCAATCTTATCTGAGGCTGACAGTTGATGTTCATAATTTATTTGTGACAGGGAACGAGGTCAGTCATAAGTCTTTGTAATGAGGTTCATAAAAGTTATCATTCCAAGATCTAAACCGATAATCATGGTTTTCAGAACCGGACCGGTTAGCGAATCGGTCATGCTATCGATTTATTAGTTCAACCGGTTGAACCGATCCGATCGGTCGGAAGAACCGGACGACATCATAATTATTTAAAAAATTAAATAAAAATATAAAAAATATTTAATAAAAAATAATTTTTTATATCACAAGTCATATTCAAAGCAAGTCATAACATATATAAGTTAAAAACCATAAAATTAAGTGAAACAAAATGATTCAAATTAACTACAACATAATATTTAAGGTAAAACATATTAAATAATAAATATAATTATATAACTATAATTAAAAAATAAATTTAGTGTTAAAAAAATCATTACAAAATGATATTGTTTGATTTAATTTTTTTTTAAAAGAATATCACACGACTAAGAAACATAGAAGAGCATCCCAAAAGTCTAAAGAGTAAAAATATGAGAACAAAATAATCTCACATTGCTAAGAAACATAGAAGCGCATCACAACTAACTTCTATAAATAATAGAGGTAATTTGGCATTTAAAATCATAGAGCCTTTTTGGTGAGCATTGAGTGAACTATTCTTTCACTTCAATCAAGCTCCGAATTTTAGGCTTCAATCGAGCTTTTAATTTTTTTTTGAGTTCAAGCCTTTTTGAGTTCAAGTTTCAATATTATATTTCGAGTTTTAGTTGAACTTGATAATTTTTAGCTTGTGAGTTTGAGTTAAGTTGAGCTTACTTTTAAAGTTTTCAAGTTTAAGTCGAGCTTAGCAATACTCGAGTTCGACTTGGCTCGTATAACAAACGACGTTGTTTGGTTTAAATTTTTTTTTTAAAAAAACAAAAATCCCGGTTTTCCGGTTTTCAGCCGGTCCGGTTCGAACGGTTCTGGCCGATTCATTAATAGCGGTTCAACCGGTTTAGATTGAATCAGACTAAACAACGATTTTCTGTTGAACCGACCGGTTCGATCCGATTTTCAAAACAGAGCCGATAATGAACCATAGCACCTCAATTAACCAAAATCCCTTCGTTGTAGAGAGAATGGTAGGATTTTGGGGGCGTTAAAGTTTGAAGTGGACGATACCCACGACCCATCTTTGTAAAATACAAGAATAATATTATTTTGTAACTAATATTAGAAAAATCAAATTATTATCTCCTTTTCTTTTAAGTTTATTTGGTTTTTTTCATTAGTGTTAATTTTAGGAACAGTATCTATTCGAATAAATTTATTTTTAAAACAATAAAGGTTAAATTACACCTTTTTCACTTATTTTATTCTCTTTCCTATTTTCTCCACCCAACTTTCAATGTGCTCATTGAACTTTATAGATTGAATTATTTTGCTCATTCTAACGTTAACTGTTTAACGGCGTTATGATGTGGCACAAGCTTCAAAACGATGTTATTTTGAGAAACCCAAATATATTCCAAAATGAAGTTGTTTTAGTGAGTAAAATAGGGAGAGAGAGAAAGAATAAAGTTTAGTTACTCATGAGGTAATTTACCCTATTCCCTTCTCTTCTTCATTTTCTCTTCGTTGGCCACACGTCATTTTCATTTTGGCTGTTGTCGATCATCGTAGATTGTGGTTTTTCGATCTAAATTTTATGGGTCTGTTTATATTAACCCCTAAATCCAAATTTAGTGATTATTTCATCAGAAAATATCCCAAAAATCGTAAATATCGACTGAAATGTTTCGGTTTCCTCACTTTCAAACTCAAAAGATGTCGAGTCAAAACGATCCATCCTATTTTAATATTGAACGGTCACAGTCTACAGTGGTCTGCGGTGGCATGGCCACCTTCTATCTTAATTTTATTTTTTTAAATTATTTTATATTAAATAAAAAAAATCACATCATCAGCTATTCGAGAGAAAATGGTCGAATGAGCAAAATGATTAGATTGTAAAATTCAGCGAGCAAATTGATCAAATTGAAAGTTGGGTGAGAAAAATAGTAGAGAGAGAGAGAGTATAATTCAGTGAGAAATGGTATAATTTACCCAACAATATTATTATTTATGATATTAAATGTGAATTTTTTTAAAATTTACGAATATTTTCTGTTTGCGAGCAATAATATGTTCCATCAAGCATACCTATATATCAATTCCCATGCTTTAAGGCTCAAAAAAAGGTGAACGTTTAGTGGGCTTACCAAAACCTTCAATCCAAGGACTGCAGACTACCAGAGGGAGATGTCTGGAAGGATATACATACACATCTGCTGAGCTAATATAATTCTGAAGAAGAAACTTTCTGGATACAATTATAAATGTGAAAGATTAATTTTTTTAATTTATTTAGAAGTAATTTTTTTTATTAAACATATGTGACTACAAGGTATATATGTTCTAGAGATTCTAAAATTATTTTAACAATGAATGCCCAAACAACTTTGTGGAGATTAGTGCTCGAATCCAAGACTCCTAGGGACAACAATCATCTCTTTAACTTGGTTCATGCTATTTAAAAGTAAATCTGTATTAATAGGATGTGTAGAGGTTGACATCTAAATATGTTACTGTATCACTTGAAAAATAATTAATTAAAATAAAATTGTTCTAAAATTTAATCTTACAATAAAATCAGAAATAGAATGATAATTGAATGGTTTACATTATAATTTTTTTACATAGTTTCTGTATGTTGTTTTTTTTTAAAAAAAAACATACTGGACGTATTTAATTGGTCGAATATTTTAAATTAAATTGTGCTACTTAATTATAATTAAACTGGCAACTGCAGATTATTACGATATTAAAAATAAGATACAAAAGGACAATTATGAATCAATTTTTAATTAAAATTACGATAAGAAAAAAAATACAAGAATTATGGTTTACTACCCATTAATGATCATGTTCATCGTTGTTTTGAATATTAATAGACCTAATGCAAAAACTGATGAAGCGAAAAAAAAATCCAAAATTTGGATTAGATTAGCGGAGGATATGTGCAATTGGCAAAGCCCTGAACTTGGAATGACGGTCCCCACAAAGGTTATTGTTTTATGTAGGTGGAAAAAACCTGTTGAGATTGAAAGGCAAAGTGTAGAATTCCTCATTCCGATTATCTCCTCTGAATGTTCTGAACTTCACCCACCACGGCATCCCTCGATCTTTCTTCGATTTCTCCACCTCTATCGTGTTGTCCAGGAACACCGCCACCATCAGTCCCACTGTCGCCGGAGACGAGAATACCGTGTTCATGAATGCATTGAACTGCAAAATCACACGCACTCGCTTCAACATTTTGTAAACAGTATCAATGTGACAAGTTTAGAAGCTTACCCATCCGGCATTCGTGTGAACGAGGCCCCGATGCGACGGATTCCAATACTCGTTGAAGAATTGTGGGATGGAAATCCCCAGGAAGAGTGATAGCCCTGTTATTATTAGGTTTCTCATGCAGTTCATGTTTGTGAATTGCAGAAAGGAAAGTCCAACTGAACCTGGAATCAACCAAGCAAGCAACATTTTTTTCATCTAGGTTCTAAGAACACGAGAGAAAAATACAACTTCGGGTTCGAATTATTCCTACCGACAAGACCGAAAAGTACACAGTAGAGTGCTGCAAAGATTGGGAATGGTATGGATGCAAACACTGCACCAAATTTTCCTGCAAAATACATCGACACAACACGAGTATAATAGTTATGATCATCCAAATATATGAAAATTTTCGAAAAGAAGATTGAGAATATAACATGTATGGATGTCTCAAGTAAGATGAAGTACCCAAGATAGAGAAAAACATCATGAAGGCAGCAGATATCTGAACTACTCTGCGACTTCCAACACGGCTTAGTCCGAGGAGTCCAACATTTTCCCTGAAGCATATAACCATGATATCTATCAACAATATGGAGAAGAATACAACACAAGCAGCATGCAGCAATTGCTGGTCTGAAAGCATGTATCTTACACTGAAACTGTGGAACCAGTGACCGTTCCGAATAGACCGTCAAGCATGATACCAATCCCCTGCAAAGATTATGAAAGAAATATTCATTCAATAGACTGCCAACGTGGGTAAGGCAAAGACTCGAAAATCGAGGGCTTAGGTTCAAGTTCTATAATGTCCAAGTTTGATCTTAGCTTGGTTTGGTTGTTACCTGTTTGATCAAAGGAAAGAGTACAAAAAGTAAACTAGTGCTAGTAATGTTAAACCATCCCACCTGCCAGCCAATCCCACGGCTTAACACATAAGCTGGAGGCGGAGTTGCAATAGCCAATCGAGATGCCGCCTTGTAAGCTCCTGTCGACTATATCATCATAAGTAACATTAAGAAGCAATTTCATCAATCCAGAAATTATTCACAGTTTGAACTTCAAGTGGACGTACCTCTACCATAGACACGAGAACCGCAGACATCATAGCAAAGGAATGCCCAGCTGAAAATGTAGGGGGTCCCCATTGAAGAGGGTAAGGGAACTTGAACCTGAAGCATTGAACATGAATGTCTGAACCAGTGAAAACAGAACACAGATAATGAGAAACCGAAGTTTATGTTCTGTTATACCATGGAGCAGTCGATATGATATTTGCTCGGTCAGTACGGCAACTAAGTTGAGTAGCAATCGGCTTGTCATGATAAGCCCCACTGGCAGTCAGTATAAGGGAATAGATCCAAACTATTGCAACACAGATTAATACAGGAAACCTTTCGAAAATAGGGATATCTCTTAATGGCCTCACGTGCTTTAAATACTGCCAATTCCCATAAAGCCGTAACATATGAAAAATTAAAAATAAATTATGAAATAAAGGGAGAGCAAAAATATGATACTATTCACTTACTTGCGACACTCCGATCACCAACAACAGCATTGGCAGCCCGATTTCAACACAATTTCCCAGCTGAAACAATTTGTAAAGAGAAGTCTCATGCTTCAGGGTAAACTAAATGAATTCTCCACGTAATAGGGGAAATAAGTCTGTTCCATAGCAATACCAACCAAAGGAAATCCTCTCTGAAACAATCCCAAGCCTACCAATGCGACCACAGGTGCCATACCAAGAGGGCTGAAAAATCTGCATTGAAAACCATAAAGAACAGTGAAGAACCATATAATCCAACACTGGAGGGATAGCAACTTCACATTTTCATATGCTAACGAAGTACCGTGAAAAGAGACCCCAAACTTGGCTGTATCCAAGGATAATTTGTATGCTTGAGGCTACGATAAGAGCTCCTTGAGTCGCTCGCATAGTTTGTATAAATCTCTGCAAACCAATCACATGGGAAGATCTCTTTCAAATTACCCCCTACCAAATGAGAAAGTTCAATTTCTGAGAAGGAAATCGACAGAGTCTAGTGGGATATAAAAGCTAGCTCTTCTTTTGATACGCTGAGTTCAAATATGTTGGATTCATTAAAAGTGTTTGCAATAAGCATCGTATTCTTAAGACGGAAACCTAATCAATTGTTAAGTAGGTGTAATAAGCTATTCGAAGTTATGAAAAGGGTGAGAGTTCTATCTGGTCAACGGTATCCGTATGGTTTGTATGCGACTAAAAGTAGAGAAACAGATGGTGAACAAGCAACTTACCTCATGTTGGTTGCTAATCCGTTGCAATGATGAGTCGTTTATTATATAGGCTATCGGGATAACATAAGCATAAGAGCCTCCAACAATTGCTGGCAGCCTTGTTCCAAAAAGCGCTTGGAGAAGTGTGTTAATGGCGGCAACAAAGAGCAAAGTCTGTATCACCAATGCTTTGTCCCTCTGGTTATGAGCCAAAATATGGATTAAAAAACAGTATAAATGTTCAGAAGAACAATAATTGCATGATTTATCATGTCAAATAATGCCTCCTAGGGAGTTAAGGATCTCAACTTATCAATGGTGTATTGACCTCAGAAATAATACTACTTGGGAACTGATAAGTTACCAGCATAGTTCCATTGGCCTGCCTACAACTCATGATATAAACCGAGCATACATTAAGATGAAAACAAACAAACAAAGTTGAGAATAACGAGCTTACATCGCTTCCACCCATAGCCGGAACGAGCAACGAAGGGATCATTACACTCGTACCCAACATCAGGATGTAGTTCTGAAATGCTAATAGGATTGTTTCAGCTGCAAGTAAAAGCATTTTTTTCAGAAGCATGAGCAAGATATTTAGGAATATACATGACACCTACATGCTTGGTTTTGCCAAAATCAAGGTTTGTTTATAATGGGGATTGATAAAATCTCTTAATGCTTGAAGGAAACAAAGTAGACTCTTCTCAACCTATCTTACTCCAAATCTAATTGCTATCGGAGTCGATAGGTTAAAACCATCATCACCCTCAGCCTATACAAAACATCATATCCTGATACAGATTGCTAGAAGAAATACAAAATGGCATTATCTCTTCCAACACAGAATCGATCATCTGAGTAAATATATATTAACAGAAGGTGATCATGTATACAAGAATGCCGGTCTTTATATGCTTCGAGAACAATAGGCGTGTTACAAAACAAATAGTCATTGCTGTCATACTAAAGCCATGTTCCCTAAAGTTTTTTAATGGATTTCCATGTTGACTAAAATCATACAAAGCAAACGATACCCAGCATTTGCATTCTTCATGCATGACAAATATTGTATAGGCAAGCAAGGTTCAGTTAGATAAAAGGGAAATTACGAAAATGACATTCAGTAAAGTCCCAACATCCTGAAAAAAACCATGAGCACCAAGGAATTTTCTGTTTCGTACCCGGGAAAATATCAGAAAGAACCAAAAAAAAAAACAAAGAAACTTCATGAGAAGAAAAAATCAGCATTTGTTTAACTTTACAGCAAGAAAATAACTCCCTAGGCCATAATGTCTCCTATTACATTACAAAGTTACTGACTTTAATTTTACTGACTCTAAAAGAACTCTTTTTGCTGTTAGTCATTTCGATGACCCACCACATCTCTTTCTTCTTGCACCATCCAATGTAAATAATAAGCTCGTAAAGCTTAAAGACATTACCATAATGAGAACAACAAAGACAAGAAATATTGGTAGCGACCCAAAAAAAAAAAACAAAAGACATTACCATCCCATTTATTTTCTCATCTACCGCTTTGTTTGTTTTAGTTTACAGCAGATAATAACGTACCCCAAGAAGGGTTAGAGTCTATGCAGTACTCAAGGTCTTGAAGCTGGTCCATAGGAGGATGGGTTATTTCTGCCATTGTTGTTAAGCTTTGGGAAAGAGAGAAAACACAAAGTTAAACCCACAACAGCTAGAAGAAGAAGAAGAAGAAGAAGGGAAACCGAGAGAAAGTAAAGTACAAATAAAAAAGTGAAGTTTCCAAGGAAACAATAAAGAAAAATACCCAAAAAAAAAAAGAGAGAATAATATGCCAATGAGCAAAGGCAAAGAAGCAATGGCCTCTCAGTGAAGCCCACCTCCACTTTTCTCCTTTTTCCCTCTCTCCTCTTCTTTCCTCCCTGCCCCAGAAGCTTAATTGTTTTTTAATATTTCTTCTCTGGCTTTAATTAGAGGTGATCTTGTTTCATTTATTTACCAGTTTTTTTCCCCCTGGAGGAATGAATGAAACAAGTAGAACATTGAGAGTTGTACATAACATCTGAAACCCCCGTTTTAAATGAAATCTTAGACGTTGTGGTTTGCGTGTCCTGAGCTGTTCCATTATTCTATCTTATTAGCCCACTTTCCAAGTAAATTCTTCCTTATTATTCCTTCACTGTCCTCTTTAATTAAAAGGAAGCTACTTTACTCCTTGGAATATCTACTATTTTCTCTCAATTAATTTTACATTCTATTTTACAATAATATACAAAAAAATTATTTAGAAATTTTTTAAAAAAAAAAAATTCAAAAGATAATTATATTTACTAATCACGTTTAAATATTTTTAATTGGTAATATTGTGATTTAAACTAAATTAAATCAAATCACAAAAATCTTATCTCAAATCCTTTTAAAATTTAAAACTGAGGATGCGGGCAGATAACCATTTTTTTAAGAAGATATCGTCATTAATATATTCTAACAATAAATATCGAAATAGTTTTAAATAGAATTTACATAATAAAATTCAAAATAAAATTCAAGAAATAATATAAAATTAGAAATTTATTATTGATAAACCATTAGTGAAAAAAATTATTCTATCACTGGTATTTTGATAATATTAAATATCATATTATTTATTTTTTATATTTTAAATATATTTAAAAATACATTAATATTATATGAATACTACTTACAAAATTATTATTATTTCGTTAATAATAACTCGAAATCAAATGGATATGCTAGAGTTTGATTTGCATCCGTGAAAATTAAGCATGAATCCAATAATTTTTTCCAGAGTTAGGGCATACTTAAGATGTAATTGTAATTTACATAATAATTTACAGATTGTCTACCAATAGTGATAATAGTAAAATTCTAATTTAGTCTTACAAGCTCAAATTCATAAATCTTAACAATTTATACCAACACTCGTGTGCACGAATCCAATAAATAATAGATTATGCTTATGATTATAAGTGTGTGTGAGATTTTGATCAAGTAAGGAGACTTGTTAATATATTGGAGAATTTATGTGAAAGAAGGGCGGTCCACACCCTTTTTGCATCGAGAATCAAATATGGCCCCCTCTTTTCTATCTTTTTTGTACTATCATCTTAACAAAAAAAAAATATTTCTAATGTGTTTTTAATAAAATAAAAATTATTAAGTTACTCCTATTTCTTTTCGATAATCTGATATGGAATACAAGGTAATATATATTCAAAAATTCTCAATCAATTGACAATGATGTTTGAGTCCTTGTTTGCTAGAACTCGAGATGTTTAGGAAGAATAAAAAGTCTATTAACCATTGAGATCGTTTGGTTTGTGTTTTTTATATTAATAACGCATTTAGTAAATGTATTAAAATAAAAACTTAAATCATATTTCAGGTCACTTTATTATTAAGTTAGTTATAAATAGGTCACACTATTTTTAAAAATTTAAAATTTAGTTACTCAATGAAAATATTATTGTAAACAAGTCATTTCGTCGTTAAAATTGAAACAAAATAGTCAAGTGCCTTGGTACGCTAGTAGTTTACAAATAATTTGAGAGAAAAACAAGTGAAGAATTGATGTAATTTTTAAAATATAAAGTGTTAAATTTATTGAATCATGACCAAATTGATATAATGTATAAGTTTTTAGATTGTACCAAATCATTTAGTTGTTTCGTTTAGTTTGTAATAATATTTTATTTGAATGGTCAAATTATAATTTTTGGAAAAGTTATAATTTATTTATAGTTGATATAATAATTGAATGGCCTTGAATTCAGTTCATCCAAACAAAAAAGATAAATTGGGAATTTATTAGTGTTCTTTTAAGAACAATATAGGATTACACAATAGTATTTATTTAAATGTTTTAATCTTTGACAATGTATATAAATTTTGTATTCTAACTGCTCAAACTTAATTTTTTCGATGAAAATAATATTGGGTAAATTATGTGAATAGTCTCTTTTGTTTAGAGTCTGTTCGACTTTATTCATCAATTTTAAAATTAACGCTAAATGGTCCTTAACATTATCAGTATGTCCAATTTAAGCCCCTCTGCCAGTAACCCTTAACAAATATGTGACATAGTTGAGAGGCTAAAGAAACAATACATAAGAAGCAGACGGATACATAGTAAGAGGTCAGCTTTCTATATTAAAGGAAAAGGGAAGAATATGGCATATTAATACAATTTGACCTTCAAGATTATATCTGTATTCAAAAACCATAAAACACGATAATTGATGTATATAATTAATTAAATATTAAATAAAATAATAAGAATGTTATATGTTTAAGAAAAACATCTAATTTTAATTTTATATAAAATAAAATATATATTTTTAATCTCAAATTGCAACCATCTGTAAAAGAAAAAGAAGAAAAAAGAAAGGAATTTGGAATAACTTAGGTTGGCTTCCAAACACCGCCATCCATCATGCCGCTTTCCGTAGTTGTTGATGCACCCAGTTATTTATTTATAGGGAAAATTATATCGTTACTCGTTGAACTATATTTTTTCTCGTATTTTTCTTACTTAACCTTCAATTTGTTCAATGAACTTAAAGATTGAATCATTTTACTTACTCTTCGTTTTTTATCTAACGTCTGGATAACATGGTATTTTTATTTTTTTTAATATAAAATAATTAAAAATATTAAATAAAAATATAAGGTAACTGGATGTCACCGTCGACTGTCGTAGATGGTGGCCGTTTGGTCTCAAATTTCATGGGTCACTTCTCCTCGACACTTTGAGTCCGAATCCGACCTCCATTTTATCGGAACTTGCTCTGAAGACCACGAATTTGAGTTTGAAAGTGAGGAATTCGAAACATTTCACTCCAGATTCACGGGTTCTGAGATATTTTTCGGTAAAACAACCACCAGATTCAGACTCAAGGAGTCGAGACAAATCGACCTGTGAAATTTGATACCAAACGATCATCCTCAATGACGGTGGACGGTGGCCGGAATGAAAAAAGACGTGGTGGCCGATGGAGAGAAAATGAAGAAGAGAAGAAAAAAGGGGTAAATTACGCAATTCATCGCTTAACTTTACTCTATTAACTTTACTCCCTATCTCCTATTTTACTCACGTACTTTAAATATAAGAGTCAAAATGACGTCGTTTTAGAGTATATTTGAATTTTTCAAAACGATGTCGTTTTGATACTTGTGTCATGTCATAACACCGTTAACTATTTAATGGCAAAGTGAGCAAAATGATTCAATCTGTAAAGTTTAGTGAGCAAGTTATGCTCTATATGTAGTAATCTCGGACAAACGAAGAACAAATGTCCCAATCGCTCAGGCTCACGTATCAATTAAATGAGTTTTTTATATTATTATTTTTTAATCAACAACACATATTACTCATATTTACAAGCAAGAAATAACACTCCAATATGTTTATCAAACCATCTTTTTCTCTTCATTCACAAAACCATGATTTCTAACCATTTTCAACATCATTTTTACCTCGCTTAAAATGTCTTATAAATGTTGATATTATAGTCACCTTAAAGATAAATTGCAATATTACTCGTTTATAATTAAAATCATTTTAAAAATTCAGTTTCCCTCCTGGAAAATAGTATTCGAACAAGGCTATGGACACTAAAGGGAGGGTAGGGAATCTATTGTCCTCGCGTTTTGCAAATCTCGCGATATTTTGAAACATAAAGGCTACCTCGCTCTTTGCAATGCGTGAGGTCATTTTATCCAATTATTTTATTGGCTTACCTGAAAAGTGCGCCCACCGTCGAATGTATATTGCATGTTGGAGGGTACGAGGATTTAGCAAGCGATTTGTAGGCCGTGAGGTAGTTTGATATGGACGATTTGGGATTATTCTTTAAAATAATTTTTAGGGGTCCTATTTTTTAAATAATTATTTATTTGGGTTTTTTGATATAAAATTGCCTACTAAAACACTATGATATTGAACAAAAGCTGCTGAATTATGCGAAATCTTGTACAGCCATCCAAGTTGATGATTTGCAGGCCCGACAAGGAGCAACAAATTAAAACCTTTACACGTAAAATGGATTAGCCACGTGGATGACATTGTGATACAAATTAAAGCTGTAATTATTTACACATACGAAACGTGTCTTCCCAGGTAAAAATTGATCACTTTATGGCACTCACCTCTTAGGGGAATGTCCTTATTCCAGTATGCCAAGTGATGCAACTCTCATGCTAGAAAAGGAGTATTTGCATGAAGCAGTAACAGAATGACAGAACAATGCTAGATATCATATGAAGTTTGCGAAGTAAATATCGGAAAAACGACTAAAAACGGGGCAGGAGCATGTAACAAATCCAGGGAAGGGTGAAAAGGACCTGCAGTAACAGACTTGACAACAGTAAAGCACGATTAGAGGAAAAGTAAAAAGAATTCCACGAGTCAAGAAGAGAAGCAAATCCAAGGGACATGATTTTGTTGGCGTATGCAGCGCAGGACATCAAAAGCAATGGAACAAGGAAATAATACGTTAGCATGAATGGAAATGCTTGCTTTCATTATAAATCAAACATATATTAGCGAAAACTGAGATAAAATCCCAACAGTACTTCAACCTTTAACATGTCAAAGGTGTTATCTGAGCACACTAGAGAAGGTTGTGTCAATTCACTCCTGTACCTTTCGTTATGCATAATGAAAAGAATGTCAAAGAAGCTGCGAATAAGATCTGATATAAGCAGGCAGAAACACAATAGATTGCAGTCCACCACACACACTCCAAAAAAAAAAATCCAGAATTCCTTCTGTATCAGTGGAGCAACATGAGTGCAAGGATATCAAGTGAAACTTACCTGTTAGATAAAACTCTGTAGTCAGATATTTCCCACTTGGTAGGGCTCTTAAAACTAACAGTCTCAGGATTAAAAAAACATGCTGGCTGTGAGGTTCGAACTCACGCGCACTTATGTGCAGCAGATCTTAAGTCTGCCCCCTTAACCACTCGGGCAAACCAGCTGGTGTTGATATTGCTAACAAAGTACTTTTAGAGCTTGTATTAGAAATTAAAGGGGGTACGAAACTACAAAACAACAGAGTTACTCGGAACTCTGGTGTGAATGTCAGATAAATGCATGTATGCGACATTATGATTAGATTATTCTAAGTTTTTTCATGTATTTGTGAGATCCTTGGAAGTCATACCTTTATGTTCATGCGTTGGAGACAAGTGTTAGACACTAGTAATTTAAGAAAAATGAAAAGTCCTAACAACATAGCTTATAATGAGTTAAATTGTAGGCAGAAAACTTGTAAATTTTTACCAGATGCCGTGAACATTATTGTTAGAAAGCCTATAAATATGTCCAGGATACGACTTTTTCTGAAAAGTGGAGTTCTAACATGATTATAGGACCTCAAAGTATTATTGGTGGGAAACTGAGAAACTTACCAGCATATGGCTTGATATCAGTACTAGGTTTATGTGTCTAACTGATGCATTTACTTTATGAGATTTTAACTTGAGGGATTCGAAATCATGCCCTTATTATCGGCAGTTATGATTCTTATACAAGAATCTCCCTTGCTCGTTACAGGAGATCCTCAAAAACTAACACTTGAATTTTTTTCTACCATCTTATTTTGCTCGAGCAAGTGATTTACACATGAGAGGTGAGGATGTCGGAACTTAACTCTGCAATCATTATGGACGTGATATTAGTGTTCAATTATCATACTCCATGTTTGTGATGTTAAGTATTTTTAACCGAAAACACCACATACCTATTTTAATTTGGCAAAGAAGATAAAAATAATATCAGTTACCCTTTTTTGCACTTGCACAGCTTCTGTTTACTCTAATGGAGTGAAAGCTAAATATGTTTTTTTAGTGGGAATTTCATTTGAAGGATGCACATAAGACTACATTAGCTCCGGAATATTTTTTTATTTTGTTAACTAATCTGGAATGCCCTCATTGGAAGTGGGTAATATCATCTTCCTAAAAGTTGGAGTTCGTGATGTGTAAAAATGGACTAAATTCATGTTTGTTTGCAGATATGCTCAATACGGTGATGTTTCTCCCAAAGTAGATGTATATGCCTTTGGGGTTGTACTCTATGAGCTTATTTCTGCTAAAGAAGCTATTGTCAAGGCAAATGGCTCTCTTGCTGAATCAAAGGGTCTTGTTGCCCTGGTTACTATTCTTTCAATCCCTCTACTCCAATTCATGAAAACTGATAGCAAATGGGCTGAATGTTTTGAGTAATTCTTTTGGCATATTAAAACCCTTTTGTCCACTTTCCTTGTGCAGTCTGAGGAATCTCTTGATGAGCCTGATCCTAAAGAAGCATTTTACAAGCTTGTTGATGAGAGACTAGGAGATAATTACCCACTAGACGCTGTGTTCAAGGTGAGACCAGTTCGTGGGAAATAATATTCTAGGATTTTCATTTGTGTTTTCAGTTTGAAAAAAGCCAAGGATGATATTATTATTATTGCAGATGGCTCAGCTTGCCAAAGCGTGTACACATGAAAACCCTCAGCTACGACCGAGTATGAGATCCATAGTGGTTGCTTTAATGACACTTTCATCATCAACAGAGGATTGAGATGTTGGTTCTTTCTATGAAAATCAAGCTCTTGTCAACCTTATGGCCGGAAGATAAGGAACAAAGAAGGCGTTGGAAATGGTCTTTTCTTGCACACCATTGGTAGTTTGGTACTTCCCATGTGCCTGTCACACGATATTCTTTGTTTTTTGGGGGTTAGGAAAAAGAAAAACTCATTTAAGACCCCATTGTTTTGCTAGATGTGCTTGAAAATGTCATGTGAGAATAAGATCTACGTACATGTTTGGTAGAGCTGGGGTTTAGTATACAGACAATCTCGATGGTATAGTCAAAAGTGAAAATGTACAATAGGGCTGGATAATTTAATCATTGTTTCTTTGATGTTACTGTAAATAAGTAATGACAATCAATGTATGTTTTAACTTTTTTCTTTGGAAAAAAATAATGAGAGTTATTTTGATTTTAAACAAAAGTTTCTATTTCCTTGTATCTTTTTATCTTTTAAGGTGTATTTGAGCTTTAATTTTGTTCAGAATAGACCTATTGAACAATGGCAGAATAGGTACTGTTAGAGATGATAGAGTTGGTTCAATGGTAAACAACTTAATTCCGTTTAAGCAGGTCTTGAGTTCGAGTCATTGTGAATGTAAAAAAAAATCCTCGTTAGGAGACTTACCTACCAAAACTAGATGTGCAACCCAGATCGGTCAAGACGAAGCCTTGAGAATCGGAAGGAGAAAAAAAATAGTATTCCATGTATTATTTTATCTATGTTTTTTGTTCACTCAATAATTTTTTTGGTAAATTCATAGCTAATGCTATGTTTTATTTCAATTTTGATCATGAAAATTAATAGAGATAGTGATATGTCATGATACAATAACAATTTTAGTCGTGAAACTTGTGCATTCTATCAATTAGGTCTTAATTCAAAACAATTTATCAACTATTTGGATAAAACCCCAATTTCTCATCCTCTTTCCTCAACAATCTCGTCTTTCGTCATTTATTCCTCTCTTGATTGATTTTTTATCTCTTCTAGGACTGTAAATGAGATGAGATAGATTGTGGGTTACTCAGTTCGACTCAATCAATACTTGAATCGAATGAATTCGACTTAAGTTCTTAACGAGTCGAAGCGAACTACATGATACCCGACTCAAAAATTGCAAGAGCAACTATAAAAATAATCTATTAAATTAAAATTTAATAATATTAATATTTATATGTTACTTTTTTTTAAATACAATATAAGATCTTCATATACTAAAGGTCGAAGATTATAGATTTCAGCAACTTATTATACACACACTTAATCCTCATAAGTCTCTTGTACATTTGGCTGTAAAGTAGAATTACTCAATATACCAAAGCCATAAACATAAAAACCAAAGCATTAGAGGTTAGAAAGGCAACCCAACCATGAAGAATGGCATAAACAACAAACTTGGAACTATCGTATAATAAACAATGCTTTCAATCGCGAAGTCCTAATTATCTAATTTGATAAAACCTATATCTTCTCAAACCAAGTTTCCTATAGGCCCCTTTGACTTCACTCTGGCCAAAAACTTCATAAGAAGACTCTTCAAAAGGGTACAAGCATGGTTCTTGTATAAGAATACACCGCTTTTGATACTTTGATTCAAATATATCAAAAGAAAGTATTAATAAGAATACGCAAACACCAGCTTTGTTTCAAAGAAGCTACAAACAGGCAAAAACAGGACAATAATGGCTTTGTTTAAACCATGTTTGGATGCAACCACCATGAAAGTTGTGAGAACATGGCATTTGAGAAGCTTCATATCCAATCTCCAGTTTCTGCAAACATATGGTGCAGTCTTGTTCATCTCCATCTTCGACTTTAACCTTGTTTAGTATCTCCTCAAACTCTAATATTGATTCTTCCAATTCCTAGGAATTGCTTGTATCGTAAATCCAAGAGTCTACAAAGGAATTACATTCCCGAGGATTGTTCGCATAAAAAACTTTCTTTTATCTGAACATTTCTAAAAATTTAATATAATATCATACTCTTTTAAACTATATCATCCATAAAATCAAAGAAACATAATTTTGTGAGGGAAATCCGTGAAAAAGTCTTCTAACTATAAAAGAAATACGTTTTTTTAAAATTGTTCGTACAAAACGATGTGATTTTTCTTATAAAAATAATTATAATTTTTTGGATTAAATAAACAGTTTTATTCTATAAAAATATATTTTGGGCTCTTTAATTTTTGTTGTACCCACTACATTTATCCTTTGTTATCAAATTTTCATTTCCTTATTTGTAAAAGCAACATTGTTTTTTTTAAAAAAAATTGACATCTTAAGTAAATTCGAATGAATAGAATGTTCGTAGTTTAAATATATTTTCGAGACATTTTAATAATTGTGGACATGGGGATGGGTTTTTTTTTCTTATTAGGAATTGGATCAGTCGCTCCCAACAAAATCATATTAAACCAATTACATATATAACAATGAACAAACAGCTGAGCCGTTAATTTAGTGAGATTGATGATGACGAAAGTGATGGGTAGGTTAGGCAATGGGCAATGGGCAATGGGCAATGGGCAATTGGGTTTCACAGCTTTCAAACGCAACACCAACAGCCTTCTTCTATTTGTCTGCACTCTATTCATCTTATCCCTTCTAATTTGGACCACTTCTTCATCAATTAGTTTCAGCCCTAACAGCATTCGGGATGTCTGTAGTTGAAACGGGTTGATCAGCAAGGATATAGATTAAGGCCGCTGATGATGGCAAGTGGACGAAAGATGGGACAAGGGTATTCAAAATCAAAGGACCTACCAATACCGATTATGAAAAGAGGTAAACAAATAGGAAAGGGGGTTTCAAAGAAAGTTAATGGTCCCCTCTCCCACTCTTTTGATCCCTATTTTGTCACCAAAACATAATGCCATGAAATTCAATGAACGGTAGAATTACCAATGTACCCCACCCTCGCTTTCCAAAATTGCCAACAACAAAATCATCATCAAGCTAATGCCATTCATCTTCTCTACTTTCCTTTCCAAAATTTATTATCACCTTCAACAAATGCCACAAAAATTTGATCCCATAATTAATAAATCATAATTTTAAAAATAAATATTTTTTTATTTTTTAATTATATATCATTATCTTAATATATTATATATAAACATATAGATCTTAAATTTTTAGTTAAATTCACCTTAAGTTGTTATTTAAAAAAAACATACATATTCTCTATTAAGTGATAAATAACCCTTAATTTAATGATCTTTTACAATATCTTTTAGCTCAACTAAATGGGTTTCGATCATGGTTTTTATAATCGGACCGGTTAGCGAACCGGCCATGCTACCGGTTTACTGGTTCAACCGGTCGAACCGGTCCGATCGGTCGGAAGAACCGAACGACGTCATAATTATTTAAAACATAATATTTAAGGTAAAACATATTAAATAATAAATATAATTATATAACTATAATTAAAAAATAAATTTGGGGCTAAAAAATCATAACAAAATGATATTGTTTGGTTTAAATTTTTTTTTAAACAATCACACATGACTAAGAAACATAGAAGATCATCCCAACTAACTTCTATAAATAATAGAGGTAATTTGGCATTTAAAATCATAGAGACTTTTGGTGAGCATTGAGTGAACTATTATTTCACTTCAATCAATCTCGAATTTTAGGCTTCAATCGAGCTTCTAATTTTTTTTTGAATTCAAGCCTTTTCGAGTTCAAGTTTCAATATTATATTTCGAGTTCGAGTCGAACTTGATAATTTTTAGCTCGTGAGTTTGAGTATAGTTGAGCTTACTTTTAAAGTTTTCAAGTTCGAGTCGAGCTCGGCAATACTCGAGTTCGACTTGGCTTGTTTAACAAACGATGTCGTTTGGTTTAATTTTTAAAAAAAAAAATAAAATTGACGGTTTTTTCCGGTTTTTAGCCGGTTCGGTTTGAACTGTTCAGCAGTTCCGGTCGGTTCACTAGTATCGGTTCAATCAGTCTAGATTGAACCGGACTAGGCAACGGTTCCCGGTTAAACCGGTCGGTCAAATTTTCAAAACACTGGTTTCGATATTTGTCATCAAACACATTAAACAATTAAACCATCGAAACTTATAATTTTCAATTAATTGATTTTTTGAATGAATGGTAAAACAAACAAATATTAAGCAAAGAATAATTAAATTATGGACTATTTTTTTGGCACGTTTATTATTCGGAAAGCAAGGGTTCATTGTACCATTTTTGTGGAAGACAATTTAATGAATAATAATTGTATAAAATAGAAAATTATTTTGTATATATGGAGAAAGAAAAAACAAAGAGATTAAAATACGTAGCAGCCACGTAAAACGAATTGAGGAGAAGAAAAACAAACTATTATAGTCTAATTTAGCAATTCGGTAACTACCAACTAGCGAAAGCAGGCATTGCTTGGCCTTTTGTTTTTAGTACATATTTTTTTATTTAAAAAGAAAACCATGGTACATGCCCATTTTTATAAACCCCGCAACCATCGTAGTTATTAATTTTTGGGTAGAGCATGCAAATAGTCCCTCGATTAGTGATGTTTTGTTGAGTCCCCTAATTATTAAAAGTTATAAAATGGTCCCCGACAATAGAACATTGTTTTGTTGAGTCACTCAACTATTAAAAGTTACAAAATGCTTCTTATGTTTCAAACTCGTCCTTTTTACGTTAAAATCCAACTGTAGTATGTGTTGGACGTTAACCTGTCGAATGAGATATGATAAAATTTGATTCAAGAATCTCAAAAAACTATCATATAGTTGTCAGTATGTTAACATACAATTTATACGATCATTAGTATTTTAATGGAGAAAGACGAGTTTTTAACATATGAATAGTTGGATGATTATTTTGTACTTTTTAATAGTTGAGGGACTCAACAAAGCAATGTCCTATAGTCAAGGGTCATTTTATAATTTTCAATAAATAGATGACTCAACAAAATATCCTATAATTAAAGACCATTCGTGTACTTTACCTTTAATTTTTTAATATAGGGACAAATATTATGTAAATTTTGATCCGATGTATGTGATAAAATAGTGAAAAATGAACTGTTAAATCTAATGAACAATATTAATAAAAAATTAATTTTAATTTTTACGGTACAAATAAAAATAAACTTAATTGATTGTTTCGAGAAAAGAAATTGAAGGGTAGTTAAACCCTCTGACCTTTAAAAATTAATTGCGTAGGTAATTAAATTGAGAAATTATTAAATGTTTTCGGCTCATCACATCATTTATAGTCTCAATTAATAGTATTTTTTCATATAATTATTTCTTATGGTCAATCTTCACATATTTTTTACGCATAAATAAAAAAATAAATAGTTATTTAAAAATTATTTTAAAATTTATGATTGTCATTCATTGAAACCATGAATAACGTAATTAACTGAACCCATGAAATAATTTATCATTTAAAAGAGTTAAGAAATTTTGAATTATCTAAATCACTAAGAATAGTGTAGTTGTTTGTACCAAAATAAATAAATAATAAAGGGTGTGGTTAGCCAACAACTAAATAAATCTACTGATAAAATATGTCATTTTTCAAAATTTTAATTGATAAATTATTTTAATTATAAAAATACATTTAATATTGTTATATTTAACCACTTTGCTATCCTACATTAAAATCCACTGACCGTTTAAGCCTTGTGTAGTGTCTAAAGAGGCACTTATTTTGCCCATCCAACGTAATGATAACAATTCTAATCGAGTGATCTCACTCGTATAGAAATTATTGATTTTTTTGAGATTTTAAGTTTGAATATAAAAAATATCAAATAATATAAATATTTAATATCATATAATCAAAAATTATCTCTAAATAAATACTATATTATATTTATTATATATTAATACAAAAATAATCAAAAAGTTGATTTCTCTGCACGGATGACCTGGGCGTAATGGGTTGTGCGTTCGTATCTTAAAATTTTAAAATTATTATTTATTTTTTTTATTTTTTATATATATATTTTATTTAAAATATATTTTTTGTTTTCCTTAAAATTTTACGTATTTAAATTTGTTCTCCTAAAATTTTATGTATTTAAATTCGTCACTTAACGTAAAATCATACGTCTATCACTACTTATTTGGTTAGTTCATAAAAGGATACAACTTAATTTAACATGTCATAAGAAAAATCACATCACACATTTAATTCATGCATATAGGGTAAATTATACAGTTGGTCACTTGATTACAAAATAAAGGTAAAAGGGTAATTTTTACCCATGTAGATTTAATTTATCATTTTCTCTTTTATCGCATTTTCACATCAATTTGGTACTCCAAGTTGTTCAATTACATTATTCTATATCATATTCTTAATTTAAACTCCTAAATTATAAATCTTAAACCATAACACCATAACCTATAAACCCTAAATCCTAACTTCAGTTTATAATTTAGGATTTTAAATTAGGGAGTATAAAATGATGCAATTGAGTAACTTCGAGGACTAAATTTATGCAAAAATACAATAGAGATGAAAATGATAAATTGAGTCTACTATAAGGGTAAAAGTGAACCATAAACCTAAAATAAAAATATTTTAATCATTTAAATTCAGAAACTTACAAATTGATAATTAAAGATATATTTTATTTATATTTTGATAATTTGATTATATGTTCAGTTAATGACATGTATCACTTTATGGTAAACCTTTATCTAATCAAATAATATGAAGAAGAGACTTTGGAATTGTGTTAAACGTTTTTGTATGATTTCTGATTTTAGTTAGATTTCAAAAAATAAATTGATTGATTTTTTT
Source organism: Hibiscus syriacus (assembly GCF_006381635.1). NCBI lineage: Eukaryota > Viridiplantae > Streptophyta > Magnoliopsida > Malvales > Malvaceae > Hibiscus > Hibiscus syriacus. The sequence continues at coordinate 471,970 of NW_024062700.1, forward strand.
TTTATGTAGATTTGCGAATTCAGATGCGGAAATTCAAAAATTAAAAATACCCAACCTGATGTCATTCCTAGCTATGTGGTACCCAAATTTTTTTAACAATACAATTTTGTACCTAACTTTTTTTTGTAACAATTAAGTACCCAATTTTTATTTTTTGGGTACCATCTGGACTTAATTTTTTAGCAATTAGGTACTTATCATTCTTTAGTTTCACATGTTCGATTATGATTGATTCGTAGTTATAGTTTTGACGTCATTTAATTAAAAAGAATGTGTTTCATATTAAAAAAAATAAGCGTGTCTAAGTATAAACACGTGTAGTTTTAAAACTTAAGATACCTAATTACATTAATATAAAAGTTAATTGCCGACTTACACTATTAGAAAATTTTAGATGTCACATAGCACATTAATATTAAAATTAAGTACTTAATTAGACTAAAAATAAAAGTGTGAATACCACATTATAAATAAACCCTAAAATTAAATATTAAAACTTATAATTTTTTTTTCAAAATATTTTGTTTTTATCACTAGCTTCAAACTAAAATATAAATTATTTCAAAAACCAAATGAATGAACAAGCGAGCCTAATGAATAGTCATGAGAAAATTTTTCGGATGCTTATCATATGTATTCCATGCCCCTTATCTATATCTAACTACTAATTATGGTATACAATTGTCGTTATTCACACCTGACATGTGAATTGGTGGATTCCTCATGGTAAGTGTTGAGGTGCATGCAATCATTTTTATGATAAGATACTTTGATCAAATTATTTGATGTAACCATCTATTAGCTTGTGTATTTAGATAGTGTGATGCAATCATATCATATTTCAATTGGATATGTATATGTCTAGGATTTCATATTTTTAATTAATAAGATTATGAACGGTTTAGGACGTCTATAAGATTTATTTACAGATACAATTTTATATTTCAAATTATCTTTGTTTAATGGAACTTAAGTCCAACGCCTATATTTTATTATTCATATAATTATTGAATTAATTATGTAATAATACGTGTTATTAATAAAATTTATAACACGGTGATCGAAATTAAAATAAAATATAAATTTAATGATTATTTTTATAAAATCTTTAATTTAAATGGTCAAAAGAAAGCAACTCATTCTTTTCATAACTTTCATTCGTGTAAATTTAAATATTCGACAAATATTAATATTTAAATTTAAAAAAACTATAAATTATAAATAATTTTTTTCTAAAATTTTTCTCCTTTCTTTCCCATCTAAGTAAGATTAAAATTAGATTTAGAATTTGTCAGAAAAATATAAATTTTATCGTATACTTAAATGTATAACTATCTTAATATATATAAATATACAGAAAATAAATTTAATAAATTTATTTTAATTGTAATGAGCAATGATAAATGATAATGCATGTATTGATATGTCATTCTCTTAGTAATTGGCAATATTCCAGAATAATGAGAAATGCTTCCTCAAATATACTTTTAATTCCACGTTTTTGCCTAACGACGACATTCTGGCGGCTAATTTAATCTTGTACTATTAATAACGGCTAAACTCTCGACGTAACATTCTCGAACAAATTATTTCACGAGATAATGCTCTCTCAAGATTAATTGCTCAAATAAGGTGAAATCTACAGTGTTGGCCGTAGGTCGCCATGCCTTCTGGGCGACCTACTACGTGGCCAGCCATGCACTTCCCCAAGCATAGGTCGTCATGCCCTCCGGGCGACCTTGTAGGTCGCCATGCACTCCGGGCGACCTTGTGGGTCGCCATGCACTCCTGGCGACCTTGTGGGTCGCCATGCACTCCCTCCTGCTCCTCGCGTGATTCCTCGGATGCCCTCGCATAGCTCGCTCAGATAGCCTCGGTCGGATGCCCTCGGTCGGATGGCCTCGGATGCTCAGCGTGTTGGAACGTGCATGACACATGCAATCTCTCTCATAACTCGCCGGGAAGACACGGCGACCTAGTAGGTCGCCCGGATGGCATTGCGACCTACGGCCAACACTGTAGATTTCACCCTATTTGAGCAATTAATCTTGGGAGAGCATTATCTCGTGAAATAATTTGTTCGAGAACGTTATCTCGAGAGTTTAGCCTATTAATTACTATAATTCGAATAAAATAATATATATATATATATATAACAATTGTATTATTAATGATTAAAAAATATTATAAATAAACATTATATTATAATTACTTTAAATTATTTAGAAAATATTTTATTTATTTATCAGGATAATAATTATAATCAATTGTCATAACATTGGAAGTCCAGGGAGGTTGGTTAATGAGTTTTATGAAGATTCTAGAGGGATGGTGGGAAAGAGGTGAGCAGCTTCGTATGAAAGAAACTTTGCTTTGGTCTAAATTACAAGGAAAGAAATAATTCAGAAGAGCCATCAAAATGTGGGGAATGGACCCAAACAGCCTAACGCCCGATAGCTACTTAAGCACCATTTTACCATTAGGTGTTTGTTTACAAGAAAACGACGTATAAAAACTATTTTCTCATTCTTTGTTAGTGATGATCTTTTACCCACCACTTGGCTTTTAAACCTCACTGGAAACTATCTATAAATGACCCCCACTCATTTCCTTCACTCCGCATCATAAAATTCTAAGCTTTTCCATTACACTCATAGCAACAAAGTCCTACTTTGGAGAGATTTTTAGGGTGGGGGGAAAAAGAAGAGACAACGAAGAGAAATGGCAAACTTTCCAGTGATCAACATGGGGAAACTGAATGGTGAGGAGAGAGCAGCGACAATGGAGAAAATCAAAGATGCCTGTGAGAACTGGGGTTTCTTCGAGGTATTTATCAAAACCTACCACCTTGCTACTTATAACTGTATGTATGCTCCTTGTCCAGGATATATATATTTTTGTTCATTTAATTGGTTGCAGGTGCTGAACCATGGGATTCCCCATGAGTTCCTGGACACTGTTGAAAGGTTGACGAAAGAACATTACAAGAAGTGCATGGAACAGAGGTTTAAGGAGCTTGTAGCGAGCAAGGCCCTTGATGGTCTCCAGGCTGAGGTTACTGATATGGATTGGGAAAGCACATTCCACTTGCGCCATCTCCCTCAATCAAACATAGCTGAAGTCCCAGATCTTTCTGATGAATACAGGTATATAAATAAACAAGGACTCAGTTCATTCAATCATATATATATATATATATATATTGATTCAATCGGAGTAAAACTGCAGGAAGGTGATGAAAGAATTTGCACTGAAATTAGAGAAACTAGCAGAAGTGCTCCTTGATTTGTTGTGTGAGAATCTGGGACTACAGAAGGGATACTTGAAAAAAGCTTTCTATGGGGCAAAAGGTCCAACCTTTGGCACCAAAGTTGCTAACTACCCACCATGCCCAACCCCCGACAAAATCAAGGGTCTCCGAGCTCACACAGATGCCGGCGGCATCATCTTGCTCTTACAAGACGCCCAAGTGAGCGGCCTCCAGCTTCTTAAAGACGGAGAATGGGTGGATGTTCCCCCCATGCGCCACTCCATTGTGATCAACCTCGGGGACCAGCTCGAGGTCATCACTAATGGCAAATACAGGAGTGTCGAGCATAGGGTGATTGCCCAAACCGACGGTGCTCGCATGTCCATAGCTTCCTTCTACAACCCTGGCAGCGACGCAGTTATCTACCCGGCGCCGGCTCTGCTGGAGAAAGAAGCCGCCGATGACAAGAAAAAGTTGTACCCAAAATTTGTGTTTGAAGATTACATGAAGCTTTATGCAGCACTGAAATTCCAGGCCAAGGAACCGAGGTTCGAAGCCATGAAAGCCAGAGAAACAACGGCTCCCATCGCAACAGCTTGAGAAAAGTTTATACCTTAGCTGCTTTGGCCTTTGAGTTGATCAAGAAATGGGTACTGTCAGTTATCTATTTTAAGCTTTTTAGTTTTCTGATTTAATGTTATAAACAGTACCGACGATGCCTATGACTCCGTTCTATTTTATTATTCTTATTATTATGGAATAAAAAGTTCCTTTAAATCCTTACCAAAATTATGTTTAATTTTGCTCAATTAATGTATTAAAACTTTTTATTTAAAATTTATTTATAAATATAAAAATCATTATTGTTAGCTTAATACCAAAATAAGTGTCCAAACTATACATAAATTCTCAAATAGGTACTAAACTATTTTTTGATCCATCCAAGTACTAACGTTACAAACGTTACATTTTTAGGTGTTTAGACCGTCAACGGCGTTAATTTTCCCGTTAAGTGACATGTGTCATAATCTAGTGATTTTGAATTTTTTTAAAAAATATTATTATATTTATAAAAAAAAACTTTAATTTATCTTAAATTATAAAAAACCGTAAAATCTCCAAAATCCTATCTTTAACTCGTCGTTGCTTACCACAACCACCATTGTCGACGTAGTCCCTATCATCCTTTTAGTCATACGTCTTTGACTTGCCGCTCAGATAATATGGGGTCACGATTTTCATCATATGGTTCGTGATTCGTCGTCGATCAGTCATGATTTCATGGGAGTTTTGGTCTCCAGGGGAGGTGAGGTCGGGTGGAGCTTCTTCGACGGCAAAGGGCGATGGCTTACGTGGTTTTAAGGGTTGAAATGAAGGTTTTCAAAGTTTTTGAGTTATTTCAAAATGTTTATGTGTTTCTTTAATATATATATATGTTTATGTGGTTTTTTTGGGTTATTTCAAAGTTTTTGGGTTACTTGTCAATTTTATGTTCTATGAATCCCACGTTTTTGCCTAACAACGACATCCTGGCGGCAAACTACAGGCTAATATATTTTTTCTTGGTTGAACATTAAATTATTCGTGCTAAATTTATTCTAGTTAATGTTGGACCAGAAATCACACATTTGTTCAAATAATATGTAATTTTTAAAAAAAATATATCCAAATAAATTTTTGTACATTAAAAATGTATGAAATAATTTTTTTTGACTAAAAAAGTCAAAAATATATGATACTGACAATTACAATATTAATGCGATAATTAGATTTATTGATGTTTAAATTAATTTTTTTATATAATAGTTCACTTTTCCTGTGATATAGAAACAAAAAATATAAAAAAAAGTTTCTAAAAATTATATATATATATATATACACCCAATTGAATTCTTATAAGCAACATCGTAACTTCTGTTGGTGGCATTTACAGTGTTAGGATTTACGCATGCCGTCGATCTGCATGTTTAGCTGGCTTTATTTACTAATTACATTATTTAAAAATGGGTAAAGAACGCAAATGGTCTCCTAACTATATCATAATACTTTATTAAGTCCCTCGACTATTAAAAGTTACAAAATGATAACTCAACTATTCGTTATGTTCCAAACTCGTTCTCTTATGTTAAAAAATTGACGATTGTTTAAGTTGGATGTTAACATGATGACTGAAATATGATAGTCGTTTGAGATTTTGAGATCAAATTTTATCATATTACAGTTAACAAGTTAACGTTCAACTCAGAATATCGTTCATTTTTTTAACGGAAAATGACGAGTTTAGAACATAATGAATAATCATGTGACCACTTTGTAATTTTTAATAGTCGAAAGACTTAATAAAACATTATTCTATAGTCGATATCATTTACGTTCATTACCCTTTAAAAAGAATAGAAGAGAATTTATTGAGAGCCGACGGTCAAGGAGTTGAGGTATGTGAAAGAAGGAAGCAATTTTCTTGTAAGAAATGGGAGATGGGTGGACCAAACTCAGTTTTGGTATATTTTTGTTGCGGTCAAAATTACTAAGAGATCAGAAATGACTCGACACAACCAACTACCACTTGATAGCTACTTCTACAATTCAAAACGAATTATGCTTCATTTACTATTGTTTTCCTTTTCCCTTTTTTGTTAATTTGAAAAAAAAGGGTCCAACCTTTGGAACCAAAGTTGCTAACTACCCACCATGCCCAACCCCCGAAAAAATCAAGGGTCTCCGAGCTCACACAGATGCCGGTGGCATCATCTTGCTCTTACAAGACGCCCAAGTGAGCGGCCTCCAGCTTCTTAAAGACGGAGAATGGGTGGATGTTCCCCCCATGCGCCACTCCATTGTGATGATCAACCTCGGGGACCAGCTCGAGGTCATTACCAATGGCAAGCACAAGAGCGTTGAGCATAGGGTGATTGCCCAAACTGACGGTGCTCGCATGTCCATAGCCTCGTTCTTCAACCCTGGCAGCGATGAGAAGAAAAAGTGGTACCCAAAATTTGTGTTTGAAGATTATATGAAGCTTTACGCAGCACTGAAATTCCAGGCCAAGAAACCGAGGTTCGAGGCCATGAAAGCCAGAGAAACAACAGCTCCCATTGCAACAGCTTAAGAAAATTTCATACCTACCTTTGCTGCTTTGAGTTGATCAAGGTATGGCTACAGTTAATCTATTTTACGCATTTTATTGGTGTGTTAAAAAAAACTCAAGTTTACTATCGGTCAGTGGTTTGATTTACTATTCTAAACAGTAACCAACGTCTACTTCTACGATATAATTTTATTATTATGTATTTTTCAATAAAGATTTGATCTTTGAATTTTCTATTTTTCAACGTCTACTTCAAAACTGGGTTTCTATAGGAAAGGGATGAGTATCATTGAATATTTTTCTCCGAGTATTTGAGTGGTACAGGTACAACTATTAAAAAAGTAGTTATAACTTGGAATTTGATTGATGAAAAAGCTGTTATCCAGTTATTATTTTAGAAGTTTGGGACAGTATGGAGGGCAGGAAATGCAACAATTATGATGTCCAATCTTGATATGTCGGTCTTGGCACACATATATCCAAGTGGTCGCCTTTCGAGTTGACGCTTGAAGAATCTTTGTTATGTAAGCAAACTAACTCTCACCCGCCATTTCTTCGTCTCAAATTTCGTATTTGTTTACTATGAACAGTTAGCTTGATCTTACCTCAATTAATGGAAGAGTTTTCCTTTTTCTTATTATAATTATCGATATTTAATCTATTGATTTATTAAAAATTTTATCTTTTTTTGAATACAGGTAGGCCTGTGACCTAAGTAGGCATAGTTCTAAATAAGCCCCTCATTATAACAATTTTCAGCTTAACCTCTTGTTTTTTTAGTTTAACTTTTTCATATAAATCTGTTTACTTTTATTTTATAGTCTTACTTGTTTATTCATATTTTTCTAGTTTTCATAAGACTAATAAAAAAGTAGTTTTCTCTTGCTATAAGCGGAGTTATAAGCAGTTCATGATTACAAATATGACACTACTAAATGTACCAACAACTCACATGTACATCACCCAACTCACCATTTTCGATGATTGGGAGGAGAACCAAGTGTGGATCCCCACTTGTCTTTTTATCATCTTCTTCAACACTTCTCCCTCCCATGTTTTGTAATCTCAACATGCGGCCCCCACCCAACACTGATTCAAATTTAAATTCAATTTAAAAGTTTAAATTGATTAAAATAACTTTAATAGAATAAATAAATGAAAAATATTTTAATAGAAAACTTTAATAATGAAAAAGATCTTAATAGAAAATCTTATATAGATAAAATTTAATATTATTTCAATATACTTTTAAATATTTAAAATATTCATATAGATAAATCATTATTTTAAACTAACTAATAGATTTTAAATAAAATATTTTATTTCTAAAGTATCCTTCTGTAACGTCCAAATTTATATTAAAATTTCTCAATATGTGCAACATAAATATAAAATTATTCAAACATCGAAGCTTTTAAAATAATTTAACACAGTTGCTGACTTAAAAACATAAATTATAAAATTATATATGTATGTATAATTAAATAAGTAAAAAATATAACAAAAATTTAAAAATAAATAATTATTACTTAATTATAAAAAAAAGAAACAAAAGACATAATGATTACATAATGATAAGAAAACTTTAATAAAATAAAAAAAACATAATGATTGCTTGGTATATTTAGACTCACCTTACAAATATGGTTGTGGCGTGTGATAATTGGCAAGTGATTAATGTGGTTAGCATGAATCATCGTGACCACCTTGGCTTATATCAATGCATAATTTAACTAAATCCTACTCCTTTTCTATATGGGCCATGGACTGACCATGCATGTCGATCACACTTTGTGGACTCCACAACCAATTTTTAAAACCATATCTTTAAATAAAAATATTAACCTTATTGGGGAATGACGATAAAAAGAGTCTATTGAAATTCAACGATCTCCATGGTCAATGTATTAAGCTTTCAACTAACTAATCGAAGAGGAACAGTTGTGATGAGAGAGTGTAAAGGAAGACTGAACAAAGAATCCATGAGAGAGATGTCAAACATCTTTTGTTGTTGTCCACTTTTGAAGATATCTGAATGTGGGTGATAATACATGCAATGACGAAAAGTATTAACACAAAGTAACGTATTGAAATGCGGTTGTTGAGGATCGAACAGAAACCCCACAATGGGATTTTTCTCATCATAATTTGTGAAGTTACCTTTTGCAAAAGCAGTTGCGGTGGATCTTTACATGCACAAGGAACAGATTTTACTGGCATAAAGTTTGCAGAAACCTACAACAGATTCAATGCATCCTCAACTTTCCTTGGAGCCACAGAGGAAGACAACTCAAAGCAACTACATCAACAGACAACGCATGCTTTGTCTCATGCATTTATGTCAATATTTAAGAAAATGGGATTTCTTTTTAATATCGATATTGATCATGATGGAATTTCCAGCTGTTGTCAGTATTCCAGTAATGAGGAGATTATGGATAAATGATCAATACCGTGTGGGATGAGGTTGGTAATAGTAGTTGATCAACATCAGCTTCAGATTCTGGTGAAAAAGATGAAGAGCACTTTAACTTATGGCACGATAGTAATAGTGAGCACTGAGCAGTTGTCTTGGGAGGAAACGGAGAGCATTGATAATATTTGTGAACACCAGTCATTAGGGTTGAAAAATCATCAATCGGGCCAGCTCTAGGCCCAAATCTACTCACCAAAGATTTTTGAGTCCTAAGTAGTTCAAACTGTCCCAAATTCAATTTCTTAAACCGGTTCGTCAGTCCAAACCAAATTCTAAGTCCATCTCAATCCATCTAATTTGGGTCCGAATACAAAATCAAACCTCTAAAACCTAACCCTACTCAACTGTCACTCTTATTCGATCTGTTATTCGACCCAATTAAATCTTATCGTTTGAGAGGTCTTCTTGTTTACACATTTTTATCAATTGTAAATGGGTTTTGGTTCTAGTTTAGCCAAGTGAAAAACTAGGGAGTTGTAAAGGTTACTCTTGATCCTTGAAAAAGAAAGAACAAATTAGTGAATTTGTTGGAAAATCCTAAGTGAGGAGCCTAGGTAGTGGATGTAGACTTCTTTGAGGAAGTTGAACCACTATAAATCATTGCGCAAATTTTCTTATCTTTATATTCCTTACTCCCTAAATTTCAAAAAAACCAATTCACCCCCTCTTAGCATATTTCGGTTAATCGATCGAGCAACCTTTACAACTGCCACGTCAGCACTTCCATTAAATGTTAATGGCAAGTGACCTAATTGAATGCATTTAAATAGTTAGGTGATATGATTGACAAAAATTCAAAAATGACGGTCGAAATGAAAAGAGGCTATAGGTAAGTGGTCAACAGTATAATTTACCCTAAATTTAATTATTAATATTTATGTTGAAGTTTAAACTTGAATTTATACTGAAATTTTTAACATCAACTAAAAAATAGGGAAAAAACTATTATTAATGTGAGCTAGTTGAGTAAATGTTTAAATGGTAAAAATACACTCTAATTTAATTTTTATTTATTTATTCTCATAATACACTTTAAAAAAATCTTATATTTATTCTTTGTGATTGTAATGATAAAAATATTTTATTTTATGTTATCTTATACAGATATATAAATTACAAAAAATAATATCGTTATATTTAATTTTCTTATTTTTATCTGTGACTTTTAATCCTTATTCAATTAAAATTTTAAAAGATTTCATATGAAATATTATAACTAACATAAAATAAAAGAAAATTAACGTAAACAAAATGTATTTTATAAACATATCTGGCATCATTTATCCTGAATATATCTTCTAAAATGATTTAATAATTCAATTTAATTTTTATTTTTAGTATTTATATAATTAAAATTTAAAATAAATTTCAAAACATAAATTAATATTTAAACAAAACCAAAAGAAAGAAAAACAGCAAACCTTTTTTACATTAAAACAAACAAAGGATTAGAACTGTTAATTAATATGAGCAAAGACATGGGAAAGGGGCAGGAGATTTCTATTCATTGATTATAGGCAAATCTTTACTATACTATTAAGAGGTTATATGATAAAACATAAAATATAACTAAAAAGAACCCCAACATCCTTGTAAATGTTAGAAAGTTTGGGATATAATAAGTCATTAATATTAAGCATTGGTATTTTCAGATAATTTAATATGTTTAATTTATGCAATGTATCATTCCTTAGTTTTTGGTTTGGCATGGTGGTTTGTTTAGCTTAGTTTAGATCGTCTCGAATCTCATTTTTAATTATGACCAAGGTTAAAAAATTGAGTTCATGAAGATATGTTCCTACAATATTTCTATAATAATAACTTATAAGCATGGGCGAACAAAAATCGATTCAATTAAAAAAAGTTGTTTTATTTTTAAATTTTGAGTTATACGAGTTAATTTGAGTTTTAATTCATGTTTTGAGTTGGAAGTTTGAATTTGAAAAGTTTAGCCGAGTAATTTGACAGTTTTACGATTTTGTCTCCAATTTACTTATTCTCTCAATTCTTCCTTCATTTTAATTATATATTTTTTATCAAATTTGAACCAGTCTCCTAAATGATTGTAAAATACTCAAGTATCTTCGATTAATCTTTTTGACAATATTTTTTTATAATTTAATTCTTCAACTTTGTTTGATTTCCTCATTTCTTCGATTCCTTCGTTTTAAGTCCATTTTGACAAAATTTTATCCACATGCTTCCTTATCACTATAGAATACATGTAAATTCAATTCTTATTTTTTTACAATAATTTATTATTTTTGTAATTTAGTTCTTTAACTTTCTATTTTATTAAATTGGGTCTTTTGACTGTAAGGTTTTTACGAATTCTTTCTTCTCGACAATTCATTGACTCATTTATACTTCCATCAATACTTTATCCTCAAAATGACTTTTTTTCAAATATTATAAATAAATTTTATAATTTATATTGAATTTAATTTATTTAATAACATTACAATGGGAATTATTTTTGATGAAATATATGTATATCTTATATGGTTAGAGAAAGTCGATAAATTATATTTGATCTACACCATAATATTATAAATAATTACAATTAAATTTTAAAAAAACTTGAACAACCAACGCGATTCGTTTTAAATTTCATAAACTCAATCCGACTTGAAAAATTATAAATAGGGTTTGAATGATAAAATTTGATTATCAACTTAATTAATTCAATTTTTTTACTCGAATCGCCTCAACTCAATCAAATACTCACCCTTACCTACAATATCATTCTTACATAAAAATAATGCAACTGATCTGAAATATAATTTTGCTAAACCCCTTTTTATTTTTCTCTTACAGCTTCCTTGGATCAAGATCAATTCAAACCGACATTGGAAATTTCTAAGTCCCTACGGGTCGATCTTTTCTTCTCTATACCACGTTTATAACTTCTTTATCTAAGAAAAAAAACTTATTTATTTGACAATTACGACGTTTGGCAATCCTGAGCTATATATATATATATATATATATATATAAAAGATAATATTTGTTCAAAGATCTCTAAATTATTTAACATTGAACGCTCGTACCCCTGACATTCTTGGTGCTCAAACTTGAGATATCGAAGAATAACAACAATTCTTTTATTACTGAGGTTGCTTGGTTCGTGCAACTATATTTATATGCTAATCACATTCTTTGCCAATAGAATCATTAGACTAAGTTATATTATTATATATTTGAAAAAAAAAATAGTTTAAACCATGCTTGAAACTAATTACATATTTGGATGATTTTGGGGATGAAAGTGAATGATACAAAGTTTAAGGACTAATTTAGAAAAAGGGTCATATTTTGGGGATGAAATTGGAATTTTCAAAATTTTAAAGACTAATTTAAAATAATAGTTATAGTTTAGGGATAAAATTATAATATTTAAAAGTTTAAGGATCAATATAAGATGAGGATTATAGTTTGAGAATATATGATGCAGTTAACTCTAAGTATTTCAATATTATTGTAATAGGGCTTAATAAGTGTCTAAATTATATCGTCTTTTACAAAATAGTGACTAAACTTTTTTTTGATTCATCCAGATTTTGAGTGTCTAACGTTACAAATATTACCGTATACTTATTTTCTAATTAAGCTTTAATAAAACACGTTTTATGTTTTCATTTAATTCGTTAAAATATAATATTAAACTTTTTTCATTTAAATTTATGATATGAAGATAAAATATTATTTTAATATTGATAAATATTAAATCCCAAAATTAATCCTAAACAATGTCTCTGCATTATTTTAATAAAAATAATTTTAACCTTTAACATGAACAACAAATCTTCGTTTAAAAATTTGTTCTAACATTAAAATTTTCGAAAAAAGCTGCGAGAGTCGGTGCACATCAGCACGCACAATGCTTTAACGTGGGTCCCACTCCTCCGAAAATCGAACGGCTCAGCCAGATAGCACAATGTCTCAGACGGCGACGATTTGTCGGTTTTTCTCCTCTGTTTTTCCATCCGTTTAAAAGGACAATAAGCTGAAATAAATTGATTCAGCGCCACGTTATAAATGAGCAATACGGAAGGACAGTTATATCCCTCTTCAGCTGCTTCGTGAACCTTGCGACAGTAAGGGGCAGTTTCGCCGTTTGAAGAAACATCCGTATGAGAAAACTTTATATCGGGTCCCACTCCCATAGTAGATTCAAATCCACCGGACCAGACCTCATCCACGCCTCCCAAGTTCGCGCGCTTTTGACGGTGACGATTTTTTTCAATTTAAAATATTTTAAAAATATATATTGCAAGAAGAAAAGGAGAAAGAGCTTTTATTGCCGTAACTTTCACTCTTATTTGTCTCTTCCGACTGAAAGTAAAAGAACATAAATACCCTCGTTATTCTGCACATATTTAATTTGGTCATCAACTAATGTTGGCAATACTATAATTTTTCCTTAAACACTGTAATTATTTTGAACAAAAAAAAATTCAGTAATAACTTTCACTTTAAAATTTGGTTAGGTAACATAATAAAATATTGATAAATTAAATTTACTGAATGATCCTGATAATTTAGAGAAATTTGTTCCTTTTTATGACCGAGTTCAAATAATAATATTTAAATAGTTTAAGATGTTAATGTATAATAATAATAATTTAATTAAAAATAATTAAACTTTCATATTAATTATAATTATAGCTTTTATTTTACATATTTACTAAAATTAAAGTTAAATTATATCACTCAATAATTAAAAGTCTACTAAAAGGCCTACTACACTAAAAAAAATCTGTCTTAGTCCCTTTACTATATGCTTAAAAAGTATGCATTTCAATCCAACATGTTAGTTTATTATTAATTAAATCAAAATATTGAGTTTAAATTTCTATTTAGTACGTATGGACTTGTCAATTTATAATTTAAGTTAATTTATTATTTTAAAAAATAATAATTTAATCTATATATATTTCAAGGTGATCAAATAAGGATGAACCGTTATTTTCTTTTAGCATATATTCAACTATGATTGGATAATTTTCAAAAATAAAATATCATTGAAAATATTAAAAAATAAATAAATTTTGAATAATATGAAAAATCATTAACAATTATGAAACAAGGAAATTAATAAAATTTAAAAAAAGAATAATTTTAAAATTCAAAATTCTGAAAATGAAAAATATTGCAAAATTTCCAGAAATTTTAAAAGTAAAACCATGAGAATAAAATATATGAGATTATTTTTTTAATATATATAATATTATATAAACTAACTTTTATAGCCATGCAAAATATTTTTCTAAATAAAAAAAGGTATGAATCAAACGATCTTGATAGTCAAATAATTGTTGTTATTTTTATGATCTCGAGTTCGAGCACCCGGAATGTCAGAGATGTAAGCATTTAATGTTAAATGATTAAGAGTTATATTTGAATAATCTTATACTTATCCAGATTAATAAAAAAAATTATCCTAATACCCATTGTTTTTTCACTTTGGAATACAATATTTAAGTTAAATTAATGATATTTGATAGTTTAAATTAAAATATTAATTTTGTAAGATATACATGGATTAAGATGTCATTTTCAATAATAGATGGATTTTTATATAGTAAACAATAGTTAATTTAGGATATTATTGTATTAGAATATATACTACTTTGTAATCACTTTAGCTTAATAGAAAAATATTATTGTGAAAAATAAAAAAAAAATAAGAAAATAGGAATGTATAAAATTATAGAAGGAAATAGACTAAATTATTTTAAAATAAAATAAAATTTGAAGACGGCTTCATTATTATTTTTTATTTTATCTTTAAAAAGTAATTTAAAATTAGTATTAATTTTAGGTAAAAGTGTAATTTTGCTCCTGTAGTATACTCAATTTATTACTCTCGTTCCTATCATATTTTCACACCAATTTAACTCTAGAAGTTACTCAATTGCATCATTCTATATCCTACCCTTATCTTAAAACTTTAAATTATAAACCCTAAATCATAACCCTATAACCTTTAAATCATAAACCTCAAACCCTAACTTAGAATTTTAAGTTAGAAACAATATATAAAATTATGTAATTAAATAAATTTGAGGGTTAAATTGATACGAAAATATAATAAGAGTAAAAATGATAAATTAGATATATTACAGGACAAATGTGACCCTTAAGCCTTAATTTTATTAAATATATATTTATCGATATTTTTTATAAATAAAAATATTTTTTATTAATCTAAAAAGAAAAGAAAAGAAAAGAAAAAGCCCATGGCGGTCAATAATTGAAAGAGAGTAGTCGAACTTGTGGGCAACGATGCCTTTTGACTAAAAGAAATTTCTATTATTGGTGCACCAAAACAGAACACAGAAGCTTACTGAAAAAAAAATCGAGGAGGAAATAATTTTAATTTAAAAAAATCAAATTGGAATATTTTCTTGGATTTCACTTTTTGTTTCTTTATAATCTCTTTCGTTGTTTCCACAAAAGAAAAAGATCCCGAAATTTTTCTCGTTTCACTCTTTTGATCGTCGTCGTCATTTGTTTTGAAATCGAACTATTTTTTTTAAAACCGGACAAATTTGCTTTGGTTTATGCCCAGAAATTAAACTTTTGTTCCTCATTGTGTGGTTTTTGATTGTTGTGATCAAAAGTAAGATACGGTTTCACAAAATTCTGTGCCGCATCCACGGATGCAAGATAATCGGCAAGTTCAGAACAATGTTGTGTCGAATCAATCCGCTGATAACGTTGAAGGTAGCACCGATTCTTTCTGCGCTTTTTGTTACTTCAAACCATACACAGATCTGATGCCGCTTCATACCTTTCCCCGTTATTTTTATATTTTAGAATTCCTTTGTTGTGATCAATTTCCATTGTGATCAAAGCTTTTAAATTCTCTTGGAAACGGTAAGTTTCTATTCAATAAATAAAATAAGCAACTTCGTATATTTTAATTTGTAAGCTGTTGTTCTTTAATTGGAGCTTCTACAATTGTTTTTATTTTCTTTCTTTTTTGTTGTAAACTGTAGTAGACAATGGTCATAGATTTTGTTTCAAAGTTCGTTACTTCAATTCTTAAATAGGATCAAGTTCTTTACATGCATTGAGATATTCTAATTTTGATTAGTTTCGAGATCTTTTTTTCTCTCTATGTTTTCAGAAGTTATTTTGCGGTTGAAATTTAATGATAATAATCAAGAGGTGGGTGTTTCAGACTCAGGCTCGTATCCTGATCGTCCTGGTGAACCGGATTGTTCTTATTATTTAAGGACTGGATCATGTGGTTATGGAAGTAATTGTCGTTTCAATCATCCGGCTTATGATACTCAGGTAATGAAGTCTTTGTTCATCTTTTTGAATTGAATTGCATTTACTGACAGATTATTTCAATATCAAAAGCCCTTGGATTCAGATTCTTATATACATAGATATTGCTCTACTGATGTATTGGTTGAATATGTTATTTTTTGGTGCAGGGTGGCCAATATCAGGAAGAACTCCCTTTAAGAGCTGGACAGCCAGACTGTGGGGTATTATTACTTTCTCACTTAAGATCAGTGATCTAAATTGCCTTTTCTGGTAGATGTTTGTGTTGCTATTTTTTGCTGGGGTATGTATCTCTCTCTCTCTCTAAGAAAAGGGAAGACACCTAATGTGGTTGTTTATGCAAATAGATGTTATTTAATTAGGAACATTTTTTTGGGAAATGAATATTGCATGGATAATCGTTCACTTGAACTGTGGAATACATAGCATGCATGTTATTGTGTACATGTGCAAGACTGTTAACATGATATGTGGCCATGGAGTTTTCTGATTGTGCTAGTCATCATTTTGCTGTTGTTTCTATTTTGGGTGGTGTAGTGTTAATGCAGATGTTTTACCAGTGGACAACAGGGACTATGATCTTCTTAATCTAACTAGTGTGCTAATGTTTCCTTTTAACCTGGTGAAGTGATGCAGAACTCTTTTTTCTTTCTTCTAAAGAAAACTGATGTTGTAGCTCAGGGTCATCGTTGATATGTTTGATATAGTGTTAAACTGTTTAGACATTATGTCTAAGCTCTCTCTCTCTCTGTCTTTTGTTTTTTGTTTTATATATTTTTTGTGATCAAGACTATCAAAGCATTTGTTTTAGAAAGCTTTTAATTTAGAAGTTTTCATTAACCTCCTCTGCAGTACTTTTTAAAGACAGGAGCTTGCAAATATGGATCCACATGTAAATATCATCATCCGAAGGACAGAAATGGAGCTGGACCTGTTACATTTAACATTCTTGGTCTTCCTATGCGTCAGGTTCTTTCTTTCTCTCTCCTTTGATGTGCTCACCTGACTTTATGTAGTCTCATGCTAGCTTTATATTTTTCAGGATGAAAAATCATGTCCTTATTTCATGAGGACCAGATCATGTAAATTTGGAGTTGCATGCAAGTTCCATCATCCCCAGCCTACTTCACCTGGGGCTGGCTTACCTGTAAATGGACCTGCGGGATCATCAGTTTTGCCACCGACAGGTGTGCCGTATGCTGGTGGATTACCCACATGGTCATTACCTAGGGCACCTTTTGTTTCTGGCCCACATTTACAAACCCAAAGATACATGCCTGTTGTTGTTTCTCCTCAAAACATAATTCATGCTAATGGCTGGAGCACCTACATGGTAAGTGAATGTTTCTTTTGTTGAGTAATGTTTATCAGAACTTCAGGCTTCAAAATAATGCAGTCAATAAAATCAATTTCTGCAAGGTGCCGTTATTCTAGGTTTTCCTTTTTCCATTATTTGACGGTGTAAAATGAAAAGTATATTGGACGGACTTCTGAAATTGTGAAATTTAAATGTTTCACTTGTCCTAAAGCAAGCTCCATAAAGTTCTCTGCAAGTGTAAACATTGTATTGATCTCCTTGACTTTCAATTCGATTTAACTTTAGATTGCTAAATTAAATGTTGTGTTTCCAAACACTGGATATGAGAATAATGCAAACCTTGGCATTTTTTAAAATGAAGTTGTACTGTCTTGATTATTAAGACCTGAAGATCGGTCCTATTGATTTTTCTGCTTTTGCTATGTTTTTTTGAAAGACTCGTTATATGTGTTTCTTCTTATCAGCTGACATCATTTAATAGTGTTCTGTTTTTAGTGTTCATGATGTTGCTACATCCCATATCCATAACATTTAAAAATGTCTTGTCAGTTGGCTACGAATGGTGCTAGTTAATGACTTGTTCAAACCGGAAGTGAATGTCATTAAGATGTTATGATAAAAATTACCTGGTCTCGATTCCATTCTTTTATATGAATTCACTTACTATTAGAAAATTTTCTTTTCATAATTGTAAGTGTTAGACACCTTAGATGTCTTCATCTTTGTTTACTTGTTGCTTGAGCTGCTTATTGGAGAAGTTCAGAGGGCATGTTTTCTTTATATATGAAATGTATACTTAAAATGATCAACTTTGTTTCAAGTATCTATTATCCAAAACAAACTTAATTGTGTCTTAAATGTGTTACTATATGTTTATTTTCAGAAAAATAAAAGAGTGCGTTGCTATGTATTCTGCAAATTTGTGTTTCCATATTTTATGCACATGTCTATCACCACAAAGTCACATAGATGCGACTCATGGTAGCTTTGCATATTTCATGTACATATCTGACAGTTCCCTGCATCTGCAATGCTTCACACTGCATATTTTTTTATTATTTATTTATCTCTTTTATATGAAAAGAAAAATTGTTCATGGGTAGTTCTTGCCGATTGGAATTTCTTTCCTTATTTTGCCACATTTTATTTTTCTTCGTTACTAATTTAACTCCGATCAGGGAAATATGAGTCCCGTATCTTCTGCTGGTGTTCTTGGATCCAATTATGCTTACAACTCGACGAATCCCGCAGAGTCTGGTTCTAGTGGACAGATGCTCTTGTCATTCACATCTGCTTCTAACTATCCTGAAAGACCTGATCAACCAGAGTGTAGGTATTATATGAACAACGGCACTTGCAAATACGGATCTGATTGCAAGTACCATCATCCAAAGGAAAGGGTTGCAGATTCAGCCATTAATAGTATTGGCTCTCTTGGGCTTCCTTCGAGACCTGTAAGTTTCGTGTCCATTCGGGTTAAACAGGAATTCATGTGCCCATTTCCATTTTATTCACTGTTCACTCTTGCCAAATATTATTTGATTTGTAGTTCTTTTGTATGTAGGGGCAAGCTGTATGTTATAGCTACAGTATGTACGGACTGTGCAAGTACGGGCCAACTTGCAGATTCGATCACCCTTTTGTAGGATATCCTTATAATTATGCTCCAACCCTTCCTTTACCTGTGTTCGATACGTCTCTCCTAGCATATCAAAGAATGTCTCCAGCAGTCCATTTGTCCGAAGCTCCTCCGCCATCAAGACTTCCCGATTGGGCACGAAACACCAACACCGTAAGCAAGAAACGTCAGAACTTGGAAACTAAGAATTCAGATGATCCATCCGAACAGGTTGCTTCTCCACCAAATTCATTGCAGACTTCTTCGAAAACCTCACAAGATTAAAACTGAGTCGATCCATGTCTTGATCATCTTTTTTAACTTGTTTTGTTTTGTTAATTCGGAACCTTGCAAGAAGACTTCCATGATACTGTACCTCCTTCACCCCCTTTCACCTGTGATCCGACAGTGTTGTAGGTTTTCATTTCCTTGAATATTTGAAATGTGCAAAATTCTGGGGGACAGAAGGCATTTTTTGTTTTTGTGGTGAATAAAACGCAGGTGAAAAGTTGTAAGATCCTTTTATCTCTTGGAGTTTATAATCGTCTCATGTTTGATGCTTTATGTTAGTAGACTATCCATATTGTCTACAAGTAATTAGTGTTCTAATGATTTTTTTAAATTATTTATATTAGATCATGCCATACCACCCGTATATAAATATTTATAAAATATTTATGTAATGGGAATATATATTTTCTAAAATAAATAGATATTTAGAATGAAAATATATATTTTTAACTTAAGTGATAATAACTTTAATTGTAAAATATGCCCATGACCACTTAACTAATAGGGGATTATATTTTGATCACTGCTTTTTCTATTTTGCCACTAAGATCATTTAACTATTCAAACGTTATCAATTAAGTAACATGCCATTATTATTTGATAGAATAACTAACACGATAGTTAAAAATATTGATATATTTATACATTTGGTCTTCATTATTTACACATCTAATCAACTATCATCGATTTTAAAAAAATTATGTTTCAATCACTTATGTTATAAATTCATTATATTATTAATTATATGGTCTTCATTATTTACACTAACAATAGAAACAGAACTTGGCTGAGTTTTGGCTTCAAGAAGGAGCTTTACTGGTAACAGAGATTAACGGTTCAATAATCAATATATAATGAACCGATAACGTAAGTTACTGAAACATAATTCTTTTAAAATCAATGATCAAAATTAAACAAACCAAAAATAAAAGACACCATCAATATTGTTTAGCCTTTAATTTAGTTTTATTTTTATGACTTTTATTAATTATATATAAGATTTTATATAAACCATTTTAAAAAGTAATATCCTTATGCAACCGTAAAACCATCAAATCATGTTGTAAAAATTACTCCAGATTAAACCCTAGCTCACAGTTCATCGATGCAGGCAACACAATGGTTCCTTCTTCCAATTCTTCGACTCCTTTAACCATTTCCTTATCTGGGTCTTCCTTCTTTTCTTCTACACCATACCCATCTTCTCGATTTTTCAATAGATCCGATTTTTGTTGGTTTCGCAGTTTCTCTGCTTCTTCTTCTTCTTCTTCTTCTTCTTCTTCTCCTTCTTCTTCTTCTTCTTCTTCTTCTTCTTCTTCTTCACGGGTAAATGTGAGTCGAAAGCATATTTCAGAGATTACCAATTTGATAAGAAGGGGCGATAACGATTTAGAATCCAAGATGGATGCCATGAATGTACGTCTTTCCGAGGTATCATTGAACATCATTTTTGGAACTTTAAATTACCAGAAAGTTTCTGCATTGCGTTTCTTTGATTGGATTCGACACTCCCATCCCGCGTTTTATCAGAACTCTGACATGATTTTCAAACCAAAACAAAATCAGTAGTGTACATGATTTTCAAACCATGGCTAAAAACACAATCTTTTTTGGCGAAATTATGGAACTTAATGTGGTCAAGATGTGCATGAGTGATGAAAACGAAATTCTGGTGAACAGCACGAGAGGGGCACCTCCCAATGTCAAAAGCAGACTTCAATTCAATAACATTTCAGGTCAATCCTAAATATGCTTTTGCATCCGCCGATGATGGTAGGTGATCACTGCTGTGGATTTCCATACACTTACTCTCTGTTTTTTTTTTTTGTATTTTATTTTTGGGTCAATCTTACACCTGGAATTTATGTTTTAAAAATTGTTATGGACTTGGCCATGTTTATAACACCCTTCATACACGGGTTTTTTAGGTCCTATACGACAGGCATAAAATATAATTGAAAAAATAAGATTGTCAGATTTTTAATTTAAGATCTATCATATTTACTAAAGTATTTAAGGAATTCGTTACAACGAGATGACGAGTTTGTTTAAATAATATTTTTTATTTAAACTCGTTACTTCGAGGTGAAGAGTTTTAATAAAATATAAAATTTTTATTAATTTTTATCACATCGAGTAAAAGTTTAAAAAAAAATATTTTTTATTAAAACTCATCACTTCGATATAATAAATTTTCATGCAATATAATAAATATCGTAGATCCCAAATTAAAAATTTTACAATCTTATTTGTCTAATTATATTTTTGGGCTGACGTATTGGGAAAAAACCCTTCATACACGTCTTACAAAAGCTTTGCTCAATGCACTTCTAGGCCCAAAACGGGCATTGACTCAATACTAGGGTTGGCAGCCCTAGGACCGAATGTGAATGTGATATGTCCTCATATTTAATTTACTCTTAGTACGGACGCACAACTTAATAGGTGTCAAATGAATCCTATTATTTTAGAAAAATAATTTAATTTAATTTAATATATAAAAAATATAAAAAATTTGTATACCAATTTTTTTCTTTCTAAAAAGTAATTAAATTTTAAACTTTATTATTAAATTTCTGAATCTATCACGACTCTTAATGTATAGCTATATCTCTCTCTACAAAAGTAAACGGTGCTACTGACCAAAAAACCAAAGATGCCTAACACGTCATCTTATAAGAAAACATGCTGGCTTATTTATATAGCTTGGTCTTGATTACATTGTTTTTTAAAATCTTTGTGTTTCTGTATAGGCTATAAGAGTATGAGCCCTGTAAGTTACAGTGGCCTTACATTATATCATGATGCATACTTATGTCTTTGTAGATGTGTATTTTCAAACTACGTGACACCAAATCTCATTTTTAGTGCCTTTATGTGTGTCTTGGATATGTATTGAGTAGATGACATTGTTTTCTTTCTTTTACTATATCTATAGGTATATTTATGTTATGAATACATATAAAATAATAAGATTATTCGTTTGACACTCAACTCATTAGTTCAACGTTCAGGATGTGTTTACGTTCATAAATACTTGGGAGCGGTTCAAGAAATACTATCATTGTATGTCAAATTCCAATAACTGATCTTTTAAAGTACATCTTTGATTTATATAGAGAGCATATATATTATAAACTCTATATCATATTCTAGTCGTAACTCTATTTTAATAAAACGATGACATAACACGATATACTAATAATTTTAGATCTCATAACTTGTATAATTATCCAACTCGATCCAAATTCGAAATAATTCATCAAACGATAGAGTTAGGCTCTAAATTTCTAATACTTCTATTTTTTCCCTCTCACTTTTTCACTTTTATCTCGATTTATCCCAAAAATTGTCATGTCTCACGGTCAATCACTATCATCGGAGCATCAAATATGCCCCACCACCGTAATGACCATTACCTCCACGGCCAGCATAAAAGGACGAGGATCGTCCTTCACTATGCCCAGGGGCGGATGCACTAAGCCCCATAGGGGCTAAGTGCATCCCCTTATTTAGGAAAAAAGTGAAATTTAGTATAACATGTTAAAGAAAAATGGAAAAAAATTAAAAATTTTGCATCCCCATTATTTTTAAGAAAAGAAATTAAAATTTTAGACCCCATTTATAAATTTCTAAATCCGCCACTGACTACGCCATAAACGATATTGTATTTCTCACTATTTTGGAGACCTCAAGAGTGATATATCAAATTATTGTGCACCGAAAATAGAGATGCTATTAAATAGTAGTTAATTATTTGTGTCATTAAATTCTGGAGCTAACAAACTACTTATTTAATGATAAATAATTTGTTAAATTTTCAAAAGTTCAACTATATTTCAAGTTTATATAATTTTATATATTTGAGATTTATTTTATTTTCCATTTTACTTTTATGAATCGACCTCTTAATAATCATGTAATAAAAAAAATTAATGTTACAATAGACTTGACTTTAATACAAAATAATAATACTACCAATTCAATTTGAACTTAATAATTAAAAAATCGATAAATTATTTCTTGAGAATAAAAATAGAAGAATTAAATTTCACATGCACAACAAGTACAATGATCTAGAGCACATTTTTAATTTTTTAATTTTATATATTCAATTTTTTAATTTAATTTCATATGCAGTTAAATATATATAAATATAAATATATATTAAATTTAAAATCTATTAATGTCATAATCAATATGTGCATGTGAACTTCAAACTTTAATATTTAAGTGCCCAACCATTGCGCCTTTATAAGTCGGTTGGTGTGAATGGATGTATTATATTTTGCCCGCATATTTACTTCTGAAAAATAAATCAACTGGACTAGGAATTTACTTTTTAATCTCGGTGCTGACACACGACAAGAATATACTTTTTTAACTTCATTAAAAAGGGGAATCAAGCCAGTTAAAATCCAGCATTACTAAATAATAAAGCTACTTGCATATTTGGTTTGTAATTAAGGAAAAGGTTTAATATATAAAAAATAAGTGCATGCCTGGAAACATGTTTTGATGATTAAAGAATTTTTTTAATTAAAAAGTATGTGTCTAATGTTCTTTCCGTTACACTTTTAAGAATAATACGTTAAATTTTATCGTTAAAGGACACGTGTCATCCTCATATTTTTTTTTGAAAAATTATTTTAAAAAAGAAACTAAAACTAAAATTATTATTATTATTATTTTTAAAAAGTCCCTATGTTTTCATTCTTTTCACAAATCAACCCAAATACTCCAAAAACCCTAACCCAAATTTCGAAGAACTCCACCCATCGATGGCGAAACCCACTACCAACCATCCCTAACTCAAAGTCCAGTGAAGCCCATCCCCCATCTTCAACCGATTTGCAAGACATTGTTTCTAGTTTTGTTCGTGACTTATAGCGATTTGAGGCTGATTTTTTACCGATGATCGATTTAAGGGTGATGACAAGGGACTTGACAGCTGTGGAGCCCGATGATCGATGGGTATGCGGCCTACGACCGATTTAAAATGTGATTTTAATCATATTCCAGTTAGTATGCTAATGTCTATCTCATATAACTGTTAATTTTTAACGGAAAAAACAAGTTTGTAAGGTATGAATAGTCAACTTGATAATATTATAACTTTTAGTAGTTAGAGGACTCAACAAAATATTACCCTATAATCCAGGGATCATTTCGTAACTTTCAATAGTTATGAGACAAAAAAAATAACATCCTATAGTCGAAGAATCATTTCGTAACTTTCAATAGTTATGAGACAAAAAAATAACACCCTATAGTCGAAGAATTATTTCGTAACTTTCAATAGTTATGAGATCAAAAAAATAACACCCTATAATCGAAGAATCATTTGTAAACTTTACCCTTTGATTAAATAGCTTGTCCTCTCGTTTTAAATTTTTCAGTTTAACCATCAGTATCCGATCTCTTGATTTGTTTATATCGATCGATGTATATATTATTTATTGTGTACTATTTTAAAAATATAACACTTTTCATTTAAATTATTAGAATATTTTTTAATTAATTAATTTTATTTATAACGTTAACATTTGAGTAGATGAAGTTACCTAAAAGATTCAATACCTCATTTTATTAAATAATTTTATAAATAATATACAAAATTTAAAATAGATTTTACGTGATACCATTTAAACTTACATGAGCTGGCATGAACCAACCACTCAATATATAAACATACATATATTGTATTCGACGCTTAAAATTATGAAAAACAACAACGGGAAACGCTAGCTCGTCATCTTCTTGGGAACACCCTTCTTCTCTTTTTCCCAGCTAGCTTCCTGCCCTTTATCATTTCATCTCCTTCTTTTGCGTTAAGTCCTCTTCAACAACAAAAATTCAATCAACCCCTCTCTTCTATTTCCTTGAAACCCGACAAGTTATGAGGAAGAGGAAGAAACACGATGTGCTCTTCAACAGTGATTTCTGGAAATGCAATCCGAGTTTCTCAAGCTTTTTTCTTCTCTTACGGAAACGTACTAAGGATGATCACGACCGGCCACTCGTAGGGCGGGCGTAAGGTTCGGGTTTCTTTTCGGCGGCGTACATGGGAAAGCCAGGCATCTCTTTCTTTCATGCTGTTTTCTGGGTTTGCTTCCAACTTTCTTTCCTCCAATTTTTACCTCATCATGAGAATTTAAAATATATATATGTAACCCTTGTTCTTAATATATTAAGCAAATTCATATTTTTGCATCCACATTCGTACATGATTGCAATTATAAAATTATATACTCTAACCAACTGATATTTATTCTCTGACATTAGATGGTATAAATTAGCACAAACAGTATCTTTTTAGTACGTTGGCTAACGAAATTGAAATTGGGTGAATGAAATAGTTTATGTTTCTAAAAAATGCAAAATAGTATGCCCTGCAGCTCCTAATAACGTAATTGGTTGGTTGATACAGTGTTTAAATCAAAGCTGACGATAATTTAATCAAAGTCGGTACAGTTCATCAGCGGCGGCGTCGCTTTCACTGCTAATTAATTCAACCTTTACCCACCTTAATTAATTAACATAAGCAGCCCCTTTTTATTAATATATTTGTATTTCTTTTAAATTTGAACTTAAATTATAAAAATATAATAGAAAGAGTAGATTATTATATATTGTCATTAACTAGGTTTGATAGGTACATTTAATTTCCATCTTGGGGTCCTGTTCATAGGTACATTAATTAAGCTGTAGGTATCTAG
Organism: Hibiscus syriacus; assembly: GCF_006381635.1. Lineage (NCBI taxonomy): Eukaryota > Viridiplantae > Streptophyta > Magnoliopsida > Malvales > Malvaceae > Hibiscus > Hibiscus syriacus. Next base: position 498,032 of record NW_024062700.1, read on the forward strand.
AAAATTATTTCTCCATCTCCGTATTGGTTTCCCTATGAACTAGTTTATTATATTGATAACAAATAAATCTAAAATACAAAATTGCCTATGTACAAAATTTAAAATAAAAAATTTATTTACAGATACAGAACTTTTGCTTTGACATTTTTAATTGTGGCGTTGTTCTGATAGGCGCACTGTAAACAATATTTGTTTACGTGTGAGAGTGTCGGATCCTATCAGAACAAGACTGCTTGCATTGCGCCCGAGGATCAATTTCTTTGACTTTAAATATCTCATGTTCATTTATCCCTATGATTGTATTTAGAAAAAATAACTGACCAAAAATACCTTATAATATATGATTTTAATTAACTTGTTTTGGATTTACCAAAATGACCAACTAAATCACAATGCGATCGATAATTCACAACGCGATCTCCGGTATCGCAAATCAGTTTCCAGATTCGCAACGCGAACTTGGACTATCGCAATGCGAACTTGGACTATCGCAATGCGATTTACATATTCGCATTGCGATAGTCCAAGTTCGCATTGCAATAGTCCAAGTTCGCATTGCGATAGTCGAAGTTCGCGTTGCGAATCTGAAAACTGATTTGCGATATCGGAGATCGCGTTGCGAATTATCGATCGCATTGCGATTTAGTTGGTCATTTTGGAAAATCTAAAAAAAGTTGGTTAAAATCTTATATTATAAGGCATTTTTGGTCAGTGAGATTATTTTCTCTTGTATTTATATATATATATATATATATATATATATATATATATATATAAACGAGCCGAGTCGAGCTAGAATATTGCTGAGTTTAACTCGACTCGAAAACTATGAAATGCAGCTCGATTCGACACGAAAACTCGCGAGCTTAAAATTATAAAATCTTAATATATTATATTTTTGAGCTATTCACGAATTTTTCGAGTCGAGTATCAAGTAGCTCGTTTCGGCTCGTTAAGAATTCGAGTCGAGCTCGAGTCGAGTCCATTCGGTCCGAGTATTTATCGAGCCTTGACCGAGTTGATCTCGAGTAGCTCTCGATCTGTCTCATCTCATTTACAACCCTAATCTTCATAAAAATAAATTAAATTATTTTCATAAAACAGGTTTAGAATAGATGTTATATTGTAATCATTTTAAATTAATAAGAAAAAATTAATATATAAATAATCACGTTTGATTAATATAATTATTTTTTGATAAATTATATATAAGATCACTCAATTATGAGTTTAATGATATATATATATATATATATATATGAACTTTTTAAAAGTTATAAATAGATTAATTAATTAAAATATTATTACAAATAAATTATTGATTGTTAAATATTAAACGAGAATAATGGTATGATTTGATATAATAATAATTTTAATCTTTAAAATTTATATTGTATATCAATTTGATTCTAATTTAAAATAGTTTATTAACTTTGTCAATTAAGTAGTCTTCGTAATAAATGAATTGTTATTGTTCATTAAGGAACCGGTTCGAACACCATAGATGCTAAAGACGTGAGCGTTTAATGTCGAAAGTTTGAGAATTTTCTTTGAACAAATACTATCTTGTACTAACCCAGATTAATAAAATAATAGTTTATTGACTTTAACATTTCATATTTAAAACTTTCACCATTGAAGTCTTTGTATTTATTTTAAATTACTTGTTATTCTTCCATAAATATTATATTACTATTATGTTACTTTTTTGTATAATAATTTAATAATAACTTGTTAGTATTTTATGATTGAATAGAAGTATTCAACTATTGCTTTGATTTGATGTGCTGGCTTATTTTGATAGTATTAAAAAATTAATAAATCGATAAAATTTTAAAATATAAAAAGTTATATTTTATTGAATTATTTCAAATTACGACTAAATTAATAATTTGTATAAGTTTTAAGGACTGAAATTATTAGTGTATTAGGTCACATTATGCATATGTTTTAGTTTTAATTTATAATTATAATTTAATTGAATAGTATATTTATAATTTTTTTAGAAAATAATAAATTTTATTTATCAGTAATCTTTAGAGTATGTGATTAAAAATTCTCAATTCACGCTTTTTTTTTATAGGTTGTGCATTTAATATTTATAATTAAATAATGTTAAAAAAATAATAAAACTTTTATTATTGAACTTATAATTAAGTAATTTGATCACAATTTTCGTTTATTACTCTAGCGACCAGAGTTTTGATGTGCACACTAATATTCTATCCGGGAGCTTCACGGAGAACAATATGCAAGAATGACCCACGACTACCTTTATCCTGAAGCCAAACTACAAACTCATTCCAATCACGTCTGCATAGTCCATCCTCCAATCCGTAGGACCATCCCCCCGCACAGCCTGCACAAATTCACAATTTAAAAACAAGTGATTCCTATCCTCCTCCACGCCCCTATCACACATCACACAAGCATGACAAACTTGCATTCCCCACATCCTCAACCTCGCTTTGGTAGACAATCGATCATCCATAGCCAACCAAGCGATGTAGCTATGCCTTGGACTAGTCAATTCACCCCAAACCACCTTGTGCCAAAACCCAACTTCCCTCCTACCACGGAACAACTCCCAAGCCTCCCTAACTGAATACGGCCCTAAAGGGCCCTCCATATAAAGAAAGCTAATCTCGAAGCTTCAAAAGCTTCCTCCAAACCCAACTATGGCCTTGGCGCAATTGAGATTGCCACACGCACACCCCCTTTAAAACATAAGAGTGAATACACGCAACCCATATTGAGTTAGCCCAAATCAACAACTGCCAAAGATTTCGCATCATACAAGCTTTATTCCAAGCTGTTAACTCCTTGATCCCCAAGCCCCCTCCTCTTTCGGGTGGCACACAACTTCTCAACTCACCCTCGCACCCCTCGCATCTCCCTCCTTCCCCTTCCAAAGAAAAGTGTTGCAAAGTTGAGAGACCTTCTTTAACCGACCGCTTAAAATAAACGGTATAATAACCCTCTATGAACAATCAATCCGGACTATTTAAGAAAAAAAATTAAATAACTTATTAAAAACGATATATAAAAATAATTAAATTATATATATCATTACCACTTTCTTTAATATATGTGTAATTATATATATTATAACAAAATTTTATGTAATTACATAATTTAACAACTAGATAAAATATTCAATGTGATACAATTTTATATAGTTGAATACTTTTATTCAGTCATAAAATAGTAACAAGTTATTGTTAAATTATTAAATTATATTCTATCATTGTCTTGTACTAACCACGTATTAATAAAAAAAATTAGTTTATTAACTTAGAGTGATTTTATATATATAATTGATTTGTCATGGTTATTTTTGGACGCCTTTTAAATGTGAAGCCATGATTGGTTGGTTTCGATTTGGATTGAATAATTAGAAATGTTTGATGTTGTTTATATAGTGGTTGATTTCCTTACTATACATGAACTTGCATTAAATTTTAACTATTACGTACTACAATGAACTTTATTTTTTTTAGGGGTATGTACAACAACAACAACAAAACCTTATTCTCATATGCAATGGAATAAGGGGGAGATAGGGTAGTAGGTTGCCCCCAACGTCAGGTTGAGAGCAACTTCTGTGAAAGACTTCCGACAATAATAAAGATAAAATACAATGCATGTATAAATAAATAAATAAATAAATAAATACATAATTGAAACAATCTTCATATGCAGTTTTCATATGCTCGTCTGTAATGGGGTAATCCCTGCAAATAAATCCCTGCGTAAAAATTTGTGCATATTACAGAAAACGTAAGATCCAACTAAAATTAAAAAGAGGAAACCTGATATATGCTTCCCCCTCTGAACATAAATTAAACTCGATGAAGTCCCCATCTTAGAGGAACAAGAGCCACCAGTGCCAAAACCAACTGACTCCATGTGCCCAAGTTCATAATCCTATGGGATGATGAAGTTGAAGGTGAAGAAGCAGTTCCCTTGGAGTCTGCTGATGGAGCATCTGCAACGGGGCTAATATCAGGGGCCGGGGGCAGGAGCAGGCATTGGAGGTACGTCCGTACCGAAGATCGCCTCCGGAAGAAGTGCCTTATCGACTTGATATATTGCTACAGGGCCAGTCGAGTGTACGGCGCTGGTGACTTTTGTTTTGCTCCATCCTGAATCGAGGTGCACAGTGCCGGAATTGTCTGTGAAATTCAAAGTGTACATGCCACCAGCAAGCGTACTAATAGGCCCTTTGCCGCTGAGGTCAGTGAAGTCTGCAAGGGAGTAGAATTTGGGCAGGGCATGGAAAAGAATGAGCGATTTAAGTTGGTCGTCACTGAGATTGGATAAAGAAGGCTTCTTGAGGGCCTTAAAGGCACTGTCCTTGGGTACGAAAATCGTAATGCCTTGTTCAGTGTTGTTGGCTTGGTTTTGGAAGGTATCCATGACTTTAGTGGATTCAAGATAGTTGAGGAAAGTGTGATATGGACCAGCCACAGAGAGCAGATAAGTGAGGTTTACATATACCGGTGCGGGTGCCGGTGCCGGTGCCGGTGTCGGACTCGGGCTCATCGTGGCAGGAGCCGGAGGACTAGCAGCTTGACCATATGCCAAGGAGGAACATAAGATCAACACAGAAAAACAAATCATAAGAATCCTGGAAAACTCCATTTTCACCCCAGAAATTTGGTTTTGCTTTAGGGGGTGACCAATCTCCAAATTCCTACAAGAATAAAATCTTTCACAATCATAGTTGCAGCTAAATGGTGAAAACCCCCATAAATCTACATTATGAACAAAACCAACAAGCAATTCCATCTTCTGTATAAACCAAGTAAGCATTATAAATAAAACCAAATCTACAACTCTCTGCAGGAATGTAAAGTAATTAAAAACCAGATCATGATTAGCTCATCCAACAAATCAAATAATGAACATTGACGTTTGGAGATTGAAAACCATAAACTGAATTTACATATATGGTCATTTGCTTGTTCTTGAGCTCCTTCAACAAATTACTACTTGAAACTTTAACAAAAGGAAAATTACAATGAGTGCTGACAAATGCAGGAAACTAACCTGACTAGAGGAACCCAAAGAGAAAGTTTGGTGCTTTGGGTACCAATGTAGCAGATTGAAATAATCTGAGAGAGAATATAAAGAGATTTCTTCTTCTTCTATGATATATAAAAATACAAACAAAGAAATAAAGTAAATTTGTCGATGGGTCTACGATCTGTGTTGGTTTTATCCATATATACCAATTCCTAAGATTTTCTACTAAATTAAATTCTTCTAATATTATTTACTGAAAATAATATTTATATATAGGATGATTCTGCCACGCTCAACAAATACAGTTGAGTATCACTATCGATGAATATCATTGAACACTATTAATTTAATTTATAAGAATTTAAAATTTTAAAAGACTCAATATATAATTATAATTTAGTTAAAATTTTAAAGGTAAATTATTCAAAATAAAATATTAATTACATTATTTTTATATTTTTTTTATAATAATTGAAAAACCCTAAATGGTTTTTCCTTATTAAAATAATTTAGCTTTAGATTTTAATTAATTTATAATTATACGTTAATTCCTTTAATATTTTATTTTTTTATAAATTAAATTAATGATGTTTAACGATGATCGTCATTAGTGATACTCATGGATGCTCGTCGAGTATGGTAGAATTTTCCTTTAATTGTGATTCCACTTCGTAGAAAGTGTGTTTCACTAGTTATGGCTTTGACTTACATGGCATAAATCGGTAAAAAGGATAATTATCGGTAATATCTATTAAACATGTAATGTAATATATGGATTTTAATTTCCTTCAATTGTATATATGAATTTCATGATTTGAAATATGATTTATCGGTATAATTATCGGTATTAATTCATTGATTAATTGATTTTGATCATATACCATAGAGATTCATTATGAGATAATTCATCCCAACTTCATTCATAAAGTTAAGATTAAAACCATATACTTCACTCCACTAAGCCAATTAATAATTAATGAAGGTCATGCGTCACACATTCATCAGATAAATATTTTTTTTAATGATCCGTTTATAAATGAGAATAAAATGAAACGTTAAGCACATATTTTAACAAAAACAAAATTTTAACCACTTAAAATTAATAAAAATAATATATGTTTTTTACGTTTATTGTATAATTAAGTCTTTAATTATTACAAAAGTTTGTGGTAATTTATATAATTATTAACATATGTGTTTACATAATTAGGTGGAATGTCAAATGCCACCAACTTGGTAATGCGGTCTTGTAATTCAACCCTGATTTTAACTAATAAAATCCTTTGGATTAACTTAATCAACAACTTGGAGTACGTGTTTGGTTATTGACAGCTCCTTCCCTCATAAATCTCAATTTTCATTCGTTACTCATAAAAGCCGTAGATGCAAAGCTTTAATCATGCCCAATCATAATCCATACGATTCTTTAAATTGATTCAAAGCTTATGCATAATAGGATTTACCAACTAATTAATCATATTATATAAAATAATAAAAATATATTATTAGTTCACCTGTTCAAAAGGGCATGTCCCCAATTTGCATACGCATTATGTTAAAATGAAATGTACTATATATATAATAGTAATAATAATAATAATAATGTAAAGAAGAATTTCCCACAAGCATTCTTTTATTGCTAGAAATAAATTTAATAACAAATGATTGATGCAAAGACAAGTATGGAACAAGAAGAATATGAAGAGATCAGCGTCATTACCAAATATGTTCCTAAAAATGGCTAACTCTGCCCTTAAATTGATAGCGAATATCTCACTCCAGAAGTAGCAGTTGAAAAAATGTCGACAGGCTTTTTTAGTGAATAAATATGATATAAAATAGGATAAGAAAAATTGAGTGAATGGAAGGGTGGTAGCCCAGTCTTTGCGGATGTCAAATGTATAGTTGATCTCCAAGGGGCACTTCTGGTCATCATCAATAAACTGAAACGAAACCTGCCAATTGATTCCATTACCCATTTTGACATGTATCAAAGACGTATGTTTTCTTTTTAATAAAAACATGGAGCTGGGAGTAACATAGTCTTGAATAATATAGCTACATCAATTAATTAATATACAATTCAGCATGGCCTTGTATCTCGCTAAACGTTGCCAAGCAATGCTATGTTGAAAGGTTTATATATCAAATTCAAACGATTACAATTTTTGTAAATTGAAAGGGTTTGTGGCAAGTATTCGGAAGATATGACGATGTGGTGGATTCGTTCATAGCGCGCAAACGGAGTAGAAAGGGGAAAAGGTTCGGCTTCATAAGATTCACGCAAAACTCCGATGCTAAAGAAGCCATGGAAAGATTGAATGGATATAATTTATATGGAACCAGGATATATCAGTTTCGATGGCTAAGTTTGGAGTAAGACAGTCGTTTTGGAGGAAGTCTCGGTCGGAGAATCGGAGACAGTCAGAAACCGACATAAGCATCAAAGGGAACATAACATCAACTGAAGGGAAGAGAATTTTAAACCATTTTGATCGAGGAAAAGAAGTGACTCAAACCAGCAAATGGAAAAAGGAAGAACCTAGCTCTCAGAATGTTAATAAGATAAGAAGAGTTGAAGGTTATGTTGAATTAGAGGAACTGTGGAAGCTTACAAGGTACTTGGTAGGAGAGATGGCAATAGTATATAGTGCGAGGAGTATTCAGTTGAGATTACATGAATGGGGTCTTGGCGAGATTAAAGTTAGAAGACTTCGTGGAAAAAACGTTCTTGACAGAAATTGAAGATGAAGAATTGTTTTTGCTTCTGGAAGATTTACAATGGTCTTACTTGAAGAAAATATTCAGTGAGGTTAGATTATGGTCAGAGAACTTAAATCAAATAGAAAGAGCAACATGGTTGGAAGTGGCTGGTATGCCATTGCACTTCTGGAACTGTGTTACCTTCAAGAGGGTGGCATAGCTTTGGGGTAAACTAGAAGCACTTGGAGAAAATACAGACCGTTCCAATGATAGTGAAAAGCTCAATATTCTAATACGAACAAATCATACGAGAAAAATTGATGAAATGGTTGAGATAGAAGTAGGAAACATAATATTTAATATTAGAGTGGTAGAAGTGGGGTTTTCAGAAACGCAGATCAATCCACAAACCATATATTTGCAGAAGGAAGGAAGGTGCACTGAGGGAACTCTCTATGAAAGCTCGTCCGATGCATCTTTGGAATCTGACCGAAAAAAAAATTCAGAGATAATAGCGGGAAGAACGAGACAAACGGAGGACAAATGGGAAGGAAACTAATAATGGGGGAGACATGAAGGAGCTGGATGATGTTAGGCATGTAGGGAATGGAGTGTTAAAGGATAGAGACGACTGCATTCAAAAAAGTTCCCATGATAAAGAAAAGAGCACGAGAACGACAAAATAAAATCTGATTTAAAGGAAAATGATAACAGCACGTTAAAGTTAATCAAAGAAAATTGGGTCAAAGTAGTGGTAGAATTACAAAATGTGCGTGTTAGACTGGTTGGAGAGAGTGAATTAATAGGGGTTTGTTATTCAAATGTGATTGGACTAGTTGGGGGAACTATGAAACTAACTTCTCGGGTTAGTGAAGATTTACATTGTATGGACCTTCAACTCTACAAGGTTTTAACGCAGATTCATTACATAGTGAGCCCTTCACCAAGAAATCATCTTGGGAAGAGTGTGGATATGGATATGTAAACAGAGTGGGGGATAATTTTGACCCCACGAAAGGGTGACTTTCTCCGTTTGTGTATTGCCTTGCTTGAAAGGAAGTCTTTTCATGGGTGTTTGGAACATCTCGATAGCCCAGGAGGTATTTTATACAAGATAAACAAAGTGGGAAGATTCTAATGAGTGGCTAACTCAAGTTTTGGGTGATGAGGCAAATGGTAGTAGTAGATTTGGCTGAACTAAAGGCTTGCGTTAGATTATAAGTTGTCTTGTTTTTGCTAGTTTGTTTTTTATGGTTTTAGGTTTTGTGGCTTCGAAATAATGGTGTTTAGGAGTCTCGTTTTTGTCATTTTTTTAGAGATTAATGGTCTTCTTGTCTTGTTGTTGTGTGTACTCTTTTCCTCCGTATAGGATTAAGGAGACTTTTAACGAGACACACAATTAGACTTAGGTGTATGATTTAAATCTATCTAATAAAATCTTTTGTCAAGCAAAATAAAAGAAAGAAAATCCGTGTTATGTTTTCCAAATTTTAAGAGATAAATTGACCAAACTTGCTAAGTTCAAGAGGAATTTGACTGAAAGAAAAGTTTAAGGGCCAATTTGATTAGACTTGTCAAGTTTAGGGATCAATTTGATTGTGGGGGGGGGGGGGAATTCAAGGGCAACTTGACCAAAGTTGCCAAGTTCGGTGGTCTATGTTTTAAAGAAAAATAAAATAAATGATTGATGCAGCCTAGAAAGAAGTTGGTTGAACAAACCTTTGATTTTGCAGTATATGATCCTCTAGCCAAAAAACCATAAGGGTCGGTGTAGTGGCGGATGCATTAAGGTCCCGTAGGGGTCAAGTGCATTCCATTATTTTGGAAAAGTGATTAAATTTAGCTTAATGTGTTAAGAAAAAAAGAAAAAATTACAATTTTTGTATACTTATTATTTTTAAGAAAAAAAATTAAAATTCTGGACCCTCATTTTTAAATTTCTGAATCTGCCACTGATCTGTGTATGACTTTTTTTTTATTTAATTAAAAAAAAACGATCTGTGATGGTTGTTAACTTCTTTCAATATTATTGACTATTAAACTATGATAATGCATTAGACTGGGGAATATTTGTCTATAACCCTATATTGTAAACAATTTTGAATTACTTCGATCGCATATTATTCGAAGGCAAAAATCCCCCCCCCCCCAATAAATAACAATATTCTAGTGCTTTCCTTGTGCTTTAAATATCAATATTTTAAGATCATAATTCTTACAATATTTTTAAATAAAATAGATTATTAAAGTAAAAAAAAAACCATTAATTTCAAAGCTTTACCTACCAGCATACAATCATAACCCAATCACTTAGCTCAAAGCATATCAATTGTGGCCTAATCTCAAGCTTGCGTTCATATATAGTCGCCATGGCCTTGTTATTGTGTTGGTATCGAGCCCTACATTCGTGCAACCAATAACCAGGCCCTACGAATTTGGATTTGGTTTGAAAACTTTGAATGACGATTCAACAATATTTTATGATCTAGGCATTCACACATAATCATATGATAGTTAATCATAGGCACACCATTCGTGAAAAAAAAAATTCAAGCTATATTTGGCTGCTCTTCTGTCATCCATGACAGCATCCTGGATAAACCGAGCATTTGGGAGGAGGAGGACGATGATGTTCGGAGGTTCACTTTTCTCCTTTGGTGCCCTTCTCAACGGCTTAGCTATAAACCTACTCATGCTTATTATTAGTCGGGTATTGCTAGGCTTTGGCATTGGATTTGCCAATCAGGTATACTTATCACCATATGTTTCGTTTGGATGTCATATATGTTTTTGTTTGTATATCTGAATTAATTTTATTTGCAGTCTGTTCCGATCTACTTATCCGAGATAGCTCCCTTTAAATACCGAGGAACATTGAACATTATGTTGCAATTGTCAATCACCATTGGAATATTAGTTGCCAACTTGTTGAACTACTTCACTGCTAAGATCGAAGGTGGCTGGGGTTGGTGAATAAGCTTGGGTGGAGCCATAGTCCCTGGTTTGATCTTTCTCTTTGGTTGTTTGTTCCTCTCCGACTCAACAAACTCGTTGCTTGAACGCAACAAATTGGAAGAGGCTAAAGATCTGCTGAGAAAGATCCGTGGCATCGAGAATGTTGATGAAGAGTTCAAAGTTTTGGCAAAGGCCAGTGAGGCAGCCAAGTTGGTTCAAAGCCCTTGGAGAGATATTATAAGCAGGAAATACAGGCCTCAGCTCACCATTGCTATCTTGATTACATTGTTCCAACAATTAACCGGAATGAACGTGTTCGTGTTTTATGCTCCTGTTTTGTTCAAGAGCATGGGATTTGGCAACAACGCTTCCCTTTTGTCCTCACTCATCACTAGCATTGTTAAGTTTTGTGCCACACTTGTTTCCGTTGCCACCGTCGACAAGTACGGAAGGAGGACTCTTTTCCTCTCCGGTGGCCTTCAAATGTTTATTTGCCAGGTAATTATGCCTATTTCAGTTCACCAGCATTTAAGCATCTTGATTTTGCTTACTTGATTCATTAAATTTTTTCTTTTTTTCTACTCGGCTTGTGATGACTATTTCAATTGCTTCCAAATTCGGTACGAGTGGGAATCCGGGTCAACTTCCGCTTTGGTTCTCAGTTATCGTTGTGGTAGCGATGTGTTTTTACATAGCCGGTTTTGCATATTCATGGGGTCCTTTGGGTTGGTTAGTTCCCAGTGAGATATTCCCGCTGCCCAAAGTATTACGGTCGCAATCAACATGATCTTCACATTCGCCATTGCTCAAGTCTTCACGGCAATGCTTTGCAACTTAAGTTTGGACTCCTTATCTTCTTTGCATGCTGTGTGGTGGGTATGAGCACTTTCATCTATAAGTTATGGCCCGAGACAAAAGGAGTCCCCATTGAAGAAATGACCATTGTTTGGAAGAATCACCCTTATTGGGGCAAGTATGTCGAAGATGGCAAATCTTTCCCAAGCCATGAAACGGACGCAAAAGTTTAATCTTCTTTTAGAATACTTAGATTAGATTATCGATCAAGTTCTTTCAGCTAATTGTTGTTTTTTATTTGATATTAGTTAGAACAATTTTTGTTTTTTCAATTCAAAGAACGTATTTACATTGAGCAGGTTCAAAACTTAATAGAAATTATGTAAAATGATTTGAAGAGGTGCAATTCAATTATTCGAGCACAATGTTTGTAGGGGTGTATGTGCATTTATTGTCAAATGATTAAAAAAATCTTTCAAATAGACACTACCCAATAATGGAACAAAATGGGATGAATAACAAAGCATACATTGCAAAATCTATTTACTTCATGTATGGCCATTCACACCACATGCATAATACACTTACCGCTATATCCCCTAAAAAGGTATCACCCTTAACCCCTTGCACTCTCAAACACTACATTCAATTCTCCAGAACAAAACCATTTTTCATATTAAGACTGGAGATGTGCAGAACTCACAGATCACTTTTGCATCCTAAGCTTGTCTTTAACCAAAACCAGTTTTCTAGGTAGCAATTCCTGAACCATGAGAAAAATCAAAATGTGTAAGTTCAATCTATGACCGTATTGGCGAAAATGAGCAAACAGAAAACTTTTTACATAACAATAAATCAGTAATCCAAACTCGAGAGCCTAAGTACTTTTACATAGTTCAGTCATAAAAGAACTTTGAAATGCCAACCAGGACTCTTGATATACACATTAGTAAATGAATGAATCATTTGATGAATATGTTCAAAGTTGTCTACCAGAAATTGTAACAGTAAACAACTATATTCGATTAATAAATGACTTGGTGATCATGCTCCTAGGCTGTCTATTAGCCTTAATAATAAACCTGGCAAGCACATCATGCAGCTACTGAGAAATGAAACATCATATAAAATAGGAATGTGCTGCCAAGTTTAAGAGCTATGCCCAACGAAAAATAGCTAGAAGATTCCTCATACGAATTTTTTTAAGTTATGTGCTACTAAACTCCAACGAACCTAAATAGTAAAGCATTTAGCAGGAATTTCCTCAAGTGAAAACTATAGAGATGTATCAGGACGCTCGTAACAAGACTTACCTATATTTGCTTGTCGCTTATTAACACTATAACCACCAACATAACCAGGAGAACTTTTACCCAAAACATCAGAAGTGGAACCGCCAAGTCCATAGCCAAAGGAACCAGAAACATCTGGCTCAGACGTTGACGATCGCCTAGTGGCATCCCCATAAACTGAAACACCACCATAAAGGTCTGCAAAGGCTCCATCGTAACCCCCATTTGATGTTGGCGCCAGGTTATTTCTTCCATGCCCTGTTGTCCCCAAACCGAAGCTGTTATCATTACTTCCATAGCCAAATTTAACACTATTGCTAGAAACATTATTCCCCTCACATTGACTGGATATTGTAGAACCCCAATTTATTCCACTGGTTCCAAAGTAATTTCCTCCAATACTCCCACTTCCAGATCCCATATATGCACCGGGACAAGAAACTTTTTTGTTATAATCATGTCCACCGTTTCCCCAAAGGTTTTGGGTAACTGAGCTGAAAAAGGAAGTATTACCTCCGCTACTTCCATCGTACCCAATAGGTCTACCAAATCTATTTGTATCACCAACATAGTAAGGGTTCAACCCCCGTCCATAGCTCATATTACTAAAGTTTGCACCATTTCCAAAAGTTTGATTTAACCCGGGTTCAATGTCCATGCCCATTCCATCACCAGAACCGAAAGGAGGAAACCCACTTCGGCCACTAGTAACCGGACTGAATCTTGCATCCATCCTAAGTCCATAGCCTTCAACATTGCTTGGACCATATCCCTGACTGTAGCCATTAAGGAAGCTGTTGATCCTATTCACATCATAGTTATATCCACAAAGGGGGCTATGATTGGGACTAGGTGATAACTCTTTGGGAATTGCTCGTTTAACCTCAACCATTTTACCATTCAGTTCATGAAAATTATTTAGCAACACCTTGTCCACTGCCTCTTCTGAATCATAAGTGATGAACCCAAAACCCCTAGGCCTTTGGGTGTTGTGATCATGCATCACCACAACATCTGTGATATTCCCGAACTGATCAAAATAATTCTTAAAATCACTTTCTGTAACTGTAGATGCTAAACCTCCTACAAAAATCTTTCTCGTGCTGCCTGGACCAGGTGAACCATGGATGCTACTAGTGCTTCTACTCATAATGCTCTGATCATCCCTGGGAACTGCCTTTTTTGCCTCAACCTGAGCATAAGTAACTCGGTGGTGAAAATAAAACTTAAACAACACAAACTCTTTGAGCTCAATACAAGTAACAATACTAATCAAAGAGAATATAAATCATAACCAACATCATTGCAAAGAAAAAAGATATATAAGAAGCGTTATTACTCAAGAATCAACTTTGAAATTTGGTTGGACAAGAAACCAGGATGATAGAAATTCCTAAGGAATTTAAGTTTCACCTCTAGCTTCAATAACCTAATAGCATTGATTAATAGTACATTGCACAACATAATCTAAAACAGTGTGCTTATAGATTAATAACCCACCATCCTGCCATCAATGCTGTGTTTCTCCTTGATGACTCTCTCAGCAACAGCCGGGTCTGCAAAAACAACGAAACCAAAACCACGAGCTCGTCCCGTTGCTCGATCCTTCATGATCACTGCCTCCATCACTTCACCAAAACTACTGAAATACTCCTTGAGACGCTCTTCATTTGTGTCCCAAGCTATCCCACCAATAAATAGCTTTCCATTCTCAAACATTTTTTTCTACATTAGTATCATAGAAAGTCAATTCATTATTGAATTCAATACAATACATAAAAAGATTAGTTTTCAACAATAAGAACAATAGACCGATCAAAAACCAATACCAACCCATTCCTTTTTAGGTGAATCAAATTAATAATAACACATCAAAGGTGTGCCTTTTATTGACTATACATAGCAATCCAATCATAATAATGAAGATACAATTCAATACCTTCATTTTAACAAGAATAATCCGATGCAAAAAAAGTTTTTTTCCTCTGTGGTTCAAAATTATAAAACAAACAGCTCTTTCCACGATCAATCAATCAACCAACCCAGAAATTAACTTCACCTGAACTCAGAAATGAAAAGGAAAAAACCAAAAAACAAAACCCAGATGGTTGATAAGTCGATACAGCTGCTGAAGTTTTGGGAAATTCAAGCAACAGATAAAACAAAACAAACTAAAACAAAAACTCAAATCCAGAATCAGATTCAGCAACAACAAAAAAATGACCCACCAATTAAAGGAAACCCCAAGTGCCAAATCTGACGAGGAAAACTAAGATCTGAGAGGAGGCACGATAAGAATAAGAACAGAGGAGGTTAATTTCATCCTCCTCTTCTACTTGCCTTCTCCCTTCAAATAAATATTCCCTTATAATGGTAGCCTTTTCTTTAAAATAATTCCAATCTTTCTTTTCTTTTATACCCAAAAATGCAAATTCAGTTACAAATATTTATACAAATTGGCAATGCGCAAGCTTTATTTAGGGAGGAAGATGAAGAATATAGAGATGTTTTGGAAAAATATATACTTATAAATAGAAAGAGACTCTAGAAAAAATGGAACACGACCCTTATTTTCTTCCTTAATTTGTCTTAAAACGAAAAGCTTGCTTTTAAGACAATTTTACGTAAAAATACGAACTATGTTTAAATATAAATTTTGATTGTTGAACAAAATATATTAAAAATAAGGGTAAATTACACCATTTTTCACTAAACTATTCTCTCTCTCCTATTTTCCTCACCCAAATTTCAATTTAATCAATTTGCTCACTGAACTTTACGATCGAACCATTTTGCTCACTCGACCGTTTTCTCTCTAACAACTGATGATGTGGCTTTTTTATTATTTAATATAAATTAATTAAAAAATAAAATAAAAACATAAAGTGGTCGGATTCCACCGCCGGCCACCGTCGACTGTCATATATGGTGGTCGTTCGGTCCTAAAATGGGATGGGTTGCTTCGCCTCAACACCTTTAGCCGACCTCCATTTTTTTGGAACTTGCTCCAAAGTCTACGAATTTGAGATTGAAAGTGAGGAAATTGAAATATTTCAGTCCAAATTCATGGGGTTTGGGATATTTTCCAGTAAAACAACCACTAGATTCGAACTCAGGGGGTCAAGACGAACCGACCATAAAATTTGGGACCGAACGGACACCATCAGCGGTCTACAGTGGCCGAAATGAAAATGACATAGTGGTCGGCGAAGAGAAAATGAATAAGAGAAGGAAAAAGGGTAAATTACACCATGAGTCGCTGAACTTTACTCTCTCCCCCTATTTTACTCACCGAAACGACATCGTTTTGGAGTATATTTGAGTTTTTCAAAATGGCGCGGTTATGATGTATGTGTCACGTCATAACATCGTTAAATAGTTAACGGCAGAGTGAGCAAAATGATTCAATCTGTAAAGTTCAATGAGTAAATTGATCAAATTGAAAATCGGATGAGGAAAATAAGAGAGAGAATAAAGTTCAACGAGGAATGGTGTAATTTACCCTAAAAATAATTATAACGTTAAATATATTTTTCTTAATTGGAAGGTGAAAAGGCAGTCAAAAATATGGTAAAAATAATTATAACATTTCATAATTAAAACCTTTATTTCTATACGTGAAAAATGTACTTCTTACTATTTATATTTTAATAAAACTTTAAATTTCATAAATTGAAATAGTTAATTAATTATAATTGTTTGACAGATTCAAATTAAGAATTAATCAATTAAAATTGGACCTAC
The DNA here is from genome assembly GCF_006381635.1 of Hibiscus syriacus. Classification (NCBI taxonomy): domain Eukaryota; kingdom Viridiplantae; phylum Streptophyta; class Magnoliopsida; order Malvales; family Malvaceae; genus Hibiscus; species Hibiscus syriacus. The sequence continues at coordinate 514,549 of NW_024062700.1, forward strand.
ATAGTTTGTAAAGAGTGTAGGTTGATGTGTCAATCATTCGGACATGACGCACACCACGAATTAGGCCATTCACATAAGATAGTTCTTTAAATTACATCTCCATAATCTCAACAAATAAAAACTAGAAAGACCAACATCTGAATCTGATTTGGATCGCTTCAACCATAACTCATAAGCAATTGCTTCTTGATCAAGAAATGAACTCATATCGGCAATTTTCGTAACCTGCAGCAGGAATTATGGCGAACACAAGATCAGTCCAAAACAAGAGAATCAGTAATGATATGTCTAATTTCTAAAGCCCTGATTCATTTTCTAAACACCTCTCTTTTTTAAATCTTCCCAGGAGTTTTTATTTGTTTATTTGTTTGCTTTTCTTTTTAAATTGACCCAAAGTGGCACTGGCAGGCACCCACATGGATTATAATCCTGGTCTCTTAAACATGTTCATCTTCCTTTCTGCTTCAGCTAATACCCTAATGACTAATGCTTTGCTTTTTAGCATTGTTAAGACGCAAGTTGCTTCCTACATTGCGTGTACCCCAGCTAATGCCCACATGGCTTACCCTTCTACTTGCTAGGCACATGCATGCATGGAAATGGGATTTCCCCCCCAGAAGTTATTTTCCATGCAAAATAATAAAGGGGAAAAAATATAGCTAATCTAGGTAACTAAGCTTACTGGGATCGAGTTCTGTAATCATGGCAGCTCCTCTGAAGTTGCAAGATCCGCCCTTGTGTTTGAACTTCTGGAAGTAATCATTGAATGCATAGGAAGCATGGTTTCTCATGGTGTTGGGAAAACAACAAGCCTGATTCATCTGAATCTTACTGCAATCTGCACCGCCGCTCCCACAAGCCCAGTCCATGGCTGCCTTCAACTCATCGTCTGGGGTTTGCTCATCAGCTATGCACCACTGCTCAAACTCCCCGGCTGATCATATATATAGATCAAAGTTGAAAATCATGGCAATATCGGTCAAAAACATAAGTTATAGGTTAGCAGAAATGAAACCTGATTTTGGAGGGATTATTGATGAGTTGCAGAAGAAGCATTATCCTTAAGGCCAAGAAGATTGACATTATTTTCCTTCGAGTGGGATACAGAGAACTTGGAAAAGAAAACGGTTTGTACACCGACAAATCTCAAAACCCACAAGTAGTATCCCTTTCATATTGTATAATATATATACTGAAAAACCTAATGATAAAGTGTCAATGGTCATTCTAGGTTCGTCCCTTTGCAAAAATAAAAAGATGGTAATAGGAGCCATGTGAAGTGAATGGACGTATGGCCTTTTTTTAACCTTTTGCTTTGATAACAGAAATGTTGAGCAGTGCTCAATGGTGTCGATTAAAGTAGGATTTAAGAAATAGGTTTAATGTACGTATTTTCTATATAATATGGATCTTTGTGAAGACTAATGACAAATTACTAATATTGGCTTTTGCTTATACCAATTACAACAGTTCGGTACATCCTTACTATTGAAATTCTCTTTACAGGTAAAAGACAAGACTAAAGAATTGTCCACCAACCTTAAAATCTCAAAAACCCTTGGGGGAAAAATAATGGAACATATTCTCACCACTCAATAGTTAAAATTCTTACTTCAAAAACTTTAGGGAAAAAAAAGTGGTTGGGGAGGGGGGAGCATTAGCTTTAAACTAAGAAAAAGGAAATTGGTAATACCATATAGCAAGAGAAAGACCTGCAGATCCTTATCTTCACCAACGTTTAATGGTCAATAACAGTTACAAGCGAACTGGATCATTTATGCTCTCAACCCTAGCAAAACAGATGATACTATTGACGAGTTTTTCTTTTTCGACATCCTCAAACAGATTTACACTTTTTCAATTCTGGCCAATGATGTATCTTCTTGGTGCTCCCTCCCATTCAAACCTATTGGAGTTCCCAAAAATACTCTTAAGACTGGATTTTGAATGTCTTGGTTAGTTGGGTGGTTTACAAAAAAAGAAGATATCTGTCTCTGTTTCAGTAGTTACTGGGCCAGTTCATCTGTGCATGTTGAGGCTGCCGATAAACACCGGCAGCAGATCCCCCCATATTAACAGCTCCAGCCATAGTCTGAGCCCGTTGTAGAAGAGGATGAACAGCTGCGGCTGTTTCTGCTTGTGGATGATATATACCAGCAAATGAGCCAGGAACAACTTGTGTTGGAGCAAAAGTTACATTCTGACCCGGAGGGGCAAGATTATAGAATGAACTAGCTGGTAGGTTGGAAATATCTCGCCCAGGGGGAGAAATCCATACAGCTGAACCTTCACTCTGCAAGAAAGTAATATAGGTTAAAGAATCAATTTAGAAGGGAAAGTTGTTTGGAGAGAGAAAAGAACACATGATGTATTTTCAAGAATGTCAAAATCAAGAATGTCAAAATCCCAATGACATTCTCTTTACAAAACCTATGTTTATCCCTGATCAGAGCAGAGAATGCTTAAAGGAAAAAAGCAACTTTCTCATGTAGAAGCATAATAGACAAACAAATCAAGTGATGAGAACATGATCAGAGCATTGATAGGCAATCAATTAAGATGAACTTCATGCATCAATGTCCTTGGTCTAAAAAAGGATAGGAATTTATCTTGATTATGAAGCAGAAATTAAGGATCAACTACACCAAAGAGACTCCCTATACCGGAACAAACAGAAAAATGGCATTTACAAACTTCTTTTTGATAGAAAAGATAAGCTTTGTTAAAAACCACCTTCGTAACCGTCAAGCTACAAAGGTAGCTCAACGGACATTGGAAGGAAAAATTTACAAACTTCTCAAAACTGCAATGTTAGGAAATGGAAAAAAGAAGAGAAAAAAAACACTCAATGAGGGGCCCAATTCAAACACAAACAACATTTACCACTATCAATGAACTAATGGCCCCTAAATTTTCCTAAAAGTAAAAGAAAGGTATTAGTTTGTTTATCCTGTCTGCCATTACAAACACTTCACAAAGAACGCTCTAGATTGTTGTAAATACAAGCCACGACCAAAACTACTAGTTTTACATTATCGTCTTATTTTCTGCACTTAGCTCACTCGTACATTCTTGTCTTATTTTGCAAATTTAGTCCATATTATATGGCTGGTTCGCTAGTATCTACTATAATATAAAGATTGTGTCATACGATAGATGTGATCATTACTGGGGAAAGAAAACTAGAAAAAATTGGGACTTGAACCTACAAAATAATTGTTTCAAACATTCTCATATGTCACAAATAACTCTTTAAGAAATAAGACAAATAAATCACAGCAAGATGCAAAATGAGAATACGGTGTCAACCTGCTGCCCACTGGCGTACACATTGTTTTCCTTGAACTGAGCAGCACCAAGATCTTCATTTGTGGTTGAGTTTCCAGTCGTCGCAGCAGAACTTGGATTATAACCGGCTGGGGAGGAGCCATATGGTCCATAACCACTTGGCATTCCGATATGAGCAGAATTTGGTGTATTACTTCTGGGCTTAAATTGAGGAAGTGAAAATTTGACTCCTGTAGTTGGTGCTGCTGGTGCAGAAGGATAAACAGTACCAGCCTGAGGTTGATGAGGAAACACCCCGTTGTTTATAAATTGGTGGATCGCAGGAGAAGGAACATAAAAGGTGAGTAAAAGGGGGCATATTGAATGTAGTTTGGAGGATAATGTGGTAAATGCACCCCAGCTGCTGATCGGTAGACAGGGACTGGTTGCTGAGTCACAGCCATAGAACTTTGCATCATCCCAGCAGCTTGAGTCACTATTGGAGATGAACTTGTTGTAGTCAGTACCAAAGAGTTTCCACCCTGCCAAGAGAAGAAAATCAGCTCCAATATCCAACAGTTATTAAGACTGAAAGAAACTCTCTTACTACCCTAAAGTTTGATAAAAAAAACACTAACCGCCCAGATATATAATTTACCAAGTCAATTTCCCCAAATTATTTGCCTAGAGTAATCCTCTCCACTAACCATGTGAGGTTGAAAAAGTATCCCAGGACCAAATTGCAAGCAGGCAAAAGTCTAAAGCAAAGAAAATGTGTTGTCAACAATGTTACTAGAACACTGCCAACAACAGCTCTTCATATATAGCATGATATAACTTGCAAGCCTAAAAGGCTAAAACTAAGTAAATTAGAGAACAAAAAGCAATATTCTCATTCAACCAATAACAGATATATAACATATTCAACAAGTAGAAATTCAAGGTGCTTAATCATAATCTCTGCAAACCTCTTGAGGAGACTGAGAAGTCTGTGGAGGAAGAACTGCAACATTCCCATTGTACTTTGTAGCAACTCCAGAGGCAAAGGGAGAAACACGACCATCAGGATCAGCACTTGAACGGTAGAATTGGGCGTAATAAGCTGCAGGGTCAAATGGCTGAGGAACCTGATGATTGAAGTATTTAATAATGGAAGTAGTATTAGAGCCAACAATTGGCATAGTGCACTCGACTTTATTTAAACAATATTTCATATTATTGTAACCAGTAGAACGACCAAAAGTCCAAAACCAAATGCAAAATGAGAATATAAAAACCTGCAAATTCGAAATCTGATTCATTTATTTTATTATCTACATAAAAGTCGTGCTAAAATTTTTAAGTTTGAAAAAGTAATAGAAACCAAAAGAGCGACAAATAGTAATGAAAAGAACTGTGGAAATGGATGCTCACAACAAAGCTTGAAAGGCGAGGAACTTCACGTGCTTGAGATTCAGCATTTCCGAACGGTGCTAACATAGGAGGCACAATTCCAAAACTATAGCTAGGAGATGTTACTGCAGAGTGTTGATGGCTTCCAGAGAGCAATGCATTCTCCTGCTTGTTTTCATTATTCTCTGGAATGGAAGCAACATCACCATCACCAGACAAATTTCCAGGTGCATGAGTAGGTGATTGAGGACGATCAGTGCAATCTCCTTCCTCAGCAGTATCCAATGCATTTTGATTGCTGGAATCAACAATATAACAAGAAAATAACATGAGCCAAGTATGCAAAAGAGACCAAATAGTATCAAGATTATGATATCTAAAGAGGGTAGAGTTTCTTATTCTAGGGAAAAAAGTGGCCAACATTGCTAATAGAAAAGAATTAAAAGGTTACATCCATTGGAAACTCTTAACAAACCTTGAACCATGTTCCTCTGCAGTCTCATTTACATCTTGAGAAGCCTCAGACAAAGGTGTAGAACACTTATCACTCTCCTGACCACCAACATAGTTCAATGCTACTCCAAAACTAGCATCAAAACTTCCAAAACTCAGCTTAGTTCTTTCAGATTCCGGAACATGGATATGATTGGGAATTATTACATGTTGACGTTGTGGGAGATGTAATTCCTCCAACTTTTTCTGCAATTTTGAAGTGTCTACTTCTGAGTTGAGAACATTTGAAACAGGCGACAACTGAGCAACAGTTTCAAGTGAACCAGTAGGAACTTCAGATGCACCAGCCATTCCGGCACCTAGCCCAACATTAGAGGTTACTGGCTTTGGTTTCCACTCCTTGTTAGAACCAACTGTTGATGACACATAGGGAACTATTAATACTTATCTTTTGGAAGCCTTTTAACCAACTTAAGATAAGAACATAAAGTGGTTCAATGATTTGTCAGTATCAGCTTAAATAGGTTCCAAGACCACACATTTTCATTGAAGATTGTTCAACCATTGGTAAAAACATGAAAAATAAAAAACCAAGCAAACTTAAAGATACAATATATTAGCCATTTTATCCCTTCTAACGGTTAAGCTGACATTTAAGGTTCTACTTTTGTTGGCAAAGGAACCATCACCTATCCTACCAAGTTATAATGATGGTTTTCACCCAAAATTTACAATTAACCTACTATGGAATTTAGTATTGCTCAAAAGTTAAAAACAAAAAGGTTAATGATGCCCATTTAACAAAGATGGTTATATATTCCAATTATGATAAGGGGCAAACTAATGAGTCCAAACATTTTTCAAGCAAACATGTAATCAATAAAAATTTCCTACAGTAATAAAGCTACATAAATGCCATCTCCAAAATCCAATAGACCTTAATACCAAGGCTAGATCCAGAAAATATAGGCATCTATGTAGGATCCAGTTAAAACACGTTAGTACATCAATAGCTTCTCTCTCTTTTTGTCTGTGTATAAGGAGGGAAGGATTAGCGCACAAAATCCACAATATTTGTCCAGATTTGTGCAATAAGTTACATAAAATCAAACAAAAACACATCTCAAGCTATGTCACTTATTAACAAATACATAACAAAGTTATTAAAGAGCAATACGATATCCCAATTACCTTTCTGAGGGTCAATTATTTGTTGTGAGCGACCATTATAATTGGATGAAGGCCTAGTTGCAGAGGAACCATGGGTTGCTGTAGATGAAGGATGAAAAGACTCACCCAGCGGATGTTTTACGACTGCAGAGGATTTGCTAGGCATCTTTCCTTGCAGGAAAGAGGTACCAGGCTCAGTAGCAGCTATAAGCCAAAGAAAGAAATTAATCAGATTCGTAACTGAACAGAAAAAAAGTTGTTCAAAACAAATAGGGTCTCAAAGTTCTGACCAGATGCTAATTTGCTTTCAGTAGGAATAACTGCATTCCGTTCTGTAGAAGCTCGGTTGTTTCCTATTTCGTTTTTTATTGTGTCCAAAGAGCCAAAGAGACAAGAAACATTGGATGGAACTAATGCAGGCTCTGATGATGAGAAGTGTGCTAATTTGTTTTCGGTAGGAATAACTGTGTTTGGTTCTGTAGAAGCTTGGTTGTTTTCACCTTTGATGGTGTCTGAAGTGCCGAGGAGCTGAGGAAAATTGGATGGAACTAGTTCAGGTTCTGAAGACGAGAAGCAGATTGCTGATGAAGATGTTGGAGCAGTAGACATGAAGCAGTCACTAGAGCCTTCTGCTGGCTGCCCACTCATGTCCCCACTTCCAAATGCAATACCGGGCTTGTTTATTGCATCAACAGGGGATGGTGCACCCCTGTACTCACTGTTACCAACAGATGAATTTTCTTGAGGTGGATTAGCAGCTTTTCTTGCAGGCGCAGAAAAGGTTTCAGCCACAACACCAGTAGGACCATTGGCCATTGCAGATACAGGACTATAAAACATAAACTTGTAAATCAAACAAATTGCACTAAAGTGAAGCCATATTTTCAGAAATAGACAAAAAAAATTAAAATTATAAGATAGCAGATATGTAAATTACAGCCACCTTGCAATTTGAGTAGATTCCTTAGGTTTTGTCTCCTGCAAGGTTGACAAGGATTGATCACTACCTTTCTCTGCAACTTGATTCATTCCATTGTCCCTCCCAAGACCAGAACTTTTAGAAACAACGGTCTCTAATGAGATAAGCAGATGAGTACAAAAATTTTAATTAAAATATAGGAGAATATTTATCACATTAAAATAAGCACCGATTCACGACCATTTCATATATCAAACTCAAAGAATTGCAAAGTATAACACAATAGCACATCAACAACCACCATAGCAGCATGACGGGTTAGTTACCGAAACCATGTCAAGCACAACTCAAAAAATGAAAGAGTGTGGGTGAAGAGAAACGTGTTCAAAACAAAGTTTAACTTGTTCATTGACCTAGCAGTAAATTAGTCACATGGGTGAAACAAAAGCAAATTTATGAGGCACAGTCAACTAATAATTCAGAAGCCTGACAGTAGTAACTAAACAATCATCACAAACAAATTTCGGTTCTGAAATATCTGTTTACCAGCTGCGTAACGAGGAGGAAAATTCCCCCGGCCACCCCTAGTCCCCCTTCCCTGTGAACCAGGTCGCCACCGAGACTCTGCAGACTCTTTGTTGTTCAAATTCTGCAATAGCAAGTGACAATAGCACATTAACCACAAGGAATAACGAATCTCCCTGGTACCTTTTGAACTCTCTCTTCAAACTTCCGTCCTGCTGTTGTCAACCAACCCATACAACCCAACACTTCATACCCCAATTTATCCTGCCTACAGAGTGAACTTAAAAGGAAATGAAATTGACTATTGGTAAAACAAAAATGGGAGGTAGTTATCTATGCCTTTGGTCCTCTACCACTAAGAAAATTTGTGCTTGGCTTACTCATCATATAATACCATTGCAACTCTTCTAAACCAACATCAATAATAAGTAACATAGCAAAAACAGAAAAATGTTGAACTTATAGAAACCCAAAAAATAGTAAACACTTCAAATTTTGCTGTAGAATCACTTACCTCTTTTTTCCTGTCACGCTTTCTTTTGACTTCCCGAAAAGGATCTGGGGAACAATATACAAGTTTGTCATGTATTTGGAAGCAAAACAAAATGATAGTAAATTGGTTAGAAAGAATGCACCTAGTAATTGTAATATATGAGAAGCAAGTAATAAAATATAAACAAGAAAGTACCATATGCTAATAACTACATATATATTTCTTACAGATTTGCTAAAGACCAAGCCATAACTCGTATGAACTAAAGAAACATTAAGCTTGCATGAAAAAGGCCATAATATGATATCGGTGCTCAACTTGATATCAAACTGAAGTAACGACCAACATCTAAATATCAGAAAGCATAGAATAAGAACAAACAATAACACAAGATACAAGAATAACCTAAACCACTAATACTTCTCAGGGTTAATAAGCCACAGTTTGAGCAGATACATATCACCACATTAAACTTCCAAAAAACACTATATGTGGTATTGAATACTAAAAGCTTCACATAACAGGAATACAATCTTACAATTCATTAGAAAGCCAATTAGTGTTATGATAGTAAATGCCACATGTAGTAGCTATTTGCCTAAAAATAAAATATTTGAAGGGGAAAAAAAGAAAATGAGGATATTGAAAGCCAAAACCTTTTATTCCAATCTAATAACAGAAAAGGATGGATTTTTGAAAATGCAACAGAATCAAACTGTCTTATTTCATGAAATGAAGGCGGGAATTTTAAAAAAAATAGCTTCAAGAGGGTAAATTTTGCAGAAAATACGATAATTTAAAAAGCAATTTAATCAAAAAACTATTTCTAGAGCTAAGTTAAAAATTGGATAACAAAAATTCTGTAATTTGCAAAGGGAAATAAAAAAAACAAAGCTTGACATTTATATATGAATGAATCAACAAGAGAGAAAAGATTAATAAATATCAAATCAGGATTTAATATAACCCAATTAACAATGCAACCCATCAGAACCAAAATATCATACTACAGTCCCAAGCAATAACACCCAAATCACCAAAATGAAGTTAAAATCAAAGACAGACACAAAAAACATAGATCAAAATAAAACAACCCAAAAAAAATAATCATCCCCTGTCCAAGGAAGAAAAAATTACCCCATTGAAAAAATCCAAAAAGAAAACTAAAACTTCGCTAAAAAGGAAATTCAAACGAGAAGAGAAAGAGAAAAAAGGAAAACGTACCCTGAAGGAGGAGCCTCTGAGCGGTTTCATTGGGATCCATAGAACATTCTTTAAGCACTGCATAAATTTCATCTTCACTATGATTTCCCGTGATCTCTTTTATGTTTTGGATCGTTTTCCTCACACTGTTGGGGATTGATGAAACCCTAAACCCCCCACCGCTCATCTTCTCAGACAAATCGGTTTTTCCCCCTTTTTTTTCTTTCTTTCCCACTTTCCGCTTCAAACAAAGCGCTCCTTCCTTCCAATTACCTTTTCTATACCACTCTTAACTATACATTTTTTCTATATGATTAGTAAATAAATTAATAATAATAGTATTTATTTAGTGCTATTTTTAGTGTAAAAAATGAGGAGAGTGTATAGCTTCACAAAAACGCTTTTTTAATTGATTAAAGCAAGAGGAAGAAGAAAATGTTAGTGAGGAGCAACGTCCATATGTGGAGTGATAAGCTTTTCATTTTATTATTCTAATGTTCGTGTATGGCATAGGGATGCTGGATGAGTTTAGCAGTTCGAATTTGATTCGATTAAAATTGGATAAAAGTTTAATTTATATTGATTTAATTTGAGTTCGATTCGAGATCTTAATAAGCTGAGTCAAACAAAATTTAACTCGATTTGATAAATTTCCGAACAAATCGTTAATTTTTTAATAATTTTTTAGTAATCTTAAAAAATTATTTCATTAAAAATTACTAATTTACTAATAGATAATAAAAAAGATGATAAATTATTGATCTATTAATTTTTAATAAATAATTAAAAATACTAAATTATTAATTAATAATTATTATTTTACTATACACAAAATCACCTTAATTATTATTTTAATATATTTGTGGATTGTAATTTTGGTATTTAGAGTTTGAATTTGTTTCATACACTCTTTTGATAATTTTTGATTAAATTTATTAATTTATGTTTATATTAAGTTCTATAAATATTAGTAGAATTTATTTATATTTAAAAAAAATAAAAATCGGTGAGTTTAACGAGCAATGAGCTTAATGAGTCAAGCAACAAATTTTCTTAACAAGTAAAAGTCGAGTAATATTTTAACAAGTTTAACGAGCAATTAGTCAAATCGAGCAACAATTTTTTTAACTAACACGAGTTAAGCATCATCCAACTCGCGATCGGCTCATTCAACAAGCACCCATAATATGGTCATAATGTCTCTTTCTAATATTTTTTAGGGTTTTTATATAAATATCGGTATTTAATTTTTTTATTAATTAATTATAATTAGATATTATAAAAATATAATTATTGTTAATTTATATTTTTACTTATGAATTTTAAAATTTTAATTCTAATATTATTTACAAAACTTAGAATTTTATCTATGGACGGAGCCACGTGGTAAGTGGGTGTAAACAAACATCCTAATTTTTTTTTTAAATATATTTTTATATAAAACTATTAAAAATATAATTAATATCATTTTAATAAATTACTGATACCAAACCAATTAAAAAATAATTGAAATCCCTCAAAAAGATAACACTATATTTATCTCACCGCCATAAAAAAACATTTTATATAATTTTTTAATTATAACATCATAATTTGATTTTTTTTAACTATTAATCTTATCCTCTTTCAACAGATTAATTCTTAAGAGTATTTTTATAATTTTTATCTTATTTTTATTTCATACTTACTGGGTTTATTTACTTGCTCATATATAAATAAGGTCAATTATGCCATCATGACTGCAAATCATTATCAAATATTAATGATTTAACTAAATGTGGCATAAACCAATTGACTGTGTCAAATCACTTGGTAGACAGACACAGGAACATAAATAAGAAACAGATTATCAACTATTCTAGATCGATTGAATTATCGTTTAATAAATATTCGACTCAAATGAATTTAAGTTAAATTCGAGTTTATAACGAATTAAAATGAATTATTTAATATTCAAATCTAAAAAAATTTGAAAGCAGCTCGAAAAAAATTATATATTAAAATTTAATTAATAATATTCATTTATATGTTTATTGTTGAAATAAATGTAATAGAAGGTTTTTATGTATTTAATATTTATATTTGAGTTTGATTTTGAACTTCAATCGAGTTAAGTTCAATATTTTTTTAGTTCGAGCTTTAGTGAGTTTTTTCGAGCTTCAATTTATGATTTTCAAGTTCGAGTTAAATTTGAAAATTTTAGGCTAGTAAATTTTCAAATCGAGTCGACCTCATTTTAAATTTCGAAACGGAGGTTGACGATCATTCATAGAGAGATGCCAAGTGTCATTTAAGGAGATTTTAAGAAAAATAAAAGATTTTAAGGAATGTTTTATGAAATTTTGGGTTTTTGAAAATATTTTAATGCGATTATTTAAAATTTTGAGTCAACGTTTATATATTGATATGATCTATAGACGAACCCATTAGTATGTATAGTAGGACTTAATGAGTCAATTTTACGCTTAATTGGATGAGAACTATACTTTAATTAAGTAAAAATTGATTTTTAGATTAATAGATAAATTAATACTAAATCAATTAGAGCATTCTAGAAAAACAAGGGACAAAAAAACCTAGTTGTCTCTCATTTTTTTATCCTAATTTTCTTTTAATATTTTTGTGTCGTCTTTTTTTTTTGTTTAACTGACGGCAACGTCAATTTTATTATTAATTGCCGACCATCGAGATTATTAGTTCTCTTATTTTTATGTCATGTCATTTATTTCCTTTCTTTTAGTCTTTTTAATTTTGAATAAGAATCTATGTTCTTGTGACACATTTTTCTCTGCTCTTATGGCACGCATTTTCTCTGCTATTGTGGCATGATTCTTATGGTTTTTTGTAAGTTTTTCGCTTACCTTTGCGGTCATTTTATTATCGCACAAAAATCATCACGATATTTATTTTCTGATTGGATTGTTGATGATCACATATAATCAGATCCCTCTTTTGGTAAAAGGTTGTTTGCCTATGTAATCAGTAGTGAAATAGCCTGCCAGATTGTTTGGTTTGCTCTCTACTCCTTTATCACTTCGTTAACCATCTCGTTCGACAGAGATAATGAGTTTTATGAAAATTATTGGGTTTTGATTTGGTATTCTATTTTTCTTCGTATCTTTAGGTTTAATATTTTACTTTTATATGAGTATTTTAGTGATCTGTCTCTAAATTTTTCACATATTTTGATGCGTTGTAATACATAATTGCATCAATGTTAAATTGAGCTTGTCTCTAAGTTGGTTTATGAGAGACATAAGTTGAGCAAATGAGTTCACTTCCTTCCTCATTTGTATTTTTCGGTTATCTCTCTCATTTCTCTCATTTCTCTTTATTACCTTCAAAACTAAAAACTTTGGGGGATTCATGGAAGTTAATCTTCTTCATGATAATTCATAAGAACATTTTATAGTCTTATTAAGAAGAAACAAAAAAAATTAAAACTTTATATAATGTGAAATGTTGTCAGTTTCATGGTTAAGTTAATACTCACTTTCTACACTTCCATTTTATGTACGTGAGATATGGGACGAGACAGTTTTGGGTGACTTTTGATGGCCAAACCACCCCTATAAATACCCATTTAAGTCAAGGTCATTAAGCATTAAAAATAATTCATTCCAAATCACTATAGTTGAGAGCATTTGGAATTTATTCTATCCAGCTAGGTTTTGAGTGCTTTGAAGATCAATTGGCGGTTCTAGATTGAGGTGCTCGACAATGGTTCGTGGTGGTTCATGGTAGTCGACGGTGGTCCGACGTATTTGACAGGGGTGTAATCTAATCCCGGATTTCGACATAAGGTGTAGGCAATGGCGGGAGTTTATGTGTAGGCAATGGCTGGAGTTTATGTGCAGCCAAGTTCAAGGTGCTCGACAATGGTTTGTGGTGATTCACGGTGGTCGACGGTGGTCCGACGTATTTGAATATGGTGTAATCTAATCCCATATATCCAACATTAAGTGTAGACAATGATTTGATATATTTATAACGATTTTTTTTTCATTGCATTTATGCTCGATGCATGGATGCATGTATAACATGAAATATATTCTTCGAAGAACCTTAGATATTATCGAACTAAAGAATCATCAACATTCATCTTATATAAAAATTTCCAAAAAAATATCATTACTCATTCATCTTATATGAACACTCATTCATGCCGTATAAACACTCATCCTTTGAGTATTGATATTTAGGGTAAAGTATCAACGTTCAATGTAGTCCGAAAAAATTCTCTTGAAAAGGTTGATTATAATTTAGAGAAAATCGCCTCAGTGACCAAAAAAAAGTTATAATATACGATTTTAACCAACTTTTTTTGGATTTGCCAAAATGACCAACAAAATCGCAACGCGATCCCCAGAATCGCAAATCAGTTTCCAAAATCGCAACGCGATTCTTGAAAATCGCAATGCGATAGTACAAATTCGCATTGCGATTTTCCAAAATCGCAACGCGAATATGAAAATCACAACGCGAACACATAAATCGCAACTCGTATCCGTAAATCGCAACGTGTATCCGTAAATCGCAACGCGTATGGGTAAATCGCAATGCGTATCCGTATATCGCAACGCGTATCCGTAAATCGCAACGATAATACATAAAATCGCAACGCGTATCCGTAAATCGCAACGCGATATTTAAAGCGCCATTATATATAATACGCTACGCGTATTTTATTTCAAATTACAAAAACGAATATTAAGACAAAATCCCGTAATCGCAACTCATAACCTAAAACCTAAAATCACAACTCAGTCCCATCTCCATCTCTCACTCTCTATGGCGAAGAAATCCGTCCCCATCTCCGAAGATTTCCGTCCCCATCTCCGGCGAAATCCCTCACCCATTCACGGTCAGAAATCCCTCACAATATTCAGAAATGGAAAATCAACCTCCGAGGGTTAGTTTTTTTAATTATTTTATTTTGAAATGTTTGCATTATTGTAGGTTTTTCATATTGAAACTGATGATAAGTTTACTGGTCATTTCAATAATAGATTAACCATTTCACTTAGATTTCATTTCGCGTTACGATTCTGTCGTTGCGATTTTCATTTCGCGTTGCTATTCTCTCGTTGCGATTTTCAAGTTAGTATTTGCTTTGTCTGTTTTCTGTCTTTTGGTTGAAGTAATGCAATCCATTCAAGTTTCAATTTGCAGAAGAGTCGCAACGAGATAAATGAAAATCGCAACGAGAGAATGACTGTCGCAACGAGAGAAATGAAAATCGCAACGAGAGAATCGCAACGCGATATGAAATCGCAACGAGAGAATCGCAACGCGAAACCAAAATCGCATTGCGATTTCATTTCGCGTTGCGATTCTCTCGTTGCGATTTTCATTTCGCGTTGCGATTCTCTCGTTGCGATTGTCATTTCACGTTGCGATTCTCTCGTTGCGATTTTCATTTCAACCAAAAGACAAACAGTGTTGCAAATTTTAGTTTCAAGAATAAACTACTACTTTTTATGTTTATTGTTTTTGGTATATCTTCACAGTGTAGTTTTTGGTATATCTAACTTGGTATGTTTATTGTTTTTGTAGAAATTTTTTTCGGCTCAATTGACCTTGAGAAATAAAGTCAGCCTGGCCACTACAATTGCTTCGAAGCTTTCACCTGCTCAAAGACAATTGTTTGAGGAACCTGCTTCGGGCCATGGCTGAGAGTACATCATCCGGGTGGAGATGCTAATTTGACCCATTTGTGGCTTCAGACCATGACATCAAATCTACCTGACAGTATACAACGTGGTGAGGAAGAGATATGGTTTCATTTTCCACCAGCGTATACTTGTTTTGGGCGGAAGGAGTTCTGCTTAATCACTGGTCTACGATTCGGACACGATGATGTAGGCCGGTACACTCGTCATATCGCCCGCCCATCATGGTTATCCCGGGTTTTTCCGGATGAGTCAATGGAGAAGCCGAACCTACATGTCGACGACCTGAAGAAATTGTTTAATAAGAAAGCTGGTTTCACTCGGATGGATGACGTGTGTTTCCGAGTATGCCTTCTACTACTTGTGTATGCCCGGCTTTTAGGCAGGCAGAGCCAGACAACCTATTCATCGGGAGCTAATAATATTGGTAGAGGACCTGAATGCATGGAATCTGTTTCCATGGGGTTCGTATATGGAAAGCTACCTGGACTAAGTTGTCGTCTGCCTTTGATGACCGCAAAAGTTTGCGGGGCGATGGGTCCAAATACACTTTGTCAGGCTTTGTTTGGGCCTTTAAGGTAAGAATTTCTATATAATGTTTCTAAAATTATAATTAATTATTTAACAATTACTAATTTTGTTATTATATTGTTTGTAGATTTGGATATTCGAGGCTTTCCCCAGCATGCGTACATATGCAATAAAAACGTCAAATATATTCCCAGGGCTATTTCCTGGAAGAGGAAAACTCTGTTGGATTGGGAAGACTTATACCATATGCGACAATAAATAATGTAAGTTAACACAAATACTTTCATATAATATATAAACAAGTATTAATAGTAGAACGTTTAACTTTGTTTGAGTTTTTATATTTAGGAGGCCAACATTCCATTACAAAGACTGACACCCATGGAGGAAGAGCTTGCCACTGATTGGTGGCAAGCTAGTCAGAGTTTTTTTGATGGCACGGATGATGAGCAGCATCCACTTCCTCCAATTCGAGAGCCATCACCTCACCTAGCCATCACCGATCGCCGACTATACACCTCTAGAACGAGAGCCATCACCTATCCCGTCACATCATCGAGCCTCTTCTCCACCATCACCTCATGATAGGCGACCGGCAAAGATGCCACGACTCCTATCTCCCTGTTCTCCACCTCCACCTCAACGGGATGAGTCAAGGGAGTTACGTGATGAGGTCAATGCCTTGCGTGAGATCGGTACTCTACGCGATAACGATGGTGCAATGGCGTGGAGGTGTCAACTTTACGTGGTGAGTTGCCGCTCTACGTGAGATGATAGTATCGTTGCAGAATGAGGTTCATACTCTACGCAACGAGGTAAGTTTAAGATTTTCCATATTTAACTTAATGATAAATTTACTCGTAATTTCACTTAGATTAGCCATTCACTTAGATTGCTTAGTAAATTTATCGTTTCTGCCAATTCTGCTAAACTGTGTATTCTTTAACACTGTGAAATAGTATTTGTCTTTGTTTTGTCTTTTGGTTGAAAGTAATTTGTTCGGTTGCTGCCAATTCTGCTAAACTGTGTATTCTTTAACACTGTGAATAGTATTTGTCTTTGTTTTGTCTTTTGGTTGAAAGTAAATTTGTTCGGTTGCTGCCAATTCTGCTAAACTGTGTATTCTTTAACACTGTGAAATAGTATTTGTCTTTGTTTTGTCTTTTGGTTGAAAGTAATTTGTTCGGTTGCTGCCATTCTGCTAAACTGTGTATTCTTTAACACTGTGAAATAGTATTTGTCTTTGTTTGTCTTTTGGTTGAAAGTAAATTTGTTCGGTGCTGCCATTCTGCTAAACTGTGTATTCTTTAACACTGTGAAATAGTATTTGTCTTTGTTTTGTCTTTTGGTTGAAAGTAAATTTGTCGGTTGCTGCCAATTCTGCTAAACTGTGTATTCTTTAACACTGTGAAATAGTATTTGTCTTTGTTTTGTCTTTTGGTTGAAAGTAAATTTGTTCGGTTGCTGCCAATTCTGCTAAACTGGTATTCTTTAACACTGTGAAATAGTATTTGTCTTTGTTTTGTCTTTTGGTTGAAGTAATGCATCCATTCAAGTTTCAATTTGCAGAAGAAGAAATAGTTTACTTTCGCAACACGAAACTTAAAATCGCAACGCGAAACCAAATCGCAACGCGAAATAAAAATCGCAACGACAGAATCGCAACGCGAAACCAAATCGCAACGACAAGATCGCAACGCGAAACCAAAATCGCATTGCGATTTTCATTTCGCGTTGCGATTCTTTCGTTGCGATTTTCATTTCGCATTGCGATTCTGTCGTTGCGATTTTCATTTCGCGTTGCGATTTTGGTTTCGCGTTTCGATTTTAAGTTTTCGTGTGCGAAAGTAAACTATTTCTTCTTCTGCAAATTGAAACTTGAATGGATTGCATTACTTCAACCAATAGACAAAACAAAGACAAATACTAACTTCAGGGTATTAGTTTGAAACATATTTTTCTTTGTTATCTGATGCATTTTGTGAACTATGATAGAATAATGACTTGGGTTAATACAATGCAAGTTTGAAACTATTTGTCTTTGTTTTCACTGTTTAAATATCATGTCTGTTTATTACTGATTTTTGTATTTAATTATTTAGCGGCCCGATAGAGTGGAGCTTTACGTCGGGTTATGCTTGCACGACGGAGTTCACGCATCAGACAGCGTGCACGTGCTATTAAGTCTCCGTACACGTTACCGGCCAGTACCATACCGGTATCTGAAAGGAGAGGGAACAACTACCGGACACAATTCTGGATAACACCCTTTGGGCTAAGACCGCTGTTGATTTTTATCTACATGAGCAGAGCCAGGGGTGTTTCACTGACATATACAAGCTCACCGATGATATCTATTTGTTGCTTGATCGGTCTTGGTGGGGCGTATTATTAGAGGTCGAAGACAATGGCTATTTCGATGGGGGGTAAGTCTTATATTTTCTTATATTTCAATTTGATTAATTTTTTTTTTAAATTTATGTAAGTCACTAATATGTCTTTTTTTGTAAAACAGCATATCGATGCGTGGGTGACACGTCTTCTAATAATAAGAAAACTTAAGAAAAATAAAATACGATATACAATTATGCCGACGTCTTTTCACGCCGTTCACTTGAAGAATGCACGAGATGAATCATTTGATTTGGGCAATGGACAAGCTAAACTTTATCCTGCATGGTGGGAGGTCGATAAGGTTAGTATTATTTTAGATTGAGTTTAAAGGTTTTATGAAATAAGTGCGCAAAATGAATTATTACTTATGATTGCAGGTGTTTATCCCTGTTTTGGAACGTAAACATTGGATTCTCGTCGAGCTTCAGCTCCCATCCCTTAAGACAATAGTGTATGACAGCATGATAAATTACATATCATTGGCTGATTTAAGAGATGTTATTAAGGGATGGAGCTCTCATTTGGCTAAATTCTTGGATGCGATCAATTATTGGACTCGTTCTGGAAACAGAAGCCAAAGAAGCTCAATATTACAGTTATTAGAGACGAGACCGCGCCACAACAAACGAGCGAAGCCAGAGAGATTGTGGTCCTCGTATGCTTGGCGTTGGAGCGTTTGACGACGGGAAGCATCAAGTATCTACCTCCCACCGATAGAGATAGAGCTGCAGTAGGCTTGTGGTTTCGGCATTATATGGCTAAATCGATATACGAGACGTGCCTACCTGCATCCGCGTTATAAATGTCCATAAACAATTGGTAAGTTTATATACTTTTGGTTTGAAAATGTTTGGTTAAGTACCTAGAATTCAATAATTTGCTGTTTGTAGGTTTAGATGTGTAGAAAGTGTTGTTTGAGCAAATGTTTGGTTTCTGCAGGTTAATCTCAGAAGTGAACTGCGTGAAAATGATGTATGGCTACAAAAGTTGATTCAATAGTTTAATTGATTGTTTTTTGATGTTTAATTGATTTGTAAAAGTTGATTCAATAATAGATGATCGGAAATAAGAATTATTGCTTATTTTTTGATTGTTTAATTGATTTGTAAAAGATGATTTGTAAAGTTGATTTGTGTAATTGATGCGAACATAATTCTTATTTGTGCTTGTTTAATTGATTGAAATGTAATGGTTGATTTTGTTGATTTCAATCTGCTTATGTTGAAGGCAAAATGACTATCGCAATGCGAAATGAAAATCGCAATGCGAAATGAAAATCGCAACGAGAGAATCGCAATGCGTTTATAATTTCGCATTGCGATTCCCTCGTTGCGATTTTCATTTCGCATTGCGATTTTCATTTCGCATTGCGATTCTCTCTTTGCGATTTTCATTTCGCATTGCGATTTTCATTTCGCATTGCGATTCTCTCGTTGCGATTTTCTTTCGCATTGCGATTTTCATTTCGCATTGCGATTCTCTCGTTGTGATTTCATTTCGCATTGCGATTTTTCATTTCGCATTCTCTCGTTGCGATTTTCATTTCCGCATTGCGATTTTCATGTTGGGATTCATTTCGCGTTGCGATTGTAATTTCCGTGTTGCGATAGTCAAATGCATGCCTAATAGTGATAACAACTGAATAACAAGAGTTGGTTAAGTCAAAATGGTTGGCCTGAGTCATTAATTCAACTGAAAATGTTAAAAGTTCACACATAAAATCCACATAATACAACGTTTGCATTTAAAAATCACCTAAGTTAACAGTCCCAAAAGGTGAAGCCAATTGTGATTGGGATTTTAAAGATGATTGCCTTTTGCTTGACACCATATGAGCTTTGGATTTTGATGAGGATCCATATTTGGTAGAGGAAAAGATGATTTTGATGGCACTGGTGATCCACATGTCAACCTTGTATGACCACTTTCCTTGCACCGACTACATGTCGATCTCTTCTTCTCTTCACCCTTAGACGGTATACGATCGTGACTTTTGGTCGGCCAGGTAGCCTTCTGTCCATGGCTGGTGGCAAAACTGTTTGTAAGTCATCTGGTATGTCCCACTTAGAAGGATGTGGAATAGGGTAGACAATCTCGGCATAAGTCTGTCGATAAACTTCTGTAGTAGTAATCCATAACGTATGCGCTTGAATCATCTTGGTTTAAATGAAGAGCAACTTTTATAACATGGCCACACGGATAACCAGATGTTTGCCATTTCATACAACTACACGTCTTTGCATTTAGATCGACTAGCCCATTTAAGTTATTATCCAGTACTTGAAACAAAGTGTTTGAACATGGTTCAACTCTCCATGACGTTGACTTCACAACACGTTTCGTTATCTTTTTTCAGTCCATGGTGTAACACGATGTTCCAATGTTCCTGTAAATTTAATAAACAATACTTAGTAAAATATATAAATATGATAAGTTACGAATTCAAAGAATAATACCTGCATGGTTTCTTTTCTTGTAGTACCACTGAATAGAGGCTCGAAAAAACTCCATTAACATAGTAATTTCCGGGAATGACGACTTAGAGCGTTGATTGATTCTGCACTATTAGACGTCATGAAACCATATCTTGCTCCAAGTTGATGTACTCTTGACCATCTTTCAAACCCGACATCTTCTAGTGTTGAGCACACTGGGCAAACACGTCTTAAACAATTTATATGCTTATTGAAATCCACTTCCCGATAAGCTTTTACAGCCTTCCAGTATGTCCATTTGTGTTTTTTTATACCAGCAGACCTTGATTTTAGATTTCTATACAAATGAACACCACAAAGTCCATGAAAAGCATCTGGGAAACACCTTCTAACAACGTTGTCAATTGAGTTTGCCCTATCGGATATGATTGTCAGATTGCTAATAGGACCTATGCAATCCCTAAGATGCCCCATAAACCATGTCCATGAATCAGAGGTTTCAGATTTGCCAACCCCGTAAGCTATGGCAATATCCCATTGTTAGCATCCATGGCTACTGCTAATAAGTTACTCCAAGGTATCGACCTTTCAAATGTGCTCCGTCAACTATAATAACTGGGCGCATGCAAGTAATAAACGAACGAATCCACACATTTCGTATACAAAGCTATCTTCAAGTCTTCCTTTGTATCAAAACAATCATCTTTCTTGATACGAATAACTTTTGTGTAACTCAACTGCTTTCTTTACCAACTCTTCTTCCGGTATCTGAAGTAATTCTGGCATATTCCAGTTATACGCCCGTGGCATTTTCTTTTCTTCGGGGACTTTTTCTTCTTCTTTTTCTTCTTCAGGATTATATGAATTACAGAATGGATGTTCAACATGTTCATTCACAGTCGTAACTTCCTCCTCATTATCATCAACAATATATCTTCGGCAACGACTGTTTCATCATCAAATTCGGGTATTGACCAATATCAAAATCATTACACGCAGGGTCTGTTTCTTCTTCTGAAACATCATC
The DNA here is from genome assembly GCF_006381635.1 of Hibiscus syriacus. Taxonomy (NCBI): domain Eukaryota; kingdom Viridiplantae; phylum Streptophyta; class Magnoliopsida; order Malvales; family Malvaceae; genus Hibiscus; species Hibiscus syriacus. Next base: position 536,030 of record NW_024062700.1, read on the forward strand.
AATCCGTGTACTGACCATATCAAAGTCTGGATATTGACCAAGACCAAATTTTGAATACTGACTTACTCACAATTTTTTCTGTCTCATCATCGTCTAACTGGTCAATACGAAACCGGAATTTGGTGGTGCTGAAAGTTGATTGGGATTTGGATTAGAGAAAGGTTGTGGGTTTTGAAAAACTTTGTTGATTACTACCCGCTACTGACCCAACATACTACTTCTAGGTTCAACAACATACACATCTTGTGAAACCCTAAGCAATGAATCGTTCAACATCTTCATTGTCGGTTAACAATAAACTTTACCATTTCTCTGATAAGATAGCCTAAATCCACTTAGGGGCTAAATTCAATTTGAAACACGTAGCATTAGAGTTTCATAAGTTAACTTTTGTAAAGACAATTTTAGAAGATTCATGGGTAAAGGCATATATTTAAAACACCAGAACATTATCCCATGACCCTCCAAAACACAAATCCAAACATGATCAACATTAGATTTCATGGTTGTAAATTAATTTACTAAACAGACGCTGCGAAACAAAACCTGTTGCCGGATTGGGAAGGATGTCGTTGGATATAGGAACGGATGTCGCCGAGAGAGTGATAGATGGAGATGGAATGAGTTGCGATTTAGGGATTAGTTTGATTTCAGTTTATATACCCAAAATTTCAGTGTTGTGATTTAGATTCTCGTTGCGATTTACGGATTATCGTTGCGATTTACAGATTCTCGTTGCGATTTACGTATTATCGTTGCGATTTACGGATACGCGTTGCGATATACGGATACGCATTGCGATTTACCCATACGCGTTGCGATTTACGGATACACGTTGCGATTTACGGATACGAGTTGCGATTTATGTTCGCGTTGCGATTTTCATATTCGCGTTGCGATTTTGGAAAATCGCAATGCGAATTTGTACTATCGCATTGCGATTTTCAAGAATCGCGTTGCGATTTTGGAAACTGATTTGCGATTCTGGGGATCGCGTTGCGATTTTTATTTCGCGTTGCGATTTTGTTGGTCATTTTGACAAATCCAAAAAAAGTTGGTTAAAATCGTATATTATAACTTTTTTTTGGTCACTGAGGCGATTTTCTCTATAATTTATCCCTTACATTTGATTATTAAAAATTATATAAACTAATATCAAATTAGAGTCCTTATTTTTTTTTTAATTTTATCTGTTTTTTATAATTAATTATATTTTATTTTTATGATTAATTACAATTTATCCCTTATTTAAAAATATATATAATTTATCCCTCTGGTTGGTATTTTATTTACTACATTTTAAAACTTTATGATGTCGTGTACAGTAGTAGATTAACGACATGATTATTTCATGGAGTAATGTCTTATCCAATAGCAACATGTGTTATGCATATTCGATAAGGACGGAGAAACGTGGGACGCGTCATTTTTTTATTCCATTTTATTTTATAAATAGTTAAACCCTACTTAATATATTGTTTTCGTAGATATAAATTAAATATATTTATAAAATTACGTAAATTATAATAAAAAAACATAAATAAAATATTGATGGTATAATTTAGTTTGAGATGAATATATTAAATTGGTTTTGTTTGTTTGAACATAAAATTATATCTAACGATCGTATGAAGAATGATGAATTGGAAATGATGAAAAGTTTAAAACTAAAGGAAAGAAGATAATGCACGAACCAACTTACATCGGTGGTTAAAAGAGTCGTTGTTGTTTATAGATATCATATGTTCGAGCACTAACAACTATAACAGGGTGATTGAGCGTTTATTGTTAAATGATTGAGAGTATTTAAAACATATACTACTTTGTAATTACTTTAGCTTAATAAAAAAAGGAAAGAGAATAATATACAAGTTTATTTTTCAATGATATTCAGTTGCTTATATATTAACTCCTAGTAGTGGTATTATATTTAATGATGAATTTATAAATTTAAAAATAAAGATAAAAAATCTAATACACTATTTAAAAAAATAGGTATATAAATTTATTTATATTTTTCACTTATTTTTATAAATTAAACTAAATTTAGAAGTATTTTAAAAATAATGAGCATGTATTTGTTTCTATCACGTCAGATTTTAGGTCATGATGTCTATATGTAAGTTAATAAGATAAATCTATATAATTATTATATAATAAATTTAATTTTAATAAGTCACATGAATATACTAATGATTATATCAAGAGAAAATAACTTCTCAAAGATATAAAGTCCCAAACTATATTTGGTGAAATATTTTTCGAAAATACTTTGAAATCTATAATAAATAAAAAATGACAAAGAAAAGGAAATTTGTAAATTTATTTTAAATAAAAGTATAATAAAAAATAATATATAATTATAAAATCTTATTAAAATAAAAGTGTAATTTTGAAATATAAAAACTAGTTATAAAATTTAAAGGGGTATTTTAGTAAATATACAAAGTTGGTGGGGGCAAGTTTACCTAAATTTGATATAAAGAAAATTATTAGAAAACCGCTCCACCTTTGATACAAGATCAGGACAGACTGAAACTCGACTTCAGATTCCTTTGGAAAATATCATTCATTAGTCATTACAAATTATTGAGGGATGTGCCAACTTCAGTATACATGTGGGTATATTATTTAATATAATTGTTTTATAATATAATTAAGGGAAAATTATGCGTTTAGTACTTAAACTATTAATTTTAGTTTGTTTTAACATCTAAACTTTTAACTTTTTAAAAATCATGCCTAAAGTTTGATTTTTGTTTCATTTTAGTAGTTTTATTCAAAATTTAGCGTTAAATTTTGGATAAAATTAAAAGTTTAAATATTAAAATAGACAAAAACTTATAATTTATGTGTTAAGTTTCTAATGACATGTTACCAAAAATTACAAAATATGTATGATTTTGAAAAAATTAAAAGCTTATATACTAAAACAGACCAAAATTAATAACTTAGATACTACATACATAGTTTACCCTATAATTAAATAAGAGTAAATATATTAATAATTAGGTGAATGTGAATCATAATATATGATATGTGTGCATTATTTGTAAGCTAAAAGCTACGTGGCTATTTAAAAGACGTCGTCACCTATGCCACGTGTCACGGACCGGCACATGATTCCTAAGAAAATTATACAAAGCGTGATATAACTCTCCGCTGTGTACCTCCTCCCATGGTGGTTCTTTTTTTACTTCCAAAACTGCCATCCAGCAAAATCAGGGTGACCACTTCAAAGTGCATTAATCTGTCGTTTTGTTCAAGCTTGAATACCCTTTTGGGAAGAATATCGGTTACGTCAACTTATCCTTCTCCTTGTCCTTTTTTCCCCATTTTTTATTACGTTATTTTGGTATATTTATACATTCCAATTTCCCCTTGCTTTATGCTTCTCACACCTTCTCCCCAAGTCCAGTGTAGCGTCGAAGGTAAATCTGAAGCAGCTTACTTGGTTCATCAATATTCTCTGTATATTCTCATTTCTAGATTATTTTGTTCCTACTGTTATTCTTTTTGGTTGATTAAGTTTTGCTAATAGACATATCGAGGTGACGACTTCATTTATATTTTGTCTGGTTCTTTTGATGATTTCCGGATCTGGGTTTTGATTTTGCTTATTTGCTTCGAAAATAATAACAAGTTGGGGTTTAATCAAGGCTTTATTATCTTAATTCTCTGTCAGATACGCTTGTTTCAATATAGACAAATGGTTGGCTTGCTTCTATTTCTGGTTCTTGTCTTCTTCGTCTTTTTTATCAATGATTCAGGATTCTCCCTTTGGCCAGTCCTTTTTATTTTGGGTTTATGAAATTTGACTTATGCCATATGGTTTCCATGTTCAGGACTATAGAGGTTGTCAAGATCAGTATACCTTTAAGTTAGTCATGAATAGTTAAACATCAAGAGGTTTTTTATGTTGGGCAGATCTTATGTTTGCGAAACTTAATTCAGTGGTAATTGAACGTTAATCAGGTTGCTTTAACTCTTTTTTTTCTGTGTTTTAGGGCATTATCAGGTCTGCCTTGTAAGGGAATTTCATAGGCTTTTAATATAAACATTCAGAATGGAGAATACTGAAGCAACAAGCCTTGCCGAATCCTTGACACAAAAAATAGATGACAAAGATTATTTGTCATCATTTATGAATAGCTATGGAACATATGGGATTGTGGGTGCTGCTGCTATTGCTGTGATTATACCTGTATTGTTTTCCACCCTTCTCATGGGAAAAAAGAAGGGGGAAAAAAGAGGAGTTCCAGTTGAAGTGGGCGGTGAACCAGGTTATGCTGTGCGCAATGCTCGAATTCCTCAGTTGGTTCAGTTTCCTTGGGAAGGGGCCAATACAATAGCTGCACTTTTCGAGCAATGTTGTAAGAAGTATTCACAAAATCCATGTTTGGGAACAAGAAAAGTAATTAAGAAGGACTTTGTTACTGCTAGTGATGGAAGGAAGTTTGAGAAGCTACACCTAGGGGATTATGAATGGCAAACCTATGGACAGGTTTATCAACGTGCCTGCCATTTTTCATCCGGGCTTGTAAATTTTGGTCATAATGTTGATACTCGTGTTGCAATTTTTTCTGAAACTCGAGCAGAGTGGCAAATTGCCTTTCAGGTATTGCTATGATCCTTCAATTTCACACTTTTTTCCAATTGAAGTTTTTGATGCAATGGCATATTTCTTTCTTGACTTCCAGGGTTGCCTCAGGCAGAATATAACAGTTGTCACTATTTATGCTTCACTAGGTGAAGATGCCTTGATCCATTCGCTGAATGAGGTGAGAAATTTATCACGTTTGTTTATTTTCTGACCCTAAATTATTCAGCCAGAAATGGTTTATTGAATGTACAATGTGATTATATGGTTACAATATTGTCTTCTTCCCCACTTTTGTCTTTCTTTTGTCCTCATTCAATGTTTTAAAATTATGACAGACCCAGGTATCAACCTTGATCTGTGAATCGAAGCTGTTAAAAAAGTTGGTTGCAATACATCCAAGCCTGAAAACGATCACAAATATCATCTACTTCGAAGATGATGAGAATGCAAATATTTCTGGTTTACTTGGAAGCATGGATGGCTGGAATGTTTCTTCTTTTCATGAAATTGAATTGCTTGGAGAAAGAGCACCTGTTCCTCCTAGTCCACCCTCTAAGGATAGTGTAGCTGTTATAATGTATACAAGCGGCAGTACGGGTCTGCCAAAGGTTCACTACTAAATTTAGTTCCTTATTTTTCATGTGCAGTATTTTGTTTATTTGTGCAAGCTTAGGTACCCACCTAGCACAATGCTAGCAAATTTGCTAATTGGCCTAGGTTGGAATGGCCAGAATCTGTGGATTTACCCTTATATAGTATTGCATGCTGAAAGACAATATAGGGTTTGTATATCTTTATATGACTTACTTGAAAGTGAAGAGGAATAAAATGAACACAGTTCTAATATAATTTACATGTCTACATACCATTATTCGAATTATGACTAAGAAATTATATTCTCCTGATAAATCGTCTTGTACAACTAAGAAACTGCTTGTTCCCTGGTTGTTATTTGTTTATAAAGGCTAACCTGATGTACTTTTTAATGAGTTAGGGTGTCATGATAACTCATGGGAACATTGTAGCCATTGCTGCAGCGGTTATGACTATTATCAGAGGAATAGGAACAAATGATGTATACTTGGCATATTTGCCCTTAGCTCATGTTTTGGAACTGGCAGCTGAGGTAGGTTCATATCCAGTTTTTGTTTCCTATAAATGGCATCAAGATTATTCTTATGGTTTGTATGTTCTGCAGTCGGTGATGCTGGGTGCAGGTACTGCAATTGGCTATGGTTCAGCTTTGACACTAACAGATACTTCTAGTAAAATCATGAGAGGGACCAAGGGAGATGCTTCTGTACTGAAACCCACTCTCATGGCAGCCGTTCCTGCTATTTTGGATCGTATTCGGGATGGAGTTCTGAAAAAGGTACGTGCTGGTTTGACTTTCTTGTAGGGGAAATGGCTGGAATTGTATTTAGGGGTCGATTTTTTTAGCAATCCTAGTGGTTGATATTGTATATGTAGAGCTCAAAATAGCAATGGACCTAAAATATCAATAGACCAGATCTAATTATATATTAATAATTGATATTGCATATGTAAAAATTAAAAAATATTTAATAAGAATTAAAGACTCGCAAAAAAAGGTCTAATTACACCAAAATAACAACAGGACAATAATGAATGAGACTAAACTGAAAATGTCAATAAATTGTCAAAATACAAATTTTATAGAGGGCCAAGTGAAAAAGATGAAGGGTCAAAACATAGTTTATACTATTGTTCAGTGAAGACCCTGCCTTTTCCTTTAGATATTCCTTGCTCTTTGCTAATTCTTGTACATGTTAAGCAGGCATTCATGCTATGTTAAGTTTCATATAGGGGATAGCAATGAACTACCCTTTTACTAATTGGTCCTATTTTATGTAGGTCGAGGGTACCGGAGGATTAGCAAAGAAACTTTTTGATATTGCTTATAAACGGCGACTGCAAGCTATAGAAGGAAGCTGGTTTGGTGCTTGGGGACTTGAGAAATGGTTTTGGGATGTTATGGTTTTTAAAAAGGTACGTGCTGCACTTGGAGGTCACATTCGACTCATACTCTCTGGTGGAGCTCCTTTGTCTGGAAATTCCCAACGCTTCATCAACATTTGCATGGGGTAATTATTCTCTTCCCCTGACTTACCATATAGTTCGATAAAAATTAGTCTCTCTCATTTCTTTTGGTGCTGATTCCAACCAGTTGGTTCATAAAATATTATCGATAAATTAGTTTTCTCACATTGACTTTGGTCTTGTAAATTGCTTAAATAATCTAATGTTAGTTTTCTTAGTAAAATTCTATTTTCATGTCTTATTTCTTCACTAGAGCCCCCGTATCTCAAGGATATGGCTTGACAGAAACATGTGCTGGATCTGCTTTTACCGAGTGGGATGAGACAACTGTGGGCCGAGTTGGTCCACCCGTTCCTTGTTGTTACATTAAGGTATCCACATAACATAAGAGAATCGAGTAAGCTTTCACTTACAGTTTTGTTTGTTTTCTGAAGACGTGTTATACAAGTGTTTATTGCTGCGAGAACATTCTGCTTGTACCTTAAGCCCTCGAATCCTTGGGAGTATTTTGTAATGAAAAGAAATGATGAAAGTACTAGAGAGTCATGCCGGTATTTATTCTAGATTTATAATGTAAACTTTTATAATTGAATTACTTTTGCAGCTTGTTAACTGGGAAGAAGGTGGGTATTCAATATCCGACAAACCGATGCCTCGAGGAGAGATTGTTGTTGGGGGATTTAGTGTAACTACTGGCTATTTCAACAATCCTGAGAAAACTGATGAAGTTTACAAGGTGGAGTTCGTGCTTTGTATTTGTAGTGGGCAAGTAGTTTTGCGTATACATGCAACTAAGTCTCATGGTCTGCAAGTATCAATTAATACCAACTATGATTCGTTTTCACAAAACCTGCAGGTTGATGAGAGGGGCATGCGCTGGTTTTACACCGGAGATGTCGGACAATTTCATCCTGATGGATCCCTTGAGATTATTGATAGGAAAAAGGACATTGTTAAACTTCAACATGGAGAGTATATCTCTCTCGGAAAGGTGATTATAAAATTAATCCCAATACTTATTTGTGGATACAGGATCGGATGCTTAATTTTTTTGAAATGCTGATTGCAGGTTGAGGCAGCATTGATGTCCAGCAAATATGTTGACAATTTGATGGTACATGCGGATCCCTTTCACAGCTATTGTGTGGCCTTGATTGTTCCGTCACGAGAGGTTCTTGAGAAGTGGGCTGAAGAAGCTGGTATAGAGTACAAAAATTTCCCAGAACTGTGTGACAAAGCTGAGACTGTTGGTGAGGTCCAAAAATCCCTTTCAAAGGTCGGTTCATTTTCCTTCTAAGTTTGAAATCAGAAATTAAACACTTTTAGGAAGTCTTTATCATTATACACAATTTGATCTTCTCATCAGGACCACAAGGTTATTAATAATGCGCACATGTCCTGCATATATTATCCAGTTTTCGATGTATGTTTTTTATCGAATTTTCAAAGTTTTTATGCATAATAGGGTATCGGATATTAGTGTCGGGGGTGGATATATTTAATGAATATGAAAAGCAAGGAGGTATTATAGCTATAGGTGGTCACCAATGGGAGGTATTTGTGCAAGTGCAGGTGGCAAAGGATGCAAAACTGGACAAATTTGAAGTGCCTGCAAAGATTAAACTGGTGGCGGATCCATGGACACCTGAGTCGGGGTTGGTCACAGCTGCTCTCAAAATAAAGAGGGAGCAGATCAAGGCAAAGTACAAAGATGAACTCCAACAGATGTATCACTAAAAACAGAATAAATGCATCATGAACTTTGGTATGCAACACTTCTTAGTGAAATCTGTAGTGTAAGCTTTTATGTATGTTTAGACCAAAAAGGGCAGATTTTTGCGTTGATTGCTACGGGAGACTCGGCGGCGTGACGGGATTAATAGCAACGGAGGCAGGGTGGCGGTGGAATCCACACCGTCGTCTCTAATGTTCCTTTGCAAGCCCCTCAACGTTTGATTAATCGTGGCCTTTTCCTACTTACTTTCATCTTGTAATTTTTTATTGATATAATAAATAAATAAAATGAAGTTAAAAATTGATTTATGTCATATCTTAATATAATTAATATATAATGCGATTATTGGAAATTAAATAAGGCTCTATATTTATTTATTTTTCTTTAGCTAATTCATTTAATGTGACATATTTATTTATATAAGCAGCCTTTAAGACAATTTTTCAAAGGTATGCCTAATGTGACATATTTTTACCTTTGAAAATTATCAGTGACACGAAAATTATCAATTCAAATATAATTTAAAACGAATGTTAGTTCTAAAAATAATTTTTGTTAAGTGATATTTCAATTAAAAAATCTCTTACACGATCAAGTACTTTCTTAATAAATTTTTTATATTGTTATTATTACAAAACTTAATAATATTTTTTATTTAATAAAATTTAAAATTGCTTTTTACATGAAAATATAAATAAATAGTAATTTCCATTATTAATTACAATTATTGCAAAACTTTAATTATGTCTTTTTCTTTAATAAAAATATAATTTTATATTAAAGAATATAAAAAATACAGACTGTAATATCACACACCCATTAAATACTATTAACATCGTTTACTTTTCATGAAAATTATCGTTTTTATTTTATTAATAATAATATTAATTCTACCCCATCCCATTTTGCTGATCGGCGATCGACGGAATCCCTATTCCCCGCCGCCGATTTAATTCTCAAAATCCCTTATCTGAATCCCTAATTTGTTGCTTCACTCAGTTCAGTGTACACCCTTCAACACAAAAATAGAAAAACAAATCTGATTTTTTTGTTTCCCTTTTATCCGTACTGAGATCCAGAACTTAGGTCAAAATCTTGATTTTTGCAAGCTGTAAAGGGCACGTGGCGATCTGGATCTTGCTTCACTTCTCAAATCTAGGTGAGTTCATTTTCTTCCCTAGTATAGTTCATGGGGAAATGTTTACTTGTAAACACTTCAAATTTTTAGAAACCTTTGACTATTTTGTAGAAACTATGGATCGGACTACTTGAATTTAAGTATTTTTGATCTGTTGAACTTGGATCCGTTTACTTTTTTGTCATTTAGCTTTGAAATTACTGTGATCTAGGTTTTCTAGTTCTGCAATTTAGCTGCTTTTTTTTTTGTTCAAATGGGTTTCTTTTAATTGAGGAAATGATGAGAAAAGAAAGGAAATTAACCCGCAAGGTTTACATGTTTTTGGTTCTAAAATAAGTTATAACCTAATAATGCTTGGATGTGGTTAATTTTGATAGATTTAGCTCAAAATATCACATTTCTCTTGTCTTTCTGTGGGTTTTCCGAAATCAAATACAGCAGAAAGAGTTATTTTGAATCCAAGGATTAGTAGTTATTATTAATTAAGGGTTTTTAAAAATTGCATGAATTAATGTATTAGTATTTTACTTAGAAAAACGAAGCTTGATTTTGGGAAAGAACTAACTGCTTTCCTGTTGACCGTATGCAGAAAAGATGATATGGTTGAATATGTCAGTTCAGTCTTAAAAGTTAAGCATATTGGGAGGCATATGACAACTTTTGTTTGAGAGTTTGGTTTTGAAATTTGCCTAAATTTTTTGAATGGAATCGAACAAAGAGGGCCCTTAAGGCAAAAGAGATCGCGGAGAAGCGATTTTGTGAAAGAGACTTTGCTGGTGCTAAGACCTATGCCTTAAAGGCTAAATCACTGTATCCTGGATTGGAAGGTATATCACAGATGGTATCCACATTCGAAGTGCATGCTGCCTCTGAGGCTAAGTGTAATGGCGAAACCGATTATTATTCAATTCTTGGGTTGAAGCCTACAACAGATAGAGAAGCTGTGAAGAAACAGTACAGAAAGTTGGCAGTGTTACTCCATCCTGATAAGAATAAATGTGTGGGAGCCGATGGGGCATTCAAACTCGTATCCGTAGCGTGGACTTTTCTGTCTGATAGAATCAAGAAAAGTTCGCATGATATCAAGAGAAACAAACAGATGCCTTCGGGAGTGGTTCAAACTTCAACATATGCTGCTGGGGTAACATGTGTTAATGCAACCTCACAAAGTAGACTTGATACTTTTTGGACTGTATGCACATCTTGTAAAATTCAGTATGAATATCTTCGGAAATACGTGAATAAGAGACTTTCATGTAAGAACTGCCGTGGTACGTTCATTGCTGTTGAAACTGGATCAGCCCCTGTGAACGGTTCTTTCCCGTATTGTCCTTGGTCATATATGCCAAGTAATGGATATGAAAGTCATGGAAATGGGGTCACATATGTCCCAACAAATGCTACTTTTTTTACTGGAAATGGGGTCTCAGGTTATCATTCTGGCCATGGCTACGAGTATGTTCCTAACATTCAATGGAGCTCGTTCTCTGGAACTTCTACCGCGGTTGTGAGTCATAATAAAGTATCAGCTGTTTCCACTGATGCCATTTATCAGAGCAATGGAGATGCTAGAGTAGCAGGCTCGAAGGTGAAATCCGGTGCCAATGGAAAACCCTCGAAAAGCTTTGCCACTCAGTCAACTCCAAGTTTGTTCAATGGCTATGATGAATCTTTTGGATCTAAGCCCAGTAATGTTGAAAAGAAAAGGAAGGTTATTAATGATCTCGAATATAGAAATGGATTTGAAGACAAGGGATTAAAATCTTCAGAAGCAGGATTAGCAAATGGAATCGGGAATGAACCTTATCCAAAGCTTTCCAGCCTCAGTGAACCCCATAATAGGCGGTGCTTATTGACACCGGCATTTGATGTCAGAAAATTGTTAATTGACAAGTCGAGGACTGAAATACGGAAGAAATTGGAAGAGATTAAGTTCTCTTCGGAGGCAGCTACAGCTTCAGTAGTAAAATTAGGCGCTAAAGAAGATGGTCAATCACTAGCAGCTGGAAAGGGTCTCAAGAGGACAAATTTAGTTGTTTCTGCTTATCAATCAGAATCAAATAAAGGTGCATCTGTCTCAATTACAGTTCCTGACCCCGACTTTCATGATTTCGACAAAGATAGATCAGAGGAATGCTTCAAACCAAAGCAAATATGGGCCCTTTATGACGAAGACGACGGAATGCCTCGTTTGTATTGTTTGATTCGCCAGGTTATCTCCGAAAAACCTTTCAAGATTCACATCACTTACCTGAACTGCAAAACTGATAATGAATTCGGGTCAGTGAATTGGGTGGACTCTGGGTTTACTAAATCTTGTGGACACTTCAGGGCATGGAGTTCCGACATTATTGATCAAGTAAACATTTTCTCTCATCTTCTGAGAGGACAAAAGGCTGGAAGGGGAGGTTGCATTCGCATATTCCCGAAAAAAGGAGATGTATGGGCTGTTTATCGGAATTGGTCACCTGATTGGAACAGGTCAACACCGGCCGATGTGAGGCACCAATATGAGATGGTGGAGGTGCTTGAGGATTACTCCGAAGAACTTGGAGTTTGGGTTACTCCCCTCATCAAATTGATTGGTTTCAAGACGGTGTATCAGAGAAACACAGACAAGGATGCAGTTAGATGGATCCCGAGGAAAGAGATGTTTCGGCTTTCACACCAGGTTCCAGCTTGGTTACTTGAAGGAGCATCCGGTGATTTGCCTGATCGATGTTGGGATTTAGACCCGGCTGCAACTCCAGAGGAGCTTCTTCATGCTACATCGGAAGCTAAAGCATAACATAACCCAGCCATTCAAGAAACAAGCATGATTAGTTTGCCCATTGATTTACCATTCTTACACAACATTTAGATTGACTGCAAACATTTCGCACATGGCATGGTAACCATCTTCCGCCGGTGTAAAACATTAACTCCCGATGGATTTTGAGGATGTAATATTACTGGGTTTGGTTTGGTTACTTAAGGCAGGAAGATTTTTGGACTAAAGTGCATTGAATTACTAAAGGTCTTGTTTTGGTTCGCGTCCCTCTGCTCTGCTGAAATTTGAAATTTCCATCAACTTTGATTTGATCAAAAGTATTTTGGATGAGGAAATGTAATATTATTATCTTTAGAAATATGATTTTGTTTAAATGTAATATTACTTTTAGAAATGCAACACTATTTGGTAAATTACTAGAAATATTTAATCTTTACAATGGATCTTTCTTACTCCCAAATACAACACTATTTTCTTTAAATAGAGTGATAATATTATAATTATATTTAAGTTCGAGTCCATTCAACCCTATTTTTGTTTTCTTTAATTTCCACAGATAACTTTTAATAAATATATTGTTAATAGTTAACCAAGTGATAGACTTGGCCCAACGGGTAGTGCAATAACATAACGCTCCACTCGTCCTGGATTCAATTCATAATCTGACTGGTGAATCATATTAAATTAAAAATGAAAATAAATAAAAATATATAAATAAAAAATGAGAACTAAACCTATAATCATTTAAATTTATTATCGAAATTAGAATATTAAAATTTGTGATCTCTCTCATTAACAAATGAAGAGAAGTATCAACATGAGACGTCTCAAGTTTCATTGATGTGTTTGAAGTATGACTAGGCCACAAGCTTGTTCACCTACCGTGCGAGCTTAGTCCAAGAGAGAGTGATGAATCCCGATGATAAATTCGCGGCCGCCGTCGACCTCATAGTGTCGTAACCCGTGTTCCTTTCTCCTCTCTCTTTTCTCTATCCTTGTGCAGCTGTCTAAACCTTTCCTGCAAAAGAGCAATTGAGGAACTAACAATAGGAGAATGAGATGATCATAGTAATGAGGGTAGGTCAAATGGTTTCAGGTGATGTAAGAGAATGGGGGTGTTGTACAACTAAATCCAAGAAGATGAGGTGATGAGGAGGGTACATGTATGGAATGATTTTCAGTCTCCTCTCTCTTTTCTCTATCCTTGTGCAGCTGTCTAAACCTTTCCTGCAAAAGAGCAATTGAGGAACTAACAATAGGAGAATGAGATGATCATATAGTTAATGAGGGTGTAGGTCAAATGGTTTCAGGTGATGTAAGAGAATGGGGGTGTTGTACAACTAAATCCAAGAAGATGAGGTGATGAGGAGGGTACATGTATGGAATGATTTTCAGAGTTATGATGTTGGTGTTGATCAATAACTTTTCATGTTTATCAAGGAGAAAAAAAATGCCCGAATAAACACACACATGCTTTTAAAAAATTGATGAACAACAATATAAAATTTTCCATAAAAACATGTTGCTATACGACATTTTGTTCATCAGCCCCCAAACGCAAACAAGAAGGTAAAGCCAGAATCATAGTATCATGATGTCTTTGAAAGGAATGCCCTTGCGTAATGTGAGCTACATGTGATAGCAAGTATAGATAAGGTTGTAAATGAACTTGATGTTCGATGAACAATTCGTGAATTATTCGTATAATTTTTATTTATTAAGCTACATAAACGAGCATGAACAAAATAAGCTCATTTATCCAATTCTCCTTTTCTCTTGTTCTTTTACGTTTTAAATATTGATGAGGATAAGGAGTTTAAACTATGAAACCTAAAGAAATTAAGGACTAGTGATATAACTCCACATTTGTTTTTTGAATAAATGAAAATATTATTCTATCCAAAGAACCATCCCTGTACAATCATCAATATCATCTAGCCAATCAAAAAATAGAAAGACAAAAAAACCCAACATAACTGAAGTGTTCCAAAGGAACAACAAACCAAATATAACAGCCCACCAAACCAAATTACCTTTGAACTTATCCCCCATTCAGCAGCAAAACCAGCAGAGGGAGGGGAGACCTTCACACAGCCTTTTAACCTCAGACCAACAGTGCCTTTGATCGACCGGACAGTTTCATCAACCATTCTCGGAGAAGCCCCATGATACCTACTATTTCTCTTTCGTCAGATATGATACATATAAATGCACCAAACTAAATGGATAACTGTAGCTCGCAACGATTTCCCTTTGCCATTGTCATGTACCCAAAAAAACCATATCACCCAACTAGAACCAGTTCTGCTAGTATGGCAAGCCTGCACAACCAAATCCCACACAGCCATCGAAAACCCACACTCAACAAACAAATGGTCCCTTGTTTCAATCCCCCCATCACAGAAAACACAGAACAAGTCAAAATGACCCCCCCCTCCCAATTAGTCCAAAACTGTTAACCAAGCAATAAAAGAATGTCGAGGAATCGATAATCCCCCAAATAATTTTAAACCAAGGGACCCTTACCTGCTTATGCTGAAGGATATCCCAAACTTTCTTAGCTTTAAACTCACCATCAGGAGCCCCAACCATCATGAACTCATCTCGCAGCTTCGTAAGTTTTCGCCAGGCACAACTATGGCTGCTCCTCCCTTGCATCTGGCAAAGTGAGCATCCCCTTAAAACGCAACTTTCAATCCAAGCCACCCAAAGAGAACATGCTTTAATAAGAACGAGCCATAAACACCGCATTATACAAGCTCTATTCCAAATTCGGAAGTTCTTCAAACCAAGCCTACCTTCACACTTTAGACGACAAACCTTCTCCCAACTTATCCGAGCACCCCTAGCCGATCCCTTTGAGCCCTTCCAAAGAAAGGCATTACACAACCTCTCAATCTGCTTAAGAACCTTTGAAAGCAAAATGTTTAATTCCACATTTTGACCGATGTGTTCCCGATTGTTTAATTTAGTTAATTTGTGGTAAGTAAGATAGTATTTGTTCAAAGATAACTCTCAACCATTTGATATTAAACACTAAAAATAAACTAATGAACACGAACACAGTCTTGTTTATTCAAGTTTGGTTCGTTTACACCCCAAAATATATAGATGGTCATAGGTCAGGGTGAGTCAATTTGACCTACTCAAACCCGACCCAAAAGTTAAACCTCTCCATTTGCACTCGATTTGATTTAGATTTAGGAGGGTCTCACTCAAGCTGAAACTTGATTCAATTTCTTAGGCCAAAATCTGATCCCAACTCAATCCGACCTGGCTTATATATATAATTTATTTAAATTAAATAAATAACTAATTGAAAAAAATAAAAAAAAATTATTATAATTATCTCTAAATATATTTAAAAAGTTGTAATATTACGTTAAATTATTATTATTTCATCCTAAACACAATAAAAAAAAAGTCTATTCAATTCTATTTAATTGAAGTCGTCGAATTTAAATGAAATGATCATCCTAAGTGAATATTACATTAATACTAATAGACATAGTGAGCATATCTTAAAGTTAAGAAATTGATTTATAATTTATAACTTAAGGGTAAACTACATCAGATATCATCAAACTTTAGACATTATTTATACTATTGAACTTTTAATTTTATCAATTATAACATTGAATTTTAATTTTCGTTTTAATTATTACATTAAACTGTTAATAGCATGATGACGTGGATGGCAACTACCGACGTGGACAATGTCTGTTGACTTACACACCTCAACAGAATGATGTTATTTTGATCTGGATGTTAAAGATTTATCGATCTAGTGGTATAATTGAAACAAAAATAAAAATCAGTGCCATGATTGATAAAATTAAAACTTTAATGGTATAAATGATACAATGCCTAAAGATAAGTGGTATCTGATATAGTTTACCCGTATCATAATAATTGACGCTACTACATTCCTTGTACCATATTTATATCTTATTTTCCTACTTTGACTTTTTTATTTTTATTTGATTAAAAGTAGACATCCGGGAAGCAACGCGGGCAGCCTTACATCATACGACGCTTGGAATCAAAGAAGGCCAAATTCCTCATTTCCTCCAACGGTACGGTACTCTGACTTTGTTCCATCTCATCTCTCCGATCGGACCTCTCCACCTGCCTGTGTTTATGGTATTATCTTTCCTTTCATTTTTACTCTTTTTTGAAGTTACAGGGTTTTCTTTCAGGAGTTTAATTTAATTTTGAGTTTTCTTCCTTGTTTGATTAGCGAAATAAGATGGTTGGCGGTATTACTTTTATGTTTCTGCACTACTCAAGCCTTTCTTTGTTGATTGAATTTTTCTAGCTGGGGTTGACTCAGATTAGGGTTTTGACCATCTGTGCCGCATAATTGACTGTACGAGAGCAGAAGAATTGTTGTTTGAAGGAACGAATTTTGAAAGAGCAGTGCTTGGATATTGGTATGGATTTGGAATTTTTTATTTCGATCCTTTGTCAACTGAATTCTGATCACAGATTAAATATGGATAAATAAATAAAACCTTATGTTTTTCTGGTTTTTTTTGGGGGGGGGGGGGGGGGTTGCGGACTGTTTTAATGTAGTTTTTTTTTGTGCTTAATTGTATGACCTTAGTTTTACGTGGAACAATTATATTGGAATATAATTACTTTTTCAATTGTTAATCATGTCTTCATCTTGAACAATTACGATATTGTTTCCACTAATTGCTTTAAATTTTAAAGAAATTCTTGAAGGGTTACAAAAGAAAATAGCAAAAATAGGAACTTTAATAGAAAGAGGCTCAGTTTATATTATAATCTTTGCTGGATGATGAGGGATACTTAGAGTTGCTTTTATTTGCAGAGTAATCGAGACTATTGATGGGAACATCATCTGGTTCTAAATTAACCACCACCTATGTCGAAGATGTTGCCCCCACGTCAACAACAACAGCCAGGGAGCTTACAGACTTCATTGTCCTTAGCCCCGCAGATCCTCACATGTCGCGTAATGCTCAAGATCCCAGGTTTAACTCAGACAACATTCATGAGTCTCCTGCCGAGTGCTAGCTCACGAGAGACTTGGCCCACTGCTGATGCTGTCATAGCAGAGAAGATGGTAAATGGGAAAATTGAAAATGATAACACTGAGCAGTCTGTTATTCGTCGTCTTTCTAGTGCTGATAAGATAATCCTCCGGGACATTGCAAGAGAAAGAATTGATGTTATCTCTGAAAAGATGCATCGCCTACCTGATGAGTTCTAAATGAGCTAAAGAATCAACTCAGAATATTCTGGAAGGCAATGGTGGTTCACAGAGCCGGGAGGAATTTTTGATTCTTCAGAATTTGTTCAAAACAGATCTGATTTAACAGAAATACATTGATTAGAGCACACCGGGTGAGCTTGAGATCCGTTGCAATAAATATGGGAATTCAGGCATTCTTGCATCCTAATATCAGTTTATCCCAAACCTCTCTCATCGAGGTTTTTGTGTACAAAAGATGCAGAAATATTACATGCCAAAACCAGCTACCTGCAGATGACTGTGCCTGTGGAATATGTGCCAATAGGAGTGGATTTTGCAATCTTTGCATGTGTGTTATCTGCAACAAGTTTGATTTTGAAGTAAATACGTGTCGCTGGATTGGTTGCGATTTCTGTTCCCATTGGACTCATACAGATTGCGCCATACGTGATGGTCAAATTTGTATGGGCCCTTCTGCTAAAGTGGAGCAGGTCTTTCTGAAATGGTTTTCCACTGCCGAGCTTGCAATCAAACATCTGAGCTGCTGGGTTGGGTTAAAGATGTCTTCCAACATTGTGCTGCAGCCTGGGATAGGGAGGCTCTCATGAGAGAACTTGATTTTGTCTCTGGGATTTTTCGTGGCAGTGATGATCCCAGAGGGAAGAAACTCTTTCTGAAGTGTGAGGATCTTTAGAAAAAATGAGGGGTGGACTAGCAGAATCGACAGCTTGCGGATCATATTAATATTTTCCAAGGTACATGTTCTAATTATTTCCTGCAAACTATCGGTGAAAAATGTGTGAGGATGAAAGTTTTACGCTCAGGTGTTTTTGTGGCGCTTTTTTTTGTTTTGTTTCTGTTTCAATGGCATTTAATGAACACGAGAATTATTTTCGTACTTAATTCCGAAAGAAGTAGGGAAGCCAAACCAGTTGCCATAATCATTTTCATCATCACCTTCTGGTGATCCAGCATTGCCACAGGTGAGCATGATTTAAGGTCCAAACAAAAACACCTCTCTAAACTAGGATTTTATTAGAGCCTGATGGCAGCTATCATTACAATGTGAAAGTTATTTAAAATGGATTATTTATAATGCTTTTTATACAGCGTCTGCTGTTTTTCCCCCCTCTGGTTTTCTGTCGACTTAATGGTTTCATTTTTTGGGTCCAAGATGCAAAGTTTTCCGCTGCTTTGATATGTGTGGTTCTTGCTGCATTTATCCATGTCCTTTTTGAGTTTCCCCCCCCTTCCTTCTAATCATTGTTACTCCCTCTTTAGAGCTTGATATGGAATCTTCAAAAGCCTGGATAATGGGGAAGATGGGGAGTTGGGAGCACCCCAAGAGGCATGCAATCGAATCACAGATGTAGTGCAGGAAGCCATAAGGAAGATAGATATGGTGGCTGATGAGAAGTTGAGGATGTTCAAGAAAGCTCGCTTGGCTCTTGATGCTTGTGAGCGGGAGCTCGAGGACAAAGCCAAAGAAGTAGCAGAACTAAAGCTGGAGAGGCAGAAAAAGAAGGTGCAGATAGAAGAGCTGGAGAAAATCGTAAGGCTTAAACACGCAGAGGCCGATATGTTCCAGCTCAAGGCCAATGAGCAAAACAAGAGGCCGAGAACTTCAGAGTATCGCTCTTGCTAAGTCCGATAATCAGAGGAAGAGTATACTAGCAGCTACCTAAAACTCGCTTGAGCGAGGCAGAGGCTGAGAAGAAGTATTGTTTGAAAAGATAAAGCTTCAGGAGAGCTCACGGGCATCTCAGAGCAGCAATGGAGGTGACCCTTCACATCACAGATGTCGACCTATTCGAAAATCCGCGATCTTCTCCATGGATACAATGTCCCCTCTAAAGCAGACTCTCAGCCAAACGAGCGGCGTAGTTTCAGAACAAATCCCTAAAGAACTCCGGATAGTATGTATTTATTGAAGCAAGCTGCTTTATTGGTATGGTGTAAGATTTGCTACTTAAATTTAGCCATGTCCTTGAACTTTGAATCAACCTCAGTTAACTTCTTATCCTTATAGAATGCCAATAATTTATGTAGAACCTAAATTAACAAAATTAATTAATTAAAATGGTATCTTCTTTCTGATTATATTTATAATAATATTATTTGGGTATACATTGCTTATTATACTAACAATTGTAATTGTCATCCCAAAAAAAATACATTTAAAAGCAAACATGTGCCTTTGAAGAATATAATGCTAACCTAAATTATTTGTTTAATGCAAAATTGCAAAGAAATATCCAATTTTTTGTATAACCACGTTATTCGATAGATTAATCGATTATGAGATAATCTTTTTAACTCAATTTGTTTCATTCTCAAATAATCATGATTTGAATTCTTAACCTTATTTAAAGAATCTGACACTTATTCTCATTAGATCAATTAGTTGTCAAAGAAATACCATCTTTAATTCTCATCTAAAACAAAATTAGTACAAATTAAGCAACACGCCACCTAATCTCAAATCTTACCCGTCCACGTAACCTTATCAATCCACGTGTAATAATCAGAATCAACAGCATTGCGCGCCAATTTCAAGCAGTACATACCGATATGGTCACTGAAATTGAGATAAAATCTTAGTAAACCCCAGATCACGCACTGTTAAAGACTGAGGGGGGAATATTGGGTTATCAATTTCTTTATCAAGTTCCCAAATCATTTGCTGCATCTAGTTTGATGATCTATCAACCCTGATCTGCAAAGCGTTAATCTTTTTACTGAATCTGCATTTTAAGTGATCTGGGTACTTCTGTTGTGGCCTTAATAAGTAGATTTCGTTCATAAGAATGTTGGGTTGTTCTGGGTTATCAAGAACTACAATCTTTAGGGCAGAGAATCTAGGGCATAACGCTTTACATGCGATTGCCAATCTTTGTTTCACTATATTTGTAATAGGCGTACTAGTTTTCACTATTATAGCTGCTGCTTCTGAGCCATGGGACCCACTTTTCCACCCTTCAACAAAGATCACAATTTTCCTCACTTCCACATCAAGTGCCACATTTCAGTCGGATAGCACGGTTGTTAGAACCGGAGAGGATTTTACGGCTGCCAACCAGACTGCATTTTCCACTTTTATCAATGTGACGGATGTAGTAGAAACCAAGGATGCGAGTGCGGATGAAATTAGCTTGTCAGATGTGAGTCTGATTCGATCGGACCAATTGATTGTAGGAGCCTGAAGTCTTCCATTTAATGATGAAAGTGCTGATTGAGCGTTTTAAGGATATCCACTATTATCGGTTTGGGAAACGACTCCTGGCCCCAATCGGTTTGGGAAACCGACTCCTGGCCCAAGGAGAATACTTGTGACATGGCATGGGAGTTTAGGCCTAAGGGAGAAGACAACTGCTTTTTATAAGGATTATAGGCGCTTTGTTGTTAAAAGATTGAAGAATTGTAAGCTCAGCGTGGTCAGTATTGGGGATTATCATTCAGGTGTGAATGCAAGGAAGAAGCATAAGAATCAAAAGCCTGGGTTTGAGAAGTCACCTAGCGGGCAGGAGCAAGGTGGTGTGTCTTTTCCTGTTGTTGGGGAAACAGTAAATGATTCGCTTCCAGTGGTAGAATCTGAAAATGCATTCAGTAGTGGTAAGTACTTGATTTATGTGGGAGGTGGAGATAGGTGCAAGAACATGGACCATTATCTGTGGAGTTTCTTGTGTGCATTGGGTGAAGCACAGTATCTGAATCGCACTCTGGTTATGGATTTGACAATTTGTTTGTCTTCAGTTTACACATTGTCGAATCAGGACGAGGAAGGGAAGGACTTCAGGTTTTACTTCGATTTCGAGCATCTGAAGGAGACAGCATCAGTGTTGGATCAGCGGCAGTTTTGGGAAGATTGGAACAAATGGCAAAGACAAGATGGATTGAGTCTTTATCTTGTCGAGGATTTTAAGGTGACACCGATGAGACTTTCTGAGGTGAGAGACTCTTTGATTGTGAGAAGGTTTGGACCTGTGGAGCCAGATAATTACTGGTACAGGGTTTGCGAAGGAGATACGGAATCTGTTGTTCGAAGGCCATGGCATCTGGTATGGAAATCAAGAAGGTTGATGGAAATAGTGTCGGCAATTTCAATTTCATCAAGGTGAACTGGGATTATGACTCTGTTCACATCGTGAGAGGCGAGAAAGCGATGAACAGGGAATGTGGCCTAATCTTGCACAAGATACCTCGCCGGATGCCCTTATCTCAACTTTGCAGGATAAGATTGAAGATGGGAGGAGTGTGTATTGCAACAAATGAACCTGACATATCTTTCTTGATCCTTTGAAAGACAAATTTTCCATCCATTTCCTTAGTGACTATCAGGATCTTTGGAATGAAAACAGTGAGTGGTTATTCCGAGACAAAAGAAACTTAACAGTGGAATTCCGGTTGAATTTGATGGTTACATGAGGGCCTCCGTGATACAGAAGTTTTCGTGAGAGGCAGGAAGCAGATTGAAACTTTCAATGATCTCACCAATGATTGCAAAGATGGTGTTAACACCTGCAATACTGCAGCCAGTAATCCCCAAATACATGAGGTCCGAGACTGTTGCACATTTTGGTACTCCCTCACATTTTAGCTATTGTCTTGCCTGGTAGTTTGTCATTGAGTGGCATTTTTTCAACTCTACTTGTAATTGAATTTTGGCTATCAATGTTACACGACATCATTTTGAGTTTCTAAGAGTAACTATCTTTGATCTGATGCTCATATTGTTGTCACGTCTTGTGGTGAATTTGCTTTTCAAATGATGTGTGCCAGAGCCACAGCCCTGAAATTAATATATTTGATCATCAAGCAGTATCTTAGTGAATCCCACAAATATCTCAAAAAGGAAATCTTTTTTATTTTGAGTCATTGTTAAGTCAAATTCCAACAGTTACATGCTAACTTTTGATACCTTTGGTCAAGTACCATGGGGAACAAAATTGAAAACTTAGCAAAGAAATGCATGAATGATCATCAAAGATAGGGACCACATCAAAACATTATTTTGGTGCTTAAAGTTAGCCAATCAATTATGTATTCCTCTTCAACCTCTTGGTGTGGTTTGAGTGTATGTAAAAACTCAGGTGCAATGGTCAAAACTAAATCCAATGGAGATTTGCTTTTCTGTCGTGATTCCAATGTCTAGACACACCTTGATGTTAACTTGACACGAATCTGTTTCAAATGCCTTTTTTCATGAAAATTAAAAACACTAGTTAATGCCAAAACTGCAGGTGGTGCCCATGAGAGTTGGAAACAGATGTTTTGACAAGCCATCTGTTGAATATAGAGACAAAAAAAAGGTTCATGCGTTCTAGTACAAGCAAAGAGAGAGTCAGAGAGATGCATTGTATTTGTATGGTGTTATTGTTGTGAATATGATGTCGGATAACTTTCTCAATATATACACTAGAACACTTTGGAAGATGATAATTTTTACTCATTTTACACAACAGTGATTTAAACCGTCACGAGGATGAAAGCATTTCAATTTCCTTTTCTCCCTCTCAAATGGAATGGTATTCTCCAGAAAGGACTTTGGTTCGAGCAATTGAATATGTTCAATTGAGCTCGTTGTTCATATATTCACTTTGAATAATGACATCCAACATGTTTGAAATTCGATTCAAATCTCATCATCGACAACCCCATACAAACTTAAAACAGGCTCAGACAAATACCATAAAAATATGGGTAAACCTATGATCAACATATTCTTTTTTTTTTTGAAAATCAACATATTTACTATTGACAGCTAAGTGCATAAACAAGGCAGATCCTGCCAACTGATCTTAGTTCCACTTTTCAATCTATCTCATTGCACCAAAAGTGAGGCAATAAGAAAAAAAAATTCTCCATGAATAATAGATGATCAAGAAAGAAGTGAGACTGCATGTAACATCAGAAACACTCCAACATGTGCATTGATTCAGTAACAAAACATCACCACATCAAGGTAAACTTGCGGGCACCGATAACTCTAAACATTGAAACTACGATGATAACAGTGATTTATATACTGTACATAATACGCTGTACACCGAAACTTCCTCGACTCAGCATGCCTAGTAATATTCTCTCACCAAAGGAGGAAGCTTCCTCTTCGGGCAGCAGAGGAGTTCTGCAAAGAGGGCAGTAACATTCCAATAATTCAACCACTTTTCTAAGACGCCTTGTGAAAGAGATGACCACAGGACAAGTGGTTAATCTCCGATTTCGGCTCGAACCGAGTCAGGCAAACCGAACAGTCATGCTGTGGCTGCTTGCAGCAATATAGGGCATCAAACCGAATGCTGGGGTCCTACTCCGGAACTCCTCAATGTAACCATCAGGAGTATTAGGTGGAACTCAAAAGGTTCTGAGGGAATTTCAGCAGAATCCGAGGATGACGAGAGATGAATGCCGACAAGTGAAGGATAGATCGGAGTAGCCTTTAACTAGATATGGATAAAGCTGTGTTTACTAAGAGTATACACAGCACTCCTTCTGATGAGTTGGGAGACTTGAGAGACCCATTTTTTGTATCAAGCTATTTTATGTGGGATCCAGAATAGAAAAGTGAGTGCAATTCAAGATGTTCAAGGTTTAGTTTATAGCACAATGATTTTATCAGTAGCCAAGGAAACTAATCAAGAAAAAATGGAAATGGTTGAACTCTTTGTTGATATATATGATGACCTGGAAAACATAAAACACACATTAGAATACCATACAAAGATAGTAATCAATGCAAAAATCATCAAATTATGCAAATCAAAAAGGTAAATCATGAAATCTATAATTCCAGAACTCATTGTAGATAACCTCAAAGACAACAAATCAGTGACCAAGACACAAACACCAATCTTAAAGAGGAGGAAAATCAAGATGAATGATTTTGAAAATTACCTTGAAAGCAGAGGAGGTGCACCTTCAAGACCCAGTAACCTGCAATAGAACAGTATTCAATTTGTAAAGTCATCACTTGAAAGATCATCCAAGATTTCTTATTTCTGATGACTAACATAAATAATTAGTCCAACATTGATAATGTGTTAAAATGTCATCTTGTTACTGGCCTCATTTAAATACAAGAGTTAAGACACCCAACTATACTCCATAAAGTAAAAGCTCAAAGAAATAGTGAGATGAAACATCTGGAAAGCAAATGGACACTGTGATTTCAAATGAAAAGTACCCAATAGGTGAATTTAGAGCATTCAATACTGCCTATCAGCTAATAACATCCCCACAAAAGATCATTTGCTAAACAAACCACCTTGTTCTTAAGCTTTGCTCCCATCACCAAGATTTAGCCATACCCAAAACCTTGATGGTAATAAACATGCTGAAAACAGGTAATCAAATCAAAGTTCTAACAAAAAAAAAAGGAAAGTGCAATATTTCCAATTGGAAAATCCAATTAATTAAACCACATAAAAATTGCATCCACAAGGTGATATGAGATCTAACATATCCACCCATAACATGATAATAAACCCGTAAAGTTAAATTAATATCCATCATTGGCTTTCATTATAGAAAGGGGTGGAATCCATTTTTCCTTTTATGCAAAGAAACTTACACAGAAGTGGGTCAGCAAAGGTACAAAGAAGTAGACAGGAACTTTTCTTTCAATGGTACCGATGAGACAGAGAGAAAAGAAAACTGGGGATTTTAACAGAAAAGAAATATGTAAGCTTTTTGAAGGTCTGGCAATGGCTGCTGGGAGATCCTTTTTCGCCTTATATAGCAAACCCCACACCCTAACTCTGGAACAAACTTGGGTTAGGATTCCGGGTTTGTGGCTTCTTTATCGTGGTTACTTATATCATCATCTGTCTTTCACTTCAGTTTAGTCTCTTCGTGCCTTTAAGCCTACTAAATAACCTCATTTTACGTACATTAGATTAGGCCCTGAGCTGTTGTAGAGCATGCCCACTGTTGTTTAGTTTTAATAATTTTTTTAAAGTAAATTCAATTTTAGTTGACCTGACAAAAATGATTTTTTTAAGGGTAAACTACAAATGGTCAATAAATTTTGAATAAGTTTTTGTTTCTCCACTGATGTTTAAAATGTCAGAAATCAAACACTATCATTTTCGTTTGTTACAAATTGATCTCTAGACGAAATTAGACCATTTTGAGTGGCTCTTCTTCTTCGACCTAACCCTTCTTCTTCAACCATTGAAGACCAAAGATGGAGGAACATGGAACTGAGCTTTTTTTATTTGACCATTTTCTAATTCATTGTTCTTCCAATTGACCAAGACCATAACTTGACCAACACAGTCGACTCCAAAGAATTGCTTTTTCCCAAGTTACTGCTGGAGTTTTCTTCCTTTAAACCCATAAGTTGCCCCCATTCAAATTTCAAGGAAAAAATCTTTGCTTTTTTCCCTCCAAAAACAGGTAAATTCCTTGTCTTTTTAACTCAATTATCGTTCATGATGTTTAACTTTCTCTGCAAACAATTCTCCATGGAAGAAACATAGTTACAGCCACTCAAAGTCACAAACTTTTAGGATTATCACAACCTAACTCTCAGATACATATCTAGTTCTTCAAATAAGAATTCATTTACAGTTTCATACCTCAAAAAACAAATGTGGGTTGTCCTCAGAATCTGCTTTAAAGGTCACCAGATATGTTCATTGCGAAACCCCTAAAGAGCCTGACTCTGTGCTTGCTGTTCTCAAAACCATGGCTTCTCAAAGCCCCAAATCATTCGCCTATTCAAGGGACGCCCTGCAGTGCTTACATCAAGTGTTGAAAAAATCATTTTGCCCAAACTTGAGTTCTTAATCTCTAAAGGTGTTTCAAACCCCGACCTTGCTCATATCTTGTCTCGTACCCAACATTTTTCATAACTACCGTATGATATGTTCTTATCCAACATCAATACTTTGCTGGATAATGGAGTTGTTGAATGTAATATTGCTTCAACATTGTTCACAACCTACAACGTTTTTTTAGAAGTCCACATAAGTTAAGGATTTGGTAGAGAAACAAAGGAAATGAGATTTAATGCTTCTAAGACATTGTTTATGGAAGCACTCTATGCGATGAGTTCGATGAGTAAACCGACATGGAAGAGGAAGTTTGATTTCTTTAAGAAGTTTGGTTGGTCTGAGGAGGAAGCTTTTCGGAGGTATCCCTCGTTCATTTGATTGAGGATAGATATATGGTGATGATCGATTTCCTTGTGAACAAATTGGGCTTTTCATCTAGAGTTTTGATTTTCTGGTTTGTACTAGTCTTTTATGATTGAAGAAGAAGGGGTTGGGTTGAAGAAGAAGGATAGATTAAAATGGTCTAATTCAGTTAAATGATTCAAAAAAATTATATTAACGTATCATCAGTATTCCGTTATCGTAGTGGCTGTTACTGTCGATTGATCGTAACAAACGTAACAATAATGATTGATTTGTGACTTCAAAACATCAGTGGTGAAAACGAATCTTACTAAAACATTAATGATCATTTATGTAATTACCCTTTTTAATTAGGTCTAGATTCTAAATTTTAACATTGTGGATGACTTTCTATAATATTTAATTTTGATTAATTGATTAATAAATTACAAATTAGGTACGAGTTAAGTTATCTTAATGATTGAAGGATAATTATTTTCCTTAGAGCTTTCGGGTTGAAGTATCAATATTGTAATATATTTAAGTTTTCATTGTTAAATGATTGATTAAATCTTTAGAATAGATACTATCACTTGTAATCACTCTATATTAATAAAATAAATAAATTACATATCAGTAGTTATGAAAAATATATAAGAGTGGATACTTAATTTATATTTTCCTTATTTTGATACTACTTTTGAAAACATTACATTTTGATCATTTATATTATCAGTTTATAGTATTTTAGTTACTAAGTCATAAATGTTGTTTCCGATGAACGGAGTTGGACCAAACACCCATGGCTCATAATGTTGGCTCCGACCCTGAATCAAAGGTAAACACTTGTCTCTGCAACTATGGAGTATATTTGTAGTAATAATTTTTTATAGCTGCTATTAAACATGCTCGATCGCATTTAAAGCGTATGGAAAAAGATCTTTCGCACTTACCAAGTAGGGCTGGCTAGGCAACTTTCCACCAGCTCCCATCTATAATAATCTAAACGAATTGGCAAGTTGGGTTTTTTTTTTTTTGAAGCTACATTTATGGTCAACGTCCCAGATTTGTCCTGAGAAATGCCCAATTTGACAAGCTTTGATGGAGCCCCCAATCAACCTTCATCACATCTTACTGACAAGTGGCATCAATTCTCTCACACTGCCTTTGTCATTTCTAATGCACTTCCATTTCATGAAACCATTTCACTTGTAAATAATAATAATTTGATTCTAAAATCTTGTCACGAGGTACACACAGTTTCATCACAAGTGCATATAAGATTAATCCTGTGCTGTTCACGTCCACCACAAGTGAAACAATATTACAACTCCATGTCTCTTTCTTTGATCTAACTACGGTTCACTGGCAGCCAGTAAAACTCTCTCAACTCCACATACATATGTCGAAATACGAAAAAAGAAACAAAATTACAGCTGCATGATTTTGACTGGAAGGGTGGTTTCTTAGTACATGTCATGACTGCAGCAGCGTTTACAGAAGCACATAAACAGCTGAAGGTATAGTATAACAAGAACTTGAGCAGGTGAACTTGCTCAAACATAATACGGCAGGTGTGGGATGCAGCTTCGAGGCAAACATGTCCCCAGCATATTCTTTCCAAATGACGCCGGGATCCATCAATCTTTTGTCGTAACTAGGAACCAGGCCTTGGTAGTTTATTCATGTCATTTTCGAATCCAACTTTGGATTAAAAAGAACTGGTGCCTTATGTACACAATCATACAGCCTGTCAATAGTTAAAAATGAAGGTATGAGCGTCAGTTTCACCATTTTGGGGTAAGAATAACCACTCCTTTCCAACATGTTCTTTTTTAAGTAAGCACGGTTAAAAGATAGTACTCTCAAAAGCTTCTGGTTGGGCTCAATGGATCATAATCATAGGCATCACCAGCTTTGACAAACCGTCCCTTCACACGCTTTCTCACATCGGCCCTTGCTTTGCGAGATGCGTATCTCACTCGTTTCTCAAACCTATCAGGCAATAAGGACAATGTTAAACATACAATTTCCTTGGAAAGATGGGATTATGTATAAGTATGTTTTCTATGTTCACTTTCCAAATGGAGTGTTGATAAACAAAAGCAGGCAAATTTGTCATATCCTTACTGAAGTCCTCCAGTTGCAGGAAGAGTAATCATATTACCATTTCCATAGAACTAGATGTTCAGAACCAGAAAAGAGCTTACAAGGAAGAAGATTAAAATTCCAGAACTTCGTTAAGCAAGAAGCACCAAACTCACAAATTCACTAGTCAAGTGAAGTAACCCTTTTATGATGTTCATTGCCAATCTAGTAACCATAGAGGCTATTTGCATATACTTACATTCGCGTCTTCTTCTTTTCCTTGTAACGCAAGACAGCATCACTTCTATTTGCTGATAAAGAGTTCTCAGTACCTGGGGGACACCAAGGAGGCTCCCCCATAGGAAGCATAGTGGAAGCCTCACAATCTTGGTAATCTCTTGCGGTACTCTCTCCGGTTTGGCCAGAAAATGTTGGATGGGCATGCCTAGCGGTAAAATACAGAATTGAATCGGTTTTGTTGCTCATCACGGAATCAGCAGATGCCGCATTGCTGCATGCCGGCTGGATTGCATTGACCACTCCAACAGCTGAGCCCTAGAGAAGAATATTTAGGGCCAACCATAAGAATCGCCACTCAGCATACAAAAATGAAGAGCAAGCACATGGAGAGACAGGGCAGTAAAATTTTGTTTTGGTACATCAGTCATGAATATATATCGAGGTTATTTACACTATTGGCAACCAACTAAAACTGATAATGCATAAATAGGAATACCATGTAAAAACATCAGAAAACGAATAGCATTTAGAAAAACAACAATATTATCATCAGAAAAAACATAATACAGATTCTGCGAAGCAAGATCAAAAGAGATGAAAGAACCTCGGCAACCGCTGCTGCCTGACAGTCTGAATCAGTAGCAGGCATGTCCTTTGTCCCAAATAAGCTAGCAATTCCACCATTCTCGAGAAGTTGTTCTGAATGATTGAGAGTCATCCCAAAGAGTTCTTCGTACTTTTCAAGATTCAGATCAACTTCATCCATGTTGAAGTCATCATAGAGATCGTCCTCACAAAGTCCAGGATACTTTGTTGGAGGGCAACATGACTGCATATTATTAAAGTAAAATTAGCAAAGGTTCCCCAAAGGAACATTATCTCTGCTAAATGCTAATAATTAAAGGAATCCTGCAGGATTTTCAATAAGTGAACTTTAACCACTAAATTCTGAAGCTCGTTAGACATACTAATAAAGGAAAGGCTATTATAATCGCTCCTCTTATGATCAACGTGAGATCTTGATATCTATCATCAATAATCTCATCCAATTTTCCCCTTTTCCCTCTCAAATGAAAAAAAAAATATAGCCCACAAAGCAAATCAGGTCTGCAAATGGGAGACATTGGGTTTAAAATTTATGAACCCACGGCAAAATAACATTAAGTACCTCTAAATCATACAATAAAGGTCAGGCCTATCATTTTCTTTATAAGAACATTCAAGGCCTAACTGAGTACTTCTCTATTCAATATAAACCTAAAAGTTAGGTTGTTTTACGGCCAAGAAATGGAAATATCTAAAGAGACCAATAATATAAGATCACGGTATACCGGAGGTTTACTGAAAGATCGACATCCTTTACTTTTATGCAAAAACACAGTTAAGTTCAAGAAGACGATATTTTGGAAGCGCTTTCGATTTCCAACATAAAATGTAATCAAGAAAAACAAGGGACAGATATTTCCATAGTTCCTTTCTGTATAAGGAAATAATCTGAAAAGCAAGTTGTTACTAGAACTTCAAGCTGGTTTTCTGGCCAGAAAGAGCAGTTATCACTAAACTAGCTGTTAATATGGTTTGAAAGTACGTCCAGAACAGTTTATCTAAAAATTTTAATAATCTTCATTTACCTTGGACAATGATGCATCTTTTGATCCAGATGGCTGATCCAGAAGTCGTGCGAATTTGAGTTCAGGGGTTGAAGAAGACCCACCCGATCCACTTCCCTTATCCCTACCACAGGTTTCATTAACTACAGCCATACCAGTATTATCCTGACTAATGTTGTTCTCTGTAGGGTCCCAGGAAGTACTCTCCACGTTCTCATTGATGCTCATTAGACCTAGTTCTTGTTCACATGATGATTGACCTGCTGAAGGAGATTGCTGAAAGAATGGCCAAATGGAAGAAAGTTCCGCAGATGACGGGCAACCAGAGTAACAATTGACCGATTGTCTCCTATGCGTTGAGCTTGAGGTAGAAGTACCATGCCCTATCCAATCGCAGTTCTGACAAAGTGAAACCCTTTCCTCTGCACATCTAACAAAAGCCGGTTGCGAATTGCATCTTTCACATAACAATATTCTTGAATGGCGTTTGGACAGCGCGTTAGCGGAATGAACATTTCTATCACACGACAAGCATAAACAGGCAGCATCGGACCGGCAATATACCACCGGCCTTTGATCTCCGCAGAAATCACAAGCATAACCCATGTTTCCAATCACAGTACTACTGCCAGAAACCTAAAAGTGTCCTCCACAAGTTACAATGTTATAAGCAACAATATATCATCCAAGACGAGTAGCTTACAGAAGATCCCCCTCTCCAGTGTTTCTTCTTGCACTTCAATAGCTGCCATATGGGGGAGAGGGAGATTAATGTCGCAAGAGAATTAAATTCATCTTTTTAATGTAAAAGCTAGCTAAGAATTAAAGAAGCTTGGAACAACTGACAACACGGGGTAGCTGAGTTTACTTCAAACTTTATCATACAATAATGATAGGGCACAAAATCAAATTCAATAATGATGGAAGAGATCACATGATCAGTACAGTAAAAGGGTAAAGTCTATATTTCTCAAATATAATCACAGGCACAAAGGGGACAGTTTTTAGCACAAAGAAACAAACATAAAACAAGAAAGTAATGTGAGCAAAAGGATAAGTAAATATGCAAAAGATAGCTCATCAAGCTTTAGGGTGACAAATAAAACAGTCAAAACAAAATAAAGGAAAAAATTAACAAAAAAAAAGCTTTCTTTTTCTTTTACTACAAAAAAAAACAGGGAATTAAGCGTTCCAAGAATAGAATTCTAAGCAAGATCAATTCCATTTCAAAAACATGTTAATAAAGGAATCAAAATATCCATACACACAAAAAGTACAAAGATTTACCATAAATCGAAGAAAAAATTGCAACTTCAATCCAAAGAATTCAACCCCATAATCAAACAAAATCATGTAAACAAAACAAGGAAAACAGAGGATAAACAAACAAACCCAGAGACCCAGAAATACTAAGAAAGGGCAAATCCAAAACCCAAAACAAGATCAAAATTAAGTCAAAGAAAGAAAGAAAAATCAAATTAATAACTAAAATAATAGGAGAATTAGAATTCTGCCCCAATAGAAAACAAGAAAAACAAACAAGAGGACAAAGATCGGTAACAACCTCAAATATTGAAATGGAAAATAGATTGAATATCTCTTTTGAGCTCTCCAGAAATTTTCTTTTGCGTTTTGTCTATGGAAGTGAGGAGATAGAAATCGGTGGGTGTATATGGAGAATGCGATGACATAAGCCGATAAAAAGTGCAAAGAGAGAGAGAAATCAAATCATAAAATATTTCGAAAAGTGCAATGCTTTTGATACGACTTGGCCTTACACGATAGGCTGATTTAATATTTGAATAATATAGTGTAATTACCATTAAATGAGTAATATTAAATAAACTTAAATAAGGCCTACCAACATTTATTACCAAAACTCATAAACCTAAACTATACTTAATTTGAATTAATGAATACACATAAAACTATGGGTAATTGTGTAGTAAATAACAACAAAGGAGAAGGGCAAAATGGGGAGAGCGGAAAAAACTAGGTCTTTTTCCTTGTGTGTGACAAGGATGTTTGTAATTTTATCTGATATTTTCTATATTCTTAGATATGTTTGTTCTAAATATCTAAACTTTAAACAACAAAAATATCTCCCTTTGTTTCCTATTTCACAATAAATGTTTTTTTTTTCTTCAAGGAAGGTGGCAACTACTCCGTTTAGTCAAACAAGGCCAAGAGGTGAAGGCATGGACACAACTAGGATTTCAATTTGAGAGGGTAAATTATAACTTTTTTTAAAAAAAAATTAGGGGGACAATTTCATAATTATCCCATAAATTTTTAAATTTTATATATAAGTTAAAGGTTATAAAATAAACTTTTTGGCTGGGTGGGGAGCCCACAACCCCTCCCAGACCCTTAGTGGCTCTGTCCCTGGGTGAAGGTAAATATATGTTTCAAATAGTTTATAGTAATCAAAATATATTCTCAAACACTAATTATAAAAGAATATACTTTTAAAAAAATTAAGGGGAATACAATATGATGTATGTTTAAAAGTTCTCAACGAATGCTCGTACCTTTGATATTTGAGGTGTTTAAATTTGATTTAAATCTAAAATTTAGAGTCTTTAAATTAGATATGTGATAATATTTGAAAGGCAAAAGAATAATTTTTACCCATGTAGTATACTCAATTTATCATTTTCGTCCCCTGTCGTATTTTTGCATCAATTTAGCATTCGAAATTATTTAAGTGTATCATTCTATACACTACCTTTAACATAAACCCTAAACCCTACCTTAGAGTTTATAATTTAAGATTTTAAGTTAGGGTAAGATATATAATGATGCAATTAAACAACTTTGAGGGTAAAATTGATGTGAAAATATGATAGGGGCAAAAATGATAAATTGGATCTACTACATAGACAAATGTGACTCCTATTTGAAATCTACATATGAAATGTTCCTCCACTATCATTGCCTGTGCATGAAATAATAACTCTTGATAAAAATTAATTTTTATGTATATGTTTTTTAATATATATTCGAAAAATATTCACTTATATTTATATATATATATATATATATATTACAGATAATATACTATTTTTATACGGCATCACTTTATGCGTGCATCTCTTCCTTTGTGCCTGAGTGGGTAACGAATTTGTAAAGAAGAGGATATAAGATTTGCATCCACCTAACATTTAGATATGGTTTTGAATTCCAACTTTAGGATCCAAATGAAAAAACAAAATCCTCTTCACTTTGAACCATAATTTGAAAATCTATCTCATAAAGTTATTTATTTTACATTATTTATAGATCATACTAGTGATAAATATAACTTATCTTTAGGATCTTTAGGATAGATAAATATCTATTTTAAATTGAAAAAATTTAAAGTATAGTGAGTGAAATAAGAAAGAAAGTAAAGTTCAGTAATTAAACTTAAAATTTATCCATTAAAAAAAATTCACGGCTCGCGGAGCAGCATACCGGAAAAAAATGATATGATAAAGGGTGACACTGATGCTCGTCGATTACTAACTGACCGATAATAGGGTTAACAATGTATGAAAGCAAGAACTCGACACATCATACAGAACAGATCTTCCAAAAGATTGTATAAACGCATTAGATCAAGAGGTTCCACAATTAATTGATCTACCACTTGCGTATCAATTAATTTATCAACTAGCTCAGAATGGGTCATTTTCTCGGGGAGCGCCAAGTTTTGTTTTTCCAAAATTTTGGCGGTATCCTAATCAAAAAGCAGACGGTCCATACAGAAGTTTAGTTTTGAGGAGCAGCAATTCTTCCCGCATCTATTAATTCCTTCAAACAAGCCATTTTTTCGCCTTTTTCCGTAAGCCTAGAAACAAGTAAAGCTTTTGGTCTGCTGAGAGAATCTTCCCTCTTCTCTTTTCTAATATTCTTTTTGTGCGGTAAGCTCTAAAGGTAAGTTAAAGTCGGAAACATAGGGGGGTTTCTGAAGCTTAGAAAACAGTTTCACTTTCGTTAGATTGTGCGGCAACGTGAGCCAACGTCAGCAGAAAGGAGTCGGAGTCCAGTTCCGTCAGAAGAGGACTCGGTCTCCTCACCGAGGTCTCAGTCAGAATTGTCAGAAGCTTCAACTAGCTCATTCCCTTCACAACGTGGGCTAGTTTTATTACCCGCAATGACTACGACCGATTCATCTCCAGTCCTTTCCGTCGTATAGACAGTGAATGGCGGAAATTAGGGCAACCTTGACCTGTCAAAATGAGATTATAGCACAAAAACAAATAGGCGTCGAGATTGCAGCCCCCAAAACCCAATTAAATGCATCCTATCTACCCCCTACATCTAAAGAAATTTTGGCATAAAAAAGAGCTGAGTTGGCTGATTTGGAAGCACTGATAGCAGCCTCAACTCCTTCAACTTTTGCACCTCCCGCTTTTCAGCCTTATGTTCACCTCCACCTTCTCAGTCAGGTCCATCTACTTCCGCACAGTTTGTCACTAAGGAAAAATTGGATGAAAATGGTGACCCCATTAGTGAGGGAATGGTTGGGTGACAAACCCAATGAATTAAGTTCAATAAAAAATTAAAAATATTTAAAGTATGTGAGTGAAATAGGAGAAAAATTAAAGTTAAGTTGTCAAACTTTGAGTTTACCCAAAAATATATTTTGCTTACCGATTTTATACTATTAATATATAATTTTATTTTTGATAATATTTTGAAGTCCATTAATAATTTAGGTAGTAATAATTTTTAGGGTAAAGAATAAATTTGATGACTGAACCTTCATGTGATTCCTATTCTATTCACTGTACTTTCAAAATTTTCAATTTGCTCACTCAACTTTATACATTTAACTTTTTTGGTCCGGAAACTTATACCAAAACGAAATAGTTTTGGATTTCTAAAATATTTAAATTTTAATCTAAACGATGTCGTTGTGGTCTAAATAAAAAATTATATTTCTTTTTTCCTCTATTTTTCCCATTTTCTCTTTCATTCTTTTTCTTCATACTCTCATTTCCATTTTCTCTACTGTATAAGCTGAGGAGTCACCTTCAATTTTTCTGAT
Source organism: Hibiscus syriacus (assembly GCF_006381635.1). Taxonomy (NCBI): domain Eukaryota; kingdom Viridiplantae; phylum Streptophyta; class Magnoliopsida; order Malvales; family Malvaceae; genus Hibiscus; species Hibiscus syriacus. Next base: position 571,650 of record NW_024062700.1, read on the forward strand.
CCCCTCTTTCTTTTTCTTAATTTTTTATCCCATTTTCTTATCCTTCCAGTCATCTTTCGAATCCTTTGATTTTACAACATTCTCCCATCCATTTAACTTAAAAATCCCTTAAACCTCTCCCTTAAAATAACTTTAATTTCCTGCTAACAATTTTGGGAGGCAAAGGCTTTGGGTTCTCTGTTAACATCGAAAAGAAGAAAATGGGAAGGCCTTTAGTTTTCTCCACCAACATTCCTCTCAGATTTTTCACAAGCATCCAAATCAATTTCACCTCGGATACTCCCAAATCAGTACCAAGTTCACAAATTTATTGCACTATGATTCTAAATTGTCTATAAGATGCTCACGAGTCCCGGGTGGTTAACTGCAAAATCAATTTGCGATAGCAACGCCGATGAGAGGGTTCAATTTGCGATTGCAAAACCAATTTTCAAATTTCATGTTTATCTACTGGGATGTGGGGTTAGGGTTTTGTATGAGTTTTTTTTTTTGTCTGATTAATTTTTGTTTTATTGAATAGAATTCTTATGTGGCATTTTATGTGGCTTAGTTTTAATATTAAAATAAGTCATGCCAACAGTGATATAATGTTAGAGTGAAAAAAAACCTCAATCTATTAAGTTGAGTGAGCAAATTGAAAATTTTGAAAGTACGGTTTGTAAAATAGAAGTCACATGAAAGTTTAGTCATCAAATTTGTAATTTACCCTAATTTTTAATAAACTTTAATAATAATGGATGCACATTTTTACCAGCAAAGCAAATAGTGACACGATGACTGATCTGTACCATGACTGCCAGATGGTTTCATACTTAACAAACCGCCAACAACCAACCTTAATTAATTCAATGCTTCAAAAGGTCTTTAACTTTAACATGTATGGGCAAAAATGATATTTTAAAAGTCAAATATTTTATGGACTTATCTTTTCTTTAAGTTTCCTCCAAATTGGAATAATACAAAACTTAGGGGTGTTTAGATGGAGGAATGTGGGATTCTTATGGGAATGGAATTCACATTCCTCCGTTTGGTTAGCTCGGGAATCTCATTCCCGGTAATATAAGATTACCAATAGTGGATTTTTTGGGTATATTACTGGGAATGTCATTACCTCCATTTCCTTAAGTATTGTTGGATTCCCGGCGTTTTGGACTAAAATGCCCTTAATTTTTTTTTAAATATCTTTTTTCTGTCATTGAATAATAAAAATTCTACGAATGTTAAATTATAAATTTTATCCTTAAACTATTTTAGATTTAAAATCTATAATTAAAATTTTAGATGAAGTTCAGGGGTTAAAATAAAATTTTACCATTTTATTAAACCTTTTTATATTTTCAATTTTGTAAAAAAAAATTATATAAATTTTATGAATTTAAATTTTTTAAAGAAAATATATAAATATTTTCCAACTTGTTAAAAAAACAATATATAATAAGGACAATTTGGTTAAATATACATTCCAATAATCTTTTATTCTTTTAACCAAACACGGTAATCTTACATTCATGCAAAGCCAACCAAACACAAAATATAACATTCTCAGTAATCTTATTCACTGGTAATCTTACATTCCCACTGGTAATCTTCCATTCCATGAACCAAGCGCACCCTTAGAGGTTTACTCTTTCTTTCCTTTAGACTATAAGTCCGTCTTAATTCGAACCGATTCATATTGTATATTTAGTTTTGGTGAACGAGTCTCTCAATAGAAATTTTTTACATATATAATAACTCAAACTCAAAATTTACTTAAATGAATTATTTATCACTTAAATCAACTCTGATCGGTAAAAGTTTAAAAGTTTTCAATTCTATTCTTCCATAAAAATGATACCCACATAAAGAAAAGAATTTCCTTTCCCCCTTGAATTACTTTCCTTTTCCTCTCGTCTCCTCTATCCAAACATAATGTAAATTAAAAAGTATTTATATTAATATATGTCTTGAATGTCTATAGCCATCATATAATATGTTGATAAAGTATTTACGCCTTAGTTTTAAAGATAAGGAGGTCAAACCTTATAACATCAATAAGAGAAGGGACTACGTAAATGACCATCTAATTATGGGTTTAGTTTCGAAATGATAAATATTTTTAAGTTCGTGTCAATATGATTATGGAACTATTTAAATGATTTTAATATAGTCACAACCTGTCGTGCAAAAATATTTACGTGAAAGTTAACAAAATTTGTATAATTAAAACTTGAGTCCTTGTAAAGTTACGTATTCACAGCATTGACACCCTACTTTGTTTTCTTCCATTTTGGTCACTACTTATATATAATTTGTTTCCTTGAATTTCATTTGATACAATTTTATCCTGAATCTATTTTTAATTTGTCTACCTTAATTCGAGCATTAATTTTAAATTCTTTTGTTCTATCCATGTGTTAAATTTATAGACTAAATCTCCTAGATTTTAGAATTAATCGCTGAGCCAATTCTCACAATTGAGTCCTCAAACTTCAAAATTATTACAATTAAGTCCTCTGGATTTTTTTTTCAAATTAGCCCCCTAAACTTCACACTTATTTCAATTAAACCCTTTAAGCCTTGAATTTTTCCAATTGTGTTAACTAGACTATGAATTTCACTCAAAACGGTAACAAATTGTTTCTCAAACTTCTAACTTTCAGGTGTGACAAAGCATCTAGGCTGTAATGGATAAATTCAATTCCCTTTCACATGTAAAATTGTTGGTCCAAACGTTTATTTTCACGTGTAAAAACTTATAATTAAACGTTTCTTTGTTAATCATTAACAACACGCACACACACATTGCAAAATTCGAACTCAAAGTCTCAAAATATAATAACACTCTCTTCAATCAGAAAATTAATAGAGTCGGTGTTTGTCACAAAGCTTACTAAAGGAGGATTTATTGTCTTAATTTAGGAGATGGTAGATGTTAAGTAAATGAGGACCACATACAAGATAGAACCATGCAAGTGATAAGGGAAGACGAAAATTGACGTGCAAAACGGACACATGATTTTATACTTGGAAAACGAATTTACAAAATTTTAAGGGCTGAAAATATATTATCAATAGTAAATAAAAAATATTTAACATATATGAGAAATTAAAATTTTTAAAGACGACTGTTTTTACCCGTCTGCTACGATTCATCCTCCTGCTAGGCGAAATTCTTCGAAATCATTTATAGATAATCATATGCGATGAATTTAGAAAAACAAGTTAAGATGAGAAAGAGAAATTGGGGAATTAGATGATTAATTTGGTGAATTTTCAATTTCAGTTTTTTCTTTTAAATTTATTTCTTCATCAATTAAATTGTATTATAAGTTTTTTAAATTAAAATAATATTTAAATCACAAACTTTTAGTAATATAATTGACAAATATATTGATAACCAGGGTCGGAGTCACTAAGGGCTTGGGAGGGGCTGTGCCCCCACCCAACCAAAAGTTTGTTTTTTAATATATAATTTATATATATAATTTAAATATTTATGGAATAATTATGAAATTGCCTCCAAATTTTTTAAAAAAATATAATTTACCCCTAAAGTTGAAATCCTAGCTCCGTCTCTATTCACAACAATACAATTTCTAAACAAATAGATTTCCGAAACTAAAAAAATATATTTCTCTGATTAAGGATTTGTATGTATAATAAAATATAATCATACAAAATACACATATTTATGCACTTTGCTTGCTTAAGTACCATAAGTACAATAAAATCATTATAATTTTATATTATATTCAAATTTGTATTCTATATAAATAAAATATTCTAAAATTAATTTACCACATCAAATTATAAAATAGAGTAAATTACAAATTTAATAACTGAATTTTACTCTCTATCCTATTTCACTCATTGTATTTTATATCTTTTCAATTTTCTCATTGAACTTAATAAATTTGGTTTTTTGGTCACTCAACCGTTTTCTCACTAACGGCGTTATAAATGAGTTTTTTTATATAGATGCAAAATGACGTTGTTTTGGTAAAAATTTTATTTTCTAGAACAATGTCATTTTAAATCCGTTAATTATTTAACATCGGGGTAACCAAAAAAGCCCAATGTATTAAGTTCAATGAGGAAATAGAAAATTTTTAAAGTTCAGTGAGTAAAATATGAGACATGATAAAGTTTAGTGATGAAATTTGTAATTTACCCTATAAAATATTACAAAAATAATTTTATATATATATATATATATATATATATATATATATATATATATATGACAATTAAATTTCCGTTACATTTCATCTGACTGTAGTGTCTTAGCTTGGTTTCGGAGGCGACAGATTCCTCTGCTGCGGCGGTTTATTTGGTAGCGGAGAGGGACGATTGGGTACCGGACCCTTTTGCAGACTCCGACGGGCCAAACTTTGATTAACCGGATTTTCTGCCGTACGGTGGAGTTTGAAATAAAATTACAAAAGTCAATCCATCCTCAAATTATGATTCGATTTTATATCATATCATAAACTTTAAGATATTGTAATTAAGTCCTTAATATCAACCTTTTTATTTAGCTTTGGATATAATTCAGAGCATATTAGAAAGATTTTAAACGTATTTGTACTTATCATAGTGGTAATTCAGATATTATATCGATATCGTTCGTGCAATAAGAAGTAAAGACGTTCAAATTTGATTCACATAATCAACATATGTTTCAAACTTAATTAATAGGCTTAAGGGTCACTTTTATCCCCGTAGTAGACTCAATTTATCATTTCCGCCTCTATCGTATTATCACTTTATCATTTTCTCCCCTATCATATTATCGCATCAATTCAGCGCTCAAAGTTGTTTAATTGCATCATTTTATACCCTACCCCTAACTTAAACTTTTAAATTATAAACCATAAGTTGGAGTTTATGGTTTAGAGGTATGGGGTTATGATTTAGGGTGTTAAGTTAAGAGTAGGGTATAGAATGATGCAATTGAACGGCTTCGAGAGCTAAATTAATGCGAAAATACGATAGGGACGAAAGTGATAAATTGGACCTACTATAAGGGCAAAAGTTACCCTTTTGCCTAATTAATATTTTGAGGATTAGATTACAATCAAATGCATAAAAGGGGGTTAAGAGTTGAACCTTGGAAAGCTGAAAACTGAAGGATTGATGCATGGGGAAGTGATAGATAAAGGGACCAAAACGTTAGATAAACTAACAACAAAGAACATATGGCGCTGCTTCTTCCTATCATTTTTTGTGCCTTTTATATCTTATGTTTTCTTGTCTCTCTCTCTCTCTCTCTTTTTCAGTGTCTTTCATAATAATAACTTAAAGATCTATTTATAGAAAACAGCCATCTCTGCTCCATGCGAACTTGAAATAGTCCGTTCTACTTTCAAATTTTCAGTCTTCTGAAATGTCAGAAAATCTTGGCTTACAAGCAAGTTTTTTTCCGTGTAAATGCCTATTTTGAATATAATTAGTTTCTAGTCTTGTTCCTTACACGGATTAGTTATTTGTATAATTAAAGATCTTTATATTTATATGAATAATTGTTCCAATTTATAAGAAATAATTAAATTATGATTGAAATATAAATATAATCGTTCCATATATTAAAGTCAGAAATTCATACTAAAATTTCAATTCCAATATTTTTTTTAGGCTTCGTTGTGTTGTGTAATTGTGGAAAAGTATTTGGTTGTGTCTACTGTCTACGAGCATTTGCAGAATGGTCAAGTCTGGCGCGCGGTTTCCGGGATTCGGGTACGCGACAGGGCAACGTATTGTGCTCTTTCTTTGGAAGCATTTTTCACAACTCAAAAACACACAACATTTATTCCTCTGCTTTCTCCTCTTGCCATTTTCAAATAGTTTTCAAGTAAAATCCTAAACCCAATATTGATTGTTTTTCACTTCATTGATCTTACCTACCCTGCTATAGTGTTCTTTTTTTTTATCATCAATCTTTGATTTATAGAATCCTAATCGCGCCTTCGATTTTCCTACTGTAAATGTGTCACCAAAGGCATACACAAGATGCTTACAGCATACGCGTTGGCAAAAAAGGAGCTCAAGATATATTATCTAGTTTGTAGACTGATTTAAACACATCTAGAACAACAAAATACATTGAACTACCTGCCAACCTACTTTGTAAGACATATTTACAACAAAAGGAAATTGAGCCACCTACCTACTTTCATGACAACCATTAACAACAAAAAAACTATTACCTTACTGTTCAAGTTGTAAGCTGTACCTGTATTACCTTTTAGAGAGCTCTTTAGCCACGACATTCTTCCATTTGCCCTTAAGGTCAGCTGGAAGGCGAGTCGAGTGGAAAACAGAACGACCCTGTTCCAAAATTTTCCTCCAGGGGATGTTTTTGTGTGCTTGAGTTGAAAATTCCCGCACTAAATCCTGCAGTTGGGAAAATTAATTCTTCAGTTCCAGCAAACTAGTCCGTCCGATCACTGTAGTCAAGAAACATGATTTGCAATCTAGCGAAAGCACCAAGAGTTGGACCACTCCAAGAGTCGACGCACCTTTCCTGGGCATGTGCCAGTAAAGGCAAATGGCAGAAGAACGGCGTGCCCCACCTCTTGGAGATGTTTGCACCAAGTCTTATAGATTGTTAAAATAAAGAATAGTGAAGGGGAAGTAGAAACCATTTTGTTAGCATAACTGGCACTTAGAAAACTACAGATGTGCTTATGTGTGCATCGGAAGCTGACAACTTAAAACTCCTAATTTAATGTGATCTTTCTGAGGATCATGAACCGAGAGAGACATCATTTTAATAAGTTAGCAAAGGATGTGTGGACTTTTCGAAATAAATATAACATACACATATACAGAAAGGAAAGCAGGAATGCATGTTAACCAATGAAATTAATGTTTCAAATGCAAAGAAAAATAAAGGAAACATGAACATAGCAAAAGTCAAGTTGAACCTATCCGAAGCTAATACATATTAGCAAATACAGAAGTAGGAAAAGGGAGGAAAACGTCCATGATTTCATACCTTCAGCATATCTTCCTCTTCAGCTGTCCAGTTTAGTTTTCTACGCTTTTCTGTACCCAGTATGGGAATCAAGCTGCAATTTAGATGAAAAAATAAGGTAATTTTAGAGCGTACTGGTTAACCAAAAACCAAGAACCTAAACTATGATGCACCCCATGCCGAAGATGGTTTTTTATGAACGTTGCCTTAGACAAAATGAAAACCGTGAATAAACTTACGGTTGCTTGGTTGATTTTTGGCATTTCACAGAGGTTTTTTCTGTTATAGTTTCTCTCTCTTGGTTCAAATCCAGATTATTTGCACCGGTCCTTGGTTGAAATGATGAATTATCCGGTAAAATAAATGCGAGGGGTTCTACCTTGATTGCTATTTGTTTGTCATGGTTTTGACACCTGTGCAAGGTAGTTCCTACTGCATTTAGGAGTACCAGCTCTCCCTTATCAGCTTCATTATATTCAACATTAGGAATTTCAATATCCTCCTGCATCCGTTCTTCATTCCCAACCTTGTCAAACCCATGGGCTCTAGAGATGTTACGCTCAAGGGATTTTTCTTTGTTTCTGGATTCAACACCCAGTGTTCCATCCTGATTATGATGTATAGTCTCTTCATCATCATAATTTAGCCCATTTCCACAATCAGCATAACTCACATCCCTTGCCATTGTTGATACACTAGCTCCTTTCATGCTCACCATTCCACCTTCCTTCTTCTCTCGACTTCCACCACCCCTTTTCAAACATATAAAGTTGGATAGTTCCTTCTCCGCCAACATAGCTTTAAGTCTAAACTCTTTGAGCCTGGCCCCTTCTTGCCTGTACAAACAATAAGGGCAGTAGAATTTACCCATTTCATCAAACTTGGGTTTCCAAGTCATGCACTCCTCATGGAAAGCAACTGGACATCCATTTTCGTTGCAGATGAAAACCTGACCACTTCTGCTATTGCATTCAAAACAATACTCTCCTTTTAAACAATCAACAGCAATGCAGTCTCTGGCATGGTAACTTCTGGTACATCCATCCACCATCTCCTCCTCATCACCATCCACCATGTCATCGAGGTCTGCATGGACGTCATCATTAACATTTCCATTACCCTTACCATCAACATCAGCAGCGGCATTACTATTATTATGATTATCCTTTATCTGAATGGAACCAGCATCCCCAGATGCTCCATGATTCTTACCATCTACATTGTGTTCTCCATTAGCTTCATCCTATGCCAGAAGTTTATTATAATGGATTAGCATAAAACTGATAAAGGAGTCATATAAGTTTGACATTAAACCGCTTAAAACGTTTTTCAGTTCTTACACTATGACATTACGTATAAAAGGCTTCAATCGCTTAGAAAAATCAAGTATTTTCCACGATTTTTCATCTTTCTCGAGAAACAACCAAAAGTCCTACTAAATTTATGATTCTCTCTATGGTTTCAGTTTGTGGTGGTAGCGGCACCGTCCGCCACCGCTAAAGACCTCAAGAGGGCGTGTGAACAAATTTCACATTAGCAGAGGCGTATCACGGTGCAAATAGTTGTTTAACGGAAAATAGCGGCGATAAAGGGTCTCCTACTCCCGCTAACCCGATTCCTTTTTAAGAATTTATCCTTCTCAACAAAGTGAACATAGAGAGAGACCGGGGGGTTATGAGATGAGAAAGGGTAACAAGAAATCATAAAATCAAATATAACAGAGTAATGTAGAAGCAGAGAGCAGATAACACAAATAGAGCCATGAGTCAGGTATTAAGAAATGTGAAGTTTAGGGTTTCAGAAATTACCTTATTTGATTTCATGGTGAATCGGGAACATGGATGCAAGAGAGGGCTTGGGTCTGGCATTGGAATTTGAAAGAGCGTCAATTGAGAGGGTTCAAAACAGGGGACAGAGACTAAATAGTTACCCGGCATTCTTTTAGTTCTCTAATTATAAAATGTTATAAAATAATTATTTAATTAAAAAGGGTAAATTACATGGATCATCACTGTACTTTTCTCTATTTCCTATTTCACTTATTATACTTTAAAATGTTCAATTTCATTACTGAACTTAATATAATTGACAAATTTGGTCACTCGACCATTTCTCCCACTAACGGCGTTATGACACCGCTGCTGATTTTTTTGATTTACGATCGATTCATCGTCATTGCATCTCATCGTCTTCACCACTGAGTTGATTGCCTAGTTTCGACCAAAACTCAGGTGGTAATATCCCTTCGCCGTCACTCTATCATCGTGCAGGTGGGTGTGAGGCGGCAGTGGGGGGAACAATCGAGTGACCAAATTTGTCAATTATATTAAGTACAGTGATGAAATTGACCAGTTTTAAAGTACAATTAGTGAAATAGGAAATAGAGCAAAGTACATTGATGATCCGTGTAATTTAACCAATTAAAAATAATAATAAATTGATTTTTAATTAATTTAAAAAAAAATACATCTAAGCTCTAAGTACTTTTAAAAGAGAAAAAAAAAGTAAATGTGACCATCGTATTATTTTTCTTCTTAATGTGACCATTCAACTTAGAAAATAAATCAAATGTGGCCCTTTGACCAACATTACAGTGCTGACGTAGTGATCCACAATACTGATGTGACCGTCTATATATCATGTGGACTGATGTCAACATCGTGGACTGCTACGTCAGTACCATAACGGTTAACGAAAAAAAGTGTTGATTAAAGGGTAACATTAGACTTATTGTAACACCCCAACCCGTACCTGACCCGAATACGAGTCCGATGTGTCACATTGACTTTTCAAACTTTGACTCTTTTGAAAAACAGATAAATTTAAAACTTTGTTTAAAGCAAAATACGTTAATTTACATAAAAATGACCACAAAATACAAACTCCATCAGAGTACTCGTAATTAACGACTTATTACATGCCAACACTCTATACACACCAAAATACATACTTTGTTGATTACTTCTGATCTGATCTTCTAGTAATAATACTATCCTTGCTACTTCTATTCTTGCTCTTCACGTTTCTTGGTACCTACGTGTAAATCACTTACACGCTAAGTCATAGACTTAGTGAGGCAATAAATAAACATGTAACAGTAGATTTCATGAATATGCATTCTTACCATTTAATCATAACATTTCAATATGCATGTATATATTTCAATACGACATATATATCTTACCTTCTTGTATCACTTTCACTTTAATTTATCTTGCAATTGTATTGCCCATGTATATTATTGAGAATAGAAGTATGCGAGTACACTGAGGGTGTGCACACATATGCTGTCACCATAGCTCTTATAAATGTCCCGAAGGACCTATAATCCCGAGGGATGTCATATGTGTCCCGAAGGATGTAATCTGTGTCCCGTAGGATCTATCATATGTCTTATAGGACATATGTAACCCTCGACTCTTGGCATGCCAACTATACCTATAACTCTCGTATCATATACTATGGGCATTTATTATGAATATATTTCTCATCACTTGTTCTTTCTCTTCTATCACATACCACATGTATGTGTAACCATGTATTTCATATCATATCACATGTATCACGTATTACACATTCATATGTCATTTCATATCATATCACATGTATCACGTATTGCATATTCATATATCATTTCATATACTCACATAGCTTATCTCATTTCACATTGGTCATGTCTCATAACATATATCACATATGCATATTATGTAACATATATAATAATCTATACTCATTTCATGTATTCATGCACATATAAGAATCACCAATCAAATAACATTTTAGGAGTCACTTCTTACCATAGTAACTCCATCACTGACTCATCACAATCCAATGTTCGTTCAATAATATAAGTACAATTAAAATTGCACTCACCTTAGCCTTTTTTGATTTGAATCAATTTTAATCCTTTGATTATTCCAGAACTTGTTTAGGCTCAATATCTACATAAATATAACATTTCAAAACAACTATCAGAAGCCTAAACCTTAACCTTGATGTTAACAACTTAAACCGGTTTAATGAATCAAATTCCATTTTTTCATTTAGTGGGAATCGATACCCCCCAGGGGGAAATCTGTTCCCCCTGCACATACTGGAATTTTCGTCCAAGAGGGGGAATCGATTCCCTTCATAGGGTATCGGTTCCCTCTACCCAAAAATTGTATTTTAACCCCGAAAATCATCAATTCTGCACTTAATTTTTCTATTTTAAACCCCCTATCATGTCATTAAACTCAACTACCATTACTTAAACCAACTTATATCCATGAAAATCATCTATAACTTCAAAATCTTATCCTTCATATGTAATTCAAGAATCATACTCAAATTTTAATATGTTCTAAATACAATTCTAACACTTCATATTCCTTAATTAGCATGATGACAAGTCAAATTTAACTTCAAATTCAACTTATCAACTCTTTTCCATGATTTCATATAAAAACTCGTTTTCTTAAATCTCTTATAACTTCTCCATCTTTTGATTATAAGACAACTTAAGCTTTCCTTAAGCTTAGTTATCATCTAATGATCCAAACCTAACCTTTAATTTAACAAATAATCAACAAATCAGAAAACCCTTACCTTATGCTCTGCACGTTGGAGAAGAAGAAGGTAAGAAGAATAAGAGTTTTCTAAATACTCTCCCCCAACGTTTATCTCTTCATAAAGAGATAAAAAATATCTTTCATGATAAATGACCATTTTGCCCCTTAATTCCTTTGATAATTACTAATAACTTTCAGGAAATATTTCTGAACAAATCATTAAACTATTCGAATATCCTACTTCAATCACCAAACTCTGAAGTTTTATACGTTAATCAATAACCCGTATTTTGGGATGTTACACTTATTTCTAAGTTGGAGGGTCATATTAAAAGAAAAAATAATATGAGGATTTCATTAATTATTTTTTTTAAAAATACATGGATCTCTGGTACCATTTTACCTTAAAATTTTAATCATTTTGTGTAATTAAATAATAAAATTTGAACTTTAACTTATACATATTATCATAATTTAATTTTAATTTAAAAATATTGATTTTTAATATTTTAAAATTATATTAATTGATATTTTTTCTAATTTAATTTTATATATTCTTTTTCTTTTTGAAATACATCTTCAAATAAATCATCATACGTTGTGAATAATATAAGTAGTCGGAAGTAAAATTGAGTAATAAGTCTAAATCTAATCTTAATTTTATCTAAAAGAGAGATAATGAGTTATTAACTAAATTTGATTAATTTATTTTAATTTATAATTTTATTAATAAAATTTGATTAATTTTGTTTGATATATTATTATATTTTTTAGTCTATTATATATTAATTTTTTAACCGATTTTGGAGTTATGAATTATGTAAAACTAACTCAAATAAAGTATCATATTTTCTTTGAAAAAATAGTATAAATAAAAAAGTAGAAACATTTAAAAAAATAACGTTAAAGAGCACTGAATTGGAGAAGAAAAAGATAGCAAAGTATGTTATTAAAGAAAATGAAGCATTCTATGTGATGAAAACTTGAGCGAAATCAAAATGAAGAATCAAGCTCGTCGTCCTCTTATACGTGTCGATGCCTTTCCAAAGATCAAACAAATGGATGTTTTTAATCGATCAATCTTGACGGACGAGAAAAGATAGTGAACAAAACAGAATGATGTTATGAAGCCAATGGTGCCTGTAGACAACAGCACTGCAACCGCCATGATCATGGAGTAACCAAGATAAAGAATGGCCGACACTGGACCGCTCAAACTCTGCAAGTCGAATACCAGGTAGTTGATGGAGTATAGGAACACGTACAGTGCAACCGAACCGTAGGCGAAGAAAGCGTTCCACCACCATCGCCAGTCCTCGACACAGAGATGCATGTAGGTAAGGACCACTGTTTCTTCGGCACAAACGATGATCGTAGGAGTAGAACTATGAGCAAGAAGCGGAACACGTAGTAAAACCTGCCGAGCCAGATGCTAAAAAGGATGAAGAAGAGTTCGATGAACAGGGTTCTGAATGGAAGGGTCCCGGCACCGAGAACGAGAAGCCATGATGGATATTTGCGTGCGGGGATCTCGCGAGGAATCCGGTTGGTTCATACGGGGTATTGAATGTCTTCTGCTCGAGTCCCTAAGTATCCTCCTACGAGAGCTAGAGGCACGGAAATGCAGAACCAGAGGGATAGTAGTACAAAATACAGGGAAATGGGAATTGCACTAGTGCTTTTGCTGCCCCATAGAATAAAATTCAATGCTGTAAGGATAACAAACACAATTCCGGGAAAGAAGCATGCAACTGACCAGGTAAGGGATTTCCATCCTTCAACCGTTCCCTTGAGGGTTCTCCAGAGGCGAATGGCGACATACCCAGCAGCGATACCCAAGAAAAGATAGAGAACACTCATCCCGGTGAGTAGCATTCCTCGTGAAGCCGGATACATGAACCCCAAAGCGGCAAAAACTATAGTGACAAGGGCCATTCCAGTAATCTGAACTCCGTCTCTGGTCATCACACATAGAAGCTTCGAATGATTTGGTTCTCTGAAAACATCGCCTACGACAAGCTTCCATCCCGAAAGCTCCTCGTTCATTTGTGCTTGAGCTTCTTTGTCCTGTTCCTCATACCTCGTCAAATCCCTCCTCAGTCCTCAAGAAAATGACAAACGCAATACCAGCTAAGAAAGTGATCACCATCAGAGAATTTAGAATCGAGAACCAGTGCACACACGAACCTTCCATCTTCAATATGCATCCCAACGAGACGGCCATCTGATATCGCTTTTCACAAATTCGACCTCATAAGTAAAAGAGATCCTCTCTTGTTCTCGTATTATCTGTGACTTGTCTAGCTCCAAGGGACAGTTCACGGAGGTGATATTGTTGTACATGTGGAGTTTCATCATGACTTCCGGATCGTATTTAACACTGCATGGAACCACCTCGAAATCAACAATCTCGAAACCAGAAGCTTTCTTCATATCGGCTTCAGAAATCACTCCCATCCCTTCTTCCCCGGTTCTGATTATCTACACACCACTCCCCACATACTCATGAACCAAGACTTAGAATTTCAGATGTTGATAATGTAATCATCATTACTATTCGGTGGTGTATACCCGATCAGGAATCCTGTCCACTGAATGTTAACCCCAATTTGTTTTGCAATCCTCATAACTGGCAAATTGTCTAGAATCATATTCACTTGATACAGATTGCGAGTCCTTTGTTTCAAAAGCTTAACCTCATGCTCGTTCAAGGAGCTGGTAGTGCAGAGGTAGAGAGACTCATTCACATTCATTCGAAACCGATAAGGGGAGTTATCGATCTGATCTCCCATGAGAAGTTCACCGAGATTCTCGGTGCTTTTCTTAATACCGCCCATAGGCTTGCAATAAGGGAAACTGTAATAACTAAAAGGAAGCTCGGTTTCATTGGAGGTCAAGGAATTAACTTTGGCATATATAGCATCCTTAGTCGAATACGTGAGCATGTAACTCCCAGGCAGGTAAAATCCACGACAGAATTACTATAGAAAATCCAACAGATTCCAGGCATCTTCCTTTGTGAGAAAGCCATGATAATGGCAGAACTTGAAGATTACGGCTTGAATCTAAGCTACCTAAAACCGAAGCATTCAATATCAAAGGGAATCCATGCAGAATAACTGATTTCAAATGAATAAGTCCCAGCTAAACATGTAATTAAAATAACGAAAATCCGGATGCCTATATACAAAACAACTACAGTGCATCAACTTTAAAGGCAGCAGATCCATCCAATACCAAAATGCAAGAAAGCATCCCAAAAAAACTCACATTTTCACATGATGATTGAGATTAGATTAGATTAGAAGAAGATAAGGTTGAAGGAAAGAACCTGAGAAAGATCTGGGAGATTAGAAGTTGGTTTCAAATTGAAACTGATTGGATCTTGGATCCTTCTGGCACCACAGAAAATGCCGGGTGAGAACGGAGCAGAATTTCCTTGCTTGTTTGTTTCTTTATTTCTCTTATCAGGAATTTTGAAGAGAAGCAAACAGAGTTTGGATTTATATACGTAGGTGAGGAAAGTAAAAACAGGAACAAAACGAAAAGGAAATTTGAACAAGAGTGACAGTTACAGAGATGTCAGTTGCTGTTAGATCTACGTAGTGTAGTTAATTATACCAATCGTCTATTTTTAGCGTTTCTTAATTTACCCCGAAATGGAAAATTACCCAACTATCTATCAAACTGCATGACATTTAATTTAATAATAATAACATTACTAAGAAATAAATACAAACTCCGAACATAAATCGTAACAAATAACAAGAACAGCATAAAGTTGACAATGTTAATCGTTTCCTTGAGCAGAAATTTCCATGGTCGGTTAAGTAAAACTGAAAGCTGCCACACCTGACTGATTGAACCAAAAATGGCAGCATTTAGAGGGAAGATAATATTATAGATATGATACACCACGCTCATATTTCTCGAAAAATGAAGGTAGAACAAATCCATGATGAATACACCACCAGGCAGCAGTCGCTGATATCATTGCACAAACTTATGAACAAAGGTTGACCATATTTTCCATGGTGAATCGGTTCGTTGTTTGAATCCATGCTCAACTATGTTCATGTATGCTTTGGTTTTTTTCTCGATCTGATGGAATTGCTGGACGATCCATTCTGTTTAAATTTTTGAACCATGGAGTGTACCTGCAATCAGGAAACAACAAGATTGAAGCAGATTAATGACAAGTGGAAACTTTTTAAGATAGACAGACAGACAGATAGACAGATAGATAGATAGATATTGCTCCTATTCTTCATTTTTCAAAGTTGGTTATGCTGATGGACCCTCCAAGCACCTTCTGAATGCATAGAAAATTTGAAAAATAAATAAATATACCGATGTCGGATGCATACACTTATCCGACAAATGAGAGAAGAGTCTGGACAGAATGGAGTTTTGCAATAAAGATTCTCGTATTTTTCGAACTTTCTGTTATATGAATCTAAGCACAGCTTATAATTTTATAAAGATGTCAAAATTTAGAAGCTACATGGAATATCAAGCATGGGATTCAGACATGACTACAATACCTTCCTAACAGCTGATGTCAACCCCATACTTGAAACCGATTCTCGGTCCAAAAGTTTCCAATCCATGGTTTTTATGCCATCCTCTTTGAACAAGTCATGCATTCCACCTACATACCAACAGAGAAAAAACAAAGGATACTTAACAATAAGAAATATGTGTATGTGTATGTGTATGTTTGGGAGAAAGAGAAAGAGAGTTTGGAACCTTTGAGACGTAACACCAAGAACTCGACATAAATCTTACGGCGGATGTGAGTGAAAACATGGACAAATTCCCCAACAAGTTCCCTAGAAATTATGCTACAGTTCTTTGGAGGGTCAAGTTTAAATGACTTCTTCAATAGTTGATCAATTAATTTTCTCCTCATGGATAAATCAGCTTCTTCATCCAATGTAACACAAGGGAACTCCCAAAGACCAGCAAGTAATCCCTCGTCCGGCCGCTTGACGAGAAGGAATCTGCTGTTGGATTTGGTTTGTTGTGATCTATTTTGGCTTGCATCAGATATCTCCACAACACAAACAGTAGAAAAATCGTTTCTTTGTTTGGCCTTTACCACCTTCATAGGATAATCCGTCACCATAACCGATTCGTCATTTGTGGAATTACCTAATGCACGACATTGGCTTGAAACAGGACATGTAGTGCAGCTTGGGTTCAATGGGGTACATAAAGTTGCACCTAGTTCCATCAGAGACTGGTTGAAATCCCCTGGTCGCGAAGGATCAACGAGTTGAGCTGCCAGCTTCCTATAACAAGAGAAAACAACTTCACTATCCCTACTCCAAGACACAGAATAATTGTAAAGGAATTGAAACAAAATGTGTTGCAGACGCTTGTAAAAGCTCACCAAAAGTTCTTCACAGTATGTTTGTCTTTCGGATTCGCAGAAATAGCTTTTAGTCTGGCCAGCACCCTTACTACATTCCCATCGACTACAGGCACCACCTAAAACACCAGATATCAGAAAGACTCCACTCGATTTATCTCAAAAACTCTTGCAGAAGCAGATAACCTGTTTGAATGCTATAGAAGCGATTGCTCCAGCCGTATAATCTCCTATTCCTGGAACCTTCCTCAAGGCAGAAACGGTGTTCGGAAACTTGCTTCCCCCGGCAACAATCATCCTGGCTCCCTAACAAAACAAGGAAGCAATGAACACTCCTATGACATAACCATACAATCATGCAGAAGTTGAAATCAAATGCATTACAATCATCATGGACATAACCATACTTGAAAGTACTAAACTGGGAATTCATAGGCATTGCCACGTCGACTAATTAGCTTCAAGATTTCATGATAGCATCAAACTGCAATTCCTTTGTACAATAGAAACCGTACATCAATGGAAACAAAGAAAATTTGAGCTAACCTCCAGAAGAAAACGAGCTCTTCTGTAATATCCTAACCCTGCCCACATCTCATTCACCTCCTGCAAATGGAAAAGAAAAAGAAATACATTTTCGTTAAAACCCAATTACCATAAATTAAAACAAATTAAAAGCACTGAAGACCTCAAGAGAAGCCTGAGAAAGGTGGTGAAGGGTGGGCCATTTTTGCATCCAACGGTTATAGTAGTCAATGACAGTCTGAACCCTTGTTTGTTGCAGCATCACCTCCGAAACCCAAACCCCATATGCTCTCTTTTCGTCTTCTTCTTGTTTGTTGTCTTTTCCATTTCCAGATTTTGTTGTTGCTCTTCTTCTCCAAGGGAGGTCTCTCTGGTTCTCGTCGTACCAATCCAACAACGACGCCCTTATCTTGCGGGTATCTCCTTCGCTAAACAAATCTTCCATGTCCGCTATCTCTTCTTCTTGTTTAATCGACTGTGGTCTCTTTGAGTTTCTGCCTTTGTTGTTCTTCGCCATTGATAGAATAGATATCAAGTTGGTGTTGATTTTGTTGAAGTAAGCTCTGCTACTGCTGTTGATAAGTGCCGTTTGAAATTCGAATCCGCGGGTGGGCAAGGGCGAGTGAGAAGGAAACACAACCATCCCAAATCCGAACCGAACTCAAACCCGACCCACCACCACGGCTCAAGTTGTAAATACGAGATTTTTAAGTTTGACTGTTTCTCTGACATTGAAGACTTGACCTAATGCGTGGTAAAACATGACTGGTTCTCCACTCCAGTTAACCTCGATCATATACCACAGAGTAACAAATCCTCCGAGTATTCCGAGAATAGTGGAGTACAATCACCCCTGCTTGCAAGGGCTTACGTGGAACTCAGCCATCCATCCACTAACCACAGTTTACACGACTGCTTTACTTGCTAAACATTTTAGTGCTTGATAATGGAGTAACATATTTCAATAAACTATTAAAAGAGGAAACTTTTTCTATTACCATTTTTTGGGTATATAGATGATGGAGTCTGGTAGGTAAGAATGTTGGATGAACTTGTAAAAGAAATCATAAGTGAAAAAAGAGACTAAACAAAGAAGACAATGAAGGTCGTGTTCTTGGGACTAGGAATAATGGGAAAAGCCATGTCTATGAATTTGCTGAAGAATGGATTCAAGGTTACTGTTTGGAACAGAACTCTTTCCAAGGTACTTTTTCATTACTCTCAGCCATTTTTAGTTTACTTTTATTTGGAATATCATCATCAATCAGTTGCAGATTGTTTCCATTTTGAGATCTGATTGATGGTTGGTGTTTGTTTTTAGTTTTATGTTTTATGTTTTGGGTTCAAGGATTTTTTTTTTCTTTTTTGTATATGGAAAAAGTGATTGAATTTGATTACAAAAATGTGAGCTTCAAAATGGTTGATTGTGTTTTATTGTTACAGTCAAAATTTGTGGCTTTGAAACTTTGTGATTGCAGTGTGATGAACTGGTGGCTCATGGTGCCTTGGTTTGACAAACCCCAGCAGAAGTGGTTAAGAAGTGTAAGATCACCGTTGCCATGCTGTCTGATCCTGCTGCTGCTCTTTCGGTAAATACAAATCTTGGTGTGGTGTGTGTACATATATGTTAAGTCTCAATAAACTGTCATCACAACAAAATATGCATTTTTGTGATTGGTTAGGTTGTCTTTGATAAAGATGGTGTTCTTGTGCAAATTTGCAGCGGTAAAGGTTACATCGACATGTCGACGGTTGATCCGGAGACTTCTTGCAAAATCAGTGAGGTTATTAGATACTCCTTAGTACTTGATTCATCTTGTTTCATTAATGTTTCAATAATGACCTTCCGAGCTTCAAAAGAGTTGAACATACACCTTTATGACATTCCACAAATCCGAGTAACTTGGTCTTAAGTATTATATTCATTGAGGTCTAAGTTTAATCCATGTATGTTTCCTATGAAAATGGTTCATTTTGTTGCATGATGATGCAAAGAAACTGTTAACTTTTGAAAACCTGTCAATTATGTTAGTGTTTTTCTCTGATAAAAGACCAAAGACATTTTAGAAAAAATGCTTTTAAAGCTCCTTACTGTAGGATTCTAATGAAACAAATATGATTTACAATTTGACTTTATCATACTTGTCAATGAATGAATCCTCTACTCATTTCTTTCTTCCATGGGATATCTATAGGCGATCACGTCAAAAGGTGGCCAATTCCTTGAGGCCCCTGTTTCTGGTAGCAAACAGCCTGCAGAAGCTGGTCAATTGGTGATTCTTGCTGCTGAAGAGAAGGTAAATTGGTGAAGTATGTGTTTTTTGGTATAGTCACGTGTATTCTATCTATTAATCTACTAATCTAGATCAAGTACTCTAGAGGCTCATTATAAGAGTGACGCTCTTAACCCAATTTGCTCTTTCGCAAACACCAAGATTTGAACTTTGACCTTACTTAGGGGATCTATTGTCTCATTTCACTAAACCAATTGGTCGTCGGTGATGAAGTATGAATTTTGATATCCGAAACTGACACATATTCAGACACTGCTGTTGGAATATGACCCTCCAAATCGGTGAAAAAACTTATAAAGTTGAATGTAACCATATATGGACACATGTATCTGATACTCATTGTATCCAAATCCAAGGACTTTTATTTCAAGTTTTTCCCCTAGAAAAACTGTAAGTTCATAGTATATATACTTTGAGCTTTTTTTAGTGAAATTAAAGAGAAAAGAGGAATAAATTAACGATTTTACATTTATCCTGATTCAAGAAACCTCATATTCATGCCATTGGAGGTTTCATTTACAAGTACTGCTCTGTATTCAACTTGATCCAAGGACAGTGTTGCTTAAGCTTCCTTTTCCCATCATTCCATGTTCTAGAATCGATTAGTCAACCTCATTTTCCGGAAACACACTCCAGTGTGAATTTTGTTACCTATACCACGCCAAAAACGTAGCATTATTACGATAAACATTACTTCTAATTATACCTAGAGTTAAACCCGTTGAGTGGTTTTAGTGGTATAAATGAATATTATTCTCTCTAGATAACTCAGATTTGAACAGTTGTGTTCTGAGGGTGTCTGTTGTAAGAAAGATTCCGAACTTATAATGTCTTATTTATATAGTTAATTGTATCACTCATCCTCAAACTATGAAAATGAAATTGAGATATATATTGATAGTTTGGAATGAAATTAAAATATTCAAAAGTTTGGGATCAATTTAAAAGGGTCATAGTTTAGGGATGAAATTGGATTGTTTAAAAGTTTGAGGATTAATTTAAAATGAAAATCATAATTTATAGATAAAATTAGAACTTTTAAATTTTTAAGGACTAACTTAAAATAAAAAACATAATTCAAGGACTTGTGAAACAATTAACTCGTACATCTAAACATGTTATCTAATGTTTTGAAATATGCTTCAAAAGTCCCTATACTCTCTTTTTTTCACATTCAGTCAAAGATTTTAAGCATTTTAAAAAGTATTACCAAGAATGAAATTTGGGCCGAAATTCAGCCCTAAAACAAGTTACGAAAACAAAACCTTTGATCTTCTTCCTCCCTATTCAGGATTCTGGCTGTTTTGTTTGGGTAAAAAACGAAGAACAATGATTCGAAGTCGGCTGCTATGGTTCGCCTTGGGGTTTTCGATCACCTCGGCTTCAATCTCTCAATTCATATATAAAGACCTATGGACCGAACGTTACGCCCTTAAATCTCATGTACTAACATTTTCCATTTTTTTTGGGTCTCGGTAATTTGAATCCTCTCCAAGAAATTTTTGGTAATTGCATTAGTATTGTTTGATTTTAATTTATTTATTTAATTTTTTTTAAATGCAGATGAAGCAGAAATTTGATGCTTTGGAAGCTAGGGTTTCGAATCTGGAATCCGTTCCCTTCGAAGAATCCAAATCCAGCTCAGGTGCTCGTAAATTTCTTCTGAATTATAAACTTTAACTTATATTGATTTTATTTTTATAATCGATTAACTAGCTACATTTGATGCTTCGCTTAATAATATTATTTGTTTGTGTTTTAGCATGTCTAGGTGTACGTATATTAAGATGTTGCAAAAATTAAGTTCTTAAAAGTTACATTTTGTGGAATGCATTTGGAATATAAAGAGTGAGATTTTGGCAGAATTACTGCAGATTTTCATGCTTTTATTCTGTTCTATTTCTTTCTTCTGTTATTGGTGGTCTTCTGGTCGGGTGCAAAACAAGCTTTTTGGCTGTGGAAAGCTTCTAGTAGTTAGGGTTGCGGCCAATAGGCATGTTCTGGGTAAGAACTTACTCTTTACCTTATAGATTGGAAAGAATTTTCACCTGAAAAGGTTGCAAGGAACTGTAATTTGATCTGGTACGTCCTTGGTTCTTTCATTGAGAATTTAGGACTTTTTGATTTTGTTAATTCATGATAAAAGCTTCTGTTTACCAAGTAAATTTAATTCATTTTGCTAGTTCGAGTGCCGATATTTTTTTGGTTTGTTTTGAGTTTCTCTTCAATTCACTCTTTGATAGATTGATGCCCGTAAACTACGTAATCCCATCGTCTATTCTTTCTGGCAGGTTGAAACAATGAGTGGAGAATACCTTTATTATGACAATCTTAATTCTCAAACAATGTTGTTGCAGACGGATTGTTACCCTACACGCTTGAAGTATCTTTGATTTCATTTTCAGAGCTCGAGTTCTATCCGAAATAAAAATTTTACTAGTTGATCTTGTTCGATTGAGCTCGTATTCAAAGTACTTTATTTATATTAGTATAAAACTTATAAACTAGTGCATTAAAATTGTACTCAGTATATTATTACTAGCATATGAGTAGCAGTAGGACCTCCACCTTGGAGATTATACAATGCCCATGAAACACCATGTCTAAGTCTTTTGAGCAACTGCATTGATTCCCCAGGGATTTTGGTATATTCAAAATATATGGAGCAAAATTTTAGCTTAATCATGTTTTTTCTTAGCCGAACATGACCGTTTTACTTATTTGATAACGAGGTTTCAGTGGTTGAGAAACAATGTTCCTCAAGTCGTAAACAATTCAAGCACCGTAAATTGAAAGACTTGCAGAAGAAATCCGGATTCTGATGCAGTCATGACACCAAAATAATAGTTCAATGCTTCGTCTTTCCAAATTCCAGTTTTCAATCGGTTCTCACTTCAGTTGTGCTAAAACATTCTTCACCATCGTTTTTCATAGTTATCTACACAGGAAGGATAGTGCTTTTTCCACGGCACCAACAGGCCTACTCGTCATCGTTATTTTCATCGAAATCTCTTATCTTCACATCAGCATCTTCACCATATTGAATGCAGTTGTCAATTTGCGCCAATATATATTGTATGCTGTGAAAGTAGTAACAGTTTACCATTATCAAGTGAAAAACAAAAAAGAAGTCAATTTGTCAAACGGAATCATCTAATCCCAGAAAGTGAAAGTCACAAGTGGTTCCTGAAGCATAAGCAATACCAAAACTCGGTTCTTTATGAAATCAAACATATATAGAGAAAATGTTCTCGAAAGCAATGTTACATCTTATCCTTCTAATTCCTTTTCATTTAAAACTTAAATTATCAAGATAAGTTACTATGTCACGACTTGGGAATGAGTACCGAATAATGATGTGTTTGACACGGTATATTTAGAGAAAGAGGGAGAGGCAACGCACCTGCTTTCCTTCCTCAAGTCAAGGGGAATAAAGCTGACCATGCTATATTCATCCACCTGATATGCAAAGAAACATTAATGTGACAAGTTTTAACAACAATAGTCAACAAAAATATTTATATAATTAATTAATTAATTAATTCAACCCCTTTCTTCTGAATTACTAGTTAATATACATATATTGGTAAAATGCCCCCTCCTTAAAAAATCAGAAAATTCCAAATAGCCAAGCAAAAGTAGATATTAGATCCTGAATGACAAACCATCTCACCAGTTCAATCAAAGATTTGTTAAGCTTTTTAAACCGAGGAGCCATCCGCTCATTCAACTCTGAAAGTAGATGATGCGGTTCTGGATCCAAGTACCTATAAATAAGACATTGCTTAAAAATATGGAATAAGTAAAACAGACTCCAGGTTGAAGAAGCTTTGAACGAAATATACCAATACTCACTTTTCAACCTCCCTCTTGTTTGTTACGAGGTCCATTTTGGAGAGGATATTAATATGAGGCAATTCAAGCTGGACCATTGCAGAAAGTGATGCCATGCATCCACTTATGTACTTAGTAACATCTGTGACAAACTGACAAAAAATAGACATGGTAAATGTGCATAACCAATCATGAAGACATGCCAACTAAATTTGAATGGAAGACTCAAATTTTGAAAGATGATCTTCGCAAACCTGGGAATCAAGCAAGTATACAGCACACACATTAAAGTTCTTACGCTTCAAGTGCTCCACAAAGTTGCGGAGCACAGGCACATGGAAAAAAGTTCAATTTGACCTATACAAAATAACTGAAGGTTAGCAAGATTATCCCATTTCTATTAGTGGTCAAGAGAGAAAATATTATGGCAGACAGCCTAATTCAATAACATAACATGCAAAGTGTAAACCTTTGCCAAGGTAAAATGTAACAAAAAATTACTTTTTCCAAATTTTACTGCCAGATCACTAACATACACATCCAAGAAAGAACAAATACCTGGGCAATCAAACACCAGATAGTCATCATCCAAGTAATTGTCCAATTCTTCATTCAGCCAATCATCAAGATTATCTTCAAGATGTCTATTTAGAGATTAAGGTTTACATTTCTTCTCCCATAATCTAACTAGGAAAGGAATAAAACGCAGCTCTTCATAATTCATATGATAAAATACAAAGCTGAAAACATTGGCAAGTGGAAAAGGTTAGCTAGCAGAAAACTACATAAACACACAAAGAACTAGCAATAATCCATATTGATACAGTGATGTAGCAGCATTCAGATAACCAGAATAGAAAGAAAGGTCTTTTCCAGTAACAAAACAATGGCAAAGTGAAGAAAAATACAAATTCCACATATAGAGCAAGACAGGAATAAAAGAAAGGATACTCCATGCAGTATATAAGGCCCCCATTTGGACCCAATCCAAGCTCCTCCATAACATCATCCAAATTAATGAGCTCTCGTATATCTGAAAAACAAACAAAACAACATTGCAATAAAACCAGAAAAAAATGTTGAAACCAATGAGAAAAACTCAAGCAAAAGGCTGATTACCCATGGCTACTGGATAGTTGAAATTTTCTGCAGCTGGATCTAGGTTCACAATATGTATTGACCGTCCAAGGGTTTCACAATGCTGGAACAGGCTAGAGCAGTAGGTTGACTGATTCCAAAAATACAAAATCACTTAAGTATGAATAAATGATGCAAACAAAAAGTAATTGGTTAAGCAGACTGAAGACAGCAATAGTCATTTTAAAACCCTGAAGGCGATAGTTGATAGACTAACTCACCTTTCCACTGCCTGCAGGACCAATAACCAGTTGTGCATAGCCCATGATAGTTTTTCCCAAATTGCCAACCTTCACTAACTCAGAATGAACACAAGAATTGAGTAGCTGTAATGATGCAATAATCGCAGCCCTAAGATATGCAGTACACCACACACCGACAGCAAACAACAAAATCAAGAAATCAGAGTAGCCCATAAGCAGTGGCGAGAAAGAGAGAGACAACATTAAATAACCTGATTTATCGATATAAGAGAGAAAACTGGAATCACATTTTAGATTACATTTTGCCTTTATGCAAGAGGAAAGAAATCCCATCGTCAGCTTTAAGTATTGATAAAAATGCAGATTAAAAAAATTGAAATTTAGATAGAAATTCACGGCTACAAATGCTGCAAAGGGTATTCTAACCCTAAACACAACAACAAATGGAATCAGCTTAACTCAACCAGAAAAAGGGTTAAAGAAACATAGACTAACTGGTCTTCTTCTCATAAGAACGTTGATAATCGAAGAACAGGTGCATAATTGAAATAAGCAAGATAAGCAAACAAAAAGAAGCACAAAATAATTTATTAAGGTGAAAATTAGTATATTACCTGAAATCCTAAATGATGATTTTCCGATGAGAACGGAGTTTCTGAAAGGGGAAACTTCCTATTTGAAAGGCGATGACTTGAAAGACCAAGCTTGAGGCATACGCACTAATGCTTTAGGGTTCCGCTCGATTGTAGAAAACTTAAACGACAGCGTTCTCGATTGAAAGCAACCAAAACCTCCTTTCTGTTTAAAGGGTAGACTTGAAAAGCTGAAGGCGCTCTCATGGTATGATCGGGTCGGATTTAAATTGAGCGCATGTATTTGTTTAGGGTAAACTACAAAATTAGTACCTAAACTATTAGTTTTGATCCATTTTAGTACTAAAACTTTCATTTTTTTTAAAATCATACCTAACGTTTAACTTTTGTTTCCTTTTAGTACCAATCATTAAAAACTTAACCTGTTTAGTACATAAACTTCCAATTTTGGTTTGTTTTAGTATATAATCTTTCATTTTTTTCAAAACTTAACGCTAAATTTTGAACATGAGTACTACAATGAAACAAAAACTAAATTTTACGTATGGTTTTGAAAAAATTGAAAGTTTAGGTATTAAAATGAGTCAAAACTGATAGTTTAGGTACTAAATGCATAATTTATCTTTTTTGAATATTATGGAGTGATTATAAATGGGAGTTTGGTTCGCAGAAAATATCAATGTCATGGGGAATAATATGTTCCAGAATTGTATTCACACATTTGGTTCACAGAAAATATTTTTACAATATAATAATCTTTTTCCAATAGTAGCATTATTTGGTTAAAATGGTGAGAATGTCATTATATTCAAATTCTTCAGTATTAGACAACTCTCACCATTTTGGACAAGAATACCCCTAGACTAATGAATTCTTTTTAGAATGATTCTTCTCAATTCTTATTTTTTGCACTTTACTCAAAATTATAAATATAATAATAATATAAAAGAGTTTAATCTCTTAAAATATCAATAAATTTGAGTATTTAAAATAATATCTAATTTTAAGTTTTTTTTTATAACCACCGGTATCCGATCTATTAATCGACTAGGGTCTATGATACATATGGGGGTGTAGATGATAACGTTACACATCGTATAAAGGCGGGATGGTTAAAGTGGAGGGCTGCGACTGGAGTTTTGTGTGACAAGGGGGTGCCTCTAAAACTTAAGGGAAAATTTTATAGAATGGCAATAAGACCAGCACTGTTGTATGGATCAGAATGTTGGGCAATCAAGAAGGATCACATAAGGAGGATGGAGGCTGCAAAAATGAGAATGCTACGATAGACATGTGGTAAAACTCTGTGGGACATGACACCAAACTCTGCTATTAGGATGTCCTTAGGGGTGGTGTCTGTATCCGAAAAATTAAGGGAGGGAAGACTACGGTGGTTTGGGCATGTCCTTAGGCGACAACCGTCGGATACGGCCAAGAGGGTAGAGTCGATTACAGTCGACGGTGCCAGAAGGAGAGGAAGACCAAGGCGGAAGTGGGAAGACTGCTTGAGAGCTGATTTGAAGGATTTAGCCATTACCGAGGACATGACCTCTGATAGGAAAGTATGGAGACTTAAGACTAGAGTAGTGCGGGTCACAGACATAGGGTGTAACATCTCTGTCTTCTGTTTAATGCCTTTGTAATAATTTCCATGACTTATACTTTATATACGTTTCTGTCATTAGAATTTATGAAGGCTTAGAACTAGGGTAGCAGAGTAGTGTTGCCTTAGTTTAGGTTTTTAACCCATTAGACTTTATTCCTTCTCGTATGCTTTCTATCCTTGACTATTGTGTATCCTTCTCTTCAGGTTTCCTCTTTTTAAATTTAGTCGGGTCTTACGTTTCTGTCTATATGCAGAGATTTTAGTACAGGGATTACTTCCCATTACAGACATGTATATGAAGACTGCATATGAAGACTATTCAACTATGTATTTATTTATTTATTTATTTATACATACATTGCATTTTATCTCTATCTTTAATTTTCTGACTGCTGATGGTTTTCCACGGAAGTTGCTCTCAACCTTGGCGTTGGGGACATCCTACTACCCTACCTCCCCCTTACCTCATTACATATGGGAATAGGATTTTGTTGTTGTTGTTGTTGATCACACTAGACCAACTGATTATTGATATGTATAATTATAAGTTATTAAAAATAGATCTTATAACTTAAAAAATAATATATTTATCCATTCGGGACTATAATATTATTTTTCATATTATATTTATAGGGTAAAATATATAAATAGTCCCTAAACATTTTAGGACACTTGCATTTTGATCACCCAACTTTTAAAACTTGTAATACAATTATCAAACTTTTAATTCATTTTTATTTTGATCACTATCGTTACCTCACCTTAGTTTTTGCTAACGTTGAAACTCAACTCCATTAACTCTTCTTTTTTTCAAGTCTTTACTGGTCGGTGAGACAAAGGCAATAACTATCTTTTTAAATAACAAACGGCATCGTTCAAATAATCTTGTTGGACTTGGGTTTTGAGTTTAAAGTTTCTTCCTCTTACAACAAATATGTCATCAATGACGGAATCCCAAATACCCAACGGCAAAATCTCTTTTAATAACAACAGAAACAAAAACAAAGAGGAGCTTAATTATCGTTCAGGAACCAGGTTTAATGCTTTACATAGAGATCTCCAGACAAACCTTGCAAGGAGTACTTCCAATGTGTTCAAACTCTATCACAGGTGAGTTTTGAGGTTTCATCGTTGTTCTGTCTAAAATTGGAGGAGTTTTTAATGGCAAACCTCTGGTAACTTCTCCTCATCCATTAACAAATTCCATGGCAGTAATCCCATCTAACATAGAGTAGTTTATGCTCATCCCAATACAAAATCCACATGCAAATCAAGATTCCTACCAAACAGTCAATAATTATCGTGAAGAGTCGCTCTCTCCAAAAGTTATCGTGAAAATTTTCAATGCTCTTGCTCCAATCATCCCAAACAGTAAGCTTGCTAGGAAGCGAATGTAAAAGCTCGTCGAGAAGACCCGTTGTCTCCAAAAGCTAATGCCATGGGACAAGAAGATAGACATCGGCACCATGCTCCAAAAGGCTTAAAAATACGTCCGATTCTTGCAAAATCAAGTCTTCAATCTCCTTTCGATGTCCATCACTTCCAGTTTCTCATCGGCTCAACATGTTAATGCTAATGGCTTTATTGGACTAGAAAGTTTGAACCTGAAACAGCTTTTGCAGGTCTTGATCAACTCCCCCATGGCGTAGACCATGCTTTGTTCACATGATTTTTAACGTATTTGTTTCTGAGCAGTTGGTTTCGCTTCACAAGGTCAAGGAAAGGAAAACGGGGTGCTCCAACAGTTTATTTAATTGCGTTTGGTTCACGGAAGGTAAGATTATTAATGTGAATAGGATTACCAATGGGAATAAAATTACTGATAATGTTGTATTTTGTGTTTAGTTGGTTTAGCATGAATATAAGATTACAGTATTTGGTTAAAGAAATAAAAGATTATTGAATGTATATTTTATAAAATTGTCTTTATTATATATTTATTTTTTTAACAAGTTTAATTCTACTATAATATTACTATAATTTATTTATATATTTTCTTTAAAAATTTAAATTCATAAAATTTATATATTTTTTTACAAAATTAAAAATATAAATATGTTTAATGAAAGGGTAAAATTTTATTTTAACCTCTGAACTTCATATAAAATTTTAATTATAGATTTTTTTGTAAATCTAAAATAGTTTAAGGATAAATTTGTAATTTAACCTTCGTATAATTTTTTATTATTCAACGACAGAATAAATATATTTTTTGAGAAAAAAATTTAAGAGCATTTTAGTCTAAAACGTCGGTAATCCAACAATACCTAAGGGAAGGGGTAATCACATTCATGATAATATACTCCCAAAATACCACTGCTGGTAATAAAAAATTACCGGGGGCTGGTAATGTTTGCCAACCAAACGGTGGGAATGAAATTTCATTCTCCCGGTAATCTCAAATTACCTGAACCAAACATCCCCTTATGATAATATCAACTAGTAAAGAAAACAAAAACTGTGATATTAGTTATTACCTTTTTACCATGTATTTCATGTCATTTGCATAACACATAGGAACAAATGTCGATGTACAAGAAGAAGAAGGGGAGCTAACGAGGTTAAGTGTCACGTCAGCACAAACTAACGGGAGTTAATGACATGGATTAAAAATAAAAACAAACTAAAAGATTGATGATTGTATTGAAGTTTTAAAAATTGGGTGACCAAAATGCAAGCGCCCTAAAAGTTTGGCGACTATTTATATACTTTACCAGATATTATATAAATTAATATGACAATTATAAAAACTATTTAAAAATATAAGTTTAATATACTAATTATATACATAATGTATTTCTTTTCTCAAAAGTTAGATAGTATAACGATTAAAATATTTTTATGAATTTTCATTCAAATATTTATAATTTAATATTAAAGTTTATTTTTTTTTAATATTATAAAGATAATTTGGTAAAATACGCATTTAAGTAATCTTATATTCCTCTAACAAAACACTGCAATTTTACATTTCTACTAAAAATCCAATACAAAATTCACATAGTAATGTTACATTTCAGTAATGTTATTCTTAAAGCCCAAAGTTAACCTTACATTTGTTAAACCAAAAGCCCTCTAAGAGTAGTATATGTTTAGAATATTTCTTAATTATTGATAATGTGCACACATGTTATAGATGTAGTTACTTGAATTCAATATCTCAAAAAATAAAAATATTTATTTTAATCAGTGAAATCGATTTATTTATATATATTACGTTTTTATATAAACTAACTTAAAATTATTTTAAATTTGTCTATCTTATTTGTTTAATTTAATATATATTTATTAAAATTAAATTATATCACTTTTCACGATTTGATGAAAGAAAATTATTTTATATTTTAAAAACATATTTATAAAAATTAACAAAAAGTTATAGATGAAGTAATAAAGGATTTATATATTTTATTAATTATTTTTTATCTTTAGATATTTAATTCTTAAGTAATAAATTTTAGTTGTTTTACTTAAAATTATATATAAATATAAAAATATTTTTATAACATTATTTTAAAATACATTTAATTATTTTATTCAAAGACTTTATAAAAATATGAAAATGATAAAATACTTTTATAATAATATTTATTATCATTTAAAAGTATTTTTAATTGAGTTGATATCCAATCTGCCGTTGACATTATTCACTTGAGGGTTTAATATTAATAAATATTTTATACTTATATTTTTAAAAAATAAATTTTAAACAAATATTAACTTAATAAATTTTTCTATTAAAAACCGAAGATATACTTTAATATTTACCTTATAGTATTACTAGGGGAGTTCAAAATCGAGTACGTATTTTCGGGTACCAAAAGATTGGCTCGTGTCCCGAAACATTATACCCAGATATATATAAGTCGGGTAGCCATAAAATTCTGGTACCCATATTTTCGAGTTATGAGTACTCGATTCATAATTTTTTTATTTTTTAAATTATATTATTTCTCTAAAAAAATTATATAGAAAAATTTTAAAATTTAAAAGTCTATAATATATAATTCACCCATAAAGTTTAAAAGTCCAAGTTACAAATCTGAATAAAAATTTGTTAAAAATTAAAAATATAATTAAGTTTCAAATGTTTTGAAATTAAAATAAATATTTTAAAAAGTAATTTAGAATGTTAATGTGAAATAATTTAATAAATTAAGAATTTAGAATGTTATGGTGGTAAAATTTAAAAAAATAGGAATTTTGAATGTTAGCATGAAATAATTTGAGAATTATAAATAAAAATTTGATATAAAATAAATATATATATATATATATATAATAAATCGGGTATCAGGTCAGCGGGAACTTGGTTAAGCAAGATTTTGTGACCCGAGCCTGATCTGGAAACCAGAAAAATTTAGCAGATCGGCGGGTATTTTCAAAATAAATACCCGATATTTTTTAACTAGTAGGCGGGTCGGGTCAACCAAGTCGGTATTTTTTAACACCCCTAAATATTATATATAATATATTTTATTTGTATATTATTTAAATTACATAATATATAAAAATAAATACCATATTAAAAAAGTTTAAAAAATCAAATGGGTAGAGTTAAGACTAAGGTGATGTTTGTTTTTGCATAAGTAAAATGTATGCAGTCTGCTGACCACATATGCAGCAGAAGAGATGGACCAAAAGTCTGCAGTCTGTAAGAAGAATGTTGTTTGTTTTTTTAACGTCTGCAGACTGCTAAAATAAATTGAAATATAAATAAACTGATTTTTAAACTTAAAAGAGTTTTGCAATACTGAAATTTAAATAATTTTAGTTTTATAATAATGAAATTTAAATAAACCATACAACTACAATAATAATTTTTTTAAAATAAATCAATTCATATTTTAAAATAAATCAATCCATCTTTTAAAATAAAATTTTCCATATTTTAAAATAAATCAATCTATATTTTAAAATAAATCAATCCATATTTTAAAATAGATTTAAATAATTTTAATTTCTTTGAAGAGGTTTGAAGATATAAACCATGTCTACACCAAGAAGATCTCGCGCAGACGTTAGAAGAACTTCTGTCTTCTAAAAAACAAACGGTCTGCGAAGTGCATACATAAGAGCTTTGCATATATTACACAGTAAAAACAAACACCAACTAATTAAACTCTTAGATATGTTCAAAATCGAATGGGGTCAGTTTCCTAAAAGATATAAATTAAACTCTTCAAAGGCTGTTGTATAAAATCTAAAAGGAAAGAAAGGGTCTGAAAAAGGGTTGATTAAAGTTGAAAATATTATTGGATGCTGTTTGGCAAAAGCAAACTTTGGACCCTACTCGATCTTTGAAAATCCAATTTGCTATATATTTTCTTGATGTGCATCCTCCCAGGCCCCAGCAAAGCCATCCAAGGATCACCTTCAACTTTTACCCTAATATCCCAATCATTTAGTTTCCCCAATGATAATTCCTGCTTTATTTCACGGTTATGAATTATGCAGTGATACACCAACTTTATTCCACTTTCATTCCCCTTCTCTCTCTATCAGCCATCTTATAAAGTTTGCCTCTTCCCATGAGATGGATGCCTAAAGATGTATTTTTTTCTGAATCACGAGAAAATAATAATTTTATCATATTAGATTCAAATAGATACATAAACTAATTCAATTAGGCATTGGAAAACAAGGACATTAATTTCCTGCATTTGGGTTAGGTATGTTTATTACTGCATCAGCGTGGCCGGGATCATTTTAGGTCAAACTTTGCATGTTTTCGGCTATAGCTTTTGCCCTAAAGACCGGGGGAGGGGGGAATCTTTGGGCTGCATGCACTAATGACTTTTATTGGGGGGGGGGGAAGAGAAGGCACATTTTCAAATGCTTTCGTTACTTTCCTATTTATGAAGTTGAAAAAAGTCCATAAAGAAATAGGACAAAGTCACTAAGATTTGAAAGGAGAACAAAAGAAAGGTAGAAAAGGCAATATATAGATTGTTGAATCCAACCTGTTAAAATGGCTTTATGACGCATATAATGGGGACTGAATTGACCGCCCCTCTCACCACATCTGCATTTATATACGTACCCGAGGATATTAAGTGTTGAGTAACAAGAGTGCTTGCTATTATCAACTCCATAGCCTTCTTTTGCTTCATTTTAGCATGCATTTTTAAATAAATATATATATATATAGAGTTATAAATGTTTTTTTATTTTTTTATAAGTCGATTTTATTATCCAATAAGAAGCAGATCCTGCTTTCCAAGTACAAAACAAATTGGATATTAATGTGATTTATCAAAATAACATCTAAAAATGTTAAATCAGTAATATATGTTGACATTAGTCAACTAATTATTTTTATCTAATAGGACCCGTTTTGACCAAAATTAAAATAATAAAAAATAACTAGTAAATTTAGAGTAAATATTTTTTATCTCATACTCTAAAAATAATTTAACTGATCGTCGAGTAATATAAATATAGTCCAAAATATATAAATCAATTTGAAATAGATAATATTATTGTACGACAAAGAAAGGAAGAAAATATATTTATAGGAAATGCAAAAAATAAAATCATTCAAAAGGCACGTGTGAAAGGTCTTCAAGTTTTACAACTGCACCGACACTCACGGTTTCAATTTCCTTTATATTCAAATTGTACGTATGCAGCTTTATAGATAATAAATTAATAGATTATTATTTGATATTTTTCATTAAATATTGTTTATAAAACCAGTTTTCAATAAATACTATATTAAATAAAACCATGTTTATCTTCATTAATAATAAACTTTTAATTATTTGGTACCATAAATTAATTAGTATCAATTAAATTGGAAAAAATTAGCAAATAATAATAAATATTATTACAAGGAAAACACTAATTAAGAAATTACGGGTTAAATTGAAACCAACTCAACTTATAATTATTCTATAAAAAAAATCTAATCCCAAACATAAAATAATATTGTATTTGACGACCTAATGACCGATTATACTAATTATAAATAATATAAATAGGAGGATTAACGGCAATGAATAGTACTTATATAAATAATTAAAACAATAATTTAAAGTTAATTCTATTGAGTTTGTCTTTGCCTGCTGGTATTAGGCACCGCATCAACATTGAGCTAACGTCAATATATAATAAAATAAATAAACTATAATGTGTGATTGCTAAAGATGAACCGTTTTGGTATTTATAATTGTTATTTGATAGGATATGTTTGTAAATTTTATTTAAATTTTAAATTATTTTTTAAATGTTAAAGCTTAAAATATAAAACTTTAAACTTTAAATTATAAATATTAAAATAAATAAATTATAGTAAATAGATTTTATAAAGTTTTCATATAAAAAATATAAATTCACTATTTTACACGAATCATACTATCTCATTGGTTAATAAATTATTGTTATTTGTTGAGATTTTAAGTTAGAGCATGATATTTATAAGATCGTATGAATGTTTATTGTCAAATGATTCATATTTTTTGAATATATATTATTTTGTATTCACTCATATTAATAAAAAATAATTTAATAATCAAATAATAAAATTTAATCCAAATTTTATTTGATTAATATAATTATTATTCTAACATTTTAATAATATATTAATTAAATATTTTACGATTTCAATATCACATAAATGTTTTTTAATAGAAATGATAGAGTAGAACTAAAAACACATAATTTTAGAAAATGTTCTCAACATTTGAATAAATAATTATTTTAATTTAATTTTTAGAGTATTTTGACCTTTTATGTCTTATTTTGAGATAAGATGATCTACCCATAAACAAAAACAATTTATTAACAAATGATCGCGAGAATTTTTATTTTAAAATAAAATATTAAGAATATAAATATTTAAAAAAAATTAAAAAATAATATTTAATCAAACTTTATGACACTTGTTTTCTTGAAATTTTAGTGGCATGCTAAAGCTTAAAAGATAAGGATTAAAATTGACTTCAAATGTAGCATTTATTTATTTATTGAACTAGAATGTGAGGCATATTTTTAACACTGCATAAATTAAAACAAAAGGAAAATAAAAGGGTATGGTTGAGTGACGGGCAGTGAATTTATCAGAGCCCCAAGTGCCAGAAAGAAGCGGTAGAATATAGTGAAAAGGTAGAAAGTCCGACCGTTTAAATTGACCTAAAGTTGCGGGACGTAATTGTCGGAATCAACTGTCTGAATATCCCGTTTCGTTCCCTTTTTGATTATTTTTCAATCAATCAATAGTCCTTTTTTTTCTCCAATTTCCTATTTGCTTTGAAGCACTATGGGATGCGTGCGGACTAATTTATTAAGAATATAAAAAATAAATTAAAGAAAATATCTAAATAAAGTAATTGGAAAATTAAATATAATGGTAAGGAAAAACAAAACAAAAATCATTAATGAAGAAACATATTGAGAGAATTCAATTTAATTTTAAAACAGCCGACTTTTTTTTTCAATTCTAGGCGTTTTTATCAAAATATCATTTTCAAACTCATTAATTATCTGTAATAAGATAGTTTCTCTCGTAATATTACCGATATAATATTTTTTATGATAAAGCGTAGATCACCAATCATGCCTTTGCGATATTTTATTTGAGCTGACGTCACGTAAGAGAAGGTACGGATCATCATCCGCTCTTTCACTAAACTTCTGACATATACGAAAAGCACGGAT
This sequence comes from Hibiscus syriacus, assembly GCF_006381635.1. Lineage (NCBI taxonomy): Eukaryota > Viridiplantae > Streptophyta > Magnoliopsida > Malvales > Malvaceae > Hibiscus > Hibiscus syriacus. The sequence continues at coordinate 607,382 of NW_024062700.1, forward strand.
CATGAAACGCGTCTTTTATAGGAAATATTGACATGACATCACATGAGAATGTGTGTTTCAAGGAGCATGCGTTTCAATGTCTACATCATCCCTTAAAGCATTTTAAAAAATATATATTTAAAAAAAACAAAAAAAAACTATAGGATTAAACATCGTAATTTTATACATATTAGTTCCATGAGTTGAAGAGTTTAATGAAGTTAGCTTATATATGCCTATTATAGTGTTTTTGTTATGTTTTTGATAATGTAGGATAAAAGTTAAAAATAGATAAATTTTTTAATACAAACAAGTATAAATAAGTCTAGATCATGTATTGTCGAGTTAGCTCAACTCAAAAAGTTTAAAGTTAAATTAGTTTTATTAATTTAAAAGTTTACGAATTTAAAATTATCAAGTTTGAATTTGACTCAAAATAAATTAAAAAATTGAAGCTTAGTTCCAACTAATAAATATTTAAACCCAAAATATTATCATATTTAACTCGATTGAAGTTCAAGCTCAAACTTAAACTTCAATCTAAACCTTAAGGTCATAAAAATCTTATAATGTTTTTTGAGCCACTTACGAATTTTTCGAGTATGATATCGAATAATTTATTTTGGTTCATTAAAAATTAAAATGGAATCCATTCGGTTAAAGTATTAACAAAATTTTGATGAAATAAAACTCACGAAATTTATGATAATTGTCATTTCATACACATGCCTAAACTATTAAGATTTCTTAAAAATATTAGGTCAATTATTAGCGAAAACATGATTTTAAATTATTAATAATAAAATTATTATGTTTAAATTTATTTTATATAAATTATTCACATTTGATCTTTAATTAATCTCTAACATATGAAATAAAGAACTATTAAATTTCAGATCAATGGGGTCATGGTAACATTTAACTGTGATAATTAAATTAAATTTTAAATTTTCTTAAATAAAACATAAATTATAATAAATTAGAGGCAGCATTTTCTTCTTACGTAGAATTAAATTCAAATTTAGAAAAAGAAAAGAAAAGTCCTTTCTTCCCCACCAAATACAAAACCCCCTCCGCCCTAAACAATGGCTCCACCACCATCAGCAGAATCTTAGCTGGATGCATTTCTTCGGTTAGAAATCAAAATTTATATCCACTGATTCGATTTTTTTTTTGGTTATAATTTATTTAACTTAAAAAATATTAAATTTGATATCAGTCTTCCTCCTACTGCTACTAGGGATGGCATGGGATCCGAATGAGACATGTTCTAATCCGATCCGATCTGATCTGATGAGATGAGATTGAATTTTTTTTAAAAAAATCGAATTTAAGTCGGGTTGGGTCGAATTTTTTTAAAAGTGATATTCGAATCAGATCGAATTTGAGTTTAAAGTAAAAAATACCCGACTCGACCTAAAAAAAATATAATTTTACTTTATATATTTAAAAATAATTATAATAATAATATTTTATATATTATTTTTTTAATTAAATTATTATTTTTATTAAATAAAAATAATATATTATTATTATTTCGGGTCGAATTTAAATTTATCTCAAAAAATTAAATAGAATTCAAATCAGATAAATGATATAAAATTTTCATATCAGGTGGGATTGGTTGGCCAAACCCGACGCATGCCCCCTGCTACTGCTACTGCTACTGCTACTGCTACTGCTACTAAAGTCTTCAACTACAACTATGCCCTGATTCTGATAAATCATTTTCTTGTATGTCTCCCTTCCCCTAAACCTCCAAAACCCACCATGTTTTCCTCTTCCGTCTTCTTCTTCTTCTCATGGTGCTTGTTGTCATCATGCGAAGCGCTTCACGTTTCTAGCCGTAGGATCCTCCACGAACCTTATTCCACCCTTTCCTCCGATCCACCGTCTTCCTCTCCCCCTTCTCCTCCCACTACCAAGTACCCTTTATCTTCTTCATCCGTCACTTCTCCTCCCGGTTCCCCTTTCTTCCCTACCTTTCCTTCAGCTCCTCCTCCTCCTCCTCCTTCTACTTTCGCTTCCTTCCCCGCCAACATCTCCTCCCTTGTCATTCCCCACACTCCTGCCCCCAAGCATAATTCCCAAAAGCTCCTCGTCGTTGTCGTTTTTGCCGTCTTATCTGTCTCCATTGTCGCCGGCGTTATCGCCTTTGTCTTCTGCAGACATCGTAGGCGAGGGCATAATTGCTTTGACGATAACAAGACCGTGACATCCGACAACAGCGGCGGATTAAATATTTACCACAATGATGATAACAATAACAATGGCAGTATTGGTGTTCGGAAGCAAAGAACGACTTCCACGACTAGTTCAGAATTCCTCTATTTGGGGACAGTTGTAAATTCACAAAGCCGGTTCGACGACGTTTCTAATGATTCTCCGGACAATGCCGGGTTGGATCCGGGAAAATTGTACTCTCCGGAGCTTCATCCATTACCGCCTCTGTCTCGACAGAACACGGGTCGGAACTTTCGAGACGTTGAAGTGGAATCGGTTACAGAAGACGATGGTGAAGAAGAAGAAAAGTTTTATTCTCCGAGAGGATCGTTGGGGGGTCGAGAGAGTTCGTGTGGAACTGGATCCGGGTCAAGAAGAGTATTTACGGCGATTGATGTGAAAACAATTGAGTCTGGCAGTAGTTGTTCCTGTTCATCTTTGAGTTCGGGTTCACCAGCCAGGTTTCAGTCGCTCAGTATTTCTCCCCCGGTTAGCTTGAGTCCCGGAAGACCCGACCCGAAATCTCCAGAGAGGATTTTAATTGATTCCCCACGAATTTCAAACATGTCCATTGATGAACACATACGATCACCGTCGTTGTCTATGACCTCCACATCACCAGATAGAGTGCTTGGAAAAGAATCAGATGATTTAAGCTTACGATCTCCTTCAGTATCTTCGCCAAACAGAGTATTGATCGAGAAGCTCGATGCATCCATTAAAAATTTCAAGGATTTCGTTCAAAACATGAAGGCTCCATTGATTTTAGCCTCAGCTGGTGGGATTAATTCACCGGTTAAAGACTCTCCGATTAATGATTCTTCAGTTTGTTCAGCTTCTACTTCACCAGACAGAGCTTTGAATGAAGATAATCAGTCTCTTTTACTATCACCGGCTTCGCCATCGCCACCGTCACCAAACAGTATTTTCGAGGAAAGCCCAGAAATGTCTCCTTTGAAGGTTGGATTTTCGGATTACAGTAAGGCTCCTTCTTTGTCATCTTTAGCTTCTTCATCACCCGATAGGAGTTTGGAAAAATGTCCTGATGAATCTCCTTTAAGACTTAGCAAGGCTTTACGGAAGCCTATGTTGTCTCCACCGCCGCCGCCGCCACCGCCGCCACCGCCGCCACTTCCATCGCAACGACGGCTTTGGGAAAAAACTGTTCCATCAGTACCTTTTTCACAACAGATATCGATGTCACCTCCACCACCTCGACGACAATGGGAAAAACCTCCTCTTATACCATCTTCAACGCCGTTTAAGATTTCTCCACTCGAAGTTCCTACAAGGTCCGAGTCCGAGGCAGTGGAGGAGTCGGAGGAAGGCTCAAAACCCAAGTTAAAGCAATTACATTGGGATAAAGTGAGAGCCAACTCTGATCGTGAAATGGTGTGGGATCATCTCAGATCAAGCTCATTTAAGTACGATTGGGATCCTTCTTCAATTATGGACTTATTTTTTGGTTCTTTAATGCTATTCTTCTTCTGTGTTGAATAATTTGTTGAGTATTGTTTCTACAGGTTGAATGAGGAGATGATCGAAACATTATTCGTCGTAAATACTCCGAATTCTAAACCGAAGCAAACAACTCCGCGCTCGGTTGTTCCATCACCAAACCAAGAGAACAGAGTGTTGGATCCCAAAAAGGCACAGAACATTGCGATTTTGTTGAAGGCACTGATGTGGACCGTCTGCTTGAAAGTTTATTGAGAATGGCTCCAACAAAGGAAGAAGAATGTAAGCTGAAGGAGTACAAAGATGATTCGCCAGTTAAGCTTGGTCCTGCTGAGAAATTCTTGAAGACTGTTCTCGATGTACCCTTTGCCTTCAAAAGGGTGGATGCAATGCTGTACATAGCCAACTTCGAGTCTGAAGTTGAATACCTTAAGAACTCTTTCGAAACTCTAGAGGTAATTTGACTCGATTCCATCATTCTATCTGTTTTGCATGGAAGCAATGCTTCTTTCCTAGGAACACTGTCAATGTTTCATATATTTCATTGGTTTTTCCTTTCCACAGGCTGCTTGTGAGGAATTGAGAAATAGTAGGATGTTTTTGAAACTTCTAGAGGCTGTCCTCAAGACCGGGAACCGCATGAATTGCGGGACAAATCGAGGCGATGCGCAAGCCTTTAAACTTGATACACTTCTTAAGCTTGTTGATGTCAAGGGTGCTGATGGTAAGACCACACTCCTGCATTTTGTTGTACAAGAAATCATAAGAAGTGAGGGTGCTCGTCTTTCGAATACCAACCAAACACCAAACTCTGCTTCAACCGAAGACGCCCGGTGCAGAAAGCTTGGTTTACAAGTTGTTTCAGGTCTCAGTTCAGAGCTCACCAACGTTAAAAAAGCTGCCGCAATGGATTCCGAGGTACTCGGTGGTGAGGTCTCTAAGCTTTCTAGAGGCCTTGAACACATCAGTGAGGTTCTAAGGTTAAATGAAACAATGGGGTCATACGAGAGCAAAGAGAAATTTTCGGAATCGATGAACAGATTTATGAAAATGGCTGAGCAGGAGATTCCAAGGATTCAAGCCCATGAGAACGTGGCATTATCTCTAGTGAAGGAGATTACTGAATACTTCCATGGGAACTCAGCAAAGGAAGAAGCTCATCCATTTAGAATCTTCTTGGTGGTGAGGGATTTCCTTACGGTTCTCAATCTAGTCTGCAAGGAAGTCAGCATGATAAACGAACGAACCATTGTTAGTTCGGCGCATAAATTCCCAGTTCCAGTGAACCCAATGATGCAACAATCTTTCCCAGTTCCGGTGAATCCGATGATGCCGCAATCTTTCCCCGGATTTCAGGGGAACCCACACGATGGTTCTGATGACGAAACTGCATCACCTTAGTTGTTTTGAAGCTTGCAACATGTCAAAACATATGCGTGCTAGGTCCTAGTATTCTTTCTTCTTAATTTTCATATCTGTACAGTCACATATCCTTGTACAATATTTGGGGAGTACTTGTGTTCTATAAATGTAGTCTGGGAGAGGCTATTTTATTGGAAAGAACTAAGGCAGCCCTGCTGAATTGATTGGGACTTTATGAAGCCTATTGGTCACTAAAGCAGATTTTCTATTATATAGATGCCATATGTAACATAACCCATAATCTATATATCTTTTAAGGCTATTTTTCATATATTTTACAATGACCAAAGGTCATTTTTCAAATATTATTTGGTGAAGAATATAAAACGTAACTTAGTGGTTAGGCCCATCTTCACTATGGGTTCTAGATTTGAAATTTCACCCCACCTAACTTAGTGATTTTGTATATTTTGTGAAGAATATTTTAATGATTAAAATGAAAATTTTCCTGAGTTGGAAGATTGATTCGAAAAATAAGATGAGAACTACGTTGATTCATTTAAAGTTAAAGGACTTTAAATGCCTTTTGTGTAAAATAATTAAATGATGAACAGTAATATTTGTGATGGTAATTTTGCCTTAGAAAGCCGCCCTTGGAAGCGCTTATAGATGGCTTTATCTGCAACTCAACATCAAGAGAGAATTCTAAGTCAATTTGTTATTTTTAGCCATTTTCCAATACGTAAAAATTTTAAATATCGAGTGATTATAATATATATATATATGACATAATAGTTACACCGTTCATAGTTATCTATCTATATATTCAGACACCAGGGGACAGGACAGCAAGCAAAACTGATACTGAGTGAATAGAGATGACAATGGGAGATGAGAATAAACCCAGAAAACCCCAAGTTTCAGTATTTCCTTTCCCACTCCAAGGTCACATAAACCCCGTGCTCCAATTTGCAAAACGCTTAGCCTCCAAAGGCGTCAAAGCCACCCTTGTCACAACAGTCTTCCTCTCCAAGTCCTGGTTTTCCGACGCCTATATCGACCTTCAGACTGTCTCCGATGCTTCGATGAATGCGGCTATAATGGTCTCCCAGCGGCGAGGTTTACCTGCAGACGTTCTGGTCGGTGGGTCCTAAGAGTTTGGCGAGTTTAATAAAGAGACTCGTTGATGCCGGTGACCATCCTATTGGAGCTATCGTCTATGACGGGTTCTTGAGTTGGGCACTCGATGTTACAAAGCAGTTTGGAGTTGCATCAGCTGTGGTTTTTACTCAAACTTGTTCTGTCGACTCCGCGTATTACCATGTCAATAGGGGACTTATTCAGCTGCCACGCAACTGCCACTGAACAGTACTGTCTCTCTCCCTGGATTGCCACCGCTTCAAGTTTCGGAGCTGCCGTCTTTTATTTCGGATAATGGATCGTCCCCGGCTTGGTTTGATGTTATTGTGAATCAGTTCTCCAACGTAGATGGAGCTGATTGGGTGTTTTTCAACACCTTTTACGAATTAGAGAAAGAGGTGCTGGATTGTATGTCAAGTTTCTGGAACGTGTGGACAATAGGACCAACGGTTCCATCAATGTACTTGGACAAACGACTCGATGGCGACATAGGCTACGGCGTGAATCTCTTCGAGCCAGAAACTAGTGCTTGCCTAAGTTTGCTTGGCTAGACGGCAAGCCGAAGGGCTCAGTCGTGTACGTCCATTCGGAAGCCTTGCATCGCTTGAAGTCGAGCAAATGGAAGAGCTGGTTTGGGGTTTGAAAGCTGCAGGCTGCAACTTCCTGTGGGAAACAGCAGAGAAGGCCAAACTTCCAAGCCGTTTCATTGAGGAGACTAGGGAGAAAGGCTTGGTGGTGACTTGGTGCCATCAATTGGAGGTGCTGTCTCAGGAGTCAATAAGTTGCTTTCTAAGCCACTGCGGCCTTAATTCCATTCTCGAAACGTTGAGCCTCGGAGTCCCGGTGCTGGCGATGCCGCTGTGGACCGATCAGAATCAGATCATGAACGCAAAGCAAGTGGATGATGTATGGGGCATTGGGATTAAGGCTCGCCAAAATGCGAAAGGTTTAGTGATAAGAGACATGATCGAGCAGTGCTTAATGGAACTAGTAAAAGGAGAAAAGGGCAAAGAGGCTAAGAAGAACGCAATAAAGTGGAAGAATTTGGCCAAAAATGAAAAATGCAATGGAAGAAGATGGAAGTTCAGATAAAAACGGAGATGAATTTGTCAAACATGTTATCATCCACATCGTTATATGCATTTTTATGTTAATATTGATGATGTTTATTCATTGACAATAATGATGTTTGTATATATCATTTTTTCGAGTTATTTTATTAGATTTTCATTTTTTATTATATGATTCTATCTTTTTTTAGTGACATGGTTATGTATTTAAATAATTTAAAAAATTAATCAAAGATATAATTAATCTACTCTAATTTTTATAAACTCATCTCGCAATTTTATTATATTTCTTTATTATTCAAACAAACCATTTATTATTCCGCAAATGTTCTTTTTATTACACTAATTTAAAATTCAAAATTCATTATACTCTATAACTATTTTGTTAATGGGCCAAGCCCAGGACGTTCAGTATATTCCGACAGGACAGATAATGTTATCTTCGGTGTAAGAAAACAGGGGTCAATATCTTTGCCTGAATCAAACTTGAAGAGCACCCCTCATTTTCACTGACACCAGTGCTTAATATAAAATCCTTGCCTTTTACCTCACTTTCCTCTCTTTAGGGATTGAAGAGTACTGGCATATCAGCCTCACCTATCCCTACTTTTTGAAGAAAACCCGCCCGAAATGAATTGATAATTCAAGTTTCCGTCGAGTTAGGTCACTTTGTTGCTCCATTTCGCTTCGGATTAGTCAGGTAGTTTCCTCTCTATTTCTCTGTTCCTTACGTTCTCACACTTCTCTCCGGATCGGCACTATTTTCATGGAATTTTCCTTTTCTTTTTAAGCTTTCAGGGTCCTTCGTTTTGAACTGCCGAATTTCGTGTTTTTATATGCTTTGTTTCTGCAGTGAAAAACTGAAACTTTTACACTGTTCTGGTCGTGTTTCTTTAGTTTTAGGGTTTGGTGGTTTTTTGTTGGTTTACTGTTTACGATCTCGGACACGGCGTTGTCTTTCTGTGAATTTGAAGCTTATAAAATCTCTGGTGAGAGCATCTACTTATTTATTGTAAAATTCTATACTTCCGAATTATTTTGCTGTTTAGTAAGTGATTTCTTTTTTAGGCTTTCTAGGGTTAAGCTGCAGATCTCTCTCTCCCTCTATATCTCTTTCTCTTTGTGTTGACAGCTTATTTATGGCATTTGATGTAGGGTTTAACTTTGGTGTTTCTAGAAAGGAATATTTACTTTGAACAATAACGCTCGATTGTTGAGTGGTAATTATATTATTTAAATTTGGAAACATGCTAATCTGTTTGATTATTATTGAGTGGTCCTTATTGAGTTAGGAGAAATTGAGAAATGTAGGACTTTGATTTGCTGCATGAAGTAACATTTTTTTGTTTGAAGAAGAAATTTCTTTCTGATTCAAGGTAAACTTGTGGCTTTCTGAATTAGTTATTGGTGATTAATCAAGGAATGGTTTCATGTTTGAGGACCAATTATGGAACACAGACATATAGAGAGAGAGAGAGTGAGAGCGAGAGGGGGAGGGGGGAGGGAGAGAATTGTAGAGAATGTCTATAAGAGTGCTACTATTCTTTTAGAAAATGGGTCCAGTGAAATTGTGATTGTAAATTTTTCTTGGCGACTTGCCTGTTGTGTGAATGGTATCTCTTTTTGTAGAAGGGTGACCAGTAACATTCTGATGGTAATTTTGTCTGGGTCTCTGCTTTATGATAGCTTGAGATGCATCTTTGTTCCTTTTTAAAAAAAAAAGATAGACTGAAGGATTGTCACTCATTTTATTGTAATTTTTTTATGTGCTGTGAGTAATATAAGTACAGCTTCTACAATGAATTAATTGATTTCAAGCAGCAGACTCTCCTTGATCCCTATCCCACCTTTTTTGTGAATATTAAATGCTGATATTTTTTAAGTATCTATGTAGTCTGCATACTGCAAAGTTTAGAAGGATGTGTACCTATGTCTTCATTGACTTTGTTATTTATCCTGAAGTGTGGGAAGTATATGTCAATAAAGGTAGAAAATGTCATTAAGGAGTAATCTTAAACTCTTGGGAATTAAGATGATTTGAAGAGTTCCTTAGTGTCTGCATCTTGGGTTTCACCATGTTTTCTGAAGTTATCTTATTCCCACCAATTGTTGTTGTTGCATTGTTGGTGAACATTCTTGTTGCGAATATTCCTCTCACTTTAAGGGCAACATCTAGTACCATGGCTGCTGGCGTGCTTTGTGCAGTCTTTATTCATTTTATTGGGGTGTTAGTTCATAGTTAACATAAAATAGTATGTATCCATGACTTTATTTTTGGATTCTAGAAGGAAAAAATGCATTCTTCTGTACCAGTATTTCCTTGGACAGATGCTCAGTGAGATATCCTTTTGGGGACTGCTATGGAATCTATATACGGTTCTTAAAATGGATTATAATTGTAGCTGTTGACAACTTGACGTTTTCTTGATATACATGTGTTCAAGTTGTGGTATTTTCCGATAGTTATGGATATAACTAAGTCCTTAATTTTGTTGCTTTTTATTTCATTTTGATCAGTTGATTAACTTATTATTGGTGTACGGAGGCAATGTTCAATTTTTTGAACAAGAAAATGGGTTTGGTTATGCTGAATTTTATCTTCCATGTTATTCTGTTTCTTAATTTATATTGCGTTCATCTTTCCTTTTGGTTCAAAGGATTGTGATCTTTAGAGAATCTGTTTGGTTATACATCCTTTCTCTCATACTGCATTGGGGGATCTGACGCCTAGTCGCCTACTGATTTCTTTCTCCTTCAGTTTTTATGTCATGGAAGATACACAGTCAGTTGTGACACTTATAGACTCGACAGCCTCTAAGATACAGCAGCTTCAGAAAGCATTTGCTGAACTTGAAAGTCAGCGTGCTTTAACACTTAATCTGAAATGGAAAGAACTTGAGGAACATTTCAGTGGTCTTGAGAAGTCCTTGAAGAGACGCTTCCATGAGTTGGAAGACCAAGAAAAGAAGTTCGAGACAAAAACAAGGAAAGCTTGTGAAATGTTGCAGAAGCGTGAAGCTGCTGTAGTAGCCAAAGAACAAACTACATTGGTCAGGCTACAAGAGAAGAGAGATGCAGCTGTTTTTGCCATTACGAATGCTCTAGAGAAGCAAAAGAAATTATCATCTGAGCAACCTGCTGATGTTGACTGTAATGGAGGCAGTGGTGAACTCTCAGTTGAGGAGAAACCACTTGATTCAGTAGCTACTGAAAATAACTCCGAGGATATTAAAAGTTCTTTTGAAAATGGAAATTTCGAGGTGAAATCTTATCCTCAATTAGTTAAACTATGTGAAGAGATGGATTATGAAGGACTGCAGAAGTTTATTTCAGATAACCGTAAGAACCTTGCTGCACTGAAGGAGGAAATTCCTTGGGCATTGAAAGCTGCAGCAAACCCAGCTCGATTGGTCCTGCAATCTTTGAAAGGATTTTACCTTTCAGAAGTGCCAAATGCAGATGGAAAAAAAGACTCAAATCTACTGGGGCTTAGGCGAACCTGTATTATGTTGATGGAATGTCTTAGCTTCTTGCTATCTAATCTGGATATTGTTTCTGTTTCTTTTCTGATATCAGAAGATATTAAGGACCAAGCAAAATTAATTGCCGAGGAATGGAAACCGAAGTTGGATTCTCTTGACATGGATGCTAGTAATGGTAACTCATTGGAAGCTCATGCTTTTCTGCAGCTTCTTGCCACTTTTGCTATTGCTTCCAACTTCAATGAAGAAGAACTTTCAAGGCTGATACCAATGGTCTCCCGTCGTCGACAAGCAGCCGATCTATGTCGTTCCCTTGGCTTGTCTGAGAAAATGCCAGGTGTAATTGAAGTTCTGGTGAATAGCGGAAGACAGATTGACGCAGTTAACCTGGCTTTTGCATTTGAGCTGACACAGCAGTTTTCACCTGTACCTTTGCTGAAATCCTACTTGAAGGATGCAAGAAAAGCTGCTTCACCTGTCAAGCTTGGAAATGCCTCTCCCACTGCCCAGGTGTGTTCTTTATCCCACTTCTTCTAGGTGATTGGTTTGCCTAGTATTGATTGAATATATTTCAGTTGAACATTAACTGAATGTTTGACAATCAACACTTATTTTTGTTTCAATTGTTTTTCTGCTGCATTATTGAAAATGAATGAACTACTTTCTTCTGAGTTTTCAGACTGAAGTTAGTGAGCGAGAGTTGCCTGCTCTAAAGGCTGTGATCAAGTGCATTGAGGAGCATAATCTTGAAGAGCAATACCCTGTCGATCCACTTCAGAAGCGGGTTCTCCTTTTAGAGAAGGCTAAGGCAGACAATAGGAGGGCAACTGAAGCTGCCAAGCCTCAACCGAAGAGGCCTCGTGCCAATGGTGCTGGGTATGGTCCTCGAATCGCTAACGTAGCTGTTGACAAAACATTCTATCCTAGAGTTACTGATAGATACATGCAGTACGTGTATGACAGACCCTATGTTTATCCTGGACCTGTTGACAACTACAGCCACTCTCTTGTTGGTTCTGCCACCTACAACTTCTCTCCCAACCATGGCAACTACTTCGGAAATACCGGTATCAGGTTTCGGTTCTTCACTAATTAACAACAAAAAAGGTAGCCCCTCTCACTTTAGCTGTTAGCCTTAACCTTTCAGGTGCAGTGTATGAATGAATTTAGTATTTAAAAAGAAACAACAAAAAATGAAAAAAAAATGCGTTGTTAATTTTAATATGGTGTAGACCAAGATATTTTGATCCTCTAATATATGCAGTCTGTTTTATATGTATACCCCTGTTTTATGCTTTTTCTCCAAATTTCGTATGGACTCTGTTTGGATTGCCAGATGGAGGAGATGATATTCCTGAAGGAGGAATGGACCAAGGGGTGTAACACTCTAATCCGATCCTACTCGAAATTTGAAGGATTAGAATATTATACGGAACCACCGAAGTAGGTAATATTTTTTATTTATTTAAAAATCATATATTTGTGAAAAGAAATTAATAATAGTAATAATTTTTTTTTTATATTCCATGACATTTTAAACCAATTAATACAACACAAAGTTTACAAATTATAATAAATAAGGATCCTATGAATACATATGCTCGATAAAAGTAATCAAACAATATTCTGTGAGGAATGTTGGAAATCCAACGATGACAGTGCTCCTCGAACGACTCAATATATTAGCATGCGAACAGAAACATCCGAACGTTGAGCTTACAAAATCCAGTAATATAATCACTAATTTGAAGCAGTATATGAATCTCATAAATAAAAGCATGCATATGGTGATAAGTAGTAAGTACATGTAAGATCTTATTCAAGTGTCAACTACTTAAAGTTTAACAATTTTATTGCTATGGTTGGAGCCTCATGCTTCCCTTAGTCTTCTACTAAGAGCCTTGCCATGAGTATTCATATGTTAGGTCTCTAATCGAAATATCAAACAATGACAAAATGAAATAAGCATGATACATATCAAAACATCGAATATATATATATATATATATATATATATATATATCATCGATTAAAAGAAATGACTTAGCACTAGTATTAAAGTACCTCAACACTGATATAGAAGTACATTAACATTGATACTAAAGTGTCTTAGCATTGTCGGGGATATATCCAGATATTTCACATACATATACTTTAGACTTTCGTCATGCATACAGATAGCTCGGGTGTCTCTATCGTTTTTCAAGTGTCAAATAAAGGTACAAGTCTTATGGTTATTACACCTATATCATTATTATCAATTGCAACACAAATAGATGAGATCGTCCCCTCACTATTATTTCGTTCATTCTCTCTCTTAAAACGTTATGAAAGGGCTTTCTGGGCAATGTTTTAGGCCTATTTCGACTTAGGCAGGGGTTTCGAAATTATCCTAAGGGATTTCGAAGATAGGGAGATTGGAGACCACTATTGTAGATTACCTTGTTTCTCATGAGTGAAGCTCTCCAATCACTCCTAAGACCATCCCAAGGTCCCCAAATGTTATGTAAAGCTTATAGAAGTTACTTAGGATCATCAAGCACCCTAAAAACACAATCTTTACAACAAAAACTTCATCTAATCAAAGAATCAAACAAAAACACCAAATATGCTCAAATACCCAAATCACCAACAAAACATACTTTCTCTTGCCATAACATGAAACTATAGCTTTTGCAATACCAACCAAGTTTGTGGGAAAGCATAAGATCTACTTAAAGGCTGAATGGAACCTAGAAGAAATTCTTGCCTCAATCTTAAATCTTAAAGAAGAAGATGAAATGAGAAGATGTAGAATAAAGAAGGAAGAGAAGATTAGTAATATAGAGAAGAAGAATATGAAGAGAACGAGGAGAGAAGAAAATGATAAAAGCTCAGCTTTTTCCCTTCAATTTCCAAGTCCCAAAAAACCATACCAATGGGCTAATTGCATTTTTTGTTCTCCCTCTTTTGTCTCTAATGCAAAAATTCCCTCTTTATGGCAATCAGGCCCAATGCACATCCAAATAAACTCACACTTGATCCAACGACTTTAATTACAAATTTTGTGTGGTTCATATACCTCTCGAGTTTATCCGAAACTACAAATTTGAGGTATTACAAGGGGAGTGGGTGAGGATAATTTTCTCCTAAAAATTTCAAATTCTTATATACTTTTAAATATTTTCTTTATATTTTTAATTGAAAATCTGTTTTCATCTTCCTCCCTTAAAATTTTATAAATTTCTTTCCCTCCAACATAAAATATCGTGTGTTTTTCTATACTCATCGCATATTAAGTGATGAGTTTATTTTCGAAGTTCGGCACGAATCCTTTGAAAGTAATTATAGGTTGGGATTATTTTTGTTTTTAAAATTTTAGGTTAATTTTGGATTTGAGTAGATTGACGTATTTGGGTTGAAATGAATAGAGCTAGATATCATATGGCTAGCTCCTACAAACAACAAATGAAATGGAATCATGGATGATGATCGGTATCACACATAACGGCTATTGAGGTTTATCAAATATTTTGTCAAAATATTGGTTTTAAACTAGCATTTATATTTGATTTTTTTTTAATGCAGTAAAGTTTAGATCAGGGGTGGCTCTCCCAGTCCAGTGTCAGGGCATACCTAAGACCCAATTGGGATTTACATATGACTTTACAGATTACCCACCAAGAATAACGATGATGGGATTCGAACTTGATCTTACAAACTCAAATTCTTGAATCTCAACCACTTGTGTCAATACTCATTGACAACATTTATATTTGATATATTAATGGGTGTACTGCCATCACCGAAGTGAAACAAATTATGATACATTATCAAAACGATTATAATTTTTTATTTTTTAATAATTTTTTTTATAATCATTGGTATCTAATTTATTGATCGATTAATTCATATCAGATACTGTAGAGACAGAGACGACCATAGATTCACATATGATATTACTTAAGAGATCTAATATCACTATACTAATTGAGATGGTTTATTTTTTAATATTTTTCTGAGTTGGTATATGATAGATGGATTGACAACGGATAAGATTCTCACATTCCCCCTCCAATTAAAAATCTGCAAAGGGAACACATCATCTTTATTGACCACAATTTTTCCCATGCATCCATACTCTTTGGCCTCGTCTTCTTCTACAAATTTGAAGTTTCTCAAGTCCCTTCGTTCTTTTGATTTTGATTAAACTTATGGCTACCACTTGCTCTCCAATGGCAACTCAGCTCAAGAGCAGCTTTACGTCATCTGTTACAAGAGCAGTCCTAGTTCCCAAGGGCATTTCCGGAGCCCCATTCAGAGTCTCACCCGGCCGCAAGACCCGGACTCCATGCTTAACTGTCAAAGCTGGTCAATAAGACAAGGAAAAGCAAAAGCTCCTTAAACCCATCAATGGCGAGAAGTTAAGCAACTGAATAAATTTCTTTCTTTTTTAACCATCTGCAGCGAACATTCCAAGTGATTCAGCCCATCAACGGTGACCCTTTCATCGGAAGCCTCGAAACTCCGAATCACATCAAGCCCTTTGATCGCTTGGTACCTCTCCAACCTTCCGGCCTACAGGACGGCAGTGAACCCACTTCTCAGAGGCGTCGAAGTGGGTCTAGCCCACGGCTTCCTCCTGGTGGATCCATTCGTTAAGGCCGGTCCTTTAAGGAACACAGCCGTTGCAGGTCAAGCCGGTTCATTGGCAGCTGCAGGTCTGGTCGTGATGCTCAGCATTTGCTTTACAATGTATGGCGTTGCATCGTTCAACGAAGGAGAGCCCTCGACGGCCCCAAGCCTAACCCTGACTGGGAGGAAGAAGGAGCCCGACCAGTTGCAAACGGCTGATGGATGGGCTAAGTTCACCGGAGGATTCTTCTTCGGTGGAATCTCCGGTGTCGTTTGGGCTTACTTCCTTCTCTACGTCCTCGACCTTCCTTACTACATTAAGTAGATCGTATCTATTCTTTTAACTTTGTTACTTAATGTATATGTATTTTGGACGAACCATCACTTGTTGTCATTCGTTTGTCTTATGTTTGGGATCATTCGTTGGAATTCAAATTTATATAGGCTACTTCTCTACATTTGGCTTACATCGATAGTAGACGACGAGGTATGATGAATCCTTTTCCTCAATCTCAACGAAGAGTTTTATAATGAATTTTATTATCAACGTCAAACTTAGGGTTATGATTATTACTGATAAGATGACGGGTTGAATAAATATAAATATATAATTTGATTTAGATAAATCATTTGAAAATATAAGAAATCATGTTAAGAAAAAGTGATCGAATGAATGATATAAGATGTCGCACGAGGTTAACCCTAGATCATATAACAACTTAGTAGGTGGTCTATTGAAAATCTTTTAACGTTTCAAAAGTCTACAAAAATTATTAAATGTGGACAGCAAGAATCATCTGCATTTAGTACAACATAGAAAGGTCTATCAACATCTGCAAAACTCCATTGATGTTTAAAAGAAAACCTTCAAGTAGAAATACCCATTAACCAGACAGTATTTCCATTACCAAGGCAGGATGATAAAAACAAAAAGACTAGTAGCATTTAAGGAGAGAGTAGGGGTTGAACCATAGGCGTAGGTCATAATGAGAAGAAACAGCAGCAGAAGCAGGGGGGCTCGAGGCAACTTGTGGCCAACATCACGACGAAGAAAGTTGAACTTGTTTTTGTAAGTGCTAACGGAGGAGGGTAAGCCGTCCTGGATTCGGGTGAGGATGAAAAGGACAAGCAAAGGCAATACAGCGAAGATCAAATGCAACTTCATGGCCCATTTCTCCGACTCAGACTTGTAGTTGGAAGCTGATGGAATCAATAACAAGACCAAAAGGATGCACCAAACTTTGATCAATGGCCAAGGAAGTTCCATCCACTTTTTAGCTTGGGTTTTTGGTTTTGCTTACCTATATTCTATATAACAAATAAAAGGGTAAACTTCACTCATCATCATTTTTATTTTTGGCCCATTTTATTTTGGTCAATAATTTAAAAAAATAATGTTTTGATCACTTATGTTATCTTTTTATTACACTTTTATCATTAGGTCGCTAATTCATATGAGTATGATGAAGTGATATGTTAGCAAAAATAGTTCAAATATAATTTTATCCCTAAACCATAGACACGATACAAATTTGACTTTAAATTTTAGATAAAATTACTATTTTAACAAATAAATTTTATGTAAAATATCAATTAATTTGACCATCGAATTCAATCTAAGTTCCTACACTCGGGTTGTCGCTCATCACTATCATTTTCCACCGTAAATTGTCGTTACTGATCACCATCGACCCTCGTTATCGATGATAGTTAGATCCCAATTTTTTTTCATTTACATATTTTATCATATTAACTTAAATCTAGTGTCTATTTCATGAAAAATCTATTGACCTCCATAAATCTAATCTATAACTCTGCACATTCCTTTAAAATAAAACATGATAATAAATTTAGCATTATATTATTAAAAATAGAGATAATAAAAATTTAAATCTATATTAGAATACATTCACATTATAACTATAATAATTTAATTTATATAAATTTTGACAAATTATATATTACAACTGTTTTTTGTCTTTATTTTGTTAATATGTAAGGTACTTCAGGTGTCATATTTTTCATTAAATTAAAATATAAATTTATAAATTAAGTTGTATTTCATAATTTATATTAATCAATAAATAATATTTGTTTCAATCATTGAATTTAGGGTTAAACGTGAGAATTTATTTCAAAGATGTGGACTTTTATGAAGTTGCTTTAAAAATTAATAACAATTTATAAAAATTTAAGAGGTGTGAAATCATATCATTAATAGAAAATACAAAGAAAATTCTTATATGAGATGTAACATCCTCAATACCGGGTTAGTGACCAAATTAAAATATTTCGGAATTTGTTGGTCAAAGTAAAATAGTTGAATAGTTCAATGATTTATTTGAGGATATTTTCTGAAAGTTTTTAGTAATTATCTAAAGAATTTAAGGGCAAAATGGTCATTTGACAATAAAGATATTTTCCCCCTTAATAAATATGAATCACGTGGGGTGGGGGAAAAAGTTATCTGAAAACTCTTTCTTCTTCTTCCTATCCTCCCGTGGAGGCTCCAAGGCAAAGGTGAGTTTTCTAATTAATCAATTATGTGTTGATTTTATGAGTTAGTTTCGATCATTAGATGATAACTAAGCTTAAGGAAAGCTTAATTTGTTCTAAAACAATAAGATGAAAGATATAGTAGAGATTAAAGATTTTGAGTTCTTGAATGAAATTTTGATATAGAGTTGATAAGTTGAATTTGAAGTTAAATTTGACTTGTCATCATGCTGATTAAGGAATATATGAAGTGTTAGAATTGTATTTAGAACATATTAAAATTTGAGTATGATTCTTGAATTACATATGAGGGATAGGATTTTGAGGTTAAAGATGAGTTCCATGGATTAAGTTGGTTTAAGTAATGGTGGTTGGGTTTAATGACATGATAGGGGTTTAAAATAGAAGAATTGAGTGAAGAATTGATGATTTTCGGGCTTAAAATACAATTTCTGGGCATAGGGAATCGGTACCCTATGAAGGGGTATCGATACCCCCTTTTGAACGACAATTTCAGTATGTGCAGGGGGAACAGATTCCCCCTGGGGAGGTATCGATTCCCCCCTAAATGAAAAAAATGGAATTTGATTCATTAAACGGTTTAAGTTATTAACATCAAGTTTAAAGTTTAGGCTTCTGATAGTTGTTTTGAAATGATATATTTATGTAGATATTGAGCCTAAACAAGTTCCGGAATAATCAAAGGATTAGGATCGAATAAAAGTAAGGCTAAGGTGAGTGCAATTTATTTTGTACTTAAGTTCTTGAACAAACATTGGCTTGCGATGAGCCAATAATGGAGTTACTATAGTAAGAAGTAACTTTTATACATAGAAATGGATATATATATATATATATATTATATATATATGCTACATGATTTACATGTTTACATGAAATTGCACTAGTGATATATGATGTATTGGAAACATATGAGAACAGAGATGACATGATTTGTAGGATGTATGAATTCATGAGTAAAGGCATATTTGAATATAATTTGTATGCATTAAATGTCATGTGAACATAAGAGGATAGAGACTGTTATATGATATGAGAATAAGTGATGAAACACAAATGATATATATGTTTATATGAATCCATGCAAAATGATATGAGCTATGTGACATATGAATATGAATTCATATGAAAAGTGATATGAATTACATGAAAGAAACTACATGATTACAAACATATATGCAGAAGCTATGAGCTTATATGCGTATGTGAAATGATAAATAATAATGCTCATGTTATATGATACGATAGCTATACGTATAGTTGGCATGCCAAGAGTCGAGGGTTTCATAGGTCTTTCGGGACAATACAGTGGTCCTTCGGGACAATACAGTGGTCCTTCGGGACAAATTTCATATGCCACTCAGTAGAACTTATACGAGCTGTGGTGACAACATTAGTGCACAACCTCAATGTACTTACATACCTTCAGTTCTCACCAATGTACCATGGGCTAATAAAGAGACAATAACAAATACAATATATAAGATGCATATGCTTGTTGTGATATGAACGGTATTGCATGGATTATAGGATGCTTTGTGTTATAAGACATGTATAGAAATGTTCAACACATGCTTATATGATCACAAGGAATTAGTAACAATAATATGAGTATCGAAAAGCATATTAATGATATATGTTTTTATATGATATGATAATATTGGCATATGTATACCTTTTGTTTATATGAAATGATAGATGGTTATAGTTTATGTTTTGCATGCCTCACTAAGTCAGCGACTTAGCGTGTGATTGTTTCACGCGTAGGTTCCGAGAAGAGGAAGATTGATAAAAGTTATGCAAGACAAGTCAGTTTCTCATTTCCAAAGATCAGATCAGAAAATAAATGTATAATATGTATTTTGTAACAATGATAGTGGTTGGCATGTAAATAAAGGTTTAAATCCGATATGTTTTAATCGGTTTTGTAAAATCATATAATTAAGTTTTGTAATGGTTATATGTAAATAGAGATTTTATACGAATTTATAAGTTTTTTGCCGAAAGTACTGTAGCAGGTACTGTTCATACCGTATTTTACTGTTCATAAATATGTTTTTACCTCAAAATTTTATACAAAACACAATTGAACAATACATGATCGTATTTTTCTTAATATAAGTTCAAATGTTTTGATATTTTGTAAGGAAAAACGTTTTAAAAAGGCAATGTGACATCTCAGACTCGTATTCGGGTCGGATACGGGTTGGGGTGTTACATGAGAAATTGAATTTTTCAAGTGTACATCGTCCTCGAACACTTTACTCAGTTCATCCAAAATTAAATTTAATTAACTTACTAGTAGTTGAAATATAAAAAAAAAATCATAAAATTTAAATATCATTTAAACTTGTGTTTAAAAAAATCAAGAACCAAGTGGCCTCTATAGTAAATGAATTATTGTTATTCCTTGAAGTCTTTGATTCCGAGTGTGAGACTTCAATGTCGAATGGTTGAGAGTCATCTTTGAACATATATTATCTTGTATTTATCTCAATTTTTTTTAATTTTAATTAAAATATATTTTTAAAATGAAATAAATTTTAGATGAAACCATTTGAAAAACTTAATAATGAATTAAAAAAAACTAAATTTAAAATAAATCTAACCTGAAATACTTAATCTTAATTGAATTTATATGTTTTAATTCTATCAACTATCAACCTATAATAATTGAATATAAACAAATGAGTTATGATTTATTTAAATTCCGTAAAACTCTTTTAGTTTTACATTTTTTAAGACCATTAGATTAAAGATAATTAAAAGTTGAAATTAATTTATTATTTTTTCAATGAATATCTTTCTTATTTTCTACCGTTAATTTTAACATTTAATTTTTTTCATCCAATGATCCTACGAAAAATATAAAACTATAAGATTTTTACACATTATAATTAGATTATGCTCATTCATATATATATGATAAGAAGAAGCAGTCAATTCAACCCACTATGATCCAACTATATAATAAATGTTGTTGCATCAACTCATAATAATTGAGTATAAGTAGGGATATAGAATTCGAATCTGACGAGTTTTGATCCGATTCGACTTATATTTATCCCTAAATATAAGCAACTCACTCTTTTATTTTTTTTCTTTTATTTTTTTTGGGAATGAAATATCATTGTTTTCCATTAAGAAAACCTTTAGTTATACTTTTAAACAATATCTACACTTAAGTGAAGTTTAATTGGAGTACGCATGTTAATGGATAATGTCGTAATCCAACCGTTTGAGGTGCAACTTCTTTTCAGCCCCACCTCACTCACCACCACGTGCCTCTCACATTCACATTTGTCTTCTCACCAACCCCGGAAAATGACCCTTCCATCGTCCTCTCCTCACGTTTACATCACCCGCCTTGAACCCAGAGTGGCATTTAGAGCAGCAGCGAAAATATATATTTTGGTCTTCTACTATATATTGGTTGTCTGGTCTCTTTAATCCTATAACTAGAATTGTACCGCCCGAAGAACGTGTCGATATACTGACCGTTGGGTCAAACGGCGTTTATCTCGATCCCAGAAAACGAGGCGGATTTCGAAACGGTACCTTCAAAATCTCATCCTTTAAGCAAAACCCTTAATTAATATATCGCTAATTAATCCTTTTTAATATTTATCTTTTTCTGGGAACTGTACTGGAAAGCCATTGGAATTCTCCTTTTATATATTGCCCGAAAAATCTCTCTCCTTTTCACTTTTTTTCTTTGGAAGTATTGCTCTTGACCATGCTGCAGTGCAAGTGGCCAAGTGGGTGTTTTCTGTCTTATCTGCTTCAATTTTTCTGGGTTTTATTCGTGCTTTAATTTGAAACTTTTTTAAGGTTCTTTGGTGGTTGATAAATTGGTTCTGGATCTGGGAATTAAGTTCAAGGTTGTTCTTCATAATTGTTTCTCTGAATTTTTTTTTCTTAAAGCCTCTTTTCTAAGTGAATTCTAAGATTAGGGTTGTTTATTGCTGTTAGGTTTTTAGCCTATGTTAACTATTTGTGCTTTGAAAAAACTTTGATTTTTGGCTTTGTTTCTTCTAGAAATCTTGTGCAAAAAGTACAATCTATACAAAATTTTGGGTTGTTTCCCTTGTTGGTTAAGAATATGTGGTTGAAACTTGAAACAAACCCTTGATTTGTTTTCCTTTGCTTTATCTTCTTTAAGCTTTTATTTGTCAAATTCAGCTCTTCAATGTACTTTTGAAATATAATGAAACGATATTGTTGACTTTTGAAGTTCTAAGTATAAAAAATTGCAGATAACAAGAAGTTTGATAAGTTTCTAGAATAGTTTTGTCTTTAATCATTAAGGCTTTGTAATATGCATGATCATCACTCATATGAGTCCCCTCTTGCTTGTCCAGTCAGCTAGAAAGATTCCAGAATCTTCGGTGAGCTTCTGGTGAGGAATTTGCTTACCAAGTTATCATCTGTCATTGCATGTGACATGGATGTTACATACAGTCATGTTGTCCTAGGTACGAGTTTCTTTAGGAACTTGGATTTCAAAAAATGATTTTGGATACTTGTAACATACATGTTACATGCATGATTATAAACAAAAGTTTTTGAAGAAAATGTGATTTTTTATAAATAAAAAAATTCACTCCCATGACAATAGTTAATGAAATTCTTGAACTATGCTGGTACTATTCATGGACATGAAGATTGTTTTGCTTGGACTGACATAGTTAATTATGTTCATGAAATGTAAGACATTGATGGCTTTAGGGAAATGTTATTAGATGTCACTATGTCTATAGAGTACAGAGATATCGTGCATAGAGAGGATAATGTTGTTTTGAATGGTTTCTGCTTGTAATTACATGAGTATTGGATGTATTTCTATTGCATTGGCGTCAATGGTAACGCAATCTATGACATTCTATGGTAAGAAACCATTGTGATTAGAGTGTCTTTTCTATCAAGTAATAGCTACCCTGCAATATCTTCTTATTATGTCCCTTCTTTTTTGCAGATTTTACTTTGAGATATGATACATTATCAATTGACAACGAGAGAGAGCACGCTCGTAGCCATTCATGCTAGGTCATGGATGCATACAAGCGTGCTCTCTATCGTTGTCATGTGATTTGTACAGATCTTTTTGCGGTATCTATTTGTTGCAATAGCTAGCAGCCAACAGGTGGTTTCGACTTTCTTATTCATCTTGAGTTCCTTTATTTAATCAAACATTAATAATGAAGTAATTATTATTCTGAATATTAGGAATGGATACATGCACGTAACCTCGGAACCTTGTGAGATTTCCGATATTAATGCTCGAGTGTGAATTTAAGGGATTGAAAAGTTTTAAATCAAAGCATCTATTATGTCTTAGGATGCATTGATTAAAGTTATGTTCTTAGGATTTTGCGGTGTATCTTCTATATAAGGAGAGTATATATGTTCCTTTCCTCATGTATACTAGATTTTGTTTGTTGTTTGTGGTTTATTTCACAATGAAGTTAAACCATTTTGCTATTTCTGATCCATTATGACAACTTTAAGCATATGGAATTATTGTTTAAGGAAATTTCTCGGTTTATAAAATCAATTTGTCCTAGATTCCTATTGTAGTAATCCTTCATGTCTGCTTTTCAATTTCTATTCTTGTTTAGACCTTATTGTTTCTTTGATTCAATGTTCTTTGTAAGCTGTACAGGTATCAGATCTATATGTTATTCCGTTGTACAAGAACTTCCTCAATGATGTCAAAGAGAAGTTTGCGTAGGTAAATTCTTTGCCATGCTTATTGGATGTAGCTTATAGTGTCCTATACCTTTTACTTGTTTTTCTTGAACAACTGAAATATAACCCCCGGCTCGATTTTGATACTATAGTCTCGATGTTTTGAATTTGATCTTTTTTGATGGGCAGTTATATAATGATACTTTTGTGAAAATGAATAGTTAGGGTGACAATAAATAAGATATGACAACTTAAAGTTTGGTTTTGAACAATAACAATTGAATATAATTTCCATGACCATTAATTGAGAGACAAACAAGTATATTTTTATGCAAAAATGGCCTATGCTCGAGGGCAGGAGTATTCTAGTGATTTCCCCCTGGAATAGGCCTTGTTGTAGTCTACTAGGCATCATTTTCGGTTTCTTAAGTTTTTAGGGCTTTAATTTACCTAAATTTAGTCTTGTTAAAACTATAACGAATTGGGGATTGTATTGTAAAACTTTGAAAGGAAATTAAAGTTTCTACTTTCTAGTGATTTTATACGTTTAGCTTTGCATAAAAAAATATTGCTTGTTTTTTTTAACTTGCCGTTGACATTGCCGAAGTTGGTTGCAGCTGCCGACAAGTTCAGGTTGGTTACAATTGCATTTTCCTTCACTGTGACCAAAACTGAAACGAAATTACAGATACCAAAATAAAAAATTTAAACATTTTCCAGAAAATTAAGTGTATCAAATTCTTATAAAATAATGATATTTTTTGTGAAAATTTTGAACTTTTAAGTCAGACGGGTTAAAAAAGAATGAAGTCAAAGGTTTAAAATTATTGATAAAACTTAAATATTCAAAATTAAATGCTAAAACAATGCTTTTGGGGATGAAAGCGGTGTTGCCAGCATGTAGGTTTTGAAAAGTTATGCGGATTTAAAAAAAATTGTCTCAATCGGACATTGGAACATAAAGTTATGACCTTTCAAACTTATGTAGTATACTAAGCACACTTTCCTCCAGCATGTGTGCTTAGTAGTACCTTTTGTTGTCTTTGCTCTTTGGTTCTCTCTTTATTGCTAGGGCATTCGACATACAGTTCATAACACAAAACAGACAAGAGGGGGTATGTTTTTCCAAATTTCTTCTGCATAATGTGAAGTTTAGCCTATAAGGTATTAATTACATGCGTTAGATAATAACTCATGTTTTTTATCTGTTGGAAATTGCAGGTTTCAATGGGTATTTTAACTTCTGCCTTGTAGAGCATTTTCTAAATGTTTAGGATTTTTTTTTGTAATTGTGTTGCATTTTTATTGAAGTCCTTATTTGACTAAGAATGATAGCATTCTACATTTATACCTATGTTCTTTTATTTTCCTTGCAAATATGAACAAGTTTATGAGATTTGATCAGCTGTTATGTTTTCAAGGACTTGTCATCTACCAAATTCTAACTAGCCCTAACCCTACTTCAAAAACGACCATCAGATTTCAATCCTAACCCTAATTTTTTGTTTACAGTCCTAGCATGATGCCTAAATAGTTTTCTAAGTTTTGATATTTTCACAAGGATCCATCCTTTTAAATTACCTCAATTAAGAACCTAGAAGCTATAGAAATCTTTTGTTCATCAAAAGGAAGCAATAATGCTGGAGTACCTATTATAAATATAACAAAAGCTGTGGAAAATCACTTAAGCAATAGCAACCAACAGATGAAATAATTAAGATAAAGAGGCCCTCGTGAAATAGCAAATCAGAAGATTAACTCGACTAATATTCCCTAAAAAGATCCCAGCTTTTACATAGAGATTTGGCCTTTGGTTAGGGCTTGTTAGTTGTTAGCTATATTCAAGAGGCAGTTGAATGTATCAAAATACCTGAACTAGAACCGGTTCTTGTATCCTGCTTCAATCTAAAGGCTGCGGCTTCCTTTGCACAATTTTTTTTTGATAGAATAAGGCCTCATTAAAACCCCCTTCATATCCTACATGTTATAAACATAACATGAAGGACCTAGGAAGGAGGAAAAGAGTGCTTTATTAATGTGAACAATAATACACCTCCACACCTAAATCCTAACTACTAACAACATAACCTTTAAACCAGAACTCTGAATACATAACACACCCTAAACTCCCTTAATAAAAACAACCAAGGCAGAAACACCTTTAACCACTACACAAACCCAAAAATCAACCTATACCAGCTTTTGCTAATTCATCCGCTTCCCAATTTGCAGCTCTCGAAATATGCCTTGTGATAATACCCTTCCTTTCCACACGAGTAGCTATATCCCTCACCAAGGATTTAAACAAAGAGGGAATGGAAATCCAAAGATTCTTGTTTGTCATGATTACATATTTTTAGGCTTTGGAATGAGAGTTTGTATGCTCTTTTGTGGCTGCTTTCTTACAAGGCAACATGATCAAGAAACCTCCCATCGTTGTAGTGTTTCATTCTCAAATCTCTTACTGATAAACACGGTAGTAGTAAATGCCTTTGTTTCATCTCTTTATTTAACCCCATTTTCTCTTGGGGAATTCAACTCCAGTAGTAGCTGAAACCATTTTTTATAGTGTTTATTGTTGCTTGAGAATTGGTTTATTGATTTTGAACTTTTAGGTTTACTACGCAATGTGTGGAACCGAAGCGAACATTTATTAGTGAAACATCCTGGTTAAACTAAATCTAAAGATTTTAGAGCAATCCCATGGTTCTCTACTTGAATGTATGTAGATGACCATTTAGAAGTTAAAGTTCTTTGCTGAGAATTGTTGAGTAGGTTCCTACAATTGAATGACATGACCCGTCTGCAATCATCTTGGTTTATGCGTGGACATGGAGGCTTTTTGATAAGCAGCTGAAACCATGCTTGATAGTCTTTTGCAGCCCTAAATCTTCTACGTGCCATATTTGTATATTCTTTAGCTGTTCAGCTTGAACTGCCTTTGGGAGTATGTTTTTGTAGTTCTCGGTGACTGAGATTTTGTTGATATGTTACCGGTTCATGCATATAAAGGCTGTTGGAGGTCATTAATCAGTGTTTTCTTCTATATTTATGATAACATTAAAACTTGATACTTTCTGAATAGCATTGGATTCAGCGTCTTTCGGTTTATACTTCAACATATTAATATTTTGTTTGTCCTGTACAGATACCTCGGGTTTCTGCAAAGAGGACAGTATAATTGATTTATATCAGATGGAAGAAGGATTCTTAATCCGTTGTACTTGGGAATTTAGATTAAGCATGTGATTTGATTGTGTTACACATGATAACAAGTTAATGCAGCAGTTTCATTTGTTTGAGTAGCCTGGCAAATTTTGACAAGCGAAATGCTTTGATTTTAATTAATTTATGTCATCTGATGTGATGCAGATATGCAGTATACATCTTTCAAGAGTCTAATTGAAACTGCTACTGTTTTCTTTTTTAAAGGTCATTATAGTTTTAATTCCTCTATTGAAATTAAATTAAGAATTTAGCCAATATATAATGTTTTAGTAAAATGTGCGGGTTCATGGATTTTTTTCTCAGGAGACAATGATATTAAAGAGCAGAAAGATCTAATATGTTAAAGATATACAAGAGTAAATCCAGAATTTTAGTATAATAAAAGGACCAAATCCAGAATTTGACATTTGTAAATTAAATGGACAGAATAATCATTACAGAAGTAACAACGATAAGGTCAACCTCGTTCTAGTTTATATCTTCTTGTCTTAATCTACTTATCTTCAAGGACATTGATTTGATCCCTGTTAGGATCATCGACACTGTAAATTCATCTGTTTTCCAGATCCGATCAGCAACTGAAAGACCATCGCATGAACGACAGTTACTCCAGAAGACCGACTTCAGCATCCTCAACTTCTTCATCTTCCCCATCACCATCTTTGTTGGCCTTTTTCTTACGACCCCAGGCCAGCATAGCCTTGAGAATGAGCCCCCTTTCAACACCGACATCGATGTAGCTAAAAAGCTCCTTGTCTTTGAGGTTGTCTCCTTTTCTCGTCCCTCGTAGCTCAGGGTCTAATGCTTGCCATCAACATGTTGAGCAGCAAAGATGCTGAAGTATCAGGGATCGCATTAGCCTCAGAAATTTGAGGGTTGGGATAATGTGATCGAGATCTGGTTGGGGATATTGTTCATGCGATGGCGGCGCTGGTCATCCTGGTTTCTTCGGCTCTCTTGTTTATATTTCCACTGGTGTTTATGCTTTCTGGCACTGAAATAATGTGGTTTTGTTGGGATGGGGTGGGGGGGATGGTGGCCAATATAAACCTAGCATTCTCAGTTCTCATAACACGTACAATTTCCTTTACGGTCAATTGCTCATATAAACTTTTACAATGTACCTATTTCAATGGTATAACACAGTTCTTACACAATGTGGAATGATAACAAGTTCACTAGAAATGATACAAGGTTTTCCAGGAAACAATGCCATATGCTGCTCCTGATCATAATTTTCTCTCCAACCAAGCAAAGGCCATCTGATTGATCTCTGATCTACTATGTACCTATTTCAATGGTATAACACAGTTCTTACACAATGTGGAATGATAACAAGTTCACTAGAAATGATACAAGGTTTTCCAGGAAACAATGCCATATGCTGCTCCTGATCATAATTTTCTCTCCAACCAAGGAAAGGCCATCTGATTGATCTCTGATCTACTATTTGCCAGTGACAGAGACTTTGAATTGCAGATTCATTCACCAAATCATGGAGCTTACTTCATTCTTTTCCCCCCCACCATGTTTACCTGGATGAATAAGGCTATGCTTAACATAAAGAATACTATTTTACTTGAATAGTAAATCGATGTTGCACCAGAGAAATTAACTCCCTGAGCCTGATCCCTGCAGGGCAAAGAAAATTAGAGACGTCGTTAACAACAATACAAAGCAAATTACAGAAGATACTAAACTGTGTTACTTTGATATCTTACTTCTGTAACGATGATAGGATGCCACAATATATAGAATTTTCTGGTAACGGAACCTTCGAATTATCGATCTCAGGATTCACAACGCTTACATAGGCTTCTTGGCCTAGATACCATGAATCGAGATTCTGAGCACGGAGATTCCAAATGCCTGCATTGTCGAGAGAAACTAAAATTGCTGTCCAGGCTCCAGGAAAGACCTGCAACCAGATATAATGTTAGAAGTGGTTGTCCATACATCATATTTTGAACATATAGAACTGTTCTGCAAGTTCCATTGAATTTGTGTTTTCTTCTTCCTCAAGCTTTTTGCCAGAGTATTTTCACTTGAAAGCATTTGAGATCAGCACCACAAGGTAGGGATATACCTGTGTAGTAGAGCGTGCAACGCCATCCCATTTGTTGTACGTGCCTCTGCTATTCTCAGTCCATACCCCGAAATCCATACTATGAAAGAGTAAGAAAATTGTCAATTTCATGTATCCCCGGCATCCATGGATAAAGAAAGATATCAGAAGCTAAAAGCTCACCCTACAACAAAGAATGCATAGCCATCCAGATGGTAACTTTGAACACTAGTGTCATTGTTCTATAAACTCCGCAGGCCTATTGAGGACCACATACACCTCTGTCACAGTAATGTCGCCATACTTGAAAGATCCTTGTGGGTTTGGACGTGCAGCACCAGCAGAGACATTCCACCTATAAATACACCAGGAAGACTATAATAAAGTGATATTTTCAACTACTTTATATTTTAATCAAGGGTTTCTAAAGCATACATTCTTTATAACAGCTAAAATAAAAAGATACAAAATGGGCTAAAACCTTATCGATCGTGCTTGATTCATTGAGAAATATGTGTCGTAATCATTAGGAGGATCGGGAAGAGGACCTGTAGCAAGTCCCTGAGAGTTAGAGTAGTGCAAGATAGAGACTCCGTTAAGTTTAGCCCAGTCAGACGAGTTGACAAACCGAGGACTGGCTACAATGTAATAATCACTGCTAGCATTCTGATCCATGGTAACCAAGAATGAGTACGATTGACCCACATGAATATCCATGTTCGAGTAGTTTTGCTGAACCGTGTATGATCCTTCAGTCTCAACGAGAAGTAGGTTGTGGTTTTGAATTCTGAAATTCAAGCTAGTTGAAATCCCCACATTGTGGACCCTAAAGCGGTACGTTTTTCCTGTCTCAGATTAAATAAAAAACATAAGGCTATAACAATAAAAATTTATTCCTCCAAGCAAGATAATGTTCTAAGAACCTTAACTACAGCAAACCAAGTATTTATGTACCTGGTTCGACATTTATGATCTGGTAAACAATCCCGTCTTTAACAAGGGCCGGATCATAACGGTACGGACCCAGTCCATTAATTAGGATGCCATCAGGAACACCAAGGTCAACTCCTTTCTCGACATCTTTCCTTAATCCCTGTTTTTCCACGAGAAATTGTTTAGTACCAGAGAAAAGGTAAACAAGATTATGACAGACACCAGACGCATTGAGAATTTTTTTTTGCAGACCTTGTGACTCTTAGTATACCAGTCACTAATAAAGATAGTAATATCACCGTCAGGCATCCCAAATGGTAGCGGAATGACATCTCTGTTGTTTATAATGATTCCTCCGTAGCCGCCTGCTGCTCTTTGGAAGTTTAAGGAAGGGAAGTAAAAGAAACTCCCTATCTGATCTTTGACCTGAAACTCGTACGTCCAGTTCCAACCAGCAGGAATAGGACAATTAGTCCCTAAAACACCATCTTGCCAAGAGTTTTTCCTATGTTGTATACCATTCCTACATTAGAATAAACAAATATTAAGATTAATATCACCTTTTTTTGTTCCTTTTTGACATTTTTCTCCTTTATTCGATCCTTCTTAATCGTACCATGTTAGCAAAAGTGGCTCATCTAGATCATTCTTGACATTGACAACAACATTCCAATTTGTAGTGATGTTGAGGATTGGTCCAGGAAACTGCCCATCGATCCCTATCACCTGGAGTAATGGTATTAATTTATATATACATACATATATAGGTCATAACTCATGGCATGATTCGAAGTTCTACACAGGCAAGATACCGACATTATTGACAATAACTACCAAAAGCTAAGGCTCCCTATATATCAAAGATAGAAGCAGAAAGCAACATGTTAAATTCAAATGTATTACTATGGAAATAATTATGCATGCATACTAGAAATTTTAAATTTTGATTCTAGAGAAGGTTTTCTTGCCATAATTTAACTGCAACTCTAAAAAAAACCCAATAATTTCAGTCCTTGTAGTTACAACCCATACATTCAGCAGAGAAAAATGGAAATCCGCAGACAAATCAACATATAATTCACAACATGCATGATTCATCCAAAACATTAACACTCATCAAGCTTTATGGTTTAAGCAAACTAAACAAAATTCCGACCAAACCTTTAAAGAGAAAAAAAGATCAAATGTTTAAACAAGTACATCAATTCAACAAGCAAAAACAAAGGTGCAAGAGAAGATAAGGAGGAAAGAACCTGTTGTTTATCACCAAGAGGAGAAGTTGTGAGGTAAGAGACAGTCCAATCATAGAAGACATAAGGGTCACCTGCCAAAGAACCACACACCAAATATCCCAGCACAAAGAAGAAGAAAGAAACCTGAAACCCAGAAACCATTGGATCTCTATCTCCAAAAAGAATAGAAAAAAATTACAGCTTCTCAGGGTATCTTATCTTCTTTGCAGTAAAGACAGAAAAAAATGGGTTTTCTTTCTTTTCCCTGGGAGTTGAGGAGCTGTAGTAATATATAGGGTTAACCAAATTTCTGAAGCTTTTGTAACAAGGGAAAGTGGCAATGGCAACGGCAGGAGGCCATGTTTAGAATTGGAGACAGCTCGGTGGCGCTTGAGGTCTCAATTAATTCTTTTTCTGGTTCTGGGTCCCATTTTTTTTCTTTTGTCTAATGATTAGACAAGCGACTCACCATGAACAAGTACTGCTACAAAGCATAGATTATGCATTATTGATTCATAAAAAAAAAAGATGGAGATTTGATCGTTGTCTTAAACCATTTAGCAATTTCAAGATGTGGGCCAATAAAGCGGCAATAAATGAAAAAAGTTGGGATTCCAAATTCTTCTAACCCACAGATGAGGGAGCTTTTCCATTGCAGTTTGATCTTTGGGTTCAACAGTAATGAATCTGGAGGCTTCATCTTCCTAAAGTAATATTGTTTCCTGTCACTTCTCTATAGGGGTGAGTAAAAACTCGAAAAATTAATTTTTTTTTAATTTTAAGTTTTTTTGAATTGAGTCTAGTTATTTATAAATTAAAAATTTGACTAAATACTTTTACAATTTTACGATTTAATCCCTAATTTTATTATTCTTTCAATTCATCCTTTATTTTAAGTAATTTTTTTTATCAAATTTGAACAGTACGCTTCTAAACTATCATAGAATACATATGTATTGTCAACTCTTCTTTTTGATAATTTTTTTTCTATTGTCCAATTTAGCCTCTCAATTTTTTATAATTTTTTTATTTCTTTAATTCATTTTTTATTTTAAATTCATTTTTATTAAATTTGAACCACGTGCTCTTCAATCATTGTAGAATACATATATACTTCCAATTTCTCTTTTTGATAACAATTTTTCTATTTTTCAATTTAACCCCTCAATTTTTCATAATTTTCTTATTTCTTCAATTCATCCTTACTTTAAGTATGTTTTTACCAAATTTGAACCACCTGCTCATATACCACAATAGATTACATATGTAACTTCAATTCTTATTTTTTACTAAAAATATAATTTCTCTTTCTTTTTATTTAGTCCCTTAACTTTGTATTTTACTCAATTTGGTCTTTGACTACAATTGTTCACAGATTCTTTCCTTTCATCAATTAATTTGATTGGTTAATTCAATTGAAATTGAAGTTTAAAAACTTATAAGGCTAAATAATATATAAATATATGTCATAGATTAAATATTTAATAATATCAATTAATTCGGTTAACTAATCAATTTTGAATTGAATTAACTGATAATCAAAATTTGAAAATCATTAATCGTAAAGTGATTATACTTAAAATTAATGACTGATTAACTGATTTTTTTTTTATTTTGATCGATTAGTTTAGTTAAAATTGAAGTATGAGCACACCTAGCAATGAGATAATTTTTCTTAAGTATTTATGAAATGTGAGAGTTGGAATTTAAATAAATTATTGATGGTTTTGAATAATATAAAATTTTAAGATCAATAAGGTAATTTTACAAAAATATTTATAAAATATGAAAGTTTTAATTAAAATAAAGAGTAAATTATGTGTTATTTAAACTATTAATTTTGGTTTGTTTTAGTACACAAACTTTCATTTTTTTAAAATTATATCTAAAGTTTTGTTTTTGTTTCATTTTAGTATCTTGTTCAAAATTTAACGCTAAATTTTGAGAAAATTTGAAAGTTTAGGTACTAAACGAGTTAAGTTTTTAACTGTACGGTATAAAAATGAAACAAAAATTAAACACGAGATATGATTTTGAAAAAAGATAAAAAATTAAGTGCTAAAATAAACAAAAACTGATAATTTAAGTACTAAATGTATAACTTACCCTAAAATAAATCATTGATAACTGATAACAAGTTGATTTAGTGGGAAGAAAAAAGATATCGTATCTATTAAGTGAGGGTAGAGATTTGATTCAAAAATTCATTACAAATCGATTTATATTTTAAATCTTAATAAAAAATATAAGTTCTCAAGTTATGTATCGAAAATCGATTTATTGTCTAAAAAATTTTCGCTAAAAATATTTGTTTAACATTTTTTGGGTTATACTTTTAGGTTCCTACCATTTATTTTTTAATAATAAAAATATTTTTTTAATTAAAAAAGTAAAAAAAATATTTTATTTATAAAAACCCAATTTTTTTTACTGAAATTATAAAAAAAGACTAGAAAACTAAAATCTTTCATTTCAAACCCATTAGCAACCATCGTCAGCCATTTCCGGCCACCATCGTCATCCTCGAATGATCACCCACCCGTTGCCACCCACCTATTGATCAATCGTCGTCCTTACCGTCACCCAAAATCCCTAAATATAGAATCTCCAATATCCAAATCCCTAATCCCCAATTTTAATTTTTTAACCCAAACAGTAGTCGACCATCATTATCATCGTCGAAGGGGTATGTTTTGATCGAAATTACATGGTGGTTCGAATAGTGGCGGCGGTATGGCTTATGAATGTTAGAATCGGCAAGAATCGACGAAGAACGATGAAGTTATCCAACAAACCTTTGAACGTTTCTCCACGGTAAACAGTGGCATATCATGATAAAAGGTCAATGGGAGTTTGATCGGGGATCGACGTCTGCGTTGATGATGGGGCGATGACGATGGTTAACGTTCGGGGGTTGTTGAGGTAGTTTTTTTAAAAACAATTTTTTAAATAAATTCTTAAAAATTACTAGAACATGACATATGTCACTTAACGAAGATATTTAATGGTTGTTAACGTTCAGACACTTAAAAGTATAACGTTTGAAACATTAGACACCTATTTTTAGCAAAAGATTCTTTAAGCACTAAAACGTTTTTTGAGTCATAATTTGACCACTTATTTTTATATTAAACCTATTTTAAATTTAAAAAATAAGTTAAGTTCTTATTCAAAATAAATTACTTAACCCCTATTGTATTATTGTATTGTATGAGTTTACTTTTTCCACGAATGATTGATCTCAAGGGACAGCCATTTTATTGATCTCAAATAAATTCCTCAAATTTTAACCAAATTTAATAGTAAAATCCCCTCTTCTGAAAATTAATTATAAAATTCTAAAAATATGGTTTTTTAAAAATGATAAAAAAATACAATATTTTTATAAGAAAAATATATAATGTTATTCTAACAAAATTAAGTTTTTAAATATGGGTTAGGTATAATATATGAAATGAAGATATAAAACCACTGACGGACAGGATGAGTTCATTTCAACATTATAACATGACAAAGGAACAAGATAGGATACCATAAAAATGTTGCCTGAAGACCTGGCTGTCATACTCATCACGAAGCATCACCATTTTATAATTTAGAAAAAAATATTTTTTTTTGCATCCAAGTAAATTTATTTATTTGCCTCAACAAGATAGGAAAATGTTGTCTGGAATGTTTTTTTTATAATAGAGGAATTAAAATTAACTTTTAGATATAGTAGAGGGGCTTGTAAAAGAATTGAACCGTTATATGAATGTAGTATGGAATAACGAGGTCTACAGCAGCCACTTACCAATAATTGATCATTCTCCTAATCCTCTCTGTACTCAAGCTGGCAACACTGTCTCCTTCTACGTCTCTTCTCATCTCTTCTTCTTATCCCAGTTCTCCCTTAATTCCTACCCCTAAATTTCTATTCTAAAAGCTCCCCCAATCTTCATGCTCTAACACACAAAAATGGTTCCTTCAAATTTTTCAGCCATGTTTCTTCACTTCATTTTCTTCGTCACGGTTGTCAATGGCGAGCAGGATACTATTTACGGGATCCTAAAAGCCCATGGACTGCCCAAAGGACTTCTTCCCAAAGGAATTACCCGTTTCGACTTTGACGATTCGGGTCGGTTCGAGGTTCATTTGGATCAGCCCTGCAAGACCAAGTTCGAAAGCGAGATGCATTACGACAGGAACGTGTCGGGGACTCTGAGTTACGGGCAGATCGGGGAGTTGTCGGGTATTTCCGCTCAAGAGTTGTTTATTTGGCTCCCGGTTAAAGGGATTCGGGTCGACGTTCCGAACTCGGGTCTTATTTATTTTGACGTCGGTGTTGTTTTCAAGCAGTTCCCTTTGTCGTTGTTCGAATCACCGAAGGATTGCTTGGCGGTTCAGGATTCTGAATCTGGTGATTCGATTGCTGAAGCAATATCCAAGGTTCAATTCTACTTCCATTACTCTTAATTGATTAACACTCTCTGAAATATAAGCTAATTGAATAGCGTAATTCATTTTTTTTAATCAACCACTTGTAGAATCGATATGAACATGGTGAAGAAATTTTTGGGAGGAACGAAATGTAGAAAGGCGGGAAAAGGGAGTGGTGCAATAGCTCAATCAGTTCAGCAATCAAATCAATGGTGTTTTGGGGTATGTTCATTGTTCCCCACAGGTTGTAAATTTGTGCGCTTCCATCATGTGTGCTCTGCTTGTGTTTTCTTTCTTTATTCTATATAGTGCAGTCATCGGCCATTGAGGAAGAAAGGAAGATTTGGGAAGCTGTATTTAAGATGATTGTCATGGATGGTTTGCCCTATGGAAAGATGAAACTGATATGGGAATGGCGATTTCAGGTGATAAAATCCGGCAAAATTTTATTCATCTGTTAGTTTGTTCATTGTGTTATTCATATGGTTGTTAAATTGAGTCTCTTTTTGTTGAAGTAGAGAAGCTTTAGATTGATGAGACAGATAAGAACACATCGATCAATGTTCAATAATAAAACTGTCTTGGTTCATTTCATTACCTTTGTGTGCTTGAATATTGTGTTTGTTGCTTTATTGATTTTCCGGTTCATTGTATGCCATGAGTTCTATGAGTGAAATGGATGGGAAAAAGAACTCTAAGGGACTTATGCTCAGGTTTAAACCTCGATGGGACCGGGTTTCATTATCAGAGTTTGAACTGGGGTCTGTGACTTTGTGTCCATCATGGGAGTATATCTCTCCCAAGGATTTTCGAATTAACACTCGCGTTTCCATGAAAACTTCGAGTTTTATGGCCTTTTCCGTTTATTTACTTCATCTTTGGGAATAATTGGGCTGTGAAGCCATTGCCATAATGCTTATTTTATAGGCATGAGATACTTTTGAAAATAGCATGTTGTAGTATCTAAGTAATTGGCTTTTGTATTGTCTAACACTGCCTTCACTTGATCATCCTCAATGAATCATTTTCCTCCCTCTCCCTGAATGTAAAAGACCAAAGATATGCTGCAAGCTAGCACTTTTTTGCCTTGAGCAGCTTGTGAAATGTTGAAAAGAAATTGGATGTGCATATTCTTTAAGCACTCAAGCTTTGTGAATGTTTGAATTGGCAAACACTGTTTATAAATAATAGTGAAAAATTGGTCTGATTTGTATGTAAAATTGGTGTTTGCTGTTAGGCCTCATGTGCTCCGGCGAGCCTTCAGTAGGCCAATGGAGCATCATTTAATTTGTTTCGTTAGTAGAATTTGGTCCCTCCACTGCCCCACTTGTGTCAATATTAGATGTAGATTCTTCCTTTGCTGACTGACCCACTTTGAAATGGACACACCAAAAAGCTTGCCTTCTTTCTCATTTTCTGATGACTGGGACATGCATAGGTTTTATGTACAATGCTAACCCTTTATTTTAGATTTAGATTCACTGAGCACCATAACTGTGTTATTTTTTTTTTGGAGGAGGAAGGGGTTGTTTAGGATTAAATTCGATATTTAATGTCAACTAAAGCTTCATTTTATATTGTTACTCAATAATTAATCTATTAATTATTAAAATAATTTTTCAAGGGTTTTAACAAACTGCCAATACCGACTTTTTACCCTCTTGAAATTATAGCATCTCATGTGAAAATGCCATTTTTTTTTTATAATTCTAGTCGGTTAATATGGTTTATTATTTTAAAAATTAATATTTTGTTTAAATTCAATTATGTGAAAGTATTATATATATAATATAACGAGATATTTGTTGGACGAAAGAAAAGGTACTTAACCGACAATCTTACGTGATACTTAGGGGTGTTTAGATGGGAGAATGTGGGATTCTCATGGGAATGTAATCCACATTTCCTACATTCCCCGTTTGGTTAGTCCGGGAATTTCATTCCCGGTAATATAAGATTACCAATAGTGGAATTTTTGGGGTATATTACCGGGAATGTCATTACCTCTATTTCCTTAGGTATTGTTGGATTCTCGGCATTTTGGATTAAAATGCCCTTAATTTTTTTTAAATATTTTTTTCATTGAATAATAAAAATTCTACGAAGGTTAAATTATAATTTATCCTTAAACTATTTTAGGTTTACAAAAAAAAAATCTATAATTAAATTTTATATGAAGTTCAGGGGTTAAAATAAAATTTTATCCTTTCATTAAACCTTTTATATTTTCAATTTTGTAAAAAAAATTATATAAATTTTATTTAAAAATTTTTAAATAAAATATATAAATTTTTCCAACTTGTTAAAAAAACAAATATATAATAAGACAATTTGGTCAAATATACATTCCAATATCTTTTATTCCTTTAACCAAACGGTAATCTTACATTCCTGCTAAGCCAACCAACACAAAATACAACATTCCCAGTAATCCTATTCTCTGATAATCTTACATTCCCACTGATAATCTTTCATTCCATGAACCAAACACATCATTACGGTAATATCCCACTATATTTAAAACTTAGGAGCTTGTTTAATGAATTGTCTTTTTTATTAATACTAGTAAATATAAGGAAGATCTGTTCAAAGATTACATTAATTATAACCTAAAATTTTAAAGAATAATAATAATTCTTTTATCATCAAAATCGATTCGTTAGTACTTATTTATAACATTGAAATACCCTAATTCGGTCCATTCAATAAATTAAACTATTCGAGTTTAACTAAGATGACCAAAATAATCTTTATTTTTTAGAAAATAAATAAAATGAAATCCAAATATCTTTTATGTCTCGGCCGAAAAACAGACGACCGCTTCGGTATATAATTCAATCATTTGAGAAGTCTACGTAATGTGACAACCATAAATCCAATCAGAGAGGTGGTACACACCACTAAGATATTTATGCACCTTTCTTTAGATACAGACAATAAATCGTATGTACGAATTAAGCGAAATTAATAGTAAATAAATTATTATTATTTTTTGAGGTTATGAGTTTAAATATTAAAAATATTCAATATCAAAGGATTGAAAATTATCTTTAAATAGAGACTACATCGTACTTATCATATATTAATAAAAAATAAAAGAAATGATAAATCCTATACAATGTATATTTATTTTTTACTTTTTTAATATTTTACAATTGTATATAAAATAATGATATAAAAGTTATTTATAGGTCGTATCATGTAAAATATATGTAGTTTTCATGGTCAACGTTCCGGATGACTCAAAAGAGGCGAATGGGTATGTTATTTTCCTGAAATTTTTAATTTTTTTATATTTTATATTTTCCTGTTTTTTTATTGATATTTTCTAAAATTTTATAAACTTATTCTCCGTACAGTTATGCATTTGTTCTTGTTCGGGACTTCTTCGACGATGACGTAAAACATGATTTGTTTCGGAATCTTCACCTCCCTCTAGACACAGGAAGCTTACCCTACGGACTCATCAACTAATCCAGATCATAGCTATGGCCTGGTACACCATAAATAAGGAGTTGTGAATCTCCACGATTCTAGGGTAGAATTGGCATAGGCTGGGATGGACCAATGGGTGCTAGAATGCGATCCTGTAAACGAATCTATCTTCGTAGATTCATGTTCCCTTGTTTAACTTTAATTAAATAAACGATCGAACACAAATAATTAAACAAACGAAATTTTTTGTTCATGTTCATTTATTAAGAAATTTAACTTGTTCGTATTTGTTCATGTTCATTAGAATGATAAACAAACACAAATGAACGAACGTAAAGGAACACAAACGAATGTAAATTAACATAAACGAATGAATGTAAAAGAACACAAACGAATGTAAATTAACATAAACGAATGAATGTAAAAGAACACAAACGAACGTAAATTAATTAGATTTATATTTAAGAAGCGTTTTTTGTTTCCAAATAATTTTAGGATTTATATTTTCTTTAATTGATTTGAATATTTTTTTATTTGGGTTTAAATTTAATTGAATTTCAAAAGATTAATGGGTTTAAGGTTAAAATTTCTTTAAGTCTTAATATTTCAAAAGGGTCTGGAGAACAAAAACGAACATAAATGAACAAACGAGCTTTTTGTGTTCATTCATTTAATTAAACGAAAAAATTCTTATTCACGTTTGTTTAATAAATAAACGAACTTCCCGTCGAACGACTCACGAACGGTTCGCTAAACGCTCGTTCGTTTACATGCATAAGTCACACCCCTGGGAAGTTTTAGATCCCCATATAGTTTAGGTATTTTGTATTGATGATCTAATTTCACACCACTAAATTTCTAATATAACTCCCTAAGTTTGTATCCCTAACATAAAATCTTATGTCCTTCGATGAACATAGGTTAATACCTATTAATCACAAACCACCACCATGTAACATTCAACAGTAACATGTACACATGAACGTCCGAGGGTGGATTTGTACCCAAATCCTCGTGTTATTTGCAAGAATGAACAACATTTTTTCTCAGAATGACTCCATTTTCGGCAACCCTATAAGTTGTAACATTTGTATTATCCAAAGCAAGTTATTGTTCAATGATCATAACCCTAAGCCCTAGCGCTTAACCCTAATTACAACTATAGGATCCACCTATTTAGGTCACCTATTCCATAAGAAAACGGTGCTCAGCAAAAAATTAGAACGAATGACATCAAATACGCAATTCGATGAGCATTAAGTACCACTTCCGTGGTAAGGGCAGTCATGAAGATAGCAACAAGGGAATTACATGTTTCACTAGCTCGAGTCAAAATTTAGTCTAATGGCATTAGCATCATAACCGATTGTATTTCATTGTGCATGGAATCGATGAAATTATTGGAAGGGGTTATTTGTTTACTTCAGAATGATTAAACGCTGAATGATTCAGAAGCTCTGTATGAATTAATTATGAATGTGACATACTATTTGATAATGACTCTGAATAATTCGGAATGTACTTCTGTGCTGAATCATTCAGAGGTGCGAAATAAACGCGTTGAATGTTGAACGGTTCAACATTCAACGCTGAATGATTCCATTAAGAGGCAAACAAACAGCCCCGAAATTTTTTTCTTCTGAATAATCTCGGATGATTACAAGATAAGATCTCTTTAAAATTTTATCAGTCAATTGACAACTTATCCACACTATACTATACAAAGGCAGTTGTTCGAACCCAAATAGAACAACATTCTCTTGATTCAATAGGTTCGCTATTGGCAAGTTACCTAGTCTAACACGAGCCATTTTTTATATTCAAATTTGCAAAGCCATCAAATGATTCTAAATCCCAATCACATAAAACCAAATATATATTTTCTCATGCTAACAATCCTAAGAAGAGTTATAGTGCATTCCTCCATAAAAGTTCATCAAAACGACACAAAAACAGGGTACCAAAATTTGTAAATGTATCTGCAGAATATCAAAATTATACCATGACATAATCTAAGAACAACGCATTTAATAATAATAAAAAGGTAGGAATCTAACGTTATAATGCATTCCTCCATAAAAATTCATCAAAA
The DNA here is from genome assembly GCF_006381635.1 of Hibiscus syriacus. Classification (NCBI taxonomy): domain Eukaryota; kingdom Viridiplantae; phylum Streptophyta; class Magnoliopsida; order Malvales; family Malvaceae; genus Hibiscus; species Hibiscus syriacus. The sequence goes on from NW_024062700.1 coordinate 648,319, forward strand.
CGACACAAAAACAGGGTACCAAAATTTAAATGTATCTGCAGAATATCAAAATTATACCATGACATAATCTAAGAACAAACGCATTTAATAATAATAAAAAGGTAGGAATCTAACGTTATAATGCATTCCTCCATAAAAATTCATCAAAACGACACAAAAACAGGGTACCAAAATTTGTAAATGTATCTGCAGAATATCAAAATTATACCATGACATAATCTAAGAACAAACGCATTTAATAATAATAAAAAGGTAGGAATCTAACGTTAATGCATTCCTCCATAAAAATTCATCAAAACGACACAAAAACAGGGTACCAAAATTTGTAAATGTATCTGCAGAATATCAAAATTATACCATGACATAATCTAAGAACAAACGCATTTAATAATAATAAAAAGGTAGGAATCTAACGATGGAACTTGAATAATCCTCTCTTATTCACTTTCCTTGCGGCTTGAGCAATCAATAAATGCGGCTACTGCTGCTGAGAATCGACCCCAGAGTTCCCAACACGGCAAAGGCGAGAAGTGGACTAACATCCAAGGTATCAAAAATGGGGGGAATTATATTCCTAAACAGATTCAAATAAGGATCACAAAGATCCCTAATAGCCGAGAGGGGCTGCCGGTCCCAAGGAATGTTCGGAAACCAACTGAGCAAAACCCGGACCATCAAAACCCCGCTGTAAATATCAAGCCACTTTGCTAAACCCGCAGCCACCACTGTTAACGGCGTGTTGAGGTATCCGTTAGGGCGGTCCTTTAAGGAAGCGAAGAAGAGCGGACCCATGGTGGAAAGTGCGTTAGGGTTGTGGTTGATTGTTTTGATGGCGACATTTTGGATCATTTTGGTCAAGAGAATGGTGGCAGAGAGGGCCAAGGAGAAAAGGGTCTTAAGGGTTCGTGTTGAATCGCTGAGTGGGTACTGAGTTCGGATTTGGGGGCGTTTTCTGGGTATTTTCGTGGAAGGAGAAACGGAAGCTAGAGGTATAAATATGGTGGTTTTGGTGTTGGGGTTTGGGGGTTTGATGGGGAGAGAAAAGTGAGGCAAGCTGGCTTTGGAGGTGAAGATCGGGGAATTGAAATTTCGTGTGGGAAGGATTGTTGAAGGTCGAAGAAGGACGGATTGGCTGAGAAACATTTTCCTTTCCTTTTTCTCGAGAAACAAACGGAAGAATAGAGAAGGATTTAAGGTTGAGGAAGGGAAGGGAAGTGGATTGTAACTGGATGAAGGATTTCCTAATTCTTATCTATTTTTTCCGAGTCGACTCTCGAGTTAGAAAGCCTTTTCCGCCAACTCCGACCCGTACCCGTTAACCATTTTGCTATGGATGTAGAATTAAAAACTTTGGAGTTTTTTTAGGTTAATTTTCTTTTTCGTTTTCTACTTTCTTCAATGATTTTAAATAGTTAATAAATTGACATATTGATTTATGTTATGAATATTTATTATTTGTTGATGTTTAATGTAATTTATTATTAAGAATTTACAAACGAAGAAATAACCATAATGCAATCAACATAAAATAAGATATGCACACGATACGAGATCTTATGTAATTCAACTTTGTCTAATTCCACCAATAAAAAGAATAATAATTCACTATAGTCGTAGAGATCACGAAGGATATAAATACATCATATCACATGCATCCTAAAATATATTATTTTTTTATGAAATTCACTCATAAACGACAAAACTTCATTTAAAGTGATGCGCTAATATTATGATTTCCTACAATGAACGTCTGACGATGCTAGTTTTGAGGAATGTTTCTCGTCTTCTTGAAATAATGCTTCTCACCATTTGATTTTTCAAACAAACTTCCAAACCTCCTCAAATATTATAGGACCTCAAAACCCTAAAATTTGTGACTTTTTTATTTAATTTTATTGACGCACCCCTAAAGTTTACTACCTAAAACAATGATGTTTTAGGCATCAATAGCCACACTAAAATGATGTTGTTTTGCCCATGTCATCATACTATTTAGATTTTAACAGTCCAATGACATAATTAATTTGAGCAATTGAAAGTTAGTACTATAAACAGTACACCGTCTAAAATTTAGTGTTATTTGATGTGGTTTACCATTATGATTTTATGACAAAAGTAAGATTGTTTTAATATTTGTGATAATTCACACGATAACAATCATGATAATGTTAGAAAATATAACAATCCAAGATAAAATAAATAAATAAATAATATCTTATTAATAATTGAAGAGAATGGTTTAGAATAAAAAAATGATTGTTGACAACTTAATGAACAAGAAACAAGTTGAGACCTATAGTCACAAAGTTTTCTTAAGACAAATTTTCAACCACTCTTAGGGTGCTTGAGATCGTTGATCATCTGTCTCTCGCGATACAACAACTAGATAATCAACTATAGTTACAGATACACTACTGTAGAGACCATGAACTATTTCTTGTCTTCGTCTATCACCAAAAATTAAAGGAGAATAAAAGAATTCTTTTAAATTGAATTTGAGTTATTTTAATTGTGTTTAACCTAGTAGGTTTACATGGTATTTATATGAATTTCATAATATGAACTATTAGACATTTTTTACCTAAAGAAGCATTAATGAGAATAAAGCAATTTTCAAGATTAATGTTTTGAATAAATGAACCTTTTAATATTTATCATTTTAATTCCAAAATAAAATTTTTGAAAAGGTATCCTCCATTTGAGGATTTTTTTTTAAATTTAGGTTGAAATATCTGCAAGCCCACAGATGACTCGACTGATTCAGGCATTCACGTTATTGTCATCGTGCATGTCTGCACATTTACTGACCAACAATTGATTCCACATTTTCAATAATGTTTGGATCAATTTCTCATTCAAAGCTTTAAAATATCAGTTTTTCCCAACAATCCTCCACATGAATGAAATTGATCATTTTATTAAAATATTTTGACTTGATGTGGTGATAGACTCTATGATCGATAGTTGCATAAGATAGATAGGTGTCCTCCTTTGAACCTTCTCTTGTGACGACATATTTTTTTACTGGCTGACTAGTAGGTGATGTCCTTGAACTGTTCTGTCGTTTGTGTAGACGATGATCTTCACACAACTACCCATCTGATAAAAATCCTAGTTCTCATGGGTATGTCTATATAGTCTTGAACATCTCCTGGTTCTACAAGAGTTTGAAAGAACTATGTTCAATTGTCTCCTTGAAGCATCCTCACTCCACTTTCACATAGATGACTTATGTTTCTCGATTCATCCAAGCATACAATGGTCATTAAAAGTTTTGCTTAACCTATAACAGTTTTATCACTGTTTACATCATAACATACTTGAGATAAGAAACTCTCATAGTGATCGCACAGTTTATACAATTAGGTTGTCTCTTTGAACCTATATCTTAGGATCACTAGTCAATTATATAGGGGTTTTATTCTTATAACAACTTTAATTTTCCATGGGCATTGGTCTTATACATTTAGATGTTTTTTTTCAAATTGATCTTGATTTAACCCTTTGGCTAACATATTCACATTGTTATCATTTGATCTTACAAAATCAATAGTGATAATTCCATTTCAATCAGTTGTCTACCGATATTATGTCGACGATGCATATTTCTCAATTTACCGTTATTCATAAATTTTGTGCTAATCACAATATATGCATACCGTGGGCACAATTTTCAACCATTCATAAATATCCTCCAAAAAATTCTAAAGCCATTTAGCTTACTCTTCATACTTCTCTAGAGCTACAAACTCATATTCCATTGTGAATATGGTTATATCAATTTTCTTGATGATTTCTATGACATGACTCCTCTTCTCAATGTGAAACATATTCACGTGTCTTTGATATCTTGAATATCAGATATTCAACTAGCATCGGAGTATCCTTCTAAGAAAGTAGGATTTTCGGAATAACGCAATCCATAACCTTGAGCATATATGTGATATCTTAATTCTCTCATAATCGTTTTTTCAGAAGTTTAGCCCTGAATTATTTATAAATATGCTTAAACTGCTCACAATGAAAGCAATATCCAATCTAGTACAATTTATTATACGTTTTATGATGCTTGCATATTCCATTTGGTTAATGTTTTAACCTTTTTTTGGACAAATGTTGACTCGTATTCATTGTAGTTTTGACTATGCTAGAAATGGCATTGTCAAACTTCTCTTGTCCAGCGTGACTTCATCAATATGAGACCATCATAAAGGTGTTAGATTTTGGATGTCATAATCATATCAATCAGCGTCATATTTTCATATTAAATCTTTAATTCAACATATTTTTTGTACATTTTTACTGTTTCATTGTTACTTATAACAATGAATGTCAACAACTTAGATTTGATATCGTAATGTCACACACGTTTTCACACTCATTTCTCATCATGACAATATTTATATTTCAACCTCTTATTGAATATCTAAACTTATCTTTATTGATAATCTTTGATCAATTTCTTCAGTTTTATAAATACTATATTTTCAAAGAATGAAAAATTCTTTGGGTTTTTATCACGTTCTTGTGAATCTCAAATTTCTTTTATTCATACACAAGATATTGATATGTCTTGCTATAATCTACATAGCTAATACAATACATCGATTTGATATTTCAATTCTTTCAATAATGAGGTCATTACCTTTGCAAGACATTCCACCCCATATTTTAAGTAGTTGTAGGGAAGTTTTATCTTTCTATAACTCATATGATGTCTTGTCTTTTTTTCTTTTCGGAGAATTTTATTTAAAGTTAATTAGCTGAAAGAACAACTTTCCTCTATATGTTTTATGATAACTTAGAATTTTTGAGTATTGTGTTTATCGTTTCCTTTTAAGGTCTGCTTCCGTTTTACTACTCCATTTAGTTTATGAGAGTATGATGGTGTCACTTTCATGAATAATATCATGTTATGCACAATATTGATCAAATGGTTCAATTTATTTACCACTATAATCACTTATTACCATATTAATATTTTTATTAAGTTGATTTTCAACTTCATGTTTACAGAGAATAAATTTCTCTATAGATGAGTTATTTTAATAGTGTTTAACTTATTAGGTTTATACGGTATTATAGGATTTCACAATGTGAATTATTATAAATTTTTGACCTAATAAAGCATTAATGAGAATCAAGTAATTTCTAAAATTATTGTTTTAATTAAAGGAACGTTTTAATATTTTGATTAAAATATCCGCAAGCCCACAAAGGGCTCGACCGGTTCGGACATTCACGTTACCCACATCGTGCACGTTTGAACATTTATGAACCAACAATTAGTTTCATGTTTTTCTCTATAATGTTTGGATCAATTCCTCATTCAAAGCTTTAAAATATCGCTTTTTTCCAATAGATAATAATGACATTATTAACATCCTTCGCTTACATTTACTATAATTTATTTTAATATAACATATACTATATATTTTGATCATGATAGATTAATCGTGCTGAAATTTATTAATCTGGTACTGTTTCTTATGTTTAAGTACATATGATAAACTTTACTCGTCTTAAATGTTCTCTCCATATGTCACTTTATTTGTGGAAGCGGTAATATTATCACGGTTTAGCTCATACTCTATTAAATAGATTGGATCGTAATAAAAAAAATTATTTAAAATTTAGAATACAAATTTTCACAATAACAAAATCTGTGAGAATAAATTCCAAACAAACAATTTCCATGCAATGTATAGCTATGTAAAGCTAGCTCTCAGACCTATCAAAGTCACCCCCAAAAACCCTAAAGAAGCAACAAACTGAACACCAAAACATGTTTATTAAACCATGGGTGTTTTCACCGAAGCTTTCGAAATATGAAAAGATAAAGAAGAGAATGTTAGCAGATCATCAATCAAACATCTCCCACACTACGACTGTTGGTGATGGTGGTGGCGGCGTATTGCTTTGAAGCTGGGTACTTGATAGCATTGAGTTCAACTTTACGAAGAGCAGCTTTCCCCAGATCAACGCCACAGATATCAGATAGCCTCACCAGGTAAAGCAGAACATCAGAAAGCTCCTCGCCCAGGTGAACTTTTTCTTCTTTTTCCAATCGCCCAATCTCTCGGGACCTCACCTTTCCACTGAAATATCTCAGACAGCTCCCCCTTCACCAACCTATCATGAATAATCACCGCCGTGAGAGATGAACTCGTGATTTTATGTTAAGAAGTGAACTAGATACGATTATCGATAAAAAATATAAAAAATATATGAATATATATAATATATATTATACCAGGGCCAAGAGGAGATTCCTAGGGCTGTGGAACTGATCCCAGTCTCTTTCCTTGGCGAAATCAGCCATTTTCTGCTTGAGAAGATCGAGGCTCACGCTTCGATGATCACCTTCAGTCATGTTTGTCTTGAGATCAAAGGATGGGATCCTGTGTTAGGCTGCCTTTTGCGCTAATGATTGGTAAATCATATACAGGGTAATGAATCAACAGCCGGGATGGACCTGTGTGATTGGATTTACTTCCTTCAATGGATGAATAGAAATTAACATACCATAAAATTCTATTCCATTTTTGGAATACAACTAATAAAATTTATTTCCATAATTTATGGTTTCCTTTCCATGGATGATTGTACAATCCAACTAATAAAATTTCTCTAGTGGATAAATATAAATTAAATACCATAAAATTTCTTTTTCTTTTAGGGAAAACCCGATTATCCAAATATGTGATGATTATAAGATAGTATATGTTTAGAATTTGCGTACAATATTACAATAACACCTATATTAAGTAGATTAATACTAAATCGTCAATCCAATCTAAATTTTTGGACGTTGAACTTGTGGCCGTGGCTGGTGCGAAACAAAACTCGTGGGTCAAACACAACTCTTTGTGTAAAAGACATAAGATTAGGTGAAGAAGCTGTTAATGGAGGGAAGATAAGAAATTATGTTCAACTGCGATCAAAGCCGATTGCCTTTATTTTATTACATGTACATACGGCGTTTAGGGATTTAGTCACGGGCTGGATATGAAAAAATGATATCAACGGTCTATCTTATGTTTCCCAAATCTCAATGGGATTCGAGTTTTAAAGGTTTATATGGATGAGTTTTGAGATTGCTTACTGAAATTAAAAATAGACCGTTGAGATTACGTCTTCATTTAAGAGGTTCAATATTATGAAAATTGCGTTTAACTACGATTGGATCCTAAGTCGATCAGTATAAAAAAGATTTACAAAAATTATGCTATATGTGTCCAAATAATTGTTTCGGTTGAAGGATGTAATGAGAAGAACTCACCTAACAAGCCAAAGAGTTAACTCATTCAAAAGAAACATCCAACATACAATATTTAAATTAAAAATTAGAAGAAACAAAGATCTTGTTTGACTAATATTTAAATTAAAACTTAAAATATTATTCTTAAAAGAATTAGAAGACCACAGTTTATCCCACTGAACAAATGACTCGGTCCTTGCATATATATGTGTGTGTCATCAGTCATGTATATAATAAATCAAAAACTTATCAATTTTTATAAAAAGTTATATCTTAAAATTATTAAAATACATTTGATAAGAATACACAATTCATGTTTGGAAAAGCAAATTAATTCCCCATTTGCCTGCTACATTTTCCCTCCTCCCGGTTCCAAAAGCTTTGCCCTGAATAATCTTGATCGACCAGCGCGCACACTTGGTTTTGCCCAGTAGAGATTTTCTGCATACACAATGACTTAAACTGAGACCTTACTTAAACGAAATCAAGCTACTTATCATTTGATTCATAATTTATAAATAATTTCATTATGTTATATATTGATCCGTAATTTAATTATAAACATATTAAAAATCTTAAAGACGAATATTACACAGATATTAGTAAACTTGTTCTTGGTATGTATTATCACGAAAGCTTCCATTACGTTATATACGTTTTAAAAAGTTCGGGGTTTAGAAACTCCCGCGAAAACCCAACATTACAAATATACCTAACGTTGCCGCCAACCCTTTCTCTCCTCTTTCTTTCTCCATAATCTGTGACTTGGCCACTTTCATTCACCTATCCAAATGAAACCATCATGTCAATCCATCCAAACTATCCCTTTCCTTTCCTTCCCATTCTCAGAAAAGCACCTTTCCCCCTTCCTTATCTTCACCCCTTTCCAATATTCTTCATTTCAAACCTTGATTTTATCTCACGAACTCCCTTTCCTGTTTCGACTCTCTTCTCTTCTATTTAAATTTCATAACAAATGATGGATTCACAAAAGATGGAATCTCAAGAGAAAAGGTTACCAGCAGTTCTCCTTTGCTGCCTTGATTTACTCTAATCGGGTGGCGTTGAAAGCCATATTGGAATGTGGCCACGATGAGATTGAGTTGTTTGGTAAGACTGTGGTGCTTGGAGGGTGGGTGAAATCTTCCAGGGAGGTGAAAAGGGAGCCTCTGGCGGTAGCATCAAAGCCACATGCGGTGACCCGTGCCTTCCCGGCTTCTCCGGGGCCTAAAGACGTTAGCTGTGTCGAAATGGTTCAATCTCGAATCCCTTTTTCAGGTCTATCATAGAGTTTTTGGTGGTTCGGTTAGTTCCTCATCCATCCGAGAAAAGTTGGAGCCTTCTATCCCAAACCACCTCCGCCTTCTATATTCTATCTGCAAATTAATGATGGCTCTTGTGTTTCAAGTCTTACGGTACTCTAAAACCCTGAATCGTTTTAAACTGTTCTTATAAATTGATTGATTTCATGCAAATCCTGATAGATATTTGAAAATTTCTCAGGTTGATAGATTCAGACATAGTTCCAGTTTCGGCAAGCCAGGTTCTACCTACTGGAACATGTGTATTAGTTCAAGGTGTGCTGGAAAAACCATCAACGCATGGAAAACAAACAATCGAGCTTAAAGTCGAGAAAGTTCTTTATATCGGGACAGTAGAGTCGGATACATATCCTTTGTCAAGGAAAAAAATACCCCTTGATTCTTTAAGGGATTTTTCTCATATTCGTCCTAGGACAACCACGGTATTCTCTACATACTTTCCTAAAAACTTTACCTTAAAAACTGAACATAACATACTAAGGTTTAAATTGCAGGTGGCATCTGTCTCACGAATTCGCAGTGCCCTCGATATTGCGATCCACACATTCTTCCAGAACCATAGCTTTTACATGTGCAAGTGCCGATAATCACAACGACAGACTCTGAAGGTTTCAGTGAAAAGTTTCAGGTGACAACTCTTTTAGGCAATACAAGCAAGAAGGGGGAGCCAGTAACAGTACTGAAGCCTGACTACAATGAAGATTTCTTTGGTCGCCAGAGTTCTTAACTGTTTCGGGTCGCTTCATTAGAGAGCTATGCTTGTGCTCTTGGGAATGTTTACTCATTCGGACCCAGATTTCGAGCTGAGAAAACAGTGTACCTCAAGCAAGTGGCTGAAATGTGGATTGTTGAGGTCGAAATGGCGTTTACACAATTAAAGGTAATACTTTGAACCTTCTAGGATCAAGCATCTTATGTAAGTAATTCCATGGTCATGTTAGATTAGATTAGATAATTCTGAAGCAAAAGAAAAAAGACATAATATGATAAAGAAGAACGATTTATTAAAATATCGTTGATATCTTTGATTGGAATTTCCAGGACTCCATGAAATGTGCAGAGGACTGTTTCAAATTTCTCTGCAGATGGATACTGGATAACTGTTCACAAGACATGAAGTTTGTTTCAAAAAGAATAGACAAGACTGTGGTTCACCGTCTTGAATATGATATCAAGTTCTTATGAAAAGATTTCCTATAGAGAGGCAGTGGAAATTTTGAGAAAGGTAAGACCTTGACAACATATACTTCCTATCTATGTTACTCTCACTCTTCATCTTTCTTGAAGAATCCGTGTTAGACGACCATAGCCGATACTTAATCATATGAGTTTCGGAGTACGGTCCTCCAAATACTCAAGTCCAAGTAACATAGCTTCCGAACCAACACATCAGACTTATGTTTAGCAACTTAATCTGACAGATTTTTTTCATTCTTCAACACCAGGTAACAGATAGGGCTTTCGAACAAAACTTCGATGGGGCGTCCCTTTAACAGCTGAACATCTAAGGTACGTATAATGTGGCTAACCAAAAAGGCAAAAACTGTCAAATGCAAATATCCTAAAGAATATGAGACTTCCCTCATAAGACGTTTACCATCCATTAACTCTATGGCAGCTACTTGGCTGATGATCACTATAAGAAGCCAGTGATTATTATGATTTTCCGAAAGCAGTTAAGCCATTTTATGTACGCATGAATGATGATGAAAAAACAGTGGCGGCTTTTGATCTTGTTGTACCCAAGGTAAGTCTAAAACTTGAAATAAATATATTGAACAAAGTGGCAGCTTTAGATTGCTATAAAGATAATAAATGGTATGCAGATTGGAAGAGTGATTACAGGCAGCCAAAGTGAAGAGCGCCTTGGCATGCTAACTACAAGGTAATGATGGCCTTTCTTATTCAACTGTAATTTCATTGCACCATTAAGTAGTGATCCTGCTTCAAATGATTTGCCAATAAAATATTGGATTCAAATGAAATGGTTGATAGTGCAAAAGACTAACCTGTTTACATAATTAGTGCTCCCACTTGAGAATTTTTTCTGGATTCAAATCCCGAGCTTTCTAAATGCCACCTGTTAAAGATAACTGCAAGAACCAACTGATGTGAACTTGAAATTAGCCCAGTTATTCTAATAATGATTTTAAATCCATTGGATTTATTCTTGTGGAATGAACTATTCTCAATATATCCTTGTTGATTTGATACAAAAATAATAATTTCCCCTTGTCTGCTATGGTTTTCTGATTTCAGAATCAAGGAATTTGACTTGTCAAGAGATCAATATGAATGGTACCAAGATCTTCGCAGGCATGGAACTGTTAAGCACTCTGGATTCAGCCTAGGGTTCGACCTTATGGTTCTTCTGACCACTGGCCTCACCGATGTCAGAGATGCAATTCCTTTCCACGAAGTCATGGCAAAGCCAACAACTAAGAAAGAGCCTCCATAAAGTTTATAAAAATAGAGAGACCAGGTTTCAACTTGATTGTGTTTCAAATACAGAGGAACATGTATAAAAACATATTCTAAATGCAATACACCTTAATCTTATAGCTAAAAATGCTTTAAACAAACTGCTCAAGGATTACCTGTTCAATAGTACAATGCTTCTCTACAGTAGACTAGCAGCTGAACCTGATAAATCAGCGACAAGTTCTGATAAATGTACATCTATATAACGAAAAAAAGTCCATCACCCAGAGATGACATATTAGTATCTCGTTCAAAATTTAAAATTAAATTTTGAAAAAAATATAAAAGTTTAAGTATTAAAACAGACCAAAATTGATAGTTAAGTACTAAATGCGTTAAATTTTTAACGTGTGAGGTATTAAAATTAAATGAAAATTGAACATTAGGTATGATTTTAAAAGAAATAAAATTTAGATACTAAAACGGATCAAAATTGATGGTTTAAATACTAATCGTGAGTTTACCCTAACTTTTATTACAACATTACAATCAGCTACTATATTTTACACAGAAAATTATAGTCACCATCACCTTTTTATAATTATCATATGTTGAATTTGATTAATGATTATAAACAATCAAATTTAAAATATATTCATTACAATTAAGAATTTTAGTATCATGAACTTAATGTGTCTTCGTACAGACAAATGTTGTTATTTTAAAATTATGTATTCGAATGTTGTATTTATATATATATGTATATTATTGATTAAAAATAATATATAATTATTTCAAAGTGTTATAAAATTTATATTTTGTATATAAATTCCATCAATAATTTAAAACTAATTAGTTTAATTCAAAATGTTGAAAATTGTTCATTATCGTATTTCCAATCATTTTTTTTATAAATAGTTGAAATTATTAATAATATTATTCTTTTTTTCCATCAAATTCATCTATTATTGATTTTTAGTTAATTTTAAAATTTTGACTCGTTATTTAAAATTTATTATTGATAAATAAAAAATTTTAAAAAACTTCAAACAAATAATTTTAAATATATATTTTATAAAATTTAATTATTTAAAAATTTAAATAATAATGGTTAAATTTTTAAATTTTTATTTTTTAAAAAATCATTACTAAACTGATTTAATGGGACGGTGTATGTGAGCATTGCGGACCGCACGCACCGATAGTGGTGATTGAGATGACTTTGAAACGAGAACAATTGGCGCTACTCTGTAACTGAAACACCAGAACACTCCTCTTCTTATATATACACACAAATCCGCCTTAAAGTATCTCCCTTGCTTCTTCATCCTAGGGTTTACAGCAAGAGCCGCATACAGCAAACAGGTAACAATTTTCATTCGATATACTACATGATTTCTATATGGTGATTCATTTCTCGTTTGAATATTTTTATATATTCTAATTGCATATTGACTATTGTTAGATTAATTGATTGCTAGGAAGAAATGGCGGTTCCTTTGCTGTCGAAGAAGATTGTGAAGAAGCGCGTTAAGAAGTTCAAGAGGCCTCAAAGTGACCGCAAGATCTCCGTCAAGGTTATAACAAAACCAACATCTGCTCTTCTTATCTTATAAGTTTTGCCTTTTTAATTTTTAGCTGTAATTTGGTTTTACTGGGTTCATTTACTGTGATTAGCCAAAGTAGGTTGATCTCCCTAGTGAAGAATGCTTTTCTGTTTCCTTTCAAATGCTTTGGAGAACTGAGTTTATATGGAACAAATATATCCGATTGTTTGAATTCATAAATTTAAAGATGATTCGATGAGACAATCTTAGCAGAATTAGCATTATTACAGCTAGACCGCCTGATTCATCAGTTGGTTTAAGAGTATTGCAAACTTCCTTTTTTGTTTCTGCATCATCAGGTCACTATTAAGATCATGAAGATTAGGTGTGGCTTCTTTGGTGTGCATAGTGCAATTGCCGAATCAATAGGTTGTTCTTAGTTTATTGATTTTTGTGGAATAAAATTTGTGTGGAAGCAATCCCTACTGTTCAGTAGTTCACTATTAATATTTGTCTTAGTTCACGCCCCATGAGCTAGCTTCAATATCATTTTACTCAATACTACTTTGTTTTTCTAGTGTTAGATTCATGATGGGTAGAGTTTCTGGATATGTGCTATACAGCTTTTCAATTAGCCAGGAATGTCTATCGGATCCTAGAATTTTTTCTGCTCTAGTTTTTGAGATGCAACTGTGAAGGTTGATTGTTCTTTTTTCATTACTGTTTCGAAGCAAGTCTCTTACTTCAGTATTTCTCCTATTTGGATCTCTGATGTTGCCCTTCTGCTAATATGTCCTGTGGTCTTTAGATGTTTATGCAATTTTTTTATGCATCTTGGCCGCCTGATTTGTCATTTAGGGGGCAAAATTGCACAACATGCCTCTCAATATTGTTAAAAGCTGTTTGCATATTCACAGACAAACTGGAGAAGGCCTAAGGGTATCGACTCCCGTGTTAGGAGAAAGTTCAAGGGATTGCACTTTGATGCCCAACATCGGTTATGGCTCAGACAGGAAGACTCGCCACTATCTTCCCAACGGGTTTAAGAAATTTGTTGTGCACAATGTCAAGAGCTGGAGCTTTCATGATGCACAACAGGTTATAATTCTATAATGTGGTGTTCGACCCCTCAGATTTTGTTGATGAGCATTTTCTAGCTTGTTGCTGATTGTTACTGCATTCTCAGGACATACTGTGCTGAGATAGCTCATGATGTTTCGACGAAGAAGAGGAAGGAAATTGTCGAGCTAGCGGCGCAGTTGGATGTCGTTGTTACCAACAAATTGGCTAGGTGCGCAGCCAGGAGGACGAGTGAAGGTCGGTCCACCGTCATGAATGTTGATTTGCTTTTAATATAATATTTCTTGTTTATGAAAGACGACGCACCTTCGGTTGATGTTTTCAAGTATTATTTTGACTTGAGTTTTAAAACCTAAATTTGGCTAATTAGTGCATGATTAAGATGTTATCAACTTTATCATGTCATTTTACAACTTACAAGTGCAATAAAAAAGGTTAAATTATTTAATATTAAATATTAAACTTAAAAATTGAATGATAAAGTTTAATTAGATATGATTTAAATTAACCGAGTTTAGAAATATATTATTAAATCGAAGAATTAGAAACTAAATTTGTTTCAGTATCAACATAAGTTGGTCAAAGATTACGATATGATATTGAAATCTTTTTCATTTTATGGATAATCGGGCGATTAATTTTTTTATTAATATATATTAAAGGTATACCTTTGACATGAATCACGTGTTTATTGTAAAAGTTATTACTTGGCAGCGTTTTAAATTTCATTTTGATAATTTTAACAATAAATACAAAGAGACTGAAAGAGGCATAGATAAAAAAAACTTATAATATCCTATGTTTTTTTAGTACACGAAGGGAAAGATCTAAAGCTAGTTTATATGTTTCCTCTTCATCAATAGGTTTTCTTTCCATCGGAGGGTCTTCAAGTTGTGGAGTCCGAATGGTAGGTTCCCATCTTTGTCAATCTGTCGGCATCCAGTGGCAGATGCACTAAGCCCTTATAGGGCCAAGTGCATCCCATTATTTTGAAAATATGGTTAAATTTAACTTAATGTGTTAAGTAAAAAAGAAAAAAAATTATAATTTTTACATACCCATTATTTTAACAAAATAAAATTAAAATTTAGACCCGTTCTTATATTCTAGATCCCCATTGTCGGTAACTCTTCGTTCTCTCGAAATATGATCAAAATGATGAAGATTTAACGCATGTGAAGCTTCCATTTGGAGTCGTATAACGATTGCAGCACGCTCATCAGTCTCGATAAATTCAGGGTCGAATATGAACTTGTTTTGACTAACCAAATACATATAATATTCACGCTCTCACTCTTATAGCTATTGCAGCACGCTCTCAGTCTCAGTATTCCTCTGGCTTTTAATATTCACTTTCGTGAAAAATGTGTTTTTGAATGATCATCTCGTACGGACAACAAACTGCCGTGGACAGCGTCGTCGAAGCCAACGTAGCGGCATTGGACGACGCGACTGGATGGACCGTAGCTCCGTTCAGTGAACTGGCGTTCGCCGGGGTTTGACTCGTCGTCCTTAGGTACGGACCGAACACCATTCTTTTGCATGTAACGATTTTTTTCTCCAAGGAGGAAGGGATAACTTCCGGCTCTTCAACTATCTTTTCGCCGAATCGATCATGGCTCTCACGATCTTTTTCAATTCCTCGCTTCCCACGAAAAACTCTAGGACGATACTGCAACAGCCTCGAGTACTAGCTCGTCGGCATCGCGATCTCGAACTCGGACGCAAGATCGAGGTCAACGAAGTATCTGTTCTGCCACGTGGACGATACCGATTGCATTACGTCGATGAACTCGTAGCTCCCGGCCGTTATGCCTCCCGAGGAACTCCATTTCGTCTTGCAGATCGCCGCGTTGTAGCCCGCCTCGCGAAGACAAACCATCACTTGTAAAATCCATGTTGTGAAGAGCAATAGACTTGACGATGATCTCCAACGACGCCGCATCATCAAGGTCTGAATCGACTACATCGGCCGTCGGTGGTGTGACTATCATTACCAGCCTGTTGATCGGCAGCGTCGTGGTCATCTTGGAGGAAACTATGAACGGCAAGGACAGTCATCTCCGACGACGGTGGAAGAGGTGGAGTGTTCGCTTCCGCTGCTGAAATAACCGGCGCCGACGAGTTGAGGACCCTGTCATCGAGCGGGAGAATGACTCGTTTTACTCTTGTATGAAAACTAGCCATTGGAGTTTCGAATGTGACAGTGGTTTTGTCTGTGTTAGTTGGGGTTTTAGGTTCAGAATATATCAAGTGACCAGTTTAAAGATAAAATAACTTCAGTTGCTAAAAAACACATATAATATACGATTTTAATTAATTTTTTTCGGATTTGTCAAAATGACCAACAAAATCGCAATGCGATCGCTAATTCGCAACACGATCTCCATTATCGCAAATCAGTTTCCAGATTATACGATTTTAATTAATTTTTTCGGATTTGTCAAAATGACCAACAAAATCGCAATGCGATCGCTAATTCGCAACACGATCTCCATTATCGCAAATCAGTTTCCAGATTCGCAACGCGATTATTACTATCGCAATGCGATTTTCCAATTTCGCGTTGCGATTTTCCCAATTCGCAATGCGAATAAGTAAATCGCAATGCGAATTTGGAAAATCGCAATGCGATACTGACTATTGCAATGTAATTTTCTTAATTCGCATTGCGATTTACGTATTCGCGTTGCGATTTTCATAATTCGCAATGCGAATACGTAAATCGCAACGCGATTAAGTAAATCGCAATGCGAATTAGGAAAATCGCAATGCGAATACGTAAATCGCAATACGAATCTGACTATCGTAATGCGATTTACATAGCGCCATTCGTATTAATGCGTTTTTTTTTTCAAATTCCAAACACGAATTTTTTCTTAATATATCGGAAACTGAACCGTCCACAGTAATCGCAACTCATAACCTCAAACCTAAAATCACACACTCAGTCTCATCTCCATCTCTCACTCTCTACGGCGAAATCCGTCCCCATCTCCGAAGATTTACGTCCCTATCGCCGGCGAAATCCCTCACAACCATTCACGGTCAGAAATCTCTCACAATCATTCAGAAATGGAAAATCAACCTCCGAGTGTTAGTTTTTTTAATTATTTTTATTTTGAAATTTTTGCATTATTTTATGTTTTTCATATTGAAATTGATGATAAGTTTACTGGTAATTTCAATAATAGATTAACCATTTCACTTAGATTTCTTATTAAATTCATTCGATTGCTGCCAATATTGCTAAACTGTTTAGTATTTAACCATGTGAAGTTAGTATTTGTCTTTGTTTTGTCTTTTGGTTGAAGTAATGCAGAAGAAGAATAGTTTCGAGAATGAAAATCGCAACGCGGAAATGACTATCGCAACGAGAGAATCACAAAGCGAAATGAAAATCGCAACGCGAAACCAAAATCGCATTGCGATTTTCATTTCGCGTTGCGATTCTCTCGTTGCGATTTTCATTTCGCGTTGCGATAGTCATTTCCGCGTTGCGATTTCATTTCAACCAAAGACAAAACAGTGTTGCAAATTTTAGTTTCAAGAATAAACTACTATTTATGTTTATTGTTTTTGGTATATCTTCACTGTGTAGTTTTTGGATATCTAACTTGGTATGTTTATTGTTTTTGTAGAAATTTTTTCGGCTTCATTGACATTAAGGAATAAAGTTAGCCTAGACACTACCATCTTCGAAGCTTCACCTGCACAAAGAAAAATTGTTGAGGAAACCTGCTTTGGGCCATGGCTGAGAGTACAGCATCCGGGTGGAGATGCTAATTTGACCCATTTGTGGCTTCAGACCATGACTAGCGATCTACCCGACAGTATACAACGTGGTGAGGAAGAGATATGGTTTCATTTTCCACCGGCATATACTTGTTTTGGGCGGAAGGAGTTCTGTTTAATCACTGGTCTACGATTCGGACACGATGATGTAGGTCGGTACACTCGTCATATCACCCGCCCATCATGGTTATCCAGGATTTTTCCTGATGAGTCAATAGAGAAGCCGAACTTACACGTCGACGACATGAAGAAATTGTTTAATAAGAAAGATGGTTTTACTCGGATGAATGACGTCGATGTTGTCCGAGTATGCCTTCTACTACTTTTGTATGCCGGCGTTTTAGGCAGAGAGGCCAGACAACCTATTCCTTAGGAGCTAATATTATTGGTAGAGGACCTAAATGCATGGAATCTGTTTCCGTGGGGTTCGTATATATGGAAAGCTACCTGGACTAAGTTGTCGTCTGCCTTTGATGACCGCAAAAGTTTGCGGGGCAATGGGTCGAAATACACTTTGTCAGCTTTGTTTGGGCCTTTAAGATAAGAATTTCTATATAATGTTTTCAAAATTATAATTAATTATTTAACAATTACTAATGTTTGTTATTATATTGTTTGTAGATTTGAATATTCGATGCTTTCCCCAGCATGCGGATATATGTATTAAAACCTCAAATGATATTCCTAGGGCTATTTCCTGGAAGAGGAAACGTCTGTTGGATTGGGAAGACTTAATACCATATGCGACATAAATAATGTAAGTTAACACAAATACTATCATATAATAAACAAGTTATTAATAGTAGACGTTTAACTTTGTTGAGTTTTTATATTTTTAGGAGGCCAACACTCCATTAATGAGACTGACACCCACGGAGGCTGAGCTTGCCACTGATTGTGGCAAGCTAGTCACGTTTTCTTGATGGCACGAATGATGCAGCCTCCACTTCCTCCATTTCGAGAGCCATCACCTCACCCAGAGCCATCACCTGATCGACCGACTATACACCTCTACAACGAGAGCCATCACCTATCCCGTCACATCATCGAGCTCTCTCCACCATCACCTCATGATAGGCGACCGACAAAGATGCCACGACTTCTATCTCCCTGTTCTCCACCTCCACCTCCACGGGATGAGTCAAGGGAGTTACGTGATGAGGTCAATGCATTGCGTGAGGAGATCGGTACTCTACGCGATAACGATGGTGCATGGCGTGTGGAGGTGTCTACTTTACGTGGTGAGGTTGCGCTACGTGAGATGGTAGTATCGTTGCAGAATGAGGTTCATACTCTACGCACGAGGTAAGTTTAAGATTTTCATATTTAACTTGATGAAAATTTACTCGTAATTTCACTTAGATTAACCATTTCACTTAGATTGTTTAGTAAATTTATTCGGTTGCTGCCATACTGCTAAACTATTTATTAACACTGGAAGTTAGTATTTGTCTTTTGTTTTGTCTTTTGGTTGAAGTAAATTATTCGGTTGCTGCCAATTATGCTAAACTGTGTATTCTTTAACACTGTGAAGTTAGTATTTGAAGTAAATTTGTTCGGTTGCTGCCAATTCTGCTAAACTGTGTATTCTTTAACACTGTGAAGTTAGTATTTGTCTTTGTTTTGTCTTTTGGTTGAAAGTAAATTTGTTCGTTTGCTGCCAATTGAAACTATTCTTCTTCTGCAAATTGAAACTTGAATGAATTGCATTACTTCAACCAATAGACAAAGACAAATACTAAGTTGACAGTGTTGCAAGTTTGAAACATATTTGCCTTTGTTATCTGATGCATTTGTGAACTATGATAGAAAATGACTTGGGTGAATTCAATGCAAGTTTGAAACATATTTGTCTTTGTTTTCACTGTTTAAATATCATGTCTGTTTATTTACTGATATTTGTATTTAATTATTTAGCGGACCGATAAGGTGGATGCTTTACGTCGAGTTTTTCTTGCACGACAGAGTTCACGCATCAGACGGTGTGCACGTGCTATTAAGTCTCCGTACACCCCAATAGTGCGAAGACACCGTAAGAAGAAGCCCGACTCACCTGTCATCCCTCAAGAGTCCACTCCTATCGTTGAAGAGGCCCATATCATGAAGAGGTCCCTCCCACCATTCAAGAGCCCTATTCACATGGCGTATATGTAGGATTCTTGATAAAACCCTCTGACGTGCCGGACATGATGGATTAAAGTTGGCTCTCGTATGAGTTACCGGCCAGTACCATACCGGTATCTGAAGTTGAGATGAGACAACTACCAGACACAATTCTGGATAACACCCTTTGGGCTAAGACCGCAGTTGATTTTTATCTACATGAGCGGAGCCAGGGGTGTTTCACTGACATA
The DNA here is from genome assembly GCF_006381635.1 of Hibiscus syriacus. Taxonomy (NCBI): domain Eukaryota; kingdom Viridiplantae; phylum Streptophyta; class Magnoliopsida; order Malvales; family Malvaceae; genus Hibiscus; species Hibiscus syriacus. The sequence continues at coordinate 668,099 of NW_024062700.1, forward strand.
TGCAAGCTCAACGATGATATCTATTTGTTGCTTGATCGTCTTGGTGGGGCGTATTATTAGGGGTCGAAGACAATGGCTATTTCGATGGAGGGTAAGTCTTATATTTTTCTTATATTTTAATTTGATTTTTTTTTAAATTTATGTAAGTTACTAATATATGTCTTTTTTTGTAAAACAGCATATCGATGCGTGGGTGTCACGTCTTCTAATAATTAGGAAACTTAAGGAAAATAAAGAAATACCGATATACAATTATGCCGACGTCTTTTAATGCCGTTCACTTGAAGAATCAACGAGATGAATCATTTGTGTTGGGCAATGGACAAGCTAAACTTTATCCTGCATGGTGGGAGGTTGATAAAGTTAGTATTTATTTTAGATTGAGTTTAAAGGTATTCATAAATAAGTGTGCAATAAATGAATTATTACTTATGATTGCAGGTGTTTATCCCTGTTTTAACGTAAACATTGGCTTCTCGTCGAGCTTCAGCTCCCATCCCTTAAGGCAATAGTATGACAGCATGATAAATTACATATCATGGCTGATTTAAGAGATTCTCTCATTTGGAAATTCTTGGATGCGATAAATTATTGGACTCGTTCTGGAAACAAGAAGCCAAAGAAGCTCAATATTACAGTTAGCAGAGACGAGACCGCACCACAACAAACGAAAGGACCCAGGGGGGATTGTGGTCCTCTCGTATGCTTGGCGTTGGAGCGTTTGATCACATGAAGTATAAAGTATCTACCTCCCACCGATAGAGATAGAGCTGCAGTAGGCTTGTGGTTTCGGCATTATATGGCTAGATCGATATATACGAGACGCTGCCTACCTGCATCCGCGTTATAAAAATGTCCATAAACAATTGGTAAGTTTATAGGCTTGTGGTTTGAAAATGTTTGGTTAAGTACCTAGAATTCAATAATTTGCTGTTTGTAGGTTTTAGATGTGTAGAAAGTGTTGTTTGAGAAAATGTTTGGTTTATGCAAGTTAATCTCAGAAGTGAGCTGCGTGAAAATGATGTATGGCTGCAAAAGTTGATTCAATAGTAGATGAGGAAATAAGAATTATTGCTTATTTTTTTATTGTTTAATTGATTTGTAAAAGATGATTTGTAAAAGTTGATTTGTTTAATTGATGTGAACATAAATCTTATTTGTGCTTGTTTAATTGATTGAAATGTAATGGTTGATTTTGTTGATTTCAATCTGCATTATGTTGAAGGCAAAAATGACTATCGCAATGCGAAATGAAAATCGCAACGCGAAATGAAAATCGCAACGACAAAATCGCAATGCGATTTTAATTTCGCTTTGCGATTCCCTCGTTGCGATTTTCATTTCGCATTGCGATTCTCTCGTTGCGATTTTCATTTCGTATTGCGATTCTCTCGTTGCGATTTTCATTTCGCATTGCGATAGTCATTTCCGCGTTGCGATAGACATTAAGATGATTGCGAACGTCATTTCCGTGTTGCGATAGTCAAATGATTGCCTAATAAGTGATAACAACTGAACAGATCATAGCAATTTTCAAACTCAAGTTACTAATACATGTCTAACTGAAAATGTTAAAAGTTCACACATAAAATCTACATAATACAACGTTTGCATTTAAAAATCACCTAAGTTAACAGTCCCAAAAGGTGAAGCCAGTTGTGATTGGGATTTTAAAGATGATTGCGATTTTGATTGCCTTTTTCTTGACACCATATGAGCTTTGGATTTTGATGAGGATCCATATTTTGGTAGAGGAAAAGATGATTGTGATGGCACTGGTAATCCACATGTCAACCTTGTATGACCACTTTCCTTGCACCGACTACATGTCGATCTCTTCTTATCTTCACCCTTAGACGGTATACGATCGTGACTTTTTGGTCGGCCAGGTAGCCTTTTGTCCATGGCTGGTGGCAAAACTGTTTGTAAGTCATCTGGTATGTCTCACTCAGAAGGATGTGGAATAGGGTAGACAATCTCGCCATAAGTCTGTCGATATACTTCTGTAGTAGCAATCCATAGCGTATGCGCTTGAATCATCTTGGTTTAGATGAAGAGAAACTTTATAACATGGCCACACGGATAACCAGATGTTTGCCATTTCATACAACTACACGTCTTTGCATTTAGATCGACAGCCCATTTAAGTATTATCCAGTACTTCAAACAAGTGTTTGAACATGGTTCAACTCTCCATGACGTTGACTTCACAACACGTTTCGTTATCTTTTTTTCTGTCCATGGTGTAACACGATGTTCCAATGTTCCTGTAAATTTAAATAAATAATACTTAGTAAAATATATGATAAGTTACGAATTTAAAGAAATAATACCTGCATGGTTTCTTTTCTTGTAGTACCACTGTTGAATAGAGGCTCGAAAAAACTCCATTAACATAGTAATGGGTAATTTCCGGGAATGACGACTTAGAGCGTTGATTGATTCTGCACTATTAGACGTCATGAAACCATATCTTGCTCCAAGTTGATGTACTCTTGACCATCTTTCAAACCCGACATCTTCTAGTGTTTGAGCACATTGAGGCAAAACACGTCTTAAACAGTTTATATGCTTATTAAAATCCACTTCCCGATAAGCTTTTACAGCCTTCCAGTATGTCAATTTGTGATTTTTTATACCAGCAGACCTTGATTTTAGATTTCTATACAAATGAACACCACAAAGTCCATGAAAAGCATCTGGGAAACACCTTCTAACAACGTTGTCAATTGAGTTTGCCCTATCGGATATGATTGTCAGATTGCTAATAGGACCTATGCAATCCCTAAGATACCCCATAAACCATATCCATGAATAAGAGGTTTCAGATTTGCCAACCCCGTAAGCTATTGGCAATATCCCATTGTTAGCATCCATGGCTACTGCTAATAAGTTTACTCCAAGGTATCGACCTTTCAAATGTGCTCCATCAACTATAATAACTGGGCGCATGCAAGTAATAAACGAACGAATCTACAAAATAATATACACAAGAAATATAATCATTTAAATGCGAAATGCATGTAACTAACAAAAATGAGTCAACATAATTATATTGATTTACTAACCGCATCACCAATGGCGATAAACAGTAACTCAAAGCGTCCATCTCTATCTGTTTTGATATGAGTTACCGACCCAGGATTTTTCAGCTTTAAATTGTGACAATAAGCCGGCAGTTAGGCAAACGATGCTTCTGGCGACCCCCTCAACAATTCCAAGGCATAACATTTGGCTCTCCAAGCTTAAGAATATGATATACTAATCTTGAACCGAGCATTCATGTCAGTCATAATTTCATGTCCCCGATATACCCTGCCATTCAAAAATATTAACTCAGCCAGAAAACCACCCAACACCTTTTTGTTTGCCTGTCTATGGTGAGGAAAAACTTGGGTTCTTGAACATGTATGTTTATCAATAAAAGTCCTAACTTGAAACATTTCGCAATCTTTTATCCTCTTTGCAATCATACGCCACGTACAGTTTTTGTCAATCATACACCTTGTTTCGAAACGATCTTTGCTTGATTTGTTAACTTTTAGTTGATAGCCATCTTCCACACATTTCCTATACAAAGCTATCTTCAAGTCTTCCTTTGTATCAAAACAATCATCTTTCTTGATACGAATAACTTTTGTGTAACAATCAACTGCTTTCTTTACCAACTCTTCTTCTGGTAGCTGAAGTAATTCTGGCATATTCTAGTTATACTCTCGTGGCATTTTCTTTTCTTCGGGAACTTTTTCTTTTTCTTCTTCAGGATTATATGAATTACATAATGGATGTTCAACATGTTCATTCACAGTCGTAACTTCCTCCTCATTATCATCAACAACATCTTCCTCGGCAACGGGTGTTTCATCATCAAAATTTGGTATTGACCAATATCAAAATCATTACACGCAGGGTCTGTTTCTTCTTCTGAAACATCATCAAAATCCGAGTATTGACCATATCAAAGTCCGGGTATTGACCAAGATCAAATTTCGAATACTGACTAGTACTCACAATTTTTTCTCTTGGCTCATCATCGTCTAATTGGTCAATACGAAACCGGAATTTGGTGCTGAAATTTGATTGGGATTTGGATTAGATAAAGGTTGTGGGTTTTTGAGAAAAACTTAGTTTGATTACTACCCGCTACTGACCCAACAATACTACTTCTAGTTCAACAACATACAATGTAACATCATCACTTGAAACACTAATGTAAGCAATGAATCGTTCAACATCTTCATTGTCGGTTAACAAATAAACTTTACCATTTCTCTGATAAGATAGCCTAAATCCACTTAGGGGCCCTAAATTCAATTTCTTTGAAACACGTAACATTAGAGTTTCATAAGTTAACTTTTTTAATGACAGTTTTAGTTGAAGATTCATGGGTAAAGGCATATATTGTAAAACACCATGAACATTCTCCCATGACCCTCCAAAACACAAATCTATCCAAACATGATCAACATTAGATGATTTCATGGTTGTAAATTAATTTACTAAACAAACGAGCTGCGAAACTAAGACCTGTTGTCGGATGGGGAAGGATGTCGTTGGATATAGGCACGGATGTCGTCGGAGAGAGTGATAGATGGAGATGGAATGAGTTGCGATTTAGGGATTTAGGTTATGAGTTGTTGCTGCTGCGTAGATATATACACACAAAATTTGTGTTGTGAAACTAAAACCTGTTGCGAACTTTGAAAATCGCATTGCGATTCTGTATTACCTCGTTGCGATAGTCAGAATCTCGTTACGAAAGTCAGAATCGCGTTGTGAAAGTCAGAATCGCGTTGCGAAAGTCAGTATCACGTTGCGATTTTGTATTATCGCGTTGCGATAGTCAGTATCGCATTGCGATTTTCCAAATTCGCATTGCGATTTACTTATTCGCATTGCGAAATTGGAAAATCGCATTGCGATAGTAATAATCGCATTGCGAATCTGGAAACTGATTTGTGATAATGGAGATCGCGTTGCGAATTAGCGATCGCATTGCGATTTTGTTGGTCATTTTGGTAAATCCGGAAAAAGTTGGTTAAAATCGTATATTATATAGGATTTTTGGTCACTGAGGTTATTTTCTCCCAGCTTAAATTATAGTAGTTAGTATTTGGGGGATTAAAAGTGGAATATTCCCATGTAGATGCGGCCTTTAAGGTCTACAGATTGCCGCATATCCAACGTTGCATTTGGTTTATTCGGTTAAGAGCAGAAGTTATTTGATTTGATTCCAATTGTTGGATGTACTATTATTAGGTATAAGTTATTTTTATTTTATTTTTTCAAACCAACACTATACTTAGGATGTAAATGAACACAACGAACACGAACATGAACAAAAAAATGTATGTTCATTTAATAAAAGAACGAACACGAACATAGGTGTGTTTGGTTCGTTTATGTTCACGAACAAACTCGTTTATAAACTCGTTTATGAGCTTGTTTATGAGTTCGTTTATCAATTCGTTCATTTATGTCCATGAACAAACTCGTTTATCTGATTCTCCTTTTCCTTTTATTCTTTTACGTTTTAAATAGTGGTGAAGATAATGATTAAATAGAACATATGATAAAAATTGTATTTTAAACTATGAATTTTAAAGAGTTTAAGCATCAGTGCGTAATTTTATCATTTTTCTTTAGCTTGCAAATAAAATTAAAAATCGAATATATAAACAAACATTAAAACAACGCTAAATGAACATATAAATGAATATGTTCATGAACATTAAATGAACATGTTCGTGAACAATAAATAAACGAATACAAACACCTTCAAAAATAAATAAACGAACATGAACACGATATTGAAAATTTAAATGAACATGAACACCTTCAAAAATAAATAAACGAACACGAACATAACCTTATTCGTTCAAATTCGGTTCATTTACACCCTTAACTATACTCCAATAAACAAACTCCTCATCTTTGATGA